>NC_139911.1:1858619-2464869 GCF_905171665.1 Trachurus trachurus | reverse complement strand
GATCTTTTTCCACACTCTGTGCAATTCTAATTCACTCCGATCAATAATTCTGACTGAATTTAAGGAAGTCTCTCTGTAAAGAAATAATATTGACTATGATGGTGATGGTTTTTTATATATGTACATATATGTATATATCTATAATATTTAGGAATTTAGAATGATGGTGGTTTGGATATAAGTTTGGACTTGAGAGTGCAGAGGAGCCTGATGGGAAAAGGCTGTGCAGCCAGTCGACGTCTTTTTAACTCTGGGAACAGACTAGAGCCATGAAGTTTAGAAAACAGAGGTTTTACAGGAGGTCTGAGCAGATCAGACAGGTATGAAGGAGGAAGTGCATTCAGACCTTTATATGTCATCAGGAGGGAAACTCAAATCTTCTGGGTTTATTTTAAAATTCGGCAGGTTTTCAGTGTCTTTGACCCTTTTCCACCAGCTACTCGGCTCCCCTAACTTAAAGTTTTAGCAGCACAAGCATAAAATGAAGCGGCGCATACTGTTAATCGATTTGCAAAACAAATATTCACATTTTTTATTCATTCATAATCCTCACACACATTGACCTGACACCTGTAATGACAGATTACAGATTCTTCGAGTCGCCATTTTCTCATTTCTCCAGTGTCTCCAGTGCAAATCTACCTGTTGCACATGAAAGATGAAATAGATGAAAAATTTACTTGCACTGTCAATTTGCCAAATTTCGGTCACCTGACGTCCAACACTAGAATTGCACCTGCTAATTTTAAAAACAGCGACCACTGATCGGTACTGAGGCTGTTGTTGTTCTTTCAGGATAGGTTCAATGGCTGCTGTGGTCCGATATCAAGCTGCAGACGAGTGTGTTTGGTGTCTGATGTTAGGAACGAAATAAGAGAGCAAGATGATGCGACCATATAGCCAGCGTGCTGTGATGACTCCGCCCGCGTTGAGGAGGAACTATGAAGAACTCGGCTGTAATGGAAGAGGACATAAAACGAGGTGAGTAGAGCTGTTGACTGTGTGGTGGAAAAAGGGCCGTTTGTATTTGTTAGGGACTATTTTCAGCAGCGGATTGATCCACAGTCGGTGCTGTAGTGAGTCTGAGCAACAACATGATGATGTGTTCATGGTAGAGAAGGAACATGACGCCCAGTGCAACAGTGTGACTCACTGATGTGTTTCCTCTGCTGCTGTTTGCCTGGGCCTCGACCTTTTATTCTGAATAATCGTCTCACACGGATCCATCCTGCATTTTTCAAGTTGCCAGACGGTGTGTGTGTGTGTGAGACAATACACGCACATGCATATACATTTCCAACCCATCTGTCGCCACAACCTGGCAACCCACACAACCTGAATCTGCCCGGGCGACGTTTGATTAGTTGTAAATGTGCAAGTTCAACAAATGTTCTTCATCGTATGATCCATTTATTAACTTTAAGCTCCATATTCGGTGCAGTAGATGTTGTGCATCAGCGCTATAGCTATAAATAAATTTACAGATAAATGTCACAGAATGTTCAATTAGTTATTTCTGTTCTGAAATTATCCTTCGATCATGCCCTTATTAAACGTCTGCTGTAAATGTGAACTAAATCAATCACTGTATGTGGCACTTTTCTCCTCCAGAAGCAGAGCTGAACCTGAGCAGCATCAGGAAACTTCTGTGAAATCGCTCACAGGATGTTTTTCTCATCCTGTCACAGTGAACGTCTGAATCCCTCCTGCTTCCTGTCACACATACATTTTCTGTCAGTGACATTTGCATCAAGCAAACGGTCGTCTATAGCTTTACATTGACATGTCATAGAAGAAGCTCTGCTCTTTGAAGGCGGCTCTAAAAATACCCAGTGAAAGGAATGTGCTGAGGTCCGACCTCTGCGTTAAGAAACATATAGAATATACATGTATATACATTTACATCAGAGCTTGAAACTTGAAAAACAGCATCACTAATTGCAGGGTGAAAAATCAACATGTCATCTCCAACGCAGCTGCTGGGACATACGATACTAATGCAATATTTTCACACTGTGTTGAAATACATAATACATATCATGGTATCATGGCTTCATAGAAAAGGAAAACATCTGTAACATCTGTGCATCTGCATGTGAAGACAGAGGCAACCACATGTCATATACAACCACTCACATCCGACCTGAGGAGAGTTTTCAGGGTGGGAGGGGCGGGCGGGGGGGAGAGAGGGAGGGGGGAGGGAGGGGGAGAGGCCACAGGAGAGAGGAGAGAGTGAGATGCTAAAGTGAATTTCATGTCTGCAGCGTAAAAACACAAACGTGATAATTTGTACTTGATGTTTTTTTTGAGAAACAAACATTTCCCACATCCCACGTGGAACAAGTCACGATCCATCGAGTGGATGAGTTACGTCCTCACCTCTGCTGTGACCTTGTGTTGTGTTGGACATTATTTCTTTAACTTCTCAATAAAATTTTGATCATCCAAATTGAATTTTTGGAAAGTTATTAGTTTTGCTAAAAGAAAAAAAAAAGATCCTTCTGCTTGTTTCTTTCCCCACAAATTAAAGCTGCATAACTCAAATTTTAATGTGAACATATATCACACTGTGTGTTTATGGATAAATATGTAAATCTAACTCATGAGCTATTGTTCACAAATCTTCCTCACACATTCCCTTTAATTTTCCATATTCCCTCAATCAATACACATTAAAATACATGTTATTCGATCAGTTTTTGTGTTACCACTTAATGCTCACACTGTGAAGTCGACCATTGTTGTTTTGTATGGAGGTATATTTATAAGTTTTTTTAAACATATAATATGCAGATTAACTAAAATGATTAGCACATGCTTAAAGGGGAATTACCATTTTATTTACAATCTGGACCTTATTTCTAGCATAAAATAGAGCGGGTATCATAACAAAATATTGGTAAATGAAGGAGTTTCTCTGCAGATAATGTGTTATTTAGAGGCTGCATTCTGCTGCCCTGTAGACTCCATTATACGGATATACGCGGCTCTCGGCTGGAGCTCATTTTGTCGGAACGACTTGTAATGACACCAAGTTATCGGAGTGAGGAAATGATTGTATTTTATGCTAGAAATAAGGTCCAGATTGTAAAAAGCAGAAATTCCTCCTTTAATATTAAAAGACTCAAATCAGCAGATCTGGTTCATAATCCGTCTTCACATCGTTGTGAAATCGTGTGTTTCCGTCGTCGCCTTCACCCCAGTGACTGAGACTTCATTTCTGGCACACTGACTCACCGACTGTGAACTGATACAGTCACATAAGAAGCACACTGAGGAGGCTGTGATGACAACAGACCTTTTTGGCATAAGGGGGTGTGTTGGGAGTGGGGGGGGGGGTGTAACCTCTTAGCTCTGAGAGTCAGGAATAAACATGTGGAGGAGAAGAAAAAAGTGCAGGTTCATTTTGCTGCCACGGCTGACAGATGTGTGTGAGGGTGGAGGTGCTGGGCTGAGGAGGCTGTTGAACTGAACCGCTACAAAACACTCTGAGCAGAGAGATGATGAGGAAGTGGAGAAGAACAAGAGGATGGAGCAGGAGGTTGGAGATGGGCTGACTGAAGAGAAACTGTGGGATTCAGTGGAAAGAGAAACAGCTGATGATAATAATAATAATATTATAACTGGAGCTAGGACTGGGAGTGATTTTAAAAATGTATGAATATTTACAGTCGTGGTATATTGTAGCTGCAGAATAATCCAGCAGCAGGCTGAGAACCATCACCTCTTGTGTTGTGAAAGTCTGTCTGCAGATCACATCAAAATATTTCCCCTCATATTTTTTAATAAAATGAAAAGAGCGCCTCTCTCTTCTCTCCATCTCCCCTTGACCTTTAACGAACGGAGAGAGAAAAAAATTCAAACTCAAGTAGATACGATCAAAGCCGCTGCCAAACATAACAGCATAACATTAATTTTCTGATGAAGAGCTATGCGAGCATTTACATTTTCAATAGACGCACTGATGAGTCTGTCTGAGGAGTCACTGCATATACATTCACATTCATAGAGTTTTTCAGTTTTTTTTTTTGTAATTTCCTCAGACACATTCAAATGAATGCAATAACCAGATACTAGAGTGAATTCATTACAGTCAACCTGAGGACAACTTCTCTGTGATGTTTTTGTCCAAACACGGCAGAACCAGCAGAGCCCACATCACCACCACACGGTTAAAGACACTCATTTTCCACTTACCTGTAACAGTGCACTGATAAAACCCGTGCACTCTCATTTCAAACCTTATGTCAACATCTGTTTAACTCAGTCTCTGATACTAGCACCACAGCATCTGTTCTTGCACCAGTTCTTGTTTTATTCATAGACAACGTTTCACTTTTAACTTGAAATTAAATTATTATGACGATTATACAACAGATAAGTTGTTCCATTTAACTGCCCTCCTCCAGTCTCAGCACTTAACTAACATAATTGTTGTCTTGACGCTCTCAAATTGTAATTTTCTATCACAAATACCAGTGTTCCCAGTGTCTCCAACTACATCAGATACAAAGGGTCTATTCTTCCAACCAGCTCCACCACCTGGGGTACGATCTGAAAAAACAACTTGTGACAACTAGAAAGTCTAAAACATTAATTGCAAACTTCACCAACAGCTTCAATAATCACAGTGTAAACTTAAAAAAAAAACTTGAGGGGAACTTTCCTCTGGAACATTTGCACAAGGCTCAGTGGAGATCAGCGTCATTGTGTTTGTCTTTGCCCTTGACGGTGACGCTGATCCTTTTAAGTTTAGAGGAGCTTCCTTATCAGATATGCAGTGAACAAAAAATGTGAGTGTGTGTGTGTGTTATCCATTTAATCAGAGTCGCAGCGGTGACAGATGCATGTAGATCTCGCAATTTACACGTCTGATCCACTTTCCTCTGGGTTTGAAAGAACTCCATGAACACATTGCCGAAATCTTCTCCTCTTCCTCGTCCTTTCTTGGATCTCGTTCTGACTCTGTCTGTCTCAGCAAGATATCCACATTTCAATCACTCTTTTTTTCACCTCTTCTTCAGGAGTATCTCTATTGATATCTGAGTATCTGTCCTGTGGTCGCTCTTGGCCTTGCTTCGAGAAATGGTCTCAGAGTGCAGGAACTTTAGATGAAGAAGCTCTGGAGGATGATCTGAGGTCGGGTGGAGGCTGTGGTGGATGCAGAGTTATAGAAGCCGATAGATAGATAGATAGATAGATAGATAGATAGATAGATAGATAGATAGATAGATAGATAGATAGATAGATAGATAGATAGATAGATAGATACTTTATCTATCCCGAAGGAAATTCAGTTTCTCGGCTGCACAATAAACAAACAGTCATTCAACAGCAAGACATAAAATAAGTGCATTGAGAATAGAATAAATAAAAACAATAGATTATAAAAACAATAAATAGCCTATGATAATAAAAATGCAGGATTGCAGTGGAAAGTGCAAGTGCATACATAGTATGTGGGACATCATTCCCCTCGTTCCACAACTCTAGACCTAGGGATGAGTACAGTAACAAAAAATATTCAGAATTCAGAACTCATTTTTTTTACACAAAATAGCTTTAATTACCACACATACACAGAAAAAGTACCAAAAACAGTTACCGTTGCATACCGGTATCGCTTCCCGGGAACTGGGTATAGGTACCGTATCAGTTTCAATTTGAAAGGTATCCATCCCTGGTTGGAGCTGGGTCTGAGCAGTGATTTGAATGGATGAAACAACCAAACGCTGGTGCATCCATTCCTATACAATGCTATGTGCAGATGTGGTCACAGCAACAGTCCTCACAAGGTATCACGGCCGTCGCCTTGATGAGATTCCACAGAAACGTGTGATCTGAGGTGGTGGAGCAGGAGTAACACCTTCTCTGCTGGACTCACCTCCGTATATTTGGCGTCAGGCTCCAGGAATTATAGAAAATCGTTTTCTTTCCGTCCAGCCTTGAACCATTACCACTCCCAGCCACACCAGGAGGTCCAAGGAGGGCGGGTGGAGAAATCCTTGTACTTTCTTGGTGGGAAAAAAAGAACGGTAGGAAACCAAGGCAGAAGCCATTGATCCACGCTGCTTGACGCCACAGCATGAAACTACCGGGCCACGTGTCTGGACGGCGGCACCATCAGCCTCATTCATATTCCATAAAGGACATCGATTGAAGCCTCTCTCCTCTCCGTGTGGCAGCCGGCTTCATCTTTTGTTCACTCAGGTTTCATTGTTGCATGGCGACGAAGCTTCTTCTTACCTGGAGATCACTGTTCACTGTTTGCGTCCAAGGTCAGGAAGGAAGTGGTGACATAGGATATTGATTCCTTGGTTCCTCCCGTCATCCCTGATTGGTGAAAGTGATAGGTACAGCATGTTGGCATGTCTTTCAGACTGACCAGGAAGTATCTTATCAAGCCACAGTAGCAGTATGGGGTCTTATCTACAGTGATTGACATATATGTATAATGTTGATCATATTCCATAGTTATTTATCTCCTTAGATTTAATCCTGCAACCTCTTCACTTAGTAAACACTTTCTGTGATAGTTCAGATATCTTGATGTTATTCCAAGACTATGATGTGCACTGTAGTACTCCACCGACCAGACAGAGGCGTAGGAGGAATATAGTTGTTCAACAGTGGGAAAACAACTGTCTGATGGCAATTAAAGTGGTGAAAACATTCAGAATAAAGTGGACACTTAAACTGATATTACTTTTTATCTGTGGGTATTTTTCGCTGACCTCGTCCACAGCAGCTTCATCACTCAGCTCCCGAGCTGCTGCTGCCGCTACACTGGCAGCATGCTGATCTGGAATCTGGATCTACTGCAGCTTATACACTGAATATAGATTAATACCTCAGTTTGGCCACACTTTGGTCACCTTGATAATTCATGCTCTGTGCAGTGATGCTGCTTTACTTCTACAATCCAATGTTAAGTAACCCCAGGTATCACTTTACTGACAAACTGGGCTGATTGTGAACTCACAAGGAGCTGGATTCTGTATGTTCCCTATTTTTACCTTGATATATATATATCATTCATCTAATGGAAAACTCAATACACCCCCACATTCTGCTCTGCTATTTTCTGGTCTACAGTTTTCCAATAAATTATTTCATCCTGTAGTTTGGATGGGAGGATCCATTAGGGCCATTCCTTTCAGTTGATTAAATCCCCGTCCCCTCGGGATCTGGCCTGAGGACACAGCTGCCTATAGGCTCAGAGAACATTAAATTTCTCTCTTGACACCACATCATCCGACTCTCTCAGGACTCTGCGCTCTCACCAGTCGTGTATTCTCTCGCACGAATGTGTGACAGGCGGCGGTGACACAATATCCCGAAGCGCTGCGCACTTCATAGACCTGTGCGTTCAATGAACAAGATGTTATGACGTGCTAGAATAATGCCCGTAATTATTTTTGACTGTTGTGCTGCCCCCTCCACCCCACCCCACCCTCCCCCGATAAATACATGAATAAGTAAATAAATAACTGAAAGGTTGCAGCTGTAGAGTGGCATTTGTTCAAATCAATGTCATCTTTAGATACAGAGCTATTAAATGGCTCTTAGCAACAAACGTGTTGGGAGGGGTTGATTCATATACATATGTATTTTCCATTAAATGTCATGTGTCTTACACATGCATGACTATTTTTAGCCTTATCATAGGAACCAGACTTGACTTGAAGATATTTTTATTTACGTTTATTCCTTTGGCAGATGCTTTTGTCCAAAGCAGCTCAAATATATGATGTGGAGTCAAGGACGTGTCTTTGAGAGCGGGAGCCTCAGTGTTGAGTCCCAGTGATAAAAAGCTCAGTGACAGGAGCTGTCTCTGGCTGGTGGAGGCCCAGATGTGCTGTCGCATTTTAGACCACGTGCAGAAGTTTTACAGTGTACGCCTGCAGCTCTGCTATAAGGGGGATAGATACATATATAAAAGCAGTCAAAGTTGGAGATGCCCGGTCGAGTGGCAGATAAGACCTCGTCTTCCTGATGTTTTATAATGCAAAGTTACAAGATGCAGCATGAGGCCGAGCTGAGCTGGATGATAAATGCACATAAAGCCGAACCTTCCTCAACCACAGACCTGACAGCTGGGAGTCTGAGTCTTGTTGTTTTCTTTCTTGCATCTGTGAAAACAGAGAGAATTGCTTGAAAAGAAGACCTTCAACAAAGAAAGGGTCAACACAACACCAACAGCTCTGTTGACCTGCAGGTCTACCTGCACAATCGCCTCTATTCATTAACTGCACTTTGACTTTCCCTTGAAAAAGTGAACATGTCACAGGAATTAAAGCTGTGGCTCAGGAGGTGGAGCCGGTTGTCCACCAGACAGAAGGTAGGAGGTTTGATCCCACAACTTCTTCAGTCAGAACTAAACAGAGGATCTGACCTTCAACCAGCAAAGGAAGGAGAAAGGACTGGTTCATCTCACCGTCCTTCACCTGGTCGTTCCTCTGGTTGTAGCTGTGTCTCAACTCAAATACTTCCAAGAGTTAACTGTCATGAAATATAGTGCGCAAATTTCAAGAGTTATCAGTTCTCAAATCGATGTTGTGCACTTACCAGAACTAATGATCCCAACGGTCGCTAACGTCTTCTCCTTTTTTGGACGCTCCAATCGCCCGTCAACACATCGACCGGATTGTTTTGTTTGTAATTTCATTTAGCAATAATGAACGCTTTAGTTGTACGTCAGCCAGCTCCTCCCTTTGGCGGAAAACATTGGCCTACCGGTATGTTAATTTACATGTTAAATATTATATTATATTCCGCTATGTAGCCAAGACAGCGATCCCACCCTCAATGATAAAACAGTTTTTTTCAATGTGCATTCAATAAAAGTGAACTTGAACTTGCTCATCTCCTCGACTCCCATCACTAACTCCTTCAGCACAAGTTAAAATAAAAACAGCAGAACCACAGCATCTTTTCTATTCCATACTTCTTAACTACAATGCAACTTAACTCCCGGCAGTTCACCCAGAGAGTGGGATGTATTATACTAGTGGTGCTAATAGCCTGGAGCCTGTAGCCCTGGAGGAGGAGTGGGCTGCAGAGGTCTGATTGGCTCCTTCTAACTCGACACCACCAGATGTTTTTCATTGTCCGATTTCACCCTGACTGTGAATCAGCTTGAATAGCTATGTAAGAATTACAACAGGAACTGCAACAGAAATTCTCTCAGAGATGTTTTCCTGTACAAGAATGATTTGTGTTTTTTTTTAAAAAAGAAGAAATTGTAGAGAAATATTTTAAAAGATGATGTGCTGGGTATGAAGGCAGATTGTTAAAATCATGGCCAGTTACTTTGCAGGATCATGATGTGCTCTCATTTTCCAATTTCACCTTCAGCAGGGTCAGATTTTGAGCATTCGAGCCGATGTATGAGTTAAAGCCTCTCTCTTTATTTTGTAGATAATGTAACTGTGAGTCCTGGTACCACCGTTTGTAGGATTTATGTATTTCTTTTCTGTTTGATACCAGGGTTCAGTACCTATCCCCCAACACAAGCTACACGTCTTTGGGTTTTTACTCTGAGATGGATTTGGTCCAAAGGAAAAACCAAGCACAGTCAGATCTGATCAAGAGACCTGAGGATAATTAGACCCGATCAAAAACGCGACCTACCTGAACGGACCCTGAGAGAGAAATCCATGGCAGCCAAACAAGACTGGTACAGACCCAATCAGACTGAGATTGATTTGGGTTTGGGTTCCTCTAACTCGCTCTCACTGACAGCTTCTCTGCAGTGAGAGCTGGTAACCCCCCTGATTCCTCCATGTTCCTAAATCCTCCTCTTCATCGTCCTCCTTGCTCGTATCTTACGTAGCGTTTCTTTAAACACGGTCTGCACGGGATTCGGACTCTTTAAGAACAGCCTCATCTGATCTTCACTCCCCGAGGGAGGATCAGTGCAAGGTCTGCGTTTTATACGTCTTCCCCCTCTGCACATTGATTTTTATATCCACGGGATCAACACCAAAGACTTTTGAAATATTAAAACAAACATCACGTGTTGCATTACTCACTGTGCACCGTCCCTGACTGAAACCTATTTACTGCTGCAGCCTAAAGTAGAGCCACATGAACATCCTCGAGTGCCCACTTGTGCTGCTGCAGCCAGTGTCAGGCTGTATTGTACATAAACCTATATTTTATTCATGAGCCGGAGATTTTTATACTTCTGGCTTCACACTGGAGTCTCCTGGGTATTACTGTATTTCCAGGTTCTCTGGAAGCTGCATTTGTGACTACATGTAAACTCTGACCAATCCCTTTCTTCCTGAATGAACTAATGGCTGCAACTACAGCTCCCAACAGCCACGCCAACCCCCCAGCTCCCAAGCTTTACCCTCCTGCCTCCACTATTTAGTATATCTGAGCTGTTTTTCTTTTTCTTTTTGCTCCGATAGGCCTCATCTGCTGCAGTCCCTTGGTGCAGTTGTGCAAAGTAAGTGAGAGTGTTTAACCACAAGGTCAGAGCTGGAGGGCTGCAAGGGGACGGGAGTCTCACGGGAGCACACACAGATGTTGTTCATGTTGGATACAGTCACTGTTTACCAATATCTGGGGAGAGGAGGAGGAAGAGCTCAGCATCATTTTATCCTTCCAAAAAAAAGTCTTTAACAATCTAACTTTCTCACATTAAAAGATTCCCACATTAATGACGTCCCTCCATCCCTCCTGTGGCTATACCCATTACATTTTGTGATGATTTCTAAATTTTATTCCTAATTTTTAAAACCTTTGCATGATCCAGGTCCAGGCTGTAAACCCCTGACCCCTCTCAGATCGTATCGTAGTCACTAAGGACCAGCAGATATTTGCAGTCTGAGCTCCTGAGCTAAAATAACCAGAGCAGATCTGAGACATATTAACACTCGTTAGCTCCTCTGCTTCTGTCTGGTGGAGATACTGTGTCTTTTAAAGCGGTGGTTAAACTCTGGACTCTCTGACCCGTTCACATTACCGACAGCAGCGACAGGTTAAACTGTGGTTGTCACTGTCACAGAGACTCCATTCACATCACTGATAAAACAGAAAATTACACAGAGTAATTACTAAATAAATGTTAAGTCAGCGCTCACCTGTCTCCCTCTGTCCACTCTCTTTTTATCTCTCTCTCTCTCTCCCTCATCTAAACGTCATTTATTCATTTCTGTTTCTAATTGAAATGACAGTTCACTAATGCGGCGGTGGGAAGTCGTGAAGGAGGGATCACATGTTCCTGAGGACGTGCAGCAGTTTGTCTGTGTCCTCGTGATTAAGAAGTCAAATCAGTGGAGATAACAGACGGCGGTTCAGTAAAGTTTGCAAAGTGTTTTACAGCTCCGTAAACTTAACGTGAAAATTTGTGAGCTGCTTTTAGAGTGCCGCACAAAGAGACACAAAGGAAAAGTTATAGCCTCTTTTACTGGGATGAGTTCAGCCCCAGAAACATTTATATTATTGAAATGTTGAAGGGGCCGACTGGAGCAGAACTGTTGCTCCTCCGCTGTTATCTAACCATGTCTCGGTTAAAAGCATGAAATCCAGATTGTATGGAGTAATAAGATCATTAACTAAAAAATGACTTGTTGGAGGGGGATCTGATATTGAGCAGAGCTTTGTAGGATTAATGGAAGTCCCCAGAGCGGTCTGACTTTGACAGAACAGATAACAGGTTAGGAAGCTTTGGAGCTTCACTTGAGAGCATCTCTCATATTACTGCATTAGCCACCAGAGCGGGAACAGAGGGAGCTGCAGGCACACCGAGTCCCTGCTTGTTCTGGAAACAACTCTGAGAGCCATTCTCAAGGCTGCGACGACCAGAAAACACCGCCACCGTGGGCTCGCCGCCATTTGTATGTGCTGCAATCAGCGGCACAGAGTGGGCCTGATGTGTTTGAGTGTGTGTGTGTGTGTGTGTGGCAGTATGTTGTTGTGCAGAGTTTAGAGATGAAGGACGACAGAGCGAGGAGACGAGGGATGGGTAATGTATGCCTGCAGTAAAGACATGTGTCACAGCGGCCAGCGGCTCACAGCCAAGGCTGGAGCTGGATGCCAGGGAGGAGGTTTGTGCAGGAGGGAAAGGGGGGTGTGTTGGGGGGGGGGTTGGTTTCAGAAATGGTCCATAATTGATACATAAAACTGTTGTGCTTCTAAACCGTCAGGAAACGTTTCAGGGCCTCGTCGTTAAAAAGGTTTCTGAAAGTCTTCTGGTGTCATCGTCGACTCCTTCTTCTTTTATTCATGTAGAATCACAGTCAAAGCAACATGAGTTCAAGTAAAAGTCAACAATCATCAAATACACACTGTCCCCAAAGATACGCAATGTAAATGAGGAGGAAGTAGCCTGGATCAACCCAGACCAATCTGAACTTTGCAGATCTGTCTCGAGGAAAAGTCGTTGAGGCGACGACCTCCAATTCCCCGAAAACTGGAGAACCAATCACTTGATGACAACGACACAGAAGCGACTTCTAGCAGCTTCTGTTTACATGCAACATGGCGGACACTAAAGAGCAGGTATGGTGACGTTGGTGGAGTATTTGTAGACCACCAGACTGTTTGCAGAGCAGGCGGAAGTCCTCAGACGCATCGATCCTGCAGAACTACAACAACCACTACAACAACCATCACTCTGCAGACGTCATCTGGATTGTTGCTCTGATTGGTTTGAGTTCTATCCAATTGCGTACAAGAGGCAATTTGATCTACGTATGTCGGTCAGTCACGCCTCTTGGAAGTCGGAAGTGAATACACCTTCACCAAACCCATACTTAATCTTAAGAGATTGAGATGTGGTCTATCATTGGTCAGGTTGGGGAGGAAGACAAACCCCTAACCCTCGTCATGAACCCCAAACTAACAGACTCACCTCAGGACTCCAGACTAACTTTTTTGAGGAGGAGCAAAGTCGCCCCTACCTTCAAATTTTAGGAGCGCAAGTAGAAAATCTAGGGGCGCACACAGTAAATCGACTTGCAAACCAAATATTCACATCTCCTTTTCATTCATGATCCTCACACACATAGGTCTGACACCGGCGATGACAGATTCCAGATTCTTTGAGTCGACCCTTCTACATTTCATCCAAAAAATAGCACATTTACCGGCTGCACCTGCGCAAGATGAAACATTTACTTGCACTGTCTCAAATTTTAGGAGCAAAATGCCTCCATTTAGGGGCCAATCTGGAGCCCTGCACATACTCCGAGGTTTTCTCATTGTGTGAACACAGCTGAGGAGGACTTCCCTCTCTGGAACCAACATTTGTCTTTACCAGCCACCAACTAAATGTCACCATCTACTTCCACATTTATTCACGTCCTCCCTCTCTCTCTCTCTCTGTGATACATTGAGACTCTGCTTATTATCTGGTGAGGGGGGTGGGGGGCGTCTCAGGCTTCCTCTCGGTGATGACAGCTCGGACAAAGCCTCATCCAGCTCGGCCGACGTGTCAGCCACCGGCTCGGAGCGGCTGCATATGGATGGATCGTTCTTAACGCTGCTGCCGCTGACTGACACGGCGGCTGACAGCTGCCTCTGATGTATGGACACCCCACTACCCCTGTTACTGACGCTGACACACTTTCCTCAAAGCTTTTTTTCTTCTCTATAAAGGGCAAGATTGATTGCAGGCATTCAGATGTTCCCTCTTCCCTTCTGCGTGTGTGTGTGTGTGTGAGAGAGAGTGTGTCGTCATTGCTTCACTTAACCTTCACTATAAATATTGTAATTTCTCGGGTTTTTTTGTTTTTTTTTATCTCATTGATGTTGGTCCAACAAAAACTGCTCGTCCAAACTTTTGGCTCCTTATTTGCAAATTCTGACGAGGACTTGACACTTTGTGAAGAAATAACTTGAGGTCAGGTGTCCGCGTGGCGTCTTTTTCAGTCTTTTTCAATTTAGAGAAAAGACGCCACCAATCCTCTAGATGCCTGAAGTCAATGTAGAAACCTCAGCGTACCTCCAAACCACAGAGGTCACAACGATCTCCACTTTTACCCATCATTCCTTGCAGGTTTTGTCCACCGGCCAGCCAGAAACCAACATGCACAGTTGGGAGAAACAAAGTGTTGATGTTGCAGAAAGTAAGTATTGCTCAGTTTCATCCCCCTCTCCTCCCTCGGTGCCTTGACCTCTGGGCTGCAGGGGAGTGGATCCACTCTCCTCCTCTCATTCATTCATCTTTTATAATAATACACCTGCATTATCCTGCTGTTTGTGTACAGTCCATCATTTATTCATTCATCAAGAAGTCTGCTGAGGGCTGCTCTCTGATTGGACCTGACATGTTGCTGCTGTTGTTGTTGTGCTTCCACCTCGGTGATCAGCTGATGGCCAGAGGCGTTTTATTTTTTATTTTTTACCCTGTGACACTGACTTCATGTAGATGTTTACGTAGTTTTTTCCTCTGTCTATATGATTCTGCTTTTTGGTGCCGCAGCATCTTTCTGGCTCAGTTACCATGGAGCTAAGTGACGTTGTGTATCTCACAGACCATAAACACGTGACTGCAGGGACTCATGGACTTCATGAACCTCCACTTCCTGTGACACCAAGTCCAACAAGCCTGTTTCTTTCTATCATATTTATTATTATACAAACCAGAACTGTGTCACATGATGTCCCATTATTATCTCATAGTGTGGTGAATGTGCAGGTCACAACTTGTCCACCAGAGCGTTGTGGAGTTGTTGGATTGTGTATTTGATGAGTTTGATGAGGGAAACCAAGAAATCCCATAATGAGCCTCCGTAGCATAGCTCTGAGCAGCTCACGGCTCTGCTCCACCGTTCTAAAAACAGCTTGCACGACAATTAAAGGTAACGGACCTACTGCTATGACTATAGGGATTATGGAAATGGGCCAATTTGACAAAATGTTGAACTGTCCTTTTAACATAGCGCTCATCTTGTTTGGGAGTACTCCGTTTTTGAAAATTCCCACAACACCTAGCAACAAAGCAAAACTATAGTTCATACAGTAAGAACTTGATGGATGGAGTCTCGTGTGAATGTGTGTGTGTCCACAACATTTAGTTTCCTGCTCGCTGTGTTGTTGTTTTGTCGCCAACTCCAGAGGAAAAATATCCGTCTGGTTAAATGTCACCTTCTCCACGGTGCCGCGAACGTCGTCGTCTCCGCTGAGCAGGAAGTGATCAGTGGATTCATCAGAGCCCATTTAAAAAAGCTGTGAATGCAAAACAAAGAGAGAAAAACCTGAGCTTTCAGTCACATCTCATGGTCTTCATTAGCAAATAAAGACCAATTAACTTCTCTCACATGGAAACATTGTTCTCACATTTTTTAATTTAATTTTTACATTTGAAATTTTTCTGTCTCAGTTTCTTATTAGCTTTTTTTTCTTACATTTCATTGCATCTTTATTTCTTACTGTAAAGTCCCAGGAAGGAGAAAATACATACTCTCTACCTCACTTTAAATATATATATATGTATAAACATAGTATATAATGGACACACTTTCTCTCTTTCTTTTGGTCCGATTCTTGCAACAGCTGCAACAACCTGATTTCTCCACATTTACAAATGAAGGTTTATCTTTTTCTCTCATAGCCTGTTCGGCTCTGTGCATATATGTGTGTGTGTGTGTGTGTGTGTGTATGTGTGTGTGTGACTTTGTTTGGAGTGATGCATATTTATCCGTGCATGGCAGATTCTGGCAGGCGAGAGCAGAGAAAGAAGATGGAGAGACAGAATTGGGCCAGTGAGTGGCAGCGCTCCCTGCAGCCTCAGTCACAGCGCTGGATGTCTGAGGAGGGGCCCCGGGGCCCCTGGGCAAACACTGACATCACTCGTTCGCCTTTCTCACGTCTGCCAAGACAGCCCCATGAAAACATTACATCCATACCCACAAGCACACACACACATGGTAACACACACACGTATGCACATGATGGCTGCACTCACTCACTGTAAGTCTCAGCTTCAGCCTCAGTAGAGAAGTTCCTTCATCACACTTCACTGTATCATATTCATTTGACATTGGCAATTAATTAATTAATTAATTAATAGAAGATTGTCTGTTTTTTTTTTCTTTCTTTTTTTTTATATCATAACCATCCTGGGTCTGCAGCCGAGGCGTCTTTTAGCTGCACCTGTCATGGTTATAATTAGAAGGAGAATAAATGGGAACACATGAGCTAAAAACATAATAAAAATAACACAACAGCTTAGTAGTAAAGATGATAGTAAAGATTGATACAAAATAAAATGTTTAAAACTATAAAATGATCTGCTGATCCTGGTTTGTGATCGATTGCTCTTGCCTGCCAGGTGGAACCTGGATAATAAGCTGGATTTTTATTTAAAATGTTTTATTCACCTTGTATATTTTAATAGAAAGTGCATTTTAAGTTTGAGTTTGGCTAAAGTGCGGATCTGTTATTGATTGTTTATGTCTTGTTCAGCCTTGAGAGAGAAACCTGTTGCTAATGAAAAAGAAATACAACAGTAGATCTGACAATGTTTCCCATTACCTGGGTGTAACACACTCTTTATGAATAAAGTTATTTTTGTAATTCATCTCCTGTTGAGGTAAAAGAGGATAATAATCATAATTTGAATGGACGTCATCAGAAGTTCAGTATTGTTTATTGTATTCCCATTAGTCTACATAAAGATGAAGACTATTCTTCCTGGGGTCCACATTAAATCAAACACTTATTCCAACAATACAGTGTTTATACAAAGAATTACATAAAATCAACAAGATTATAGAAATGCATATTAAGTTGTACAATGTAAATGAATTAACATGATCAAGAGGAATAATATAGCTTTTTACATGATTATAAAATAGTTACATGATTATAGAACCGACCAATAAGATGAAACGTTGATCCAGACGAGTAGTTTTGGTTTAGAGAGAGAGATCCTGAGCAGAATTATTATATTTGTCTTCGACGTCTCATTTTCAGTCTGATGTGAAGGAGCTGTTGAAGTGATGTCAGAGCGAGGAGAAGACGAGTCATTGATGTCTCATGAAGTCAGTCTGACGGTCATGTGTCATCTATGATCAGGGGAGAAGATTGAACAGTTTTTTTTGTTTTGTTTTTTACCTTCCTGATGAAAGACGAGTTTTTATTTCTGTAGCTGATCAGAGAGACTCCCCGTGATGTTCAGAGTCGAAGCATCGACGCCGTCAGGACCGACAGAGTCTGTGTGAAGTTAAATGGAGCTTTAATCAGCATCATCTTCATCATCATCATCATCATCATCATGTGATGCACAGAGACTCAGTTTGATCTGCTTCATCACTGTTTGTCACTTCAGTTTGTGTCTGAAGGATCTGATTGGAAGTTGATTTGATTGATTTGATGAATCCGGTTATTAGCAGGGTTTAGTTTTCCACCACGGTGAAGATTTTTCTTTTTTGAATATGGAAACCAGTTTCTTTCCTTAATGCTTTTCGTTGCCTGGCTGTAATTATCACACCACTCAGCTTTTCATTTTAGTTTTTTTAAACTATTATTTCTTGTGTCTTTCACTTTTTCCATTCATTTTAATCCAAACGTCAAACATATTCAATAAAACCCTGGATGAATACTGGATACTGGATACTGGTGTTTGACAGCAGTGTCTTAACTTTGTCGTCTTTTTGTTGTTGGAGTCGAACAAGGTTTTGTTGAGCCTGTGCTAAGCTGGATGTGTGTTGGTTGGTGGTCGACCACCAGAGTGAAGTCAGCTGGACGAGATAAGATCAGATAACAACACGCTGCCTGTTGGAAGAATCACTTGACCTGTCTTCTGTCCTCTGTCCTCTGTCCTCTCAGAGAGCAGCTTCTCCACAGCTACAGGTGTTTGTCCTGTTCGCACGTCACAGGAAGGAAAGACGTGGTCTCGTCAGGTGGTTTGAGGAGCAGACAGAGCTCACAGTCACATCATCTAACTGGGAGAGTAAACAGGATTAAGTCCCAGGATTTAGACTAACAGGAGCTCTGTGTGATCACCGCTCCGTCTTATTGACTAGAACAGGAACCGTCATGTCGTCCCAGTGTGGAGGAGGAAGCTGCTGTCGTCAACCTGACGTCAGCTCCATCTGGAAACCAGATCTGCTCCTCATGGATCGACTTCCCAAAGGGGGAAAATATTCTCTTTATACATTTTGATATTTGCAGTGGTTCAGTGTTTGATCGGCTTCCAAACTTAATAAGTTTTCAGTATCCTGATAGTGTGGTTTGTACTTGTCTCAATTCAAATGCTTCCATGAGTTCACTGTCATGTAGTTTACTATCTACACCAGGGGTCTCAAACTCATTTTAGTTCAGGGGCCACAAACAGCACAAATTGATCTCAAGTGGGCCGGACCAGTAAAATAATAGCTTGATAGTCTATAAATAACTTTTCATTTTTCACTTTGTTTTAATACATTATTGAGATATTTACAGTTAACGAACTATCCTTTTGCAAAACATTTATGAACAACCTCAAATTTCTTGATAAAGATATGTACAATTTCATATTTTCTCACTTGACAAATTCATCCTGAGGGCCGGCTTGGACCCTCTGTCGGGCCGGTTTTGGTCCGGGGGCCGCATGTTTGACACCCCTGATCTACACTATGTACTTCTGTGTGTGAGTTTGTGTCTCAAATCTAATACTGTTGCTGTGCACTTACAGGAACTAACAATCACAGTTTGTTTTGTGATGTGTTATAGCAATGCAAGAGATCTGAGTGTTGTTAGCAGCTTTATGGCTAACAGCCTTCAGTTGTAAAGCGATGCAACTGCAACGGCCCCTTTTAAATCTACCAAAGAAAATACTCAGCTAAATCAAGAGTGAGAAACTGAATCCATCCCTATTTATGTGTGCACATGTGTTGCATGTGTATCTTTGTATGATCATTTACAGTGTATGCAATGACGAGCTACATTTCACTAGGTTACAGCCAGAATTGTATTATATTCCACTATCGTTTGACCGTTATGAGTGAACCAGCTTACAGGGTTCTTACAGTTCACTGTGTTTTGACTCGTCAGTGTGAACGCACTTACAAACTCCAAATAGTTGGTCTAAGTATGGAAGTTATTAAAACACAGCCCTGCTCTCCCTTCACTCCCTTCACTCCCTCAGCCTGTTGCATCCTTCAGGTTCCACTTTTAATTCATTCTTTCGGTTTTGATTGTGTTACAAAAATCCACAATAATCAAATACCAAGAGTGAAATTGAATTGCGGTGCAGTGGCACTTAGAGCCACCACCTCCACCTCCACCACTGCTGCTGCTCACACACACACACATAGACACACACACATATCTCCCCCTTCCCCTCCCCCTCGTGCAACAACAGCACTCAACAAAAAGTGCACGTTGAACGTAGCTTACCCATACTGCACCATTGCTCTTCCTGTCTCTGTGGCTGGCTTGTTCAGTCACACATGGCCACATATCTAATTTCACATTACAAGTAACAGCACAGAAAATTCAATTTGTTTTTGTTTCCCTGCCATTTAGTGCAATTTCCATAAAATGAGAGTGGCTGACATCCAAAATCAATGCCTGTTTCCAAACCCCCAAGACTAATGGGGTAGATAGCAAAAACCGCAAGTTAATTGTTCAGGAATGTCCTTGAAAATTGTGTGTCAGCCTCCTCTCTCCTCTCCCTCTCTCTCTGTCTTTAACCCCCTCTCCTCGGCCTTGCTCTGTGCTCTCGGCTGCTTCCTGCTTCCTCAGTAATAATTTCATGCAGGCTTTTGTAATGACAAGGATTTGGAAATCTTTTTTTTTTTTTTTTTAAGTTGTCATGCTTAACTGAGCCCAAACTGGCACCCAGGTATTTCCAATATTCATAATTTACCAATGTTGAATTGCAATTTGCAAGAGTTTTCTCCCCTGAAAAAGAAAAAGAAAATCTGACTTTCTGACTATCTGTCAACAGCAGCTTCGTCCTCTGGCTCTTCCTGCTTCTGTGGCTATTTCTCCTTTATTAGATACTGTATGGAGGTAATGGTGAAGAGTCAGACAGATGTTGGAGGCTGTGACAGACGTTCGACCACAAAATGCTGCAAGGAGCTGAGGAAGAACCAGACTGAACCAGAAGAGCAGAGTTTGCAAACGTTTCAGGGATTAGACAGTGTGAGTGTTTCTGTGCATCCGGCAAATCTGCAAAATTTGTAAACGCTGTTGTATAAATACTACGTTGACATGATAATTCATAAACTCATGTTCAAAAGTGTCATAAGATAAATAATATGTTGATTTAGTTCAACATTTTGGCAAATTGGCCCATTGCCATAATCCCTATAGGTTCGTTACCTTTAATTGTCGGTGCAAGCTATTTTTAGAACGGTGGAGCAGAGTGGCGAGCTGCGCAGAGCTACGCTACGGAGGCTCATGGGATTTCTTGGTTGCCTTCAGGGACAGTTTTTCATCAAGCAGTCTCTGCATTTTCCTCTAAAACAACTCTGTCTGGTAACGTTGTGTTATTATCTCATAGTGTGGTGAATGTGCAGGTCACAACTTGTCCACCAGAGCGTTGTGGAGTTGTTGGATTGTGTATTTGATGAGTTTGATGAGGGAAACCAAGAAATCCCATGAGCCTCCGTAGCGTAGCTCTGAGCAGCTTCCGGCTCTGCTCCGCCGTTCTAAAAACAGCTTGCACCGACAAATAAAGGTACTGCTATGACTATAGGGATTATGCCAATGGGCCAATTTGCCAAAAATGTTGAACTATCCCTTTAATAGTTTATTTCATTAGTGTCATTTGTGTTTCTGTCCCAGAGTCAGTGTTCACTACCAGCAGATTGTGTTGATGCTGCACTGCAACGAGAGTGTTGAGAAGTTACAAACAGACAACGACTCGAGGTATTTTCTGCTTTCATCATGTATTTTATTTTATTTTATTTTATGTTCACACCAAGCTGCATTCATACTTTCATTTACTTTATGTAGTGTCTGGTTCTGTTTCCACGGCCTGAACGAGCCACGATGATCTAAGAGGAGGATAAATGTCTGTCGTTGTTAAGACAAGAGCTACAAATATAATATTTTCTGAACGCAAACTGATGTAAAACCAGATGATGAGGTCGTCTTTACCCTCTGGTGTCTCACTGTCTCATGTTGACAGCTTTTGTTCTTCCTCGACCCGGTCCAGGTCGTTCCCAGCTTTGGAGACCTGTCTCCTGTTGCCCTGACAACTTAATCACAAAATCGGTCAAGTTGAACATTTTAAATTGATTGAAATAACATCAAGTTCCAAATCAGATAAGAACATCAAATGTCTGATATTTTCAAAGATTTGATTCATTCGGGTTTCCACATGCATCACCTAGATAGAAATCCTTCATCACTGAACCTGCCTGCAGCCTCATACACATCCGCTGCTCCTTTCAAAAAGATCTGCATCTCGTCCCCGAGCTCAAATACTCACAACCACAATCAAACACTTTCAGGGGCCGGGTTTTATTAGTGTAGTTCTGGGCTGAGCTGTAAAAGAGTTCATCTGGACCTCTGATCATCAGTGCACCGGTCAAAAGGTTGGACACACCTTCTCATTCAATGGTCTTTTTTCATTTCTATTATTTTCTACATTGTAGATTCAGACTGAAGATATCAGGACTATAAAATAACTGTTAGAGTTATGTTGTAAACACAAAAGTGTTAATTAAAACCAAAGTGTTCTCTGTCACCTGACTTAAACCCAACAACAGCAACAAGGTCTCAGCTCCTCTGGGAACTCCTTCAACAATGGTGGAAAACAAAGGCTCCAGGTGACGACCTCATGAATTAAAAATGTGCAAAACTGTCATGAAAGCAAAATGTTGCTGCTTTGAAAAATCTAATATATAAAACATATTCTGCTTTGTTTAACACTTTTGGGTTTACTACATAACTCCTTATGAGTTCCTTTATAGTTTTGATGTCTTCAGTTTGATTCTACAATGTAGAAAGTAATAAACATAAAGAAAAAACATTGAATGAGAAGGTGTGTCCAGACTTTTAACTGGTAGTGCAGCTCAACATGCTGGAGTCTCTGGCTTGAAAGTTATTATTATTATTGATGGTCCATGATTTATCTTAGATTAGCTAAAAACACTCTAATCTGTGTGTGTGAAGTTCAGTTCATCATAGGAATAGGAATAGGAATAGGAATAGGAATTTATTATCAAAACAGGGACAATGCACAAATTGATAACCCTTTAATTTACAGGCCGCTAATTACGAGAAGAAATAGCCAAGAAATAACAATTCATTGCATCATAATGTCTATAAATAGCCCAGAAATAACGGTCTTGGTGGAGAAAAATTCTGGCTTTCCCCCCCCAAAAAAGCATTTCAAAGCATGAAAATCATGTGTAATCTTTTGCCTTTATGAAAAACATGACATTACTATGAAATTGACCATTATTTATAGGCTATTTCTTGACATTATCACTTAATTAGCAGCCTGTAAATTAAAGGGTTATACCCACAATGAATCTTGTAGGACAAGAAAAGATGTCTTGAGCCATGAGTTATAGCAGCATTTTCTAATTTCCACCTGTAAAGTGTTGTTGAATCCTTTGGTGCCGCCTCTGCAGCAGGACAGTGTTGGTGTTTAGTGCCTGTATGTCACTGGATATTAAAGCTCATATGAAGAACGTAGTGGATGAGACCAGTTTAGATGATCTGATGTGTCTGTAAATATAAAAACCCATCATATCTGCTGAACGAGTGGATGTTCAGTGACCTCTGGCTGCTCCGTGGACAAAGGGTCGGAGCTGCAGCCGTGCAGGAGTTATTGTTGGTAATTATGTGTGTGTTGACAGCTGATCGATCGTTGAACCTCCGGGGCTTCACGACTCTGTAAAAATGTGCAGAGAGATGAATCTTGACATAAAGGCTGGAACGAGCTCCCTCCCTGTGAATCACTGACCCCGTTAACTCACAGTTTACGTGTTCCAACACTCTTTAAATTAGAGCTAATTTACTGTTTTCCTGCAGGCAGCGGGTGAGTGCTGTAGGATTTACAGTTAGAAATTATAATCAGTGAGTTTCCATGTGATTTTTTTTTAAATAAACAAAACCCGTCTGCAGACATCTGGTTTTTAATTGAAGCTACAGGCAGAAACAGTCACGTCCATGTTGTCTGGAAACTTCTCAGTCGCTAATGTTTCACTACTAACGACAGTTTGTGCTGTTTGGAGCCTTTACACATTTAATCTCAATATATAAACACTTATAATAAGTAAATGTTCCTCTCAGCAAACTAAAATTGAAATAACTTACAAATAAATAGCGAAAAACAGAAATATCTTTTTCCAATATGACGCTTTTATTCATCCTACACCTTTAGATGTTTACACTGAAGGAGACAGGGAATTTAAAATACATTTCACTGCAAAAGCTATAACTAATATCACTCAGATCTTTATTTATTTATTTAAAAAACCCACTTTATCTCTATTTTTTTCTCCAATATATTTAAAGATGTTGTTTTGACAAGTTTTTGACCAGATTTTTCAGATGTTCTTCAATAATATTCAGTGGCAGCGAACTCAACTGACATTACAAACAGTACAAACACACCTTTTACTTTCCATTTAACATTTCATCCTCATTGATGTGACTCCATCCTGCATCAGTTATCTCATAGATGGTTGAATATCAGTTTCTCTGGGTCTTGAACGTGAGCTCTTCCTGTTTTAACTCTTTGGAGAATTCTGGGAAAAGACGCAGGAATCAACTTCCTCCTCCACAGAGCGGCTCAGCTCGGCCTTAAAGGAGAAAAACCTCTTTATGCTTATTTCAAGCTCTATATTTTTATTCTGGGACTCCACTGGAGCAGCTTTGCATGATTATATGTTCAAAAAACAACTTTTATTTATCCCAAACTGACAGTAAGGCAGCAGCTCAGTGGGGCTGAAACCTGAAACAGACCATTTTAACTCAAGCCTCCTTAAAAGAGGAGGACGCCTTAAAAGCCCACTTCCCTCTGATTGGCTGAAATGATGGTGTTGTGTGTCAACTGGCAAAGGAAACTGTTAAACTTGCACTAAACTACTCACCAAGATAATTGATTGGAAATTGCATCTGTTCATGTTTGAGCTCAACTTTAACAGTGGATCTAATTGAAAATGACGTTAGCACAGAACTTTCTTTCTAGAGACGAAGACAAACTGTCAAACATGAGATTTTTTCTTGTAGAAACTCTTGGGCGAGCGTCGCCTCGCTGTCTGATCTCTGATATTAGAGCAGGAGGCAGTTTGCAGTGGAATCTGGCCGCAGCCTCTGCCAGCAGATTGCTGTACACATGCTATTGATTGAACTCCGCGGGGCTCCAATAGCTCATCGCCTGCAGAGCCAGACGGAGTTTCCCTGCCTCTTGTTGTTGCCGGGCCGCCGCCGCCGGCCGCCCGGCTCATCCCGTCCATACGGAACGAGAAGCTGCTGACGAGGCAGAAAAATTAACAAGTTTGCAGGGCGATCGTTGTGAGAGGATTGTTCTCTGATGAAGGGCAGAGAGAGGAAACAGCAGTCGGGACGGTTTGAATCCACATGAGACTGTTGATCTGTCGTCTTCTATACGCGGCTGCTGAATCATGTTTCCTGTGAGTTCTTCACATAAATCACCAACATGGCCGCTCAGATCTGATCCAGCTACTGTAAGACGACACACCACAGACATGTGTCACCATTTCTTTTCTGTCGGTTTCAGAATATAAAGAACTAGGGATGCACAGAATCCAGGATTTGGTTTCGGATTTGGCCG
Source organism: Trachurus trachurus (assembly GCF_905171665.1). Lineage (NCBI taxonomy): Eukaryota > Metazoa > Chordata > Actinopteri > Carangiformes > Carangidae > Trachurus > Trachurus trachurus. The sequence goes on along the minus strand of NC_139911.1, from coordinate 2,440,166 downwards.
AATTTGGGGCTTTTTGTTGGGATTTGGTTTCTGTTGAACCTTAGAACATCAACAGAACCGAACTGCCAACAATTACATGAATGTTTATGAACGATATTCTACCTCCATGAACAACAAAGTTCAAATCACTCTCAGCACAGAAGCACCACTGTCATTATCACAAACTAAATATAAAGTCCACTAGCTTGATGCTAACATATAATGGAAAACACCATAGATGGGCTAACGGAGATTAGCATCACTATTGCGGTAAAAACATAAAAACATGTTAGAGGGAAAGTTCAACATTTTGGCAAATTGGCCCATTGCCATAATCCCTATAGTCAAAGCAATAGGTTCGTTACCTTTAATTGTCGGTGCAAGCTATTTTTAGAACGGCGGAGCAGAGCCGTGAGCTGCTCAGAGCTACGCTACGGAGGCTCATGGGATTTCTTTGGTTTCCCTCATCAAACTCATCAAATACACAATCCAACAACTCCACAACGCTCTTGTGTTCCTAAAAAATAGCTTTGCACCGACAATTAAAAGTAACGAACCTACTCCTAAAACTATAGGGATTATGGCAATGGGCCAATTTGCCAAAAATGTTGAACTATCCTTACCACTCCTATAAATTCTGTAATATTCGCCTATCCAAGGCGTACCCAAAGTAAATTGAATGCTGTTCTTGAACTGTTTGGAGAATATGGATGGGCTTGGTCTCTTTTGAAAGGTATCACTCTGAAGTTTTTCCCCAAACTGAAATAATCACTATAAGTGCTACTATCATTGAGTAATCTAAGTGGGAGCACACTGAATTAGAATGTTTTTATTCTCGCCTGAATTTTTTTGTTGCAATCAGATGCCTGAAGATGAGTGTGGCTGAGAATTTTTGCTGGAAAACACAATGGGACTACAGCATGAAGCCTTACCTGGCCCCAGTTCAAATTTGATAACAATCCTGCTAAAAATGAGTATTTTACACATGTTTTTCTAAGTGTATATCTAGGCGTTTTCCTAAAGTTGCCATTGAGAAACAATACATGCGCCAAAGTGCAGCTTTTGCAAAGTTACGCATGAAGATGGCAGTGCTGCCTTTTCCCAGGGACCATGAATGCAGCACATTGTTTGTTTCGTAATCTCATTGGCTATTCAATGCTACAGTTTCCATCGGGATCGGTTCCTATTGGCTGAAGCCATTCAGCGCTGTCGGAGGGGATGTTCCTCATGAGACACAGCCACTCATTCGCTATTGCAGGCGGCAGCCGGGGACAGGGAGCTTGTGATTGGTCGAGTGAGCTGTCAATCGAAAGGTCAGAGGGCAGCGCCATTTTGTAAAGTGAAATAAACATTGTTTTCATGTAAACGCCGGACTTATGAGGAGAAATGAACGGATTTACTGGATATACAATGCGTAATTTCATAAGATGCAGCAGTGGGATGAGGTTATCTACCGGTACAACCGTGTGTTTTGGACTAAATACTTTACTGGATTGGATTTACTGGACTTTTCTGAATGTAACGACATCCAGTTTGTGGGGAAACCCTGTGATCCTGAGCCTGCCCTGACACAAATCGTGAGTTATATCGGCTTTTTACGAACTTTGTTAGCATGTTTATAGTCTGATTCGAGTGTTGCTGTGATGATTATATTTAGGAATGGTCGGCATATCTTTAATCACAAGAGTTTTAGCTTTCCAACGATATGTGGCATGACTATTTCAAGTGACTGGTGACATCCTCTATGACACCTCCCTGATTAAAACCCCCCCACGGGCCCGTGGGCGGGCCGTAGGAACGGGAAGAGGTTTTTAACCTCCAGTGATAGGCTACTTACATGCAGATATTTTCTCTGCTCTGTGGAAATAATTTCACTTTTTGTTTTGTTTTTTTCTTTCTTGTATTGAATGAGATCCTTTATCCTCAATGACTTTGATCATTCTGTTCAAATGCAAACTAGTGGTGAAAGTTATTGTCCATTGTTTTTTACAGTTAGAATAAAAAAAAGGAAACAGACTGTGTGATGTTGTTTACTGCATTTATAATGTGTTTAGTGTATGGGCCGATTATGGGAGTAGGATTCAGTATTCAGTTTCGGATTTGGCCTAATCTTAAAGGTCCCATATTATGAAAAACAGGTCTCTACATACGTAAACTGGTCCTCCCTGAGCCTACCAACTCCTAGAATGAGGAAAGCAAACGGGTCCTGCATGGACTCTGCAGCCCATCGACTGGTAAAACGGTGCTAAAACAGGCTGTTCAGACTCAGCTCCTGTGGTGATGTCACGACAGGAGTGAGGCCGGCCCCTCAGCACAATAAAACGCCTACCACGTCTATTTCTATGGCTGCAGTGCACAGCAAGAAACTCCTGAGCTAAATTGATGAAATAACGACCAATTTTAAGTCATAAAGTGGTAATCATCTTTGCCGTGTCCAGTAACCATGTTACTTAAGATGCTAATCCGCAATATCCTTTTATTTTGGCGACATCTGTGGTGTTTTTGAATGGTACTGTATTTCCCAGAGATCAGTGCTGTGTCAGATATGCACCGTCATGTCTTTAAAGGTGCAGGCACAGAAACAGCTTGTTCTCAGTAGAGCTCATTTTGAGCGACTTTTAGACAGCCAACATTCAGGACCACGGATCAGTTTGGGGCAATACATTTCGAAAACAGTTTAGTTGAACGTCTGACAGCTGAGTGAAATTGAGTAAAAAGAGTATAATATGGGATCTTTAAACAGTGGATTTGGTATAGCCTACATCCCTATAGCTACAGTACAGCTGCAGAAACACACACAGTGATGGAGGAAGCATGCTGAGGCTCTGGATCATGTTTCTCCAGCTTCACCTTGCATGAACCTCCACCTGGACCAGCTGACCGGCTGTCGGCTGCAGGTGTTGGATCAATGAAGCGGGATCTTCTCAGCTCACCTGCCTGATGGAGCCGCTCCCACCTGAGAACAGAACACACACCTCACCTCACCTGCTGCTGTCACCATCTCTGCTGTAGCATCGTTTTATGCTAATGCTGCGTTCAGGGGTCTCGCTATTGACATGGTTCGTGCCACATTGTGCTGCACAGTGGACACGGGGTCTCTGCTGCATAAACGCTCCCCGGGTGGGAACACGACGCTGTGCAGAGAATACACAATGAAGCTGGAGAGAAGAAAGAAGAGTAAAACAAGGCATGATGGGAAAGACTGAGGGAATTAGCAAAGAGTCTTATTGACACCAAGTAGAAGGATGAATATTTCACACAGTACAATAAAGTCCAGAGTGAATCAATGATCAATGAAACAATCAACCGAAGGTAATCAATCAAAAAATTCATATAGTGGAGTCAATTAATGCTGCAAATCACGGCTGAACAATATTCACTTGATTAAAAAAAGAAGGAAAAGTCATTATCATCAATCAGATATCACCTGGGTATCAATCATCAGCCAGCGCAATGTGTCAGAGACTGAAATCAATCATCAGAACAAGAAGTAAAGTAAAAAGAAAATCATCAAAGTGATCAATAACAGTGATTTCACAGCAGAATAAACTCAGACATCAGCACATTGATCAGTCTGAGGATTAAATCTATTGGAAATTAGTTTATTGATTAAATTTAAACTGGACAGGACCAATCTCTGTTTCCATCAATAAGCAACATGATGCGTTTAATAAATATCGGTAAATTGTAGCATCTGCCAATACTGTGCATGCAGAGACTGGAGTTTCTTCATTAGGCTTCTTCATTGTCCACCTTAAAGGGATAATTCAACATTTTGTCAAATTGTCCCATCACCATAACCCCTATAGTCATAGCAGTAGGTTTGTTACCTTTAATTGTCGGTGCAAGCTATTTTTAGAACGGCGGAGCAGAGCCGTGAGCTGCTCAGAGCTACGCTGCGGAGGCTCATGGGATTTCTTGGTTTCCCTCCATCAAACTCATCAAATACACAATCCAACAACTCCACAACGCTCTGGTGGACAAGTTGTGACCTGCACATTCACCACGCTATGAGATAATAACTACTGCTACGACTATAGGGATTATGGCAATGGGCCAATTTGCCCAAATGTTGAACTATCCCTTCAACAACTAAACACTCTGTATTATGAATATTTGAGGAATTGATGTGACTCTATTTTGAATTATAAACAAACCAGAACATTTGTCTCATCTGTTTGATAAAAAGAGAAAGCTTGTACCTCGGCCGTCTTTGTTGAAAGACTTGAATGCGTAAACACTGAAACAAATCTCAATTCATTTGAACAATAATTGTATTTTATTCTCTCTTCTTCTTCTTTTCTTCTTCCAGAAACACTGAGATGTCTACGAGTTTAGATTAGAAACTCATTGTTTTCAGGAACTGTTTCATACATTAACATATCCCCAGTATGGCTCAGTCTGTGTCCTTCTCTCTGGACTCACCTTAACTAAACCCAACCTGCAGCAGCAGCAGCAGCAGCTCAGATCCTCAGTCCTGTTCCAGAGCAGCAGCTCTCTGCTCAGGTTGCCAGGTATTTAGCTGCAGTGTCAATACTTCATGCTTTCCAGGACATTTGTAATGTTCTTTCTTTCTTTTCTTTTCCTTCTCCTCCCTGCAGCAGTGGAAGCCTCCAGATGAATGAGCAGTGAGCTACAGTGTGAAAGCAGCCTCCAGAAGAATGAAGTCAAAACTTTCACCAAGTTAAGTTTTGGCAGGAAACATTTGCAAAACGCTGGAAACTCGCTGGTCTCATCCCCTGACTGACTGAATGTATGTTCTCCATCATCAAGGTTTTACAGAGCCTTAATGTGGACACTGAACACAACACGATGCACAACTACATAAAAGGGTTGGGGGGCTGTTGGAGAGCGACTGGGCGTGTCTTAACTGCTGCAGGAGCCCCGCCTATAATCACGGCATTTTTTGAATTTCCACTCTTTAAGCAAAAATATCACAGTTACACAGTGTTATTGTGAATACAGCTCTAAAATGTGTTGTTTTGAAATGTCTGGGTGAAAAAAAAAAAACTTTTCAAATGGACAGTCTCTTATTTTTAGATAAATTTGTCTTTGACAGGGCTCATCCCTTTACATACAATCAATAAAACACCATAAACAACATATAGAATATTTGGATCATTAGTAAATGTGTATCATGTTTTAATGAGAAACTAAATTTCCGTTGTTTTTCATGGTTTGATCTGAAAATGACAGGAAGTGATAGATGCTATCATCGTATCAGTTTGATCGCTCGTCCGTCTACCAGATCGAATCAAAACCATGCAGTTTACATTGCTTAGAAGGGTTGAAAAGTGTGCAGGTAGCTCTTCATCAGTCATCACGGCCGATCGGCTTCAATACATCCATGATTCTGACTCCGGAAACGAGTCTCCTCGGGCTGTTGTTATGGCAACCATGACGCCTACTGCAAAGCGGATGGACATGTCACAAGCAGTCGGATAAATTATTGTTAGAGGACTAATAAAACACAATTTTCTTTCATTCACAATAGATTTAGAGAGTAAAACACACATTTCTCGCTAGAAATGTCCTCAAACAATGCCAGATATATCTTGAAATGTTGTTTTTGCGGCCAAAATGCTGAATAAATATTACGTTGTATTCACGTATAGGAAACGTTGATAGTGAACATAATTTAGCTCATGATAAATGAATGAGCGACGAAATGTTGAAATAAGACATATTTTAGCCCAGAATCGTCCATAGTGAACGTTTCCTGGTGGCGACTGGGTTGTGTGACAAACTTTGTGACATCTGCAAACATTGAATCAATATAATTTTGTATCATATCGTAATGAGAGTTGTGATTTACAGTACTTAGTCTACAGTTTCAGTTTTAAATGACTGATCCATAACAAACATGTGACAAGAAGAGACCTGTAACTTTGACCCTGAAAGGTCAGGAATAACTGGTGGAAAATGTTTAAGTGGAAATTTTGCAGAAAACTTCTCGTATCCACAAAGTGGAAGAAATTCTTCCTGCAGAGTCACTTAACTTTGACAAGAAAAGGAAAAGTGTCTTTGCAAATTGTTCAACAACTGTTTCCAAGTTTCAAGTTCACACAAACGGTGACTGAATCAGGCCACTGAAGGAAACTAAAGCAACACAACAATCAGTGTGAGATTGTGTGGTATAAACTCTTCACTAACCCACAGTTTTACTTCAAATGTTCCTGTGGTGGTCTGTACGATCACACAACAACAAACACCTTTGATGTAAAAGGCTGAGCTCTCTCTCTTCATCAGGACCCACGCAGATTAATTAACTACTAAACTAAAAATAGGACGGAGGGAAACAGACACGTTTTATTCTCCGGCTGCGTGTCAAAGCAGAAAACGGCTTTTTTATCAACACCAACAACAACAGGAGGTATGTAGGTCGGCCTCGGCGCGGGGGGAAAGTTCGCTGAAGGACGTTGTGAAGTTTGCACAGGGAGTAAAAAAAAAACAAGGAAAATCGAGTCTTTGTGTCATTAAAGGAAATAAAAAAGTTAGATGAGGTTCTTTAGAAGAAGAGACGAGTCAAACTGCAGTAAAACAACGAGACGAGCAGCAGAAGGAGACGAGGAAAACTCAACATGATGGATTCAAACTCCAAACATTATGACTAGAAGTTGACTGGGAGTCGTGTCAGAACTAATATACTGATCGATGCCGATTTATCGGACGTGTTTGAGGTGTAGTATCTAAGGGACCTGACAGTATAGTCTAGTAGTCGACCATTGTTGTAGTTGTTGTTATTTTGCGTGTAGCGGAGTAGCTCAGGTTACAGGTTATATTAGAGAGGCGAGGCGGTGACATCATCGTCTCACTAAAGATTCATTTTGAACGTCTGCACAAAAACTCTGGGGCGGCTTTTTGAGATTTACCCTCTGATGGCGTGTTCACACCGGGCGTGAGGTGAATTTTTCGCGCAATAAGATTGCATATAAAGTCAATGTACAGACGCAAATGACACGAATTTGTGCCGGCGGCCAGGGCCGGTTTTAGCTATGGGCAATATGGGCGACCGCCCAGGGCGCAATCTTTGTGAGGGCGCACGAGCGCTCCCAAAAAAAAAAAAAAAAAAAAAAAAGACAAAACAAAACTCGCCGTCAAGTTAGTCAGTGGAGTGGTCGCTGGGGCGCCCCTATGTCACGTCAACTTGCTGCTGAGAGTCATAGGCCTACTACAGGTTGTGTGTGTGTCAGGAGAGGCGAGGGGGAGGGGGGCGGGGGGGATCAACTTGTGACTGCTGAGGTTTCACGTCGGATGCTCCGCCGGCCCAGAGGGCTCTCATGCGGGGAAAGAAAGGAGGGTTAAGCGCTAAACTCCTCGCCCTGAAGTTGGCTTCATGTTGGTAATGTTGCTATGGGATGCCCAGCAATATTCCTCTTCTTCCTCTTCAATGTCCGGTCTCTGGTAAACAACACGAATGAACTGCGACAGGATCATGTGTTAAACGGATCCTGGACTGTCGTGATGTTTCTAATGAGCGGTTTAACAGCAACGTCACGCTGTTTCCAAAACCACACCGACTTCAGCAGAGAAGTGAGTTTAAGCACATTTTTAGTTTAGCCTACAGATGGAACAGTGGTTCCTGTCATTACTTTATATTCAAAATATCATCATGTTGCTGGCCCTACACTCACAAACAAAAACTATTTTAAATTGTGTATTTTTTTTAGAGGTTCAGAGGCTGTAGCCAGCTGCCCAGTTTTAATATAGCCTAAGCCTATAATTTTATGTGATTGGCTATTTTAAAAAATCATTTAAATATGGCTGGATGATCAATAACAAATTAAACTGTGGTTTGACAAATTCAAACACATTTATTGATGATTTAATTTAAAGGAACCACAGTAGCCTATAAGATCATGTGTAAGATCAAATTCAGTGTTAAAGGCGCTCAGGCAGGTGATTTTGAAATAGGCTATGCTAAAAGTAATCCAGAAAGTACTTACTTTACTTGAGTAGCCTAATCGAAATGCATTACAGATTACAGATTTTGGGACATGTAATCAGTAATCTGTAGGGGAATACATTTTAAAAGAAACCCCCCCAACACTGATTATAATTAGGGCCCGAGCCTGTGTCAACGACCCAGGGAGGTCCCTATTGTAATTCGACATGCACATTAGTCAACGTGCCAGCCGACGAGTAACAACAAGTAAGCAAGCAAGTAACCAAGTACTGCATAGACCTGGCAGCAAAAACCCCAGATATTGTAATGTTTATTATTCTTTTTATGGTTCCCCGCGTTTGAACGCGATTTCGACCCCTTTCCCAAGCCGAGAAACGGATGAAACTTTCGACGCAGGGGGGGAAGCCCGAAAATTGCGATTCAGTGGTGGTCTCGCATGTTAGCGTCGCCAAATGGCACCACAGCGCCCCCTAGACCGCGCATAGGGAATGAGGGTCTGCGACACCGATTTGTCCGAAACTTGGTAAACATATTCATCAACCCGAGATCTTCAAAAAATTTCATAAAATGACATACCCTAAAACCAACAGGAAGTCGGCCATTTTGCTTCAAAGTTGGTTTACGCAAAACGAACTCCTCCGAGGGGTTACGCCCGATCGGCTCCAAATTGGGTAGAGAACATCGTCAGACCTAGCTGAGCTTATCTTGTGCTCCGCAGGTCTGTAGCTCAAAGCGCTTGGCCTCTGGCGTGCCCCGAAGTTTGGCGACTGTTTCGGTGCTCGCCATGTAAATACGAACGGCTCTCATGCCCACATACTTGATCGTAGACGCTTCAAACTTGGTACAAAAATCTATAGCGAGACCCTGAACGATCCGACATATTATTTGCCTACGTCGCTCATAGCGCCCCCCAGTGGTAACGGGAAACGTACAAAAATTCGTTAAAAATACATAGTTGACCAAATTGACTTCGTTCCACTTCTAATACATGCAGACCCGGATGGTGAAGCTACATCATGAACACTTTGACCCTACGGGCAACGGCCTCCGTGTGCCGCCGCGGCGAATGTGTATCTTCCCAATTTAAATTACGTTTGCCAATTACGCGCACATACTTCGTCGTAGCCACTTGAAATTCAAAGGACATGACGATGGCTCCTCCCTGAATGTTTTGATGTATCGACTTCCTGCCTGGCTCATAGCGCCCCCCGGTGGTAACAGGAAGTACGCAAAAATTCATTAAAAATCCATACTTCACCCGATCAACTTCATTCCACTTCTAATACATGCAGAACCAGTTGCTGAAGCTACATTATGAACGCTGTGAAGATACGACGAACGGCGTCCGTGTGCCGCCGCGGCGACTGACGATTTTTTTTCGTCCAATTACGTTTGCCTTTTTCGTGGCTTTAACGAAGTCGTGTCCTCACGAAATTTCATCCACAGGTCAAGAATGGCGAGCTCTTTCAGCGGATAGAGTCGTTTCCCATGGGCGTGGCAAAATGCCTCAATAGCGCCCCCTTGAAGTTTTTCCGAAATTCTCCATAGACAAATTTCGCTTACTTTGCCGTACACATACGAAACTCGACACACACGTGTATCATACCCAGACATACAAAAAATTGAATTGGAGCCACGCCCTAAACCCAACAGGAAGTCGGCCATTTTGGTTAGCATTTCTTTGACGCAAAACGAACTCCTCCAAGGGAGTTCGCCCGATTCACTTCAAATTGGGTAGAGAACATCTCCAGACCAAGCTGATTACGGCTTGTGCTCCGCAGGTCTATAGGTCAAAGTGCGTGGCTGCTAGGGCACGGCCAATTTCCCAAATTCAGCTAAGAAGTTTGCAATGCTATCACGCCCACAGATTTGATCGCAGCGGCTTCAAACTTGGTGCACATGATGAGGGCGTGACCCTGAACGATTCGACATATTATTTTCCTACGTCACTCATAGCGCCCCCCGGTGGTAACAGGAAGTGCGCTAAAATTCAATAAAAATACATCGTTGACCCCATCAACTTCATTCCACTTCTAAAACATGCCGAACAAGTTGGTGAAAGTATTTCATGAACGCTATGACGCTACGGCTAATGGCCCCCTTGTGGAGGCGACAGGAATAGCGCTCCATCGTGAACTGCCACCTCCCACGGATTTTGCCCGATTGACTTCATATTCGCTACAGATCATCAGGAGACCAAGCTGGTCAAACACTATTAAAAGCTTTTCTCTACGTCAAACGGCGTGGCTGCTGGGGGGGGGCAAAGTTGGTCAACTGCTCGTTTAGTCGCCATGCTATTACGTTTGCCTTCCACGCCCACATACTTGATCGTAGTCACTTCAAAATTTCAGTACATGATCAGAGGCCCGCCCTCTACGCCTCCATTTGATCGTATGCTAGCTCGCTCAAGACGCCCCCTTGTGGACACAGGAAATGTCGTGTTTTGCATCGACATTGTCCGATCAGCTCGAAACTTCACATGTGTGATGAGGTCACGACCCCAAACACAACGGCCCACATCCCGTTACCACCCCCTGGTGGACAAACCGTAAACCTGCCGTAACTCCATCATACGTTGTCCGATTTGCTCAAAACTTCACATGTTCGACGAGGGGACCGCCCTCGACGCAGCCGCCCACGTCCGGTTGCGTGATGGGGTTTCGAAGAGCGGCCCGGGGGTAGCGGGGACGCCGAGTGGCGTGGAACGAGGGCCCGTCATAGCCGCTTGCGGCTTTAATATATTCTTGTGTTTGTTCGTTGGTGGGTTTTTTTTTTTTTTTTGGGGGGGGGGGGGGCACCAAGGGATGGTTTCGCCCAGGGTGTAAAACTAGCCAGGACCGCCTCTGCCGGCGGCACAAATGACGCGAATGGTGCGGCGCGAAAACGCGAAATTCACCTGTTATTCGCACGAACGCCGCAAGTAAAAACAAATATTCCAGCGGGCAAACTCGAGCGAGTAGAGGGAGGCGAATATTTTACTCGCGCCTGGTGTGAACGCACCGTGAGACCCATTTCCAAAAAACATCATCCCTCAAAGGACTGCATTCATTTCAATTTTAATTAGAAGAATGTATTTATTATTTTAATATTTATTTAACAAAAAACAATATAGTTATTTATTAAGGTTCACTATAAAGTGCCATGTGAGCTTCATGTTTTTCACCTCCTATAAAAGAAAACTGAAACAGTAACTTCCTTTGCATTTTTTTTTAACGTGCGCACGGTCAGGTTTTAATCAGACAGGAGAATTTCAAAATAAAGTGTGCATCCAACAGATGATAATATGTAGCAAAGTCTGATCGATGTTTTTGGTTTTGGATCGATGCCATTGACTCGTTCAGTGAATCCATGTACAGTATCGTTGACTGAGACTTGGTCTGTGCATCAACAGGCTGCAGAGTGGAACAAGACAATCCTCCTTCTGACTGATGTGTTGTTAGATTTGATTGATGCATCAGAGTCTCTGCAGCTTGACGGTGTTGTAGCTCATTGAGAAGGAGCAAGTTAGCCACATTTTTTTTATTATTAGTTTATTTCATAGGGACAGTGCACCACTAATCAACAGAGTTAAAAGAAAAACTGTAAGTGGGCCAGAGTTAGCCAACAAGGCTAGTTTTCGTCTGTTGTCCCTGGTCATTTACATAACAATCTACCTTGTAAAAGCTCTCTCTCTCGCTTTAATAGTTAAACACTACTCGTTTACTCCAAGCTCAAAGAAACCCTCTCTACATCCTCCAGTTAAACTGTAAAGTCATAAACATGTAGAGAAGCAGAAGGAAGAAGTTTTATAACAGAGGATTTATCCTGTAGTTCATTATACGCGACTCTGAGCTACATTAACTGATCCTAAATATTACAACTGTCCCTGTGATATTGATGATTATTACTCTCCTGATCGGACCGGATCTAAACTAAATCCTCCGGTTTGCTCGTTTCTTATTGATTATGTAATTCACTTGATGAAGTAGCAGCAGCAGGCGGGTTGCTACGGACACGGACTGAGCTTTAAACTCAGCATTTAGCTTCTCCACTTGTTGGCACCGTACACTGAATATTACTATATATTAATATATTAATTGTTAATCTGATGCACTTTGTCTCCGTCTCGTCTGATTTCCATTAAAAATGTAAAAACCCAAAATGTCAGAGAAAAGATCATTTGATGGGGTTTTTTTTTTCGAGCATCACAACATTTTGCACTCTGCAGATGTATCATCATTTCAAAGCAGCCGAGTACAAAAAGCTGCAGATGAAAACAGAGTGTGTGTGTGTGTGTGTGTGTGTGTGTGTGTGTGTGTGTGTGTGTGTGTGTGTGTGTGTGTGTGTGTGTGTGTGTGTGTGTGTGTGTGTGTGTGTTCAGACAACAGCAGGAACAAGCTTTTATAACATTTCCTTAAGCCCGACCGGACCCGAGGGGAGAAGCAGCTTTTCCATCATCGCTGCTGCTGACCACGTCCACAAACATCCCACCTGCTGTGGAAACAACTAAATATAAACCCACATCCATATGCACGGGGAAAAAAAAAAAAAAACACACACAGACTGGCAACATTTTTTTTGTACTTTCTGCTTTTCTGTTTACTTTCATTTCACCAAAACTGTTTTTCTAACGAGTCAATCAAACGGAGATAAAAGGCCGAGATAAGAAGAAAGAAAAACATCACATTGCTAGTGTGAAGCGTTTAATAATGAAAAAATAATAAAAACACACTCACCCCAGCGTGAGGTCACACAGCTCACATGTTCATGTTCTCCACCTGTCATAAAAAGCAGATTACATGGAGTTGATATGTTTTTCACCGTCTGCTTCCTCAAAACACAACAAAACGGATTCCTCTGATCTAATTGTGGAGGAAAAGCCAATAAATGCTGAAATCCTTCGTTCAAACTCAGACATGTTGTTGCTGTTGCTGCAGCGATGATGATGCAGCTTTAACCTTCGTCTTGTGTCAGCTTTCTACTGCTACTATCTATGGTGTTCAGGTCATTGTAAATCAGCTGTAAAATAGACAAAAAACTTTTTTTTTTTCATCCAATTAGTTTTTCTTCTCTTGGTTACATTGTTAGGCTTCCTATGAAAATATTGGTTTTTATATTTTTGGTGTGGTCCCCTGGGACTTTTTTGTCAGTATGACCCTTGGCTTCAGTTGAACCTTCCTCTTGTAGCTTTCTGCTGCCATCTATGGTGTTAGGGTCGGTTTTGACCCGAGTCTTAAATCAGATGTAAAACACACTAAAAACAATATTTATCATCCCATTTGTTCCTCATCTCTTGGTTACATTGTTAGGCTTCTTCATCCATGAAAAAGTTGGTTTTGCACTTATGATTTCAGTTTGAACTCTCATTATTGTTCTTATCGTTATAACCAGGTCAAAATTGACCCGAACACCACAAATGTCATTATTTAACCAGAGCATTTTAGAATTTTGTGGAAAAAAAAGATCCGAACACCAGAGAAGGGTTAACCTCCAACGCTCCCTTTTGACCTGTAATTGCAGCCCCCCCCCCCCCCCCCCCCCCCCCCTCCCTCCTCCTCCTCCCATCCCGGGGTGAATCAGTGTAATTTAGCATTTGGCTGACTGCTGCATCTCGGAGCCTGTCTCTGTGCATTTGAATCTGCAGCTGCATGAGACATAAAACATGTTTGAAAAGGCTGAAACAGGATTACACCGCAGCGCTGCACCGGAATGAGAAGTGACCACTTCATTTGCAGGAGGCTTTTTAATCACCGGGACGACGCTGATGCAGACTGACACCGCTAAACTCTGACATCACGTCTACCTTCGGCCTGTCACACTCTGATGATGATGATGATGCAGAGAGGAGGCCACAGGGCGATCTTCATACCCTGATGTCTGGAAGCTTCATTAAAACCTCCAACCCGCTGTGATGTTGCAGAAACCGATGCTTCCCCTCCTCTCTCGTCCTCCTATAGCTTTTTTTTTTTTTTTTAATTGCATCCCCATGAGACTCACATGCAGAATCAAAGAGGATGGAGGAGAAGCTAAACCCTCAGATCGCCGCAGCATCTTTATGAGATTTGCAGCGTGAAGCCTCAGAGTGAGTGTGTGACCGACTCTCTGAGGAGTGACGACGTCCGTCTACTGTTGGTTTTACATTCATCCTATCAGAAATCTGACCTGTAGGAAGTTTTTCAGACCCAAATAGAAAAAGAAATGAGTCTCATGCAGGAAAAACACCGTCCACCTGTTCTTTGTCTTGTGTCTCCACGGTGCAGGGCCGTTGTATAGGGGAGAAAGGTGATGATAGGGGCCCAGCGCCCAGTGGGGCCCATAAAAAACCCCAGTAGTCTAATCTTTGTATGACTGATTTATTCTGCGTAAGACCCTGACTAATACTCATAGTACACTGTAAAAACTCAACATCTTTCCAAGAATATTTGTCTTATTTCTTGTCCAAATGTCTCATTTCTAGTCAAAACTAATCTCTTTCCACTTAAAATAAGACTCATTACCTAAAAATTAACTTGTTTTTAGATCATTTTCACTTAAATTCACAATAAATAGAAAAATCTGCCAGTGAAAGTAAGTTTTTTGTGCTTGTAATAAGGAAGAAAAACTTGCTCCACTATCATTTCTACTTATTCCAAGTGAAAATCTGCTTGAAAGAAGTAAAAAGTGTCTAAAAACAAGCTACTTTTAATACAATGTGTCTTATTTTAAGTATAATGAGATTTGTTTTGACTAGAAATGACATTTTGACTAGAAATAAGACAAATATTCTTGGTAAGATACTTGAGTTTTTGCAGTGTAATGCTGCATTAGCATCAAAACAAAGAAGGCTAAATAAAAAACGATAAAACATACGTAGTCTACGAAAAAAAAAAGAAGGGAGGGGCCCACTTTAGTATTCTTTAAGGGGGCCCAGAATGCCTAGCAACGGCCCTGCACGGTGGAGGAGAGAGTCTGTCACACTTGGTTTAAAGCCGAAGAGAAAGAGAATCGCCATGCGTGCTCTCTATCAGGAGAAATGTGTTTATTTGAATGAGGCATGTTGTCGTGGTTACCGCGGTAACGTCTTCACCGCAGCACGCAACGAATCTTGGAGATAATGAGAAGTGGCAGCGGCGGCTCGTGGGGGAGAGAAGACGTGAGGACGCTGCTACGTCCTGATCCTGGATCTGACAGAACCAATAATCAATCACATCCACTTCTTCATGAACACAACGTCCCGTTAACCTGCAGGCGCTCGGAGAGTGTTGATTCTGCATGAACAGACCTGACAACTGGGTTTAAAGGGACCTATTATGCTTTTCCAGCTTTTCAGACTTGTTTAAAATGTTGGATAATGGTTCTAGAGGCCGTGGAAGTGCCATATCCTGAGGTTAATGCATTTTTTTAGCAGTGCATGTCCATATAACAGTTGTAAATGGATACCAATTGTCTTCGTAACAAAAAGACACACCAAAAAACATCCAAATACCTCCATGCTGCTCGTATGTAATGTCTGTCTTGTATTGAAGCCCCGAAATGCGAAATTGTCCCGAAAAAAATTAAATAAGTCTATATTTTAAGCTTGTTTTGTAGTGGAAGCTTCTCGAAGCTCCTCTTCCTGGTCCGTCACATTTGGACGAACCGGGAAGAGGAGCTTCCGCTACAAATAAGCTTGAAATATAGACTTATTTAATAAGTTCACATTTCGGGGCTTCAATACAAGACGGACATTACAGACGAGCAGCATGGAGGTATCTGGATGTTTTTTGGTGTGTCTTTTTGTTACGAAGACAGTTGGTATCCATTTGCAACCGTTATATGGACATGCACTGCTACGCCGAGACCCCCTGTAACTCAGAGAAGCCACGGAGGACTCTGAAACTTCTCCCAGCCCTTAGTCCACATGAGGGGGAGGAGATAATGAGTGAAATTTGAATTTTGAAATTAGTTTAAATTCTTAGTTTAAATTCTTTAAACTACTGAGAACTGAGACGTGCATCTGTAAGGAATCATCTCCAGCTTCCTCTCTGACCTTTGTTGTCATCCTTTTTATTTTTATTTTTTTTACAGTGGTGGCACATTTTTGCAGGAATCATGTAAATGAGCAGGTCGCCCCCCCGTCGTGAGGATAAATATAGCTGGTGGTGGTGGGAACCTTTGTGCTGCAGCCGTTACTGAGGCACCACGACAGGGAAATGAGTCTCCCACAGTGTGTGTGTGTGTGTGTGTGTGTGTGTGTGTGTGTGTGTGTGTGTGTGTGTGTGTGTGTGTGTGTGTGTGTGTGTGTGTGTGTGTGTGTGTGTGTGTGTGACGTGGTGCTGCTCCACTGCTTTACATGTGACGGGTGAATAAAGAAACTTGAGGGAGGGGGGGGTGGGGGGGGTGAAATAGCTGTGAGACCCCGGGTGTCTCAGGTGCACACGGGTCACAGCAGGACGCCTCAAACACAAAGAGATCAGAGACGTTGGTGGCAGATGTTTATGTACCATCCTCGTCTGCTGCTGTTCCTCTGGTGGTGTCAAACTGAGAAGAACGGTTCTTATTCATCTGCTCTGGGGGGGGGGGTTTGGGGGGTTATTGTGCAACAGTTTTGATCATCGTGCAATCGTTGTGCAGCCGTTTGTTGTGTTGGGTGTTGGGTTTTAAAAAGGTGGTTTGGATCATCCTGTGATGGCGTTTCCACTGCAGGAACTTATGTAGGGTAACTATGCAGGAAACGCCCCCGAAGAACCATCTCCAGGAACTTCTACGGGGGCCAAATATACTATATACTACTCAAATTGGCCCCAAAAATCCCGGTTGGGGCTTCTGTGAGGTTTACTCTGTGCTGCTGATTGGTCCGACTCAAAGCAGGATGTGACGCCAAGAGAAAGGCTCCAAAATAAGCCCCATTTTTAAAACCCAGGATTATTTAAAAATAAATGTCTACAGTCTACACTGCCGGAGAAAAGAGAGAATGACTCAGTAAAATATGTATGATAGTAGTAGTAGTACTAAAAGATGTAGCCTGTAATAAGAGGACAGATGTGATCATGAGATTACCTGATGATTGAAACGACATTATTACAACCCACTTTTATTAGAAAGTTTCTATACCGCTGGAAAAACAACAACAACAAGATTGCATGATGATCCGAACTGTTGCACGTCACCTCGAGCACAGAGTAAACCTCACTGAAGCCCCATCGGGAGCTTTACTGGGCCGATCTGAGTATCTACCCCGAGACAGGGACTCGTTTGGCCCCCGTTAAAGGTCCAGGAGATGGTCCATCACTACCCCGAGGCTCCTGCAGCGCACGAAACCTTCACATGACGACTGAGCAGCAGCTGAGCGTCGACTTCCAGTTTCACTGTGACGCAGAAAAACCTCAGAACGTCTCTAGAAACCTCGACTTCACAGAACTTGTTGTTGTTTAATGCAAACTCACACTTTACCTGCAGGATGAATTTGAGTCCAGCTACAAACTCCCTCACTGATCCACCTCACACAGACCTGCAGTTAACCCCCGACTCTGAGCTTTGACCCTCTGATTTCCATGCTGTAGTAAAAAACCTTCCAGTGAATTAAAGTCAACAGACCAACATCTGTCAACAAGCAGGAAATCTGAGCATGAAAACACATTTGAATTCAGAAACGCAGGTAAAAAGTATAATGAAGGTCCAAGGTCGGGCCGTTACCGGGCTGTTACCGGGCCGCTGCACAACTTTCTTCCTCTGTTTGGTTTTTTTTTTTTTTTCAGAGCATTTGTGAAACAGCTGAGAGCAAAAACAGGTGTAAATACACCAACGTGCTGCAAATTCAGAAAAATCTTGACTATATAAATAATATACATATAAAAAAAAAACCTGAACACATGCAAATAAACAATATTGTTGTACATTTAATAATAATTATAATAAACTTTATGCATAGAGCAACTAAGCAATTAATTACAGCTCAAAGTGATTTACTGTATAAACATGTGAGATAGTTTTGCTGAACGAGACACAGCAATTAGGCAGAAACGTGATAGACAAAGATGAGAATCAATAAATGGAGATAATACAAACAATAAAGATGGGATTTTTTATATTTCAGGGGAGGGACATAAAACAACAAAGCAAATTTTAATTGGGCGCAAAAGTTAGGAACGCCCTCGAGTGCAGGATGAGTCATCAAACGTCTGAAATCTTTATACAGGAAGAAACAAAAAACTCAGATAAAAACTATACATCAACAGATAAATGAATAATTAACATGTGGATCCAGAATTAAAGCTGGAAAACACATTTTTGGTTTCATGGGACCTTTAAAATCATTAATAGAAATGAATGAATAATCCATTAAAGAACTTGGCTGAAGATACAAGACTCACCCCCCCCATCCCTTCTCCCTCTCTGTCCCGTGGTGATGACACATTGGCGGTGAAAACGACACTACATCCCACAAAGCAGCGTTCCTCGACATTTTTTAGCCACAGTCGACATTTTTTCCAGCGTCACCGTGACATTTCAGCCCGTGGAGATACAGTAATCTCCACCTGCGTCTTCATCTCCACCTGAGATTATTTACACACTGAGATTCCCTCCAGTGGCGTTTAGTGACGTCTTCCTGTTGATACTGATGTACTATAACGTACAGAATCTCTTGCAGCTTCGCTTCTGCACTGATCCGTTTCTCTAATTAAACATAATTATTCATATATCAGCTAAATAGACCTGATTTTAAAACCTTAATAAATGACACTGTGTTGAACTCGTGCAGCAAATAAAGAATCGCTAATGAGGAGTGAACTGTGCAGAGCTCCTCGTCTTGTTTGTCGTTCCACACATTAACTGTAGGTACTTTTTTTTCTACTGAAACTTTAACCTGGCAGGGAAAAAAATACTAATTATTATGGAGCAGTGGACTAATTATAAAGGCTAAAAGTATTGATTCATCAGGAGTCAGTTAAGACAAGATGAGAGCTAGAAGGAACGCGCCAATTAGAACAAAGTCACACAAAGGTTTCATTTAATATAAGGTGAGAAAGTTCAAAGCAGCTTTATTTATACAGCTCCTTTTATACAACAAGGACAATTTAAAGAGCTTTAGAGGAATGAAACGTATAGAAAACATGATAAATGGAACAGATTTACAACAAAAGATGAACAAGGTCTCTGTGTCTCTAACCCTCCTCTCCTCCATGTGCATCTGTTTCCAATGAAGCTTCCAATCAATCCATGGAGCGGTGGATAAGGTTATTTATCATCTACCATGTTACCATGTGTATATCTGTGTAGTCTTATCTGTCATCAACAAGAGATTACGGGTTACTGTTTTTCATTCTTCTAGCATGCTAACCCGCTATCAATCAATCAATCAATCAATCAATCAATCAATCAATCAATCAATCAATCAATCAATCAATCAATCAATCAATCAATCAATCAATCAATCAATCAATCAATCAATCAATCAATCAATCAATCAGACTTTATTTATAGAGCACTTTTCATACAAAAGACATGTAGCACAAAGTGTTTTACACCATAAAAAGCAGACAAAACAAAGCAAAAATAAAACCCAAAGTCATGCAGCTACTGTATATACACACGTGCGCACACACACACACACACACACACACACACACACACACACACACACACACACACACACACACACACACACACACACACACACACACACACACACACACACTCAGTTATAAAGCTTAAAAGAAGGCAACTGAAGCGCTATCTTACTCTACAATTTGCCGTGAGGAAACACCAGGGACTGGATAAAACCAAATGAAATGATAAAAAAAACTAAAATTATACCATAAATATGCCAAGACTAAAAAGATTAAAAGTAAAAATGAATACTAAATTAAATTAAATAAAATGATAACAAAAAATTAAATAAACAGTAAATATCGATAAATGCAATAAAAGGAAAGGAAAACTAATAAAATAGTAAAACCTCTAAGTAAAATCTAATCAAAAGACATCTCTCATATAATCACTAAAATATCTGTCCTGACGACGCAGCTGCTCAGATTATATAGAATAAAAAGAATCACATTGAGTGCAGATCAAAAATTTGAATTATAACTCAACTCAACTTTATTCATAGAGCGCTTTAAAAACAGCCACGGCTGGAACAAAGTGCTACATGAATAAAAATAGAACATAAGACATAAAAAACATAAAAACAGTAAAATAATAACAATGTTAAAACAATAAAACACTAAAACAAAAACAGAGTCTCATTCTGGGTTGAAAGCCAAGGAATAAAAATGGGTTTTAAGACGAGTTTTAAAACTGTATAACAGCTTCAATATGAGTGATTAATGAGATTAGTTAATAGATTAATTTCCCTATGGGACAATAAAGGCATTCTATCTATCTATGAAACGCCATAAACATGTCATTTTTGAATATAAACCCTGGTATGCCACATTCACATAAACTTTAAATAACGGCCTCAGGGGCTTCTTCTTTTCTATTCTTGAAAAAACAAAAAAGAAAGCAGAAGTCCATATATCATCCTGTAGATCCGTCCCCGTGTCAGCAGCAACTGTTTGCACTTGCACTTCTGTATATTAACATGCGAGATCAGTTGTGCAGATGCAGGTGGATGTGAACAGCAGCTGTAAATGGGGGTCATGTTGACAGGAGCAACATTGTGTGGGAAGTCGCTGGAGCTGTTTAGCATTTACATTGTCACTCTTGATATCTGAGAGCTGATCAGGTCTTCTTTCTGAGTTTCTTTTCTTTTTGCAGAGCAGATTTGCATCAGGAGGAACACACAGGCATCTCTAAGCAGCTGTGGCATCGACACCAAAAAACAACAGCTGCACTTTTTTTTTTGTGGAAGTCTTCATGTCGACTTCTTTACTTTGTTTTGTTTTGCTTTACCTTGTTATATGGTGTAAAAAAAAAAAAAGAAAAATAAAATAAATGAAAACCTGGAGAGCAGCTTCACTATGTTTCTTGCTATGGTCAGTCAGTGTAAATATTATAATCTAAAATCTGCACTTGACACAAATACATATGTATATAAATTTAAAGTTATTTATGCATGTGGCAAATAGCTGATATGATAATCATGTACATGCACAAACACACTCACATGGATGTGATAAAATATGCTAATTTCACCCGGAGCAACAATGTATTTACCTTATGCAACAACAGATGTGTGTGATTATAATGTTGTTTTGTATTTCAGAATTTTTTTTTTAATAAATTCACTGAATATTTTTGTATCTGCATTAAACAACATTAAAAGCTCAAATACTTTTACTAGTGGTGCGTTCAGGGTCTGCTCCGATATTTAAAACACTGCTGAGGTCAGTGAATGAAATGTTTTTTTCTTGTGTCGAAGTTAATTTAAAGCTACAGAAAAATCCTGTAACTTTATTTGGGGAAACTCCAAAAAACAATTGAAAGATGTTTTTGTTTTTTTGTTTTTTACAGTGAAACTAAATTCCCTCCTACACACACACACATACACACATAGGCTACTGTATATAAACACACACACACACACACACACACACAAAATACAATCAGGACCAGTGATGGACGAGCAGGAACTCATTTCTCTCTGGTAAATATAAACATCTTGACTGTGTCGTCGCTGCGTCTCGTCGGTCGTCCGTCGCCGTGGTGTTACCGTTACTTACGGCGACGACGTCATTTACATAATGTGTCATCTCATCTCCACCGAGGCCGACAACGCCAATATGGCAATCTACATTTTTACCGGGACCCGACTTCCTCCTCCTCCTCCTCTTCCTCCTCCTCTTCCTCCTCCTCCTCTTTCCTCCTTTTCTTTCTTTTCCTCATCCTCCGCCTCTATCTCCTGCTTCTTTTCCTCTACATCCTCCTCCTCTTTCTCCCTCTTCCTCCTCCTCTTCCTCATCCTCCTCTTCATCCTCCTCCTCCTCCTCCTCTTCCTCCACCTCTTCTTCCTCTTTCCTCCTCCTCCTCTTCCTCCTCTTCTTCCTCTTTCCTCCACCTCCTCTTCCTCCTCCTCCTCCTCTTCTTCCTCTTTCCTCCACCTCCTCCTCCTCCTCCTCTTCCTCCTCCTCTTCCTCCTCCTCCTCCTCTTCCTCTTTCCTCCTCCTCCTCTTTCCTCCTCCTCTTCCTCCTCCTCCTCTTCTTCCTCTTTCCTCCTCCTCTTCCTCTTTCCTCCTCCTCCTCTTCCTCCTCCTCCTCTTCCTCTTTCCTCCTCTTCTTCCTCTTTCCTCCTCCTCCTCCTCCTCTTCCTCCTCTTCTTCCTCTTTCCTCCTCCTCCTCCTCTTCCTCCTCTACTTCTTCTTCCTCCTCCTCCTCTTCCTCTTTCCTCCTCCTCCTCCTCTTCCTCCTCCTCCTCCTCCTCCTCCTCAGCATCAGTCAGCTGCTCTTCCACTGTAAAGTGACGGGTTGAGCTAAGTGGCTAACGACGCACCACGACAATAGCAGCTTGTTGACGTCAGAGTTGAGTCGTCCTTTTGTTTTGCAGCCGGGGCAATTTCCTGCTTTTAAAGGACGGAAACCACGGGGAGATGGAAAAGGACAATGTGTTTTTTTTTTTTTTTTGTATTTTTAAGCAAAAGAAAGTTTCTCTGAAATGAATGTGGACCAAATGATTGTACGACACAAGAAGGGAACGTGGTTCTCGTATAGTTCGATGATTCAATAACTTTCATTGAAAAAAAACAAGAATTATAATATTTAGAGAGTTTGGAGTCGAGCCAAAGCCGTCGGACGCAGAGCAGAGAACAAACTAAAGAAACCAGGAGGTCAGAGGTCGACTTCCTGTGAGACAGAGAAGTGTCTCCAGCCTCAGTGTGGGCAGCAGAGATGCAACACGGGATAAATACACACTAAGACACTGTAGCTCCAAAATACAACATGTTTGTTTATGGAGTCTATAGACTTTTGGAAATGCCGTTCAACCCGTCCAGTCTGAATTCAGAGCTGCATGACGTCGAGTCGACAACGTTCCAGTTACAAAGTTGTAACCAGCTCTTTTGCGCCCCAGAAAGCACAACACAGACAAGATGTAGCTTCTGTCAAGTTCACTGTTAGGAAGAGACATCAATAATCAATTACAGATAGATATTGTAAACAAACTTGTGTTTTAGTTCAAAGGAAACAGGTTAAGGCTTCAGAATACAACGTAAAGTGTATTTGGTACATAAAACATTTTAAACACAAATAATCTTTTTTTATCCTTTTCATTTCTTGCATGGATGCTTTATCTGAAAGTCAAGAGCAATCAATGACAGATCTGCAGATCAAGGCATTTTAAAATCAAAACTATAAAAAACTATGAATTACCACTTTTTTAACCACTCTTTTCCACTGTTACATTTTAACTTATATTTCTCCTTCACATTTTTGCATTCAATCTTATTATCACTAAAACCATTATCACCTTTACAAAAGCAACATGACATCATGTTTAGCTACAAGTAGAAGTCGTACAACACTGTCATTACGACTGATTTAATGACTAAGTGGGTGATAAACAATGTGATGTGTGATATTCAGTGTTTCTCAACTCACTGTTGATGCACGGAGCGGCCATCTTGGATTGAGAGTTCGGGGGGTTACTGAAGTTCATCCAAGTTTCCAAGTTTCCTTTTACTGTAAGCTTCTAGACACCGGGTGCAGCTGACCTCAGGCCACGCCCCCACACTGCATCTATCCTCCTAACTGGTCTGGGAACAGTTTAAACTTGCAGAGGAGAAAAACAATTTGCTGCTTTGTCTCTAATTGGAAGTGAATGGATGTATCTGGTTTCAAGAGCACATCTGGGCGAACACAGCCGGCCTCTTCTACACTAAACACACAGCTCTTGTTAAAAAGAAGTGGGTAATAATGGGAGATAAAAATTGATAATTCTGCAAGGGGGTGTGTAGTTAAAGTAAACTGCACTCAGTGGGGATTGTGTGTACGCCTCTCCAGGCACTTCTGTGTTTCTCTCTGTGTGACGCTGATTTTCCTGCTCTGCAGTTTAAGCCGAGACCTCGAGGCGCCCGGGGCAGCGCCCTAAACCACGAGTCACAGCGCTTTGAGGAGTCACATGGCTGCTGCCAAACCGAGCGCGCGTTCACAGGCGCAGAGGAGAGAAAAAAAAGACTCAGATGTTGTTCAAACACAGATCTCTGGAAATTGTCCGATTAACAGCTGATTCACACCGTGACCGTCCTCACATCTATTGTTTCCTATCGTTTCTTGATGCAGTTGTGATGTAAGTTAAGGCACATATGGCCACGCACCATGTGTTAATAATGAGCCGAGTTGTTTTCTGCATAAATTAAGCATCTGGTTGCATAAAGTCAGTTGTTTCTTGTAGGAAATGATTAAATAGTTTGAATTTAAATCGTTCCTCAGGGCTTAATAAAAAAATAATGTGTAATATGCATGTACAAGGAACAGACTGTAAAACTAAAGATGACTCACACCACATTTATTCAAAGACTTGATAACTTTTACACCTTCAAACCGCCCAAAAATCTGCCTGTCACTCCGCTGCCTCATCTCTCCAGAAATCAAGTGTGTTCCTGCAGTGAACCGTGCAAATGGGTGCAAACATTCATGCTGCCGGGAGATTCATGTGTTTGCAAATCAAAAATGTGCTGCTATTCAAAAAAAAAAAAAAGCTTTGAAAATCACTGTGTTGCATTTGCACATCCTCTCACCTGGCCACTCAGGACATAAAGTGGGTGATCGTGTTGATGTGTCAGACCGACTGCAGCATCACAGAAGTGCCGCGTGAGAGAGAGAGAGAGAGGGTTCAAACACTCTTTGATAATCCAACAAGCTCTAGAAAACATGATATTTGAAAAATCATTACAGCTCACCCCCCCTTTCCTTTTTTTTTTGCTGCCATTCATGGATAAAGCACTTCCCCTGCACTGCAGTGCTTGATTGCTGAGCACTGAGTCTCTTGTTTCAGACTCTGTGGAGAGGCATGTGCTTCCTCTAATACACAATGAGTCACCATCTGCCTCATTTCACCTTCCCACCAGGACTATCAGGCAGACCATAGTACATGCACAAAGAGGTCCCTGACCTACCAGCAGGAGTTACCAGAGCAGAGTCACGACCCCCCGATCCCTCACTGGCTTCCCACTTGAAAAAAAAAAAACAACATTTTTGTGTGTGTGTGTTTGATGAGCTGACGAGTGGAAGCAGCTCGCAGACACCGCCACGAGTCGACTGGGACTGAACCCAGGTCTGTGTGGTGTCGTGTCCCGTCCACATCCAGTCAAAAATGTTAAAGGAACGGAGCTCAGCGACAGATGTTGACAGATGTTCAAAGGCTCTGTTGCTTAGTAATGTAAAGTAAGGTCTTTGAATAATCAACTCCTTAGCATGCTAATTATTTTATATTCATGCGTTAGTGTTGAATTTATTCTTCAACAGGCTGGGAAAAGTTCTTGTTTCTTTAAAATAACTAAATCTTTTTCTAAATCTAAATTAAAGATAAAAGTGACGTATAAATATATTTGAACATTTCCTTTTTTATACTGACTGGCACTCAAAAAAACTGTGACACAGTTCATTTCAACGAAGAGGTGATCCGCTTATTAATGTTGTCCAGCAGGTGGCGACATAGCTGAGTCAATGATTAATGCTACATTAGATTCAAACTCAACTCGTAAATTGGATTTTCCAAGTTCCCAGTCGCCGCCATCATCATCATCATCATCAGATAAAGAAAAAACCTCCTGAAGTTGAAACGTAAACTCAGAAACCTGAAAGAACTTCAGCAACATCAAGCAATCCAAGATGGCCGCTTATATTACACTGTTTATCACCCACTTAGTCCTGTTTTTGTGTTATTGATTTGATTTGATTTGATTTGATATATAAATTCATGCTATTAGTGGTACTAAAAACCCACTGAAAAAATGCTTCTGAATTTTATGGATTTTCATTTTCGTCAACAGAATGTATAAAAATGCAGAAAAGACATTGAATAAAGTTGGTAAATAAAGGTGAACAGAATGGGTCACAACAGAAACCAGTGTTATTGTGTTAAAAATGATCATCTTTCCTATTGTTTTTTTTCTCTTTATTTTAGATTTGGCGCTCTTGATCTTCCATACACTTCAACAAAAGACTGAAAATTGGGCGTTCAGTGATGATAATGATTAAATGATATTTTATCTCTAAAAACTAAAACAATAGATGCGGCCTCTGCAGACACTCTGACTCATCACCGTGTGCCCGCAGTGACCCTTTAAACATTACAGCATCGTCGGCGTGGAGGGATCTTCTTCTTTTTTTTTTTCTGTTTCAGCCGCAGCAGCTTCCCGGCCGTCGGATCTATTCACGACTCCATCGATGCCGTTTCCACACTGCTAGTTACACAAAAACAAATAAAGTGCATCCCCCAGTGCCTCAAACAAAAGTGATGATTACATTGTGGCTTTGACATTTGAGGCAGCCCCTTGCCAAGTCAGCCCAAAACTCATTGCTCACCCTGTTCATTACCTCCCATAATAACCCTATTCAGAGACAGCGGGGCCCAGCCTCGGCCCAGGGACCCGGCAATAATCCCCTGCATTAATTAGATGACCCCCAGAGACGGCTGGTGCTGCATTGGTGGGCACAATGACAGGCTCTCTGCTTATTGTTTATGGCCGACTGTAAAGTGTCCAGCAGCGAGAGAGATGGGAGCGATCGGGGAGCGGGAGGAGGAGGAGGAGGAGGAGGAGGAGGAGGAGGAGGAGGAGAGGCGGTCGGCTAGAGGCCAATCAGGCCGCAGCAGAAACATCTTTTCCTCTGGTTCTGAAAGTTGTGACGGTCGTTTTTCATCTTTTTTTTTAACAAAAGATCTTTTCCTTTATTTCTTGGAGAGAAAAGAAAAAAAGAAGTCAGAAATGAGCGTGGTGCCCTGGCTGTGACTAATGCAGGTTTCTTTCTACAAGATTATTATTGGCTCCGTGTCTGTTGACTCATCACACAGTGGATGTGTCGTCGTCTTCGCCGTCCAAAGTAAAGTCAGTCAGCAGAATTGCAACCTTGTGAGTCATAATGAATTATCACCGGAGGCTGCGTTTTTGGAAAGAGATCATTGTTTTTCCCTCCATGTTAACTGGACCTGGGAACAGGAAACTGTTGCCATGTCAACGTTACAGAGCATCAGTTGTGTTAATCAGCTTTATACCCATCGTGTCTAAGCAATGTGTCATTTACATGTTATTACTTCATTATCATGTACATGATGCAACTTTTAATGCAACAATTAGCAGCTGTAAGTCTGGTTTTAAAACACAAACCATTTGATCAGTGGTGTTTAAACTTATTGCGAGGCTGCAGTTCACTCTTTCCTTCAGCACGATGCAACTGTGTTTCTACTTTAATGGTGATCACCGTTCACCTGAATGTTGGTGACATTTTTCCCTTAGTAGCTAACAAGAGGTTTAGTCAGAAGATATTCAACATTAAAGTGGACATTAACTGGGACAGACCTAATATTAAGTATGAGTTTAAAGGTGCTTCACACAGGCAGGTGTTTAGGTCAACCCAGTTGAACCAAAGCGGCGGCTTCAGTCGAACTCTGGTGCTCTGGTTTGTTATGTGAACAAGGCCACACCAACTGCCTGATGTAAGCCACATGTTTGAGCTAAAAAGGCTCCCGTAGTTTGGTCCCACAGCCTCAATTCATTCTCAAAATCTGTTATTTGCAGAGAGAGGTAAATACAAATAATACAAAAGGAAATGATCAGTGCTACAAATAACCTGCGTACTTGTGTCTTTATTGTTAAAGTTTAGCGTAAATTCTCAGAGTTTTCTACAGTCGGTCCTCATGTAAACATGATGTACAGCACCACGGTCAGTTGTCAATGGAAACATTTCTGCTCCTGGTGCTCAGCTGTGGTCTGTACCAGTCTGTGTGAAAACACCCTGAGATCTCAAAAAGACCATTAGTGATAAAATAGAAGGCTTTCTATTTCATTTTTATTTGTCATTGCACAGCTATGCAACAAATCTGTGCACCCGTTGTTTGTGTTTTATTGCACTTCTAACCGGGATGCTGTTGCACAGACTGAGGCCTCAAATATTTTAAGACTTCAGTTCAGTTCACACTCTGCTAAAAGCTGCTGGGCTGTGTGTGTGTGTGTGTGTGTGTGGGTGCAGCTTGTAACAGCAGCAGAGTGAGAAGGTGTTTGACTGGATGTTGTGTGTCTTTAATTACGTGTGTGGCCTGACGTCTGTGGATGTCCTCAGTCCTCGCCTCCTCGGATGCTTTTCTGAGCTGAGCTGATGTGATTCTGTGCAGGTTCCTGTCAGTGCAGCTGCTACACAACACAACAACAACACAACCACCGCAGCATGGATCCATAGGAGGGAGTCGTCAGGAGGTAAAGCTGCTGCTGCTGCTGCTGTGACTCTCCACCTGCACTGCAAAAACTCTTACCAAGAATATTTGTCTTATTTCTAGTCAATATTTAATTTCTAGTCAAAACAAATCTAATTATACTTAAAATAAGACTCAAATGTTAAAAAGTGCTTTGTTTTTAGACACTTTTTACTCCTTTCAAGCAGATTTTCACTTGAAATAATCTGATAGTGGAGCAAGTTTTTATTACAAGCACAAAAAACGGCAGATCTTTCTACTTAATTCAAGTGAAAATTTGTTTGAAACAAGTGAAAATAACAAGTTAGCTAAAAACAAGTTAATTTGTAGGTGATGAGTCTGACTCTCAGGTAGACATACAGTAATATTCAATAGCCAAACACCCCAGAACAATTCAGCTGCAGCTCATTGTGACACCGAGGCAGCAGGTGAAGATCAAACATCACAAATAAACCTCTAGAAACCGCACCCCAATAAAAAAGAAAAACAGATTACAAACGCTGTCAGGATGCAACGCTACGCTGACGACACACAATTGTATGTTGCAGTGTCTCTTGATGCCCATTTTAAACTGTATTTTAGACACCACATTATGGATGGCAAAGAAATTTCATTTTACAGCTCAACCAGGACAAAACTGAAGTTTTAGTTATAGAGAGAAACCTAGTTGGAAATGGCAATCAATGCCACCAAACCCATGTTAGGAGATAAAAATTACTTAGGAGTCGTCTTTAGAAACAAAACCAAAACAGCATTTTATAATCTGAAAAACATTGCCAGAGTGCGTCCACTTCATTACTTGCAGAACCAACCAATGTAATGCTCTACTATCACTATCAGAGCTGCTGAAAAACTCAGCTGGATGGATGTTTTTATCATGGAAAACACTTTGTTTTGCATTTTTACTTCATGAAAAATAGAATAGAAATAAAGTTTGATTGATTGATTGATTGATCTTTTTCTTCACCCATTCTGCTTTTAAATTTCCACATTGTTTGATGTTATA
Organism: Trachurus trachurus; assembly: GCF_905171665.1. NCBI lineage: Eukaryota > Metazoa > Chordata > Actinopteri > Carangiformes > Carangidae > Trachurus > Trachurus trachurus. Next base: position 2,410,991 of record NC_139911.1, on the reverse strand, counting down.
TTGAATCTATCCACTGTTCAGCAGCCACATCTCAGATCTCATGGCGAAGGTGCCTTCAGCTGTTTAGCATGGAAGTACGATGAGAAAGAAATGAACTTAAAGAAACAACACACACACACACACACACACACACACACACACACACACACACACACACACACTCTCTCTCTCCTCCCTTCCCATGTGTGGTCTTTAATCGAATGCAAGGAGAAGAGACTCTTAATGAATTTCAGCTCTGGGCTTCACAGAACAAATAATACTGAGCTCATTTGTAAAAAAAGAAACAAAACAAAAACACACAACAACAACACGTTGCATAAATCTTGCTTTTGTTCCCGGCGAGCAGATATGGATTAGCGGCCATCGCTAATACCTGACACATCATGATGAAAGGACGTGAGAGTGTGGAGAATAATAATCGTCCTCATTGACCAGGTTTAGTTAAGAAAAGTACAAAAACATGAATAATCCTTCTGTTTTCCTGCACACGCTTAAGAAAAGTTGAATATAAATATAGTTTTTTTATGAATAATCTGCTGCTGCATTGAACATAGACTAAAGCCAAACTTTAACAGAGGTATTATGGGCTGTAAATTCTGATTACGTTGAGTTTTGTGTCATTTCAATTAACACAGATCACACAGGATTCAGTGGAAATCAAAACTCTCCAGTGTTTCACAGCTGCTGATTTATTGCCTGGAGGTTCTGAAATGAAAAACCCATTAAAACCATTGTTCACACACTCATTTATAACGCGCAGCAAAAGAAAATAAATAATCTTTCGCCAAAGAAAAAGACGCTGGTTTTTCTTTTTCTTTTTTTTTTTAGAGATTAAAAATGTAGGAAGAAAACACCTTCCTTTCTTTTCAGAGCCGCTCCTGTAATTTTGTGTTTTCACAAAGTATTCACTCACGTCATGCGACATTACAAGTGTTCATTTACTTCTCATTAGGGATCATCAGAGTGAAACACACACACACACACACACACCAGCTACTCCAGCTCCTTGTGCATCCTCCATCAGTGCGTTATCACGATGGGCGGCAAAGACTCATCGGAGCCTTTATATTCCCATGAAGCGCTGGTCTTTTGCGAAACACTCGCTGACATTTGGTGGCGCGTCCCGACATAATTGGATGTACTCAGAAATCCCTCTTCAAAGGCTAATAAAGCACAAAACAGATTTTTGACACATTTTATGATTACATTGCTTTATGGTTGTACCTCAGCTCGGGCTAAAGCCATTAATTGTTCAAGGTTTCACCTTCCAGTAATGAAGCGGTGCAGAGGTTTAATGGGCATGGATCTGCAAATGTTACAGCAGCATAAAATTGGAACGTAATTATTTTTGGGCCCAATTAAAATATGACATAACTATTCTGTTGAAATTAAGCGAGTGGTATTTGATATTGGAGAGTCTGGAGAACCGGTTCAGCTCGACTTGATTCGTGACTGAAGATTAAGACGTGTGTGTGGAACTGGGTTTTTTATCTTTAAAGCTCAGGTTGGAGTCGCTCACTAGTTAAATCTATTATTTGTCAAGGATAAAACTTGGTATTCCTCCTTTAAATCATAAAAAACTAAATAAAAAATCCAGTTCAAGGTTTTCGGATTAAAAAGATACAAAAGAAACAAAGAGAACGAGTGAATAATGAGGAGAGGAAGGTGGGCGATGAGGGAGGTCACTGCTCCAAATGTGACAACAGGTGGATTCAAATGCTGCGTCACGCGCTCTCTAAAGCTGATCAGGAGTCAGCCGGGGTCAAGGAACTGAGGCAGCCGGATCTCCCACAATGCACCTCTGCAGCTGCATGAACAGAGGAGCAAGATAGTCATGTAGTCGGAGATAAAAGTCGTGACTTGTCTTGTGCAGGCGACAGATTTAATATAAAAAAAGAGTGTGTGTGTGTTATACTTGTTCTGCACATTAAACTTCTTTACTCTCTAATTCCAATGCTAACACAGCAGCTAGCTAACTATCACTGTGTTTTACATGCAACAGTTACAACTGGACTGCGTCATTTATCGGCCTCATCTCAGACCAAACAATCCACAAACAAGCTACAAGCAAGAGTAGAGCACGGCTCTACTTAACTTCAAACTGCATCATCATCAAGCTGAGTCAGTTTTTTTAGAGTTTTTTAGTCGAACCAACAGAACGTCTTGTAAATGTTCTGAGTGAAGAACATCTGAAATCATCAGGTCTCTAAGTTTAGATCTGGAAACCTTTCATGGAAAGGGTAAAACATAAAGATGGGAACAGTTCAACAGCAAATTCAAACCTACTGAACTTTTATTAGTAGTCTCTAACCCTCCTCTCCTCCATGTGCATTTGTTTCCAACGAAGCTGGTGAGAAATCAATCCATGGAGCGGTGGATAAGGTTATTTATCATCTACCATGTTACCATGTGTATATCTGTGTAGTCTTATTTGTCAGGAGCTGGATAATTAAGGTACAAATGTTGCAGAGTTAAGTTAAAAATCCTGCAGAGTTCCTCTTTAACTCACATCATAGATAAAATCAAAATCAACCAGCGTTTGGTTGAATTCTTTCAAACAACAACATCTATATCGTCAGTAAAAACATGGCTGACCATGTTTGTTTGTCCAGCACAATGTGTCGTGGTGTTCTCACCAACGGCACCAACACAAGTTCATCATTAACTATAAAAAGCCAACAAATAAACAAAACACTTCAGTCTCAACAGGAGCTACAGCGACAGCACCGTGTGTGTGTGTGTGTGTGTGTGTGTGTGTGTGTGTGTGTGTGTGTGTGTGTGTGTGTGTGTGTGTGTGTGTGTGTGTGTGTGTGTGTGTGTGTGTGTGTGTGTGTGTGTGTGTTTTCTGTAAGTAGAATAATTACACAGTTATTCTAACAATAACTGTGTAATTACTTTTCAAATCTTTGCGATTCTTTTTCCAATTATTAGCCATTTATGCAACACAACAATCATTCTTTTACAATTAATAATAATGATAATTATTTGACTTTTTGTCTGACTGTGTGTTCAGCTTAGTTTTAATCTCTCTGTCTCTTCTGAATCCACTGGACTGTTTGTCTGTCGTTATGAAACCAGCACATTATTCAGGTGGTCGTTTACTCGGGGAGATAAAACGCTTTGATGCTTTATGTATGAACCCAGGCCATTAGTTTGTGTTTAGCATGTGTTTGGATCCAAAGGTCATTAGCAGAAGAAGGAGAAGCGTTTCAGCACTCGGGAACATTATCATCACAGCTGGAGGGTCAGGCCGCCGCCGCTGCTGCTGCTGCTCGTCCTCGCTCTCGCTCTCGTTCTCAGAGGCCGACGACGAGGAGAGACAAAACAAGTGGATGATTATTGTGGGAAGTACATTATCCCACCCACTGTGAATGCGGCGCGGCGTGAGCAGCAGACAGACAGACAGACAGACAGCTCGGGACGATTGCACCTGAAATTCACTTCTCTCCTCCAATGGATCGGCCTTTTAGTGCCAATGGCACATGGCCATCAGGATAACAATGATCAATCCAGCAGCCTAACCCGATGCTGCTGGAGATGGCTTATTGATGTCCTCACATTGCGATTGACTGGCTGGTTCAGGCTGCAGCTTCCCAGAATGCTAAGTGCTCTGGTTAACCTTTTCACGCCTGAATTCGACTGCTTTTTTTCTTGTCTTCTTCTCATCTGTTGTGCTCAAACTTCCTGAAAGAAAGTTCCAGAGGGATAAAAAAAAAAGACTGTGAAGAACTGAACTCCCCATCGTCGTTACTGCAGAGCAGATGATTCAGACTCCAGAAGAAATTAACTTTTAAAAGAGTGATAAGATGTTATTATCTTAACTGTAATACTCTGTTATTGTCCCCGCTGGTGTGAGGTGAGTCACTGGCTGGTGGCGTGATTCATCTCGGCGTGCCCACACACACACACACACACACACATGCAGTGATGAGCGTTGGATGTTGGATGTTGCAGTTGCAGGACCAGTTGTTGCTTATTATGGCTCCGTCTCAGCAGCTTGTCCTCCCCCAGCGTGTTGTTCACCACGGACACACTAACAACAATCAGAGGAGTGTGTGTCAGTGTGTGTGTGTGTGTTAATGTGTGTGGAGGTTTGTGAGGGAGTCGGCTGTTTCCTGGCTACACGGAAAGATCACAAATGTTTCATAAACGACTTATTATCACCGACTTATTACCTCCAGTAATAAAAACATAAAAAGACAAACCTTAGGATTTTACAATAGATTGAAAATGAATGAAAAGCAAAAAAAGAAATAGAAAAGAAGAAGTCAAACACTTTGAGTTTCAGTAACCAGACACCACATATCTATTTTAATCAAGTTACTGAATAAAAACAGTGCATGACTCAATAAAAAGAGAGACTGGGCACTTTTTACATAATTGAAAATTATTTTTTATCTATAATTTAATAACTCTTTTTCTTCTTAAGATATTTAAATAATTAACCTTGCAGATTATATATCTTTGTGTAATTTTAAAACTACATATTTACATTTTAAGATAAAATAAGATGCCTTTATTATCACTGTATATTTGAATATAATGAAATTGCAACTGCCCATCACAGTGGTATTACAATCATGGTGCTTTATAAAACTACAACATGCAAGGAAACAAAATGAGGAAGGTAAAAATGTCAAATCATGGCAGGTGAGTATGAAATAAAGTGTTGTGTGTGCAAAATATGTGTAGATACACATACAACAGTACAATGAAACTACATATTACATATAATATAATTGATTTTTACAATAAAAGTACTATTGTAAGTCCTGTGAGTTAGAAGTCGGTGCTGCAGCTTCATGAACATGAAGACAATTGACCCTTTGTTGGCCTTCTGATTGGTTGCTGATCCACCAATCACAGGACCACAACAAAAACGAACAAGGGAGGACGGAGGAACGATAATAAAGATATAATTTATTTACAAATAATAGAATGTGCAACATAACCATAACCAAACAGAAAACAAAGGAAAAAAAGCAACGGTGGCCCGGACAGAGCTTCGCTGGCGGCAGGCAGAGAGAGACCGAGCAGACTCGCAAGCCTCTAATATAGACCACGGGACACAGGTGTTTCACATCAAGGCCCCGCCTCGCCATCAGCCACTGCAGGGGGGAAGGGAGAATACAGAGACGGAGCACATAGACCGGCCTGGGCCGTCACCCCCCCCCCCCCCCCCCGAACAGGAAGAAAAAAAATAAATTCCTGCACTCCTGTGGTGATGATGGCACATGCACGTTATCATGGTGACCCAACTACCTTAATGCATCAACATGTGCTATAACGATGATGACACCTTCCTCATATATATCACCATGTGGGTTGGGTTTTTTTGCTCAAATTCGTTTATTGTTCAGACGTGTCCGAACAAACCACCTCCCTCCTCATCTCGACTCAAGGTGCAGAAAACAGAGACGAGTCCACAACAGAAGTGACGGTTTTCACACCGGCTGTAATGAAGTGAACCAGAGGGCAGAGTGAAGTGAGGTGGTCGGGTGTGAAAGCAGCCGCGACCGGTTCCTCAGATCATTATACCACCACACTGACAGGAAGTGTGTAAGCTGCTCTTGTGTGTGATGTCAGAGAAGCAGTCCAGTGCAGCTGCAGGTATCGATCAAACCCCATCAGAGAAATCGTGACTGGGATGGAAGCTGCACCTCTATTAATAACTGTAATAAGTGACTTCTGATCATTTCCTTTTCCCTTTTTTTTTTATTGCTGCTCCTGCTGACAGCTGGACTGAATTCACTTTGAGTTTGTTCTGCATAATGTTCACTAAATGATCTCAAAATAATCCAGTCACTGTCTGTTCAGGCTGCTCCAAATCCTGCAGCTGCTGACACATGATGCTTTCATCAAGTCCAGAGAAAAAAAGGGAGGCTTGAAGTTTTTTATTCTGTAGAGTGACATGAACATTATTTTATTTTATACATGATCAGAAATTGAAAATGCACAGGAAACACGGTCACAGTCTCCTTCTTCCTGAAGTGTTTTTGCAGAACGTCACCGTGTCGCGGTGTCGAAGTCGACCTCCACTCTTGAATGTTAATTACGCTGCTGTTGCATTAAAGTCCGATGTGCTACATACATCCTTTAATTTACCCCCTTGCTACACAAAGGACACACTGTCTGTGTCATGCTCTGAATGCATAAATAGCAAAAGTGGAAAATTGACCATTATGGAGGAATAATTGCTCTGCATTCTTATCACCGCGGCTCCTGTGAGAGAGTTTTTAGTCCTTAGGTGAAACACCATCAGAAACATCACATCTACAACCACGTCCACCGCTCCACTTAATGAAGAGATTCTCATATTGCCTAAGCAAACATAGTGATGGGTCGTTATTGACCAATCGTTAGCTTTATCGACATCCCGTTAGAGGCCTCCAAGTGTAATGTCAAGTTAAAGACGTCGATAATGGACTGTTTTAGGCTTTTAGGCTTTTTAATGTTCGGCTGCATCGTCGTTGCTCGTTGGGTTTTTTCCCCCCAAAAGGTTCACAGGGTTTATGATCCATTACCAGCTCCTTTCAATCACCGGCTCCTGTGGAGAGGAGCTCCAGATACCAGGATTTAATTTGGTAAAAAAAAACTTTAAAAAGGGAGAAATATGTGAATGTATGACATGTGGATCAATAGTGATGGGTCTGTCCTTTGTGAAGGATGATTAAGGTCTGTTTTACATCAAAGAGAATCTCGCCTGGAGTGTTTTTCTTTGACTCTTTTTGCCTGATCCAGTGAATCCGGGGCTTTAATGGACAGCAGGGGAGGCCGAGTGCTGCAGCCCGCACTGCCGACACTCCTCCATCTGTTTATCTGGAGCCGTGATAGATGGGCTGTGGAAATTTCCTCCCCCCTCTTGTGTAGCTGCAATCAGTCTCCCCATCACTACTGATAACACAGCGTGCCAAAAACACAACCTCACAATGGCAGCGGGTCCTCACAACAAAGTAGGTTAATGATGCAGGAGGACTGCCTGTCACCCTCTGGACTCACAGAGGTCCGGCCTCGTGTTCGTCTGTCTATCACCAGAATTTGCTGCTTCTTCTCCTTCTTCTTCTGCCGTCAGAGCGCCGGCGCTGAAAGAAGCAAACATCACAACTGAGCTATGATAAAGGAACTGATTTTGACTCTTCACCTGAGCACGGACACACACCCTTTTTGTTTTATGGCCTCTTTATATTGAGACCCAGACTGAGACTACGTTTACACGTGCCCGGCAATTTTCATAAACGGACATTTCACCCTCTCCGTTTACAAAATTAAAGCAGAAGTAAGCGATCCGGTGGTTTTGGCTAACTTCCTGTCAGCAGATGGAGTTAGCAGTCCCCGTCCTCGTCCCTACGTCACCACATTCACGCGCATCCCTTGGCTGCACACACAGAGAGGACCGCCCCTTTATGCCGTTCTCTCTCCTCATTGGATAATGGTTGTAGGATACAAGGAAAGTTTTCTCCTCGGCTCAGAGCAGAGTGACTGACAGACCCGTGTTTCAGACCAAACACTCTATAGAAGTGATTGCTGTCGGAAGATACAACTATTTAAGACTTATATTAACACAAACATTCCGCTTACTTCTGCTTTAACAAGTGCCCGGCTATTTTCACGGACATTTCTCCCTATCCGTTTACAAAATTCATATTTTTTCATGTGAGAAAGTAACTGTTTAGATCCCAAATATACGGCCAGTTTATCCAAATGACGACTGTTTAGAAGTTTGCTCCGATGTTTTTTCGGAGAAGTGAAGCTCCACCTGTGTGAGCAGCGACCGGGACATCACAGAGGCAGCAGCTGCTCTGCAGAGCTGCTCGGCCGGCCAACCTCCGTCGTCATCCCGGGGGACAAAACGATCGCTAATTAAAGCAGAAGTATTCTCCATTTGCGTCTAAACGAAGGGTGCAAACGATGGTTAATGTTTAAAAATAACCGCGTACGTGTAAACAGGGCCTGAGTCATAGGAAAAAAGAAACCTGGAGGAAAGGAGTGGAGAAAACAAAGCTGTGACCTTCACAGGCACCAGATCTCAAACAACCATTTTTCTAGTTATTTATATTTTTTTATTATGAATATGTTGTGTATGTGTCACCCGTCTGTACCTGTCACCAAATAAAAACCTATTCATGCTTCACATGATGACACTCGAACAGAGAGCTGCCGAACTGTGCCATTCAAACAACAGCACTTATGATGATGAGTCAGGAGAACTAACTTCTACTGAAGAGCAGCTTTTATTTGTTCTTTTACTCTTTTTATTATTCAGATTATTCACCGTTCACTATTTTTCAGAAAGCTGCAACAATGAGGCCAATATCACGCAGGAGCCACAAACCTGCAGTTCCTCTCCTGACCACTAGAGCGAGTCTCCAGCAGTGAGTCAGTCTCCATAGACTCCCATGTTAACTTTACAGCAGAAATAAACATGTTTACTGGTAAAAGTGTTATACAGTAGCGATATCTGCTGGTTCTGACGAGACCGGACCTGTTAAGCTTGTCAGGGTTTTCAGGAATGCAGGACCCAAATACAGACTCTCAGAAACAAAAAGGGCTTTATTTTACTGGACTCGGCACAAACACAGGAAACATGGAACCAGGAGGACAAATGACAAATGAACCAACAAGAGGAAACACTGAGATTAAATACATGAAGAAATGAGACACAGGTGGTGCAATCAGACACAGGTGAGACACATGAGGTAATCAAACAGGTGGGAGGACACAGGAAGACAAGACATGGATCATGACAGACACAGAACTTCAAAATAACCGCAGAGCGCAGCCGTAAGCTGCTACGCTACGGAGGCTAGTGAGATTTCTTGGTTTCCCTCATCAAACTCATCAAATACACAATCCAACAACTCCACAACGCTCTGGTGGACAAGTTGTGAGCTGCACATTCACCACGCTATGAGATAATAACACAACGTTACCACACAGAGTTGTTTTAGAGGGAAATTCATGCAAAATGGCTGATGCGCGTTGCCTTCAGGGACAGTTTTTCATCAAGCAGTCTCTGCATTTGCTCACGGCTCTGCTCCGCTGCTCCAAAAATAGCTTGCACCAAAAATTAAGGGAAACGAACCTACTGCTATAACTATAGGGATTATGGCAATGGGCCAATTTTCCAAAATGTTGAACTATCCCTTTAACACTTTAATTAGTCAGAAAATGAAGGACACACAGATGTTCAGCTGTGCTAATGATGCTAACAGGACTCTACCTTTGTATTTGAATCTCAGCTCCAGATATGTCCCAGTCATTTTGGATTAGCTGACGGTCAGAGGTGGAGTCGGTCCAATGACAACGTGGCAACAGAGGAGCAGCCGACTCTGAGCTTCATAGCTGCTCTTCAGAAACCTGCAGCATCACAGACGTTACGTCCATCTTTATTTGCATTGTGTGATTTGAACCTCAGTTTGAGTGAAACCTGTGATTTCAAAAGAAAATGTGCAGTTGTATATTCCTCTGTTCCTGAATAAGGTCATAAATCCGGTGAATACGGAGGAGTTTCCCTGGGCTTTTACACAGAAGTAGTTTGCATTTCACCATATTTTTATTTCTCATGGAAAATTATTGTTTTCACTCAGGTTAAACAAATTACAGCCTGTCAAGACATCAGGCTCACAGTGTGTGGAAGAAGAAAGGGAGCAGTGACGGCTTCAGTGTCTTCTGGGACTGTACACAGTCATATTTGTGAGGATATATTTATACATTGTTGTATTTCTTATTATTTCAGTATTACAGTACATGCACTGACTGTAGAGTCAGTTTTTACCTCTGGTGCTGCACTGGCCGCGCTCTCTATTTGTTTTAGAAGTAGCAAGTCATTATTTTTGACCATTATGAAATGACTGCAGAATTTATGAGTCTCCATTAATGATGATCACCAGCCAGAGAGATCAGTCATAATTTGGCAACTCAAAAGTTGTTTGCATTAATGGCTTCTAGCAGGTCTTTACAGCATTAGCGAATGATTTATTCATCATTAATAAATCATTAGGGTAAAATATAAACCCTTTATAAGAGGTGCCTTATTCTAATTGCTGCATTTATGGTCTGGTTATGAGCTCCTTCGTCTATAAAAGGTAAATGAACAGTGTGTGTTGGACTGACAGGTTCTGTTATGAGGAAATCAGACACATGTGATTAAAAGGAGAACGGACTCTTTACATGAAACCGACCAATAATCGTTCCCAGTGTCACTCTGACTCCGACTCGTCCATTTATCTCGGTGTCCTGAAGAGTTAGGTTCAAAAATACATTTAATTTCATTACATCTGCAACATATTGCTTCACATTATTTCATTAAGCACACACAGAGCCGAGGCCGCGGGTTTAGAGCATTAAAGTGACAAAAATATAGCGAGCTTGCTGAAATCCACCGCGGTGGGGCAGGTAATTAGCATTAAGTAAAAAATTTGTGTCATGATTTTCACGCTGCTATTAATTACTTCATCACATGCATTGGCTGCGAGTAACATAATGCCTGAATGTGTCCCAGTAACTTTGCTGAAGAGATTATTTATCATCATGGGTTGTAATTATACCTGGGGCTCGACACATTCAAATGGATTTGCTGCGGAGCTGATAGCATAAATGTTTGATGAGATGATGATGTTTTCATTGATGTGTGACCGGCTCGGCATTACAGCCGCAGAAAGGCTCACAGGTTTCCCTCACTGATAAGTGTTTGCCTCAATCACTGTTGATAAGATTAAGGACTTGGGGAAGGGGGCTTTTCACAACATACCGATTCCACACAACTATCTCATTCATCAGAGGTCAGGGGTGTGAAATAAGTTGGGGGCAATTACCACAACCACTGCATTTCAGTCATAAAGGCCCCGGGGAAACGTACAAGGTTATCCTCTGTCCATTGCCACTCAAAGTCCTGTAGACAAGTGGTTCTCAACTGGTGGGTCGGGACCCAAAAGTGGGTCGCAGACCCGTTTCACGGACAGCTCGTCAAAAAAGTAAATAATATTTAATGCACATCTGATGTTGGACATGTTGGACATGTCTTTTATTTCGAAAAATAACTTATTTTGAAAGGCATGAGACACGTGAACACATGCAGTTGTAATGCTCCTCCTCACTTTCTTATTATTTGCTCCATTTGCACTGAATGCAAAGATATCAGTTTCTTATTAAAGGGACAGTTCAACATTTTTGAAAATTGGCCCATCGCCATGATCCCCCTAGTAATAGCAGTAGGTTCGTTACCTTTAATTGTTGGTCCAAGCTGCTTTTAGATCGGGGGAGAAGAATACCGAGCGGCGCAGCTACACTACGGAGGCTAATGGAATTTCTTGGTTTTGCTCATCAAACTCAGCAAATACACAACCAAAAAACTCAAAAACGCTGTGGTGGACAAGTTGTGACCTGCACATTTACCACGCTATGAGATAATAGCGGAAAGTTAAGAGAAGTGAAGCAAATACTCGGAACTACTTTCTTCAGTGAACCACTGGTCGGAGGGACACAGTGTGCGCACCTCAGCCAGTGCCGTAGTATACGGACGTATCTGCGGTAAACAGGCGCTTTTGAAATCACTCCGCCGAGCAGCCGTCTAGAGTGTAAAGTCCGACTCATAGCGTGGTGAATGTGCAGGTCACAACTTGTCCACCACAGCGTTTTTGAGTTTTTTGGTTGTGTATTTGCTGAGTTTGATGAGCAAAACCAAGAAATTCCATTAGCCTCCGTAGTGTAGCTGCGCCGCTCGGTATTCTTCTCCCCCGATCTAAAAGCAGCTTGGACCAACAATTAAAGGTAACGAACCTACTGCTATTACTAGGGGGATCATGGCGATGGGCCAATTTTCAAAAATGTTGAACTATCCCTTTAATGTGGCCTGAATGCAGTGAGAATACCTTGTTTTGTGGGTCTTTTTTTGTGCAATTTGATATTTATTCACTTTTGTGAACATACTCTGAATGCAGAGATGCATTAGAAGTCAAATATATAATTTTGTTGGTCTCCATTTTGTGCAGTTTGATATTTTTTTATTCACTTCCGTACATGCAGTTGTCATGGTCCTCCTCAGTTTCATTCATGTGCTCTGAAATGCACTTTGCTCAATAAAGAGCAAATGAGTTTTTAAAGGCTTTAAAAAAAAATTATTGGTTTGAATTCTATAAAATTGGGTCGCGACTTAATGACCATGGGGAAATGTGGAGCCCAGAGTGAGACTAGTTGAGAACCGCTGATGTAGACAAACAGGAAGTCCTGAGCTTTACGGTAAAAATAAAATACATCTTTGAATCTTTGAAACTTTCCTAAGATCCAGAAAAAAACCCGGAGCGAGTCGTAAGTGAAGCAGTTCAGCGGGAGATCATCAACAAAAAGCAAAAAAAAATATTAAGCAGAGCGGGACATGATGGTTCAGGATTACAAAACACGCGTCTAAGGAGGCCCATGAATTTTTCATGTGACGTTCTGCCGGCCGTTTATACCTAAAGACATCGCCCAGAGCACACATGGCCTGTTCTCTTCATTAATGATGATGACCCACATTATCATTTATATGTGACTGCTCTGCGGCTGCACAGATCTCATCTCACGACATTAGACATGCAGGACCTCTTGTTGTTCAGCTCATCCCACTTTGCAATCATACTGTTGACTTAAGTGATCTGAGCTGTTACGCAAAGCCATACTAAACACACAGAAAAGATGCCTTCATGCATTTTATATGTAAAGTCGAACAAAAAGCGATTCCGGCACCGTGACCTTCACCGAGGAGGTTGTCCAAAACTTTTTCATCTGTCACTCTAACTGTATGATGTATGCTCAAGTAGATATAGTTATAGTATATAGTATTATAGGACAGCTGATGAGTGGGATACAGTAATGCAGTGTTAATAAATAATGATAATTATGTACCTTACACTATTAAAACCATGTGATATGTCTGATCTACCTCCTGCTACACATCTCAAGCCCTTTCCCTATAGTAATCATCCTCATCTCCTACTGGATCTGGGTATAGGACCTTGGTTAAAGGGATAGTTCACTCAAAATTGAAATTTCCTACTCCCCCTCATGTGGACTAAGGGCTGGGAGAAGTTTCAGAGTCCTCCGTGGCTTCTCTGAGTTACAGGGGGTCTCGGCGTAGCAGTGCATGTCCATATAACGGTTGCAAATGGATACCACTTTTCTTCGCAGGCGCAGATCTCACGAGATTTGGACGGACCAGGAAGAAGAGCTTCCGCTACAAACAAGCTTGAAATATAGACTTATTTAATTTTTTTCAGAACAATTTCGCATTTCGGGGCTTCAATACAAGATTACATACGGACATTACATACGAGCAACATGGAGGTATTTAGATGTTTTTTGGTGTGTCTTTTTGTTACGAAGACAGTTGGTATCCATTTGCAACCGTTATATGGACATGCACTGCTACGCCGAGACCCCCTGTAACTCAGAGAAGCCACGGAGGACTCTGAAACTTCTCCCAGCCCATGAGGGTGAGTAGATAATGAGTGCAATTTGAATTTTGGGAGAACTATCCCTTTAACCTAGCTACTGAGGATACTGATGTCTACATTGAGACACTATCTAACAACTATGACATGAACCTGTGGAAGTGTGAATATGTGAATATGAGCCTTCAATATATGAAGACAGAAGATTCTTTCACAACAGGTGAGTAGTTTAAGTGATGGGTTACTTCAAACCTCATTCCATCTGTCATTGCAGCAAAGGTGGCAAGTAAAGGAAATAGAATTTAAATCAAATCAAATCAAATCATGATAAGTGGCTATGTGATGGAAATTAGAGCTGTTAGCAAATTAACAATGGCTCAGATGGAAATGTTTTATATCAAAGTGGAACTCTGTATAGTTCCTTCTTTCATCTTTTAACTTGTTGCTTTCTAATGTGAAGGTCTCTCTACAGCTGCAGAATAGTTTCAAGACACAGATATTTTCCCTTCAGATGTAAGTGGAGACTCAAACAGAGCAAAAAGTACTGGACCCTAACATGACTCCAAATTAATATTAATGTTGTTCTGGATTTGATGAATGTCTAAAAGCTGAATTGTTGTTGTAACATAACATAACATAACTGTATAAGATAATGTAGCTTGTGCCGCTGCCACCTATAGTGACCAAAAACAAAACGTTATTGTTGCTGTATTTTTGTATCAGTTTATTCCAGTCTCTTCCTTATTCAGGTTTATGAAATCTGTTTGGTTTTTGAGCAGCTAAGTTTTGGTTTTCCACTGTCATGTTATCTTACCATCATTGTTAAAGGCAGAGTGATCCAGTGCTATCTGATAATTGTACTGATGGAGTCCTGTGTGGTCGTACTGCATCAATGTAAATCCCACCATCTTGCAGGTTGCACCACCACAGACCGGTATCGACTAGTCAGGCAAGTTAAGATTTGTTATCAGTGGAGCCCCACGGCTGAGAGAACAACAGCGATAAGCAGCGGCAGATTGACGGCTTTAAGCTCTTGTTGGAAGAATAGTTAATTGAATATCTACCTTGAGTATCAACAACACACTCGTCCTCTAAGCTCCAGAGGTGCTACTGAATATTTGTAAAGCACTGTACAAAAGCAGCATAACCACACACCAAGGCTTTACCAAATCTGAAAATATCAAATCCTTCATGAACGGGCATAAAACTCATGGTGGTGTAGCTACCGTATCAACTCCTCTGGCCACAGCCCTAAAGATGAACTCTGGTGTAAATATTAACAGATGTATTGTGAGTTTTGTGACTTGTGTTGTGTTATGTGCAGAAAAGTAGCTTCAAACCTGCCAGAACTCTGTCAGTGAATATTGTAAAGGAGCGATTTTCCCACAAACAACCTTTGGCATGTTGTTATATGGTTTGGTTTGGTTTGGGCTGGAGAGGTCTGCTAAGCTCGCTTCTTTCCAACTCCATAACCCTAGTTTTTTTTTTATTTTTTTCATTTTCAAACTTGTAGCCTTCAGACCCAATTGCAATTCATCAACCATCACACAGCTCCCTCTGGAGCTACAAAAAGCTTTATACGACTTTTTTTTTTTTTTTTTTTTCTCCACATATAGTATTCCCCACCGCCTGGAGACACACTTTGACATGGAAAATATAAGGTGTTCTCTCCCTTCACATTGCAAAAAAGCAGCGATTTCATCACATTTGCTCCCCAGTTCTTGGCTACTTTTGTTTATGAGCCTGCATGGAAGTGTCAGCTAATGTGTGTTAAATGACTGAGCCACTGAGCACAGTTAAGACCCAGAAAAATAACACAATTTGCAGTGAACAGAGAAGTGTACTACTCACAATATAGTATACAGTGTCTCAGTTGTAATTCTACAGAGGGGGTGATATAACTTTTTATTTATTTAATTATTTTTTATTGATTACCATTTAAGCAAACATTACAAGACAGTTAGACATGTACAGAACCGTATGGGACAAAGGGCTATTACAAAACAAACCAAGAAACTGAGACAGAACAAACAAGAGAATGGGGGGTAGCCTATTACAAAAATAATTTGTTGGGACTAAAAACAGAGAATAAAGAGGTTAATAAAAAGAAAAAGAGGGAACAAAAAAGGGGGGGAAGGAAGGGATGAATGAATGGTGTGAAGTAGTGTTTTGAGGGATCAACTCTGGACAAATTGTATGAATGGAGACCATAGGTGTTATTACTAGTGGGTGATATTATCTTTAATGGTAAATGTCAGTTTTTCCAAATTTGAGTGTTGAGTTAGCAGATTGTACCAATGTGAAAGTTTTGTTCCAATTTAGTAGGAAAAACTTTTTTTGGCCATGGCGGAGGAGATGAGAATGCATATTTGATAATGTTTTGGGATTGATAAAGAGAGGTCACCAAACAGGGTGGGGTAGAGTGGGATGCTGAGGTTGAGGATCTTATGAGAGTAGGCCTATTCACTAATGCTTTGTCATGTCATGTGAAATGGTTTAATAAGGCTGAAACGATCAGAGATATATTTTTATGTCTGTAGCTTTTTTTTTCCAACTTTATTTAAAGTTGTAGCAACAACAACATTTCAGTCTTTCCAGCTCACATTCGTTACAACAGTAGGCCTAACAGTACAGTAAAGTCACAATTTTATGACAGTATAACAAAAGTTAGATAAAAGAGAACAAAACAATCAAGTTAACAATAAAGGAAAATAAATTTGGTGACAGACCTCGTATCCCATTAAAATTACAACAACAAAATTATTGTGACAGATTATTCGTTAAACATTTTATGTCTGTAGCTATAGGAGAGTGAAGGCTATGGTAAAGCTCAATATCAAGGTGGCTCTGTTTTGTGATGGTTCATTTTAAAGCAGAAGTGAGTGGTCCGGTCGTTTTCGCTAATGCTGCGTTCCAGGCAGGCTTTTGAAATCGTAAATTACAGCTTCAAGTCACAACTTACGACTTTGTAGCGTTCCAGGCAACCCACTCGTGTTTTTCCGACCTGTTTTACCGGTGAAAGTCACTATAACGGCCACTCGTAACTTCCGACCGGTGAACTCGTACCAGATCGAACTGGTACCACTTCACGGTCGGAAAAATACGAGTTTCCTTGAACGCACCATAACAGTCCTCGTCGCTACGTCACCACATTCACGGCGTTCCTTGGCTGCACACACAGCCCTGCATGCCGTTCTCTCTCCTCATTGGATAAAAACTGTAGGATACGATAAATGTTTTCTCTTCGGCTCAGAGCAGAGCAGAGTGACTGACAGACCCGTGTTTCAGACCAAACACTCTATGTAAGTGATTGCTGTCGGAAGATATAACTATTTAAGACTTATATTAACACAAATATATCACTCACTTCTGCTTAAATAATGGCAGAGTAAAAAAAAAAAGTTAAAAAGTTAAATAACAGTAAAGTCATAAAAACTCGTTCTTTGTTGGTTTATTCTTTATTGTTAAAATGAGCCGAATCAAAGCTAAAGTTGTGTGCTATCAGTGATCTACTCAGAGGTCTTTGTCTCTATCTGCCGGTCTGAGATCGATTGCTTTAGTCTCCGCCCACAATCGAACATAAAAAACCGCGGTGAAGCTTCAACTTCCGGTCGCAGTCGCTCTCCACATCGTTTCTCTTCGTTTCTCTTCGTTTCTCTCTGGTAAGTTGTTGTTGTGGGTGGATGTTGTTTGTTTACTTGCCAAAAGCGGTTGTGATCATTTTCTAGTTCGTGTTCGGCTGTGAAAGTCATGTTAATAAATGTGAGTTAAAGTGAAGTTTGACAGAAAACAGAGCGAGTGGGCGGGAACCTGCTCGTTAGACCGTTTCACCTGTTTGTGAATGAATCCTCCTGTTCACTAATGTAAATGTGTCACACTGTTGTTTTACATCGTGTTTAGCATTTATTATGAGGTTTTGTGAGAGTTGCTGTTACCACTATAACACCATGATGGCAGATTTATCCTTAAATATGGATTTTAATGGCTGAACTGAACTACCTTCTTTTCCCTCTTTCACTTCATATTTATATGAACTGAGAAATGTATTGGTAACTATGATTAACTTGACAGCGTCTTATTATCATATTTGACTCTCTGGCTCCCAATAGAAGTTTAAATGACAAAAAAAAAGAACAGAACTACCTGTAGTTATTATTTTAACAAAATAAAACATAGTAAACATAGACAGGTAATAATCAAAGGAGTAGGTTACTGAGCTTGGAAATAATATTTTATCCATTTTAGCCAAACAGAGGTGTGAAATGTTGTGATATTTCCAAAGCCCTTTTTAAATAACAACATATGTGCAGTTTTACACCTGTTTCTTATATTACTTTAATTTGTCTTTTATTTTCTCATTTATTTATTTTTTCTCTCCTCTGGTCTATAATCAGTTGTTCCTGTTGTGATCTGTAATTAGCTTGAATGTAACTCGTGCCTCTATTGATTGTATTGTTAAAGGTCAATTTAAAATAAGTTTCAGTGACAATAGGAAATAATAAGAATGAACCCATGCTGTTCTAATCTTAATGAGGGTATTATACTCCACCGAAACAACCTGTTGTGCAGACGTGTTTGTTTGTATATTGTGCATATATTTGATTATTAATTGGAATAAACACTCACTGTACCGCTCTTGTGATAACATGGAGGTGTTTTATTTGTCTTCTGCTGATCATTTATAGATCGTCTCCACACCAAATTTGGATTTCCTGCATCTGGAGAACCCAAATACCAAGATGCAGAAAAGTTTCTTCAGATACTGGTGAGTGACGTCCTGCAGAGCCAAGAGACAGATTGTTACTCATGAATAAACTAAACAAAGCAAAAATCGCAGATTAAACATTGTAATCTGACCTTGACCTTTGAACCCTCCACTCAGAGTGTATAATGGTTTCCTGTGTGTTGCGTTCACAGGCTCGGCTCACAGCTGCTTCCCTCAGAAAAGACACCAGGAGCTTGTCTCATAGCGGCCGTGTCACTGCTCAGACACCAGCGCTGCATCGCTCTGACATCCAGCTGCTTCTACGAGGATGCAACACTTCGCTGGGAGCTCGATGACGATAAGAAGAACTGAGAACCGTCCACCTTGGAAAGGGAAAAGATTAAAGCAGTGGAGCACAAAATAAGCAGTTCAGGTAAACTTAAATGAACAACTTTTTTCATTTAAAAATTGTAATTATATGGAAATATGTCCAGCAGTTTGTTTCAGTGCTGCTTGCTGGGCTTCGGGGCTTATTGATATGCTGCTAGTTGTTCTCCACAACCAGATATTATGACCATGAAACCTTGGGAAGCAAGATAACAAGCGATGAGACAGTTTGGTAGAAGGCATTATTATTGTGGCAGTCACATTAATGAACATTACTGAATGCAAAGGCAATTAATTGCTGCTTGCATCATCACCCTGGAAAAAGTGTTTAATTATTTTTTGATGCACTCTGTTGCACTCGGCGAGCCTGCTGGAGTGTGCTCAGGCTGACAAAATGGATGCTGGCAGGGAACCAGCTAAACTGTAGTTTCACTGCCTAATGGCCATTGTACTGACAGGGCAGATGGTATTTCTTGACAGTGGAGATGCACCGAGGCTGAGGTCTGCTGCCGAAGAGGTGACGCCGTCGCTGACTCCTTCAGTTTGTTTTTTTCATTCAACATTTCTAATGATCAGTGTTTTTACGGCTGAACATCGAGCTCCCAGAGCAAATAGCAAATAAAGAAACGGGCGATATGAAGTAGAGATACTCGAGTCACTTGTTCAAATCAGCTCCTCCTCCTTCCTTCAAGGAGCAAAAAAAAAAGAAGCTTTATTTATTCAGTTAACTGTAAGTCAACTTATAATGTCTGTGACTTTTTATTTTGGCACCGTGGAGATCAACCAGGATACAAAAAGTCAGATTGAGATGGATTGAATCTAAAATACCACATATGTTTCAAACACAAACTCAACCATCAATGCCTAAAAGCTGCAAAACCTCCCACCAAACGTACAAAGACAAAGCGCCACAGTAAATACACTGCCCGTCCAAACAAAAGTGTCACACAATGTAATATTTCGTTGGATCGACTTAAGCTTTGGTTACGGCATCGTTTCAGTAAGCTTCTACAATGTCACAACATTTATTTCCGTCCAGAGTTGCATTAATTTTTCAAGGATTCTCAGTGGGGTTCAGGTCTGGACTCTGTGGTCACATTGGACCACGTTTCTTCCTTGAAGATGATGGTTCTCCATTATCCTTCTAGTTTTTATTAATGCGTTGGACAGTTCTTAACCCAGTTTTAGTCTCGGTAATCTCCTTAGATGTTTTATTTGCTTGATGCCAATAATTTGACCCTTCTGAAACAGATGAACATCTTCCAACATGGTTGTTTAAGAAATGAGACGCCATCAGTTAGTGTTAACTACGTTGTTGCCAGCTGAAACATAATCATCTATGCAGTAATTAGTAAATACTGTATCTATACTGGAGTGACAGCTGATGTTGCTGCCCCCTAGTGGCTGCAGCGGAGCGGGAAGTCATGTGACCTTATCACCGTTTATTCAACACACAGGGAATCAAACCGCTCCGACTCGGCTAACGAGGTCAGGTGGGCGGCTCATTTACATGTGGCGGTGCTCGTTAGTGTTCACTTCCTCTCTATTGTCTCTATATATAACCAGCTCAACTGTCTGGAACACCTCCGATGTCAGACCCCTCGGTTTTTCTTTTTTTTTTTTTTTACATAGATGTGACTTCATCAAATGTCAACAGTCCATAGTTACTGTATTACATGACAGTTCCCTGCAGTGTTTCATAGCAGCGATGTGCAGATACTGTAGCTCTTTGCAGGAAACGGGATCAGCAGGTACCAACATCTTCTCTTCACCTCTGGGCTCTTGTAGTGAGATCCAGCCTCGGTTTTTAAAGGGATAGTTCACCCAAAATTGAAATTTCACTCATTATCTCCTCCCCCTCATGTGGACTAAGGGCTGGGAGAAGTTTCAGAGTCCTCCGTGGCTTCTCTGAGTTACAGGGGGTCTCGGCGTAGCAGTGCATGTCCATATAACGGTTGCAAATGGATACCAACTGTCTTCGTAACAAAAAGACACACCAAATAACATCCAAATACCTCCATGCTGCTCGTATGTAATGTCCCTCTTGTATTGAAGCCCCGAAATGCAAAATTGTCTCGAAAAAAATTAAATAAGTCTATATTTCAAGCCCCTTTAAGGCTTCACTAAAACATCTGGGTCCTTCCTCCTCCTCCTCCTCCTCCTCCTCCTTTACCCATGACAGACAAGTCATTAAATCTTTAAACAGAGTTGCCAGAGGTGATTTTTTTGAACATGTGTCATATTTAGCCGTTTGATCAAACAGCTGTTTTCCCTCGGTGTCAAGAGAAACTAACAAGATCATGAGCTTTGTCTGGAGCTCAGTGACTTTTAATCTATTTAATCAAACATGTTCAACATCAGAGCCCTGAGGAGATAAATTCATATTTACATGTTTCCTGGAGGAGATAACAGCTGAAACATGTAAAGATTAATGAAAAAAAAGTTCCTCGTTGATAAGTCGCTCTGCTGGTAATTTCAAAAAGCTCAACAAAACATAACAGTGAAAGTTTTGTCAAGTGAATCGACTCCATTACGACAGAACAAACTGTTCCCTGATGAGAACCAGGAGATATTAGTTCACCCTTTGATTTGTGCTGTTTTACAACCGACATATTGAAAGTGGTTGTGAGGTTTTTTGCAAAGACAAAGAGAGCGCAGTCGCTCTTTGGTGTCGGACTCGCTGCAGCGTTGACTCTAATTATACCCTTAAAAAATTTATAGTCAGTTGAACTTTATATTCATAAATGAAAATGTGTTGACTTTAGAAACTAGTGAGTCACTTAATTATTAAGTTTTATTAGGAGAGAAGGCAGAGATACAGTTCATCTTCAGACAGTAGCTCTTCAAAAGGAAAAGAATCAAAGGCTCTTTTCTGTCGTACAACAAAAGCTTTCATGTCGAACTGATTTCATTTCATGTCTCCGGTGACTTTGTTTCCATCCGAACCGCCAGGTGCTGCGTGGACACGTCACCTGACTCCAAGGTGACCCTTTTTTTCTTTTTGTTTTTTCATAAACGTGTCCTCATTTTATTTCATTACGTAGCAGCACAACCTCCAAGTGTGAGGAGGACCCTGCGTCTCCTCAGCTCAGCTTCCTCCGACGTGACGAGCAGCTGATTCCTCCTCTTGGTTCACACTGAGCTGACCTCACAACCTCACAACCTCACCACATCATGACCTTGCAGAAGAAAACACTGTGCTCAAAGTTCAGCCCGTCTGAAGTGGAGGCAGTGAGGCGAGGAGTTTTACTTCTGCATGACCCGAGATGTTAATTTCCTAACACACGACACGAGTGGTCGACAGAGAAGTAATCAATCACTTTTAACCTTCATCATCACATTTATTTAACCTTTAATAATGATGTCAATGATGGACATGAGGTAGTTTTAATGAAACTGAAGAGATGAAGAGAAAATAATAATCCATATTTGGAGCTTTCATATAAACTGAAATGAAGCCGTTAGCTTGTGCCTTTATGTGTTTTTGTCAATGACATATTAAGACCAGGGATAGTTGAGTTTATATATCATTATATTGATAGTTTATATTTGATAAAATTACTTCTTGTAGGTTTGCACAATCATTACATAATCAGCGGATCGCAACTATTTTTGCATAATCATTAAAATCATTTCCCTTCATCTGTATAAAAATAGCTGGATGAAACTAACAGAAACACACAACTGTGTGATACATAAATAAACAATTTAAGATTACTTTCAGTCCTCATCTGTATATCGCTCTTCGTCTCATTGCCCAGGCCTTTTCAAGAAATATAGAAAATGCAAATATTTTCAACTGAAAAAGATGTTTTAGCTTCTCAGCATCGTCCAACTACACAAATTTGTTATTTGGATTTACCTTACTAAACAGTTTTTGTTTTATAAAGTCATAGAAAGGACAGTATACTGTAACACAAAATGCATTTCCTTCTCCACCTCTTGGATCTCACACAAAGTACAAATCCTATCGTCTTCTGCTTTGCCAACATATCTGCCTGTTTCAATATGAAGACCAAGTATACAAGCTCTAAATTGATCACACAGGGATCTTTTCTTTTTTTGACAAATTATACTAAACATAATTTCCTGGGCCGAATACCTGCTTTATTTCACAGTAAGTACACAGCTTTGGTTTACCCCAAATATCTAGTGCTGCCCCCACCCTCTGGAAGAAATTATGAGATTATAATGGGTGTGTATTGCACGGAATGTTCGTGTCAGAGTGTGTGACATCATCGGTCAGAGTGGGAGAGAGCCAAAACAATTCTACAATTTTTCTCTTTCCCCTCTCCTCCCGGACACAATTTACACTCGACACATGATTTTTTCCAAATTTGTAGGCAAACTTGTTCTGTCTCTCACAATGTGCTCCAAATATCTGAGAGACTTACAGAATTTGAATTCGCAGCCTCTAAGTGCGGCCACGTCTGTCTCTGCTCCTCATTGACTTCCAATACAAAGATTTTCTGAGAGAAGCAGAACGGACCCCTGATTTAAACTTGCAAGCGTCTTCAAAATATTTACTGTAGAAACACCAAAATCACACCAAACCGTTCAGGAAGTCCTTACAGCGATGACGGTCTGTGTTTCTTTCTGATAGGAGTTACCATTTTGTCAGAGTAAGCCTAAATGTGAGACCAGTGCACAGGCAGAAAATCGCTCTTTTTTTCTCCACGTTTCCGTCTGCCTCAGCCTGGGGGGCCCCTATCGTCATTGGCAACCACCTCAAGTTGCCGTGGTAATCTCTGATCCTCAGGCCAGAGCTCGTTAAGGTTCATAAACAATCCACCTGGAGCTCGTTAACATGTTTATAAACACACACAGATACACAGTTAACCTAATGTGGTTACAGCTCCTCCATATCAGTACTTATAGAAAGATGATCATGTCTGTCTGATCAGCTCTGTCTTGACCATAAGATCGTGGGTTTGA
Source organism: Trachurus trachurus (assembly GCF_905171665.1). Lineage (NCBI taxonomy): Eukaryota > Metazoa > Chordata > Actinopteri > Carangiformes > Carangidae > Trachurus > Trachurus trachurus. Next base: position 2,387,537 of record NC_139911.1, on the reverse strand, counting down.
TTCCCATGTTGACAAAGATGGCAACCCCGGCCGTATTAGCATCATGGATCGAATGTCTCTTCTTCTGCTTCTTCAGGTGTATGTGTATTACTATTAAACTAAGTTCTGGCCTATACTATAATAATGGAGTAAAATGATCGGAAAGAGAAGATTAAATCGTTAAATGCAATTATTTGTATGGCTATTTATCGTCAACCAAAGTTTCATGATCGTGACAGGCATTTAGCTTCATAGTGGGTCCAGTATATTGATTGATAGTATATATTGATAATTATTGTACATTTTACAAGCATTGCTGGTGATAAACCTGGTTTCAGTCACTTTTCCAACACTCCTGTGCAGCAAATATGAAAATGTTAAAACCCATATTGCTGTAGTATACGATCAGGTGACTCAAACTTTCAAACCCTCTCAGCCGTTAGAATAAAATCACATTTTCCTCCGGCTCCGTACTGAGCTGCGGTGGTGACATATTTATTGTTTCATAAGGCCAACAACGGACAGTTCTGTCACCGTGTGCTGCTCCACCTGCTCCTGCTGCTCTTCCTCCTCCTCCTGCTGCTGCTGCTGCTGCCATATATATTTCCAATCGAGTCTTTGCACTCATACACATTTTTAAAATGTATTTTTTAAGCTATGTGCAGAGACAGTTGTTTTAAAAAGTGCTGTTGTTGCAGCCGCCGAGAAACTTTGGCATTAAAAAGTTGTTGAGGAATCTGCATCCCCCTCCTCCCTCCCTCCCTAACCTCCCCCCCTCTGGGCTCGTGGTTCTTCAGGCTGAACTTGTCAACAATGATTTGTATTGATCTGCTATTTCCTCTTCAGCAGAAAACCATGAGGCACATCAGTTCATTCTTATCTCTGTGAATCTGCTCTCAAAACAGAGCTCCATGTGCATCAGGCAGAATCCAGACTGATCGGATTTAGTTGAAAGAATTCATTGGATTTCAGTGAAACTATTGACGATTGCATCTGTACTACACAAAGAACATGGCGACTGTGGCGTGAGTCGGCGTTTCTGCTGCTTCCAGGTAAAAGGCAGATGACTGGATGTCCTGCTAAAGCTGCTTCTGCTTCTGTGTGACGGCCGTATTTTCTCAAAAATGACAGTTTCCTTTGGTTTCACACGGGTCCTTTGTGTTCCTGTCTGTGCTGCCTTCACTGCTTTATTTAAAGTTGTTGTTTGCTGTTGTTTGTTGTGCTTCAACCGGCCCGCCGTCAATCAAACCAGATGTAAACAACACGCCCACTCACTTAGGGATGAAACACATCAGCTGAACGTGTTTCATCCCAAAATTAAATTTCAAAACCCACATTACAGCTTTTTTTTTTTTTTTTTTTTTAATCAGCAGCTTACCCCAATAAAAAAATATATATACCCACCGCTCTGTGCTCCCTCCAGCTGCATCCCAAAATTTAAACAGAACTGAACCGTAAATAAGATGGAAATCAATCATATCGACCGGTCATAAACATGATTGATCCCAGGGGGAGAAGTATGGTGGCCCTGAGGGCTCAACTCACTGCAGCTTAGGAAAACACACAAAGGCACAAACGTGTTTTCAAATAACGTAGACCAGACTAAAGAAGGCTAATGCTAAGCTAATATGATCAATATGATCAAAAACATGATGGTTGTAATAAACCAAACAAACTCAGCTTATTGTCTAACTGTCTAACAGGAAGCTGTCTGCACAACTTCTAAAGTCAAGAAGAAGAACAATTAAAGGCCTCAGACCGGCCCCTCGCATTTTTGCGACCGGTCCCTCGCTTTATTGTGACCGGTCCCTCGCTTTATTTTGACCGGTCCCTCGCTTTATTGTGACCGGTCCCTCACTTTATTGTGACCGGTCCCTCACTTTATTGTGACCGGTCCCTCGCTTTATTTTGACCGGTCCCTCACTTTATTGTGACCGGTCCCTCGCTTTATTTTGACTGGTCCTTCGCTTTACCGTGTTCCAGACTGGTCCCTCGCTTTATTGTGACTGGTCCCTCACTTTATCTTGTCTCAAGACCGGTCCCTCGCCTGTTGTGTCTCCGGATCGGTCCCTCGCTTCATTGTGTCCTCCAGAAACACTTGCTGTTGTGTTCTTCTGTTGTCTTTGCGTGTGCTTTCTTTAGCTGCAGTGAGTTGACCCTTCAGAGCCACCGTAGCGAGTGAGTTTAAAATAAAATACATAATGGACTCATCATGTATAATTAAATTCTATTGCTTCTGTTTTAGAGAACATAAACCAGTCGGACAGTGAGGAACAGGTCTGTTGGGTAACATTTAATATCATTATTATTATAATAATCAGTGTGGAGCTGCTACAGGATCAGAGCAGCTGACTCTGGATCAGCGTCATGTTTGTTTGTGATGATGGGAGATGGGGAAGTGAAGGACGTGCCACCTGATTGGTTTCCTGAATCAATTAAGAGCAGAACATGCGGAGCGATCTGCGACTTGTGGCTGTTGCAACAAAAAATAGAGAGGAAACAAAAAAAAAAAGGGTGACTCTGCTCAGGAGACCAATAATATTCCAGCAGGATCTCTTCTTCTTCTACCTTAATGACTCTGGACATGGCGCGTTCATGCTTTGCCCTGCACTCACTGGTCCAACCCCCCCACCACCACCCCCCCATCCCTCCTCCTCCTCCTCCCCCTCCCCGTGTGCTCCAAATCTAACGCTAAAATACTGTTTCATAGCCTCCGACACACCCACACTGATCAGTCTCACTTCTTTTCTGCGGCTTTGACACATGCACGGAAGTTTTTCTGCATTTAAAAAAAACAAAACATCTGACTGTGAGGAAAAAAAATAGAAATAGGCGCATCTTTTTTCTTTTTTTAGAAGCACATCAAAAATAATAATAATTAAAGCCGCAAGCGGCGATGGCGGGCCCTCGCTCGCCCATGCCGCCGCGGGGCCTGAGGCACGCCGGGGCCGTGGCGCGGAGCAGAAAGGGAGAAAAAACCTGGAAGGAGGCCAAAAACGCAATGTTTCGTTCATCCACCAGGGGGCAGTCACCGCATGCGGTCTGGTGCGTTCAGGGGCCTCCCCTCATCACTCGTGTGAAGTTTGGAGTGAATCGGACAAAGCATGAGGGAGTTATGAGCAGTTAAAGGTTCGTCCACTAGGGGGCAGTAATGGGATGCGTGCAGGTGTGTTCAGGGTCAGTCCCTCATCACACATGTGAAGTTTCTTGGAAATCGGACAAAGCATGAGGGAGTTATGAGCAGTTAAAGGTTCGTCCACTAGGGGGCAGTAATGGGATGCGTGCAGGTGTGTTCAGGGTCAGCCCCTCATCACACATGTGAAGTTTCGTGGAAATCGGACAAAGCATGAGGGAGTTATGATCAGTTAAAGGTTCGTCCAGTAGGGGGCAGTAATGAGATGCGTGCAGGTGTGTTCAGGGTCAGCCCCTGATCACACATGTGAAGTTTCGTGGAAATCGGACAAAGCATGAGGGAGTTATGAGCAGTTAAAGGTTCGTCCACTAGGGGCAGTAATGAGATGCGTGCAGGTGTGTTCAGGGTCAGCCCCTCATCACACATGTGAAGTTTCGTGGAAATCGGACAATGTTGATGTAAAATATGGCACTTCCTGTTTCCACTAGGGGGCAAAAGGATTGAGATCGCGTATGAGTACAGAGAAACGTTGAGGTCGTGACCCTGGACCTGTGTACCAATTTTCATGTTGATACGAGTTCATTAAAGCCATCCAAAGGGCAAACGTATTGTCATGGCGAGGAATGGTCGCCGCGTCGCCACACGGACGCCATTACTCGTAGCTTCACAGCGTTCATGATGGAGCTTCACCACCTTAGTCTGCATGTTTTAGAAGTGGAATGAAGTTGATGGGGCAAAGTATGTACAATTTCCAAATTTTAGTACACTTCCTGTTACCACCGGGGGGCGCTATGAGTTACGTGGGAAGTTAATATATCGGGACGTTCAGGGCGGAGCCGTCATCATGTCCAGCAAGTTTGAAGTTGATTGGATGAAGTATGTGGGCGTGAGAGCCACTCGTATGGACATGGCGAGCACGCCAAAGTGAATTGAGCGCTGGCAGCCACGCCCTTTGACCTACGGACTCACGGAGCACAAGATAAGCTCAGGTAGGTCTGGAGATGTGGTGTACCTAATTTCAACTTGATCGGGCGAACGCTGTGGGAGGAGTTCGTTTTGAGCGGGAAAAATCAAAACCAAAATGGCCGACTTCCTGTTGTGTTGAGGTCATGAGGTCAAGAGGATTTTTTGTATATCTGGGTATAATACATATGTGTACCGAATTTTGTGTGTGTATGACAAAGTAAGACGATGGCGATGCCATTGACACGTGTTTGTAGGGGGCGCTATTCAGCCATTTGGCCACGCCCATTTCCAACGACTTTAAAATATCAAATTTTTCGCGAGGCCTGATGTGCATGCCAAAATTCACGCGTTTTGGGGCATGTTGAGGCCCCCAAAAATGCGATTTTAGGGAGAATATAATAATAAACATAGCAATTACAATAGGGCTTTCGCTGGGCGACTTGCAGTCGCCGCTCGGGCCCTAATAAAAAAAAAGATGCGAAGATCTGTGCACGGCGGATTTTGAAACAAAAAGCCAGCGGTCAAGGTGACAGCAGCGGGTTCGGGGGTGAGGAGGACTAGATTTGCAGACTCGAGGTGCGGAGTGTGATCCAGTTTAGACTGACGTCTCTCTCTCCGGTAGCGCAGACGGAGACCGCAGCCCGAGCAGTCGACAGCGTCTCCTCCTGCAGAAGACACAGAGACACAGAGACACAGAGAGACACAGAGAAGAGAAGGAGGAAGAGAAGAGAAAGAAGGAGAAAACAAACCTACACAACTTCAGCAACGACTAAGCTGCGGTGTTGTATTTTTTTTATTTTGCACCATGTTCCACCTTCGGCAATCTCCGTTTAAACACACTCGCTCAGCAACTGTTTGATTTTTTCTCCTTTTTTTTTCTTTTTTTGGTGTGTGCTGGTGTGTGTGTGTGTGCTGCGAGTGTCTGCAAGCGAGCGAGCGTGTGTGTGTGAGAGAGTGTGTGTGTGTGTATGTGTGTGTGAGGCTGCTGCCGCTGCTGCTGCTGCTTTTTTCTGGGGGGAGAAGCAGCTTCGTCTTTTTTCCTGCCTTCGGCTCATGTGAAGAAATCTCGCCTCTTCTATACTGGAATGATGTGGACCTCTCATGATACTGTTGGATTTGTTTTCTTTGCCGGGTTTTGTGTGCAGTTGGGATTCTCCCTTGAAGGTAAGAACTGCGTCTTCTTTTTTCTTTTCTTTTTTTTTGGTGTGTGTGTGTGTTTGGTGTGCCGTGTTTTCGGCGGCATTGGGATCGTTGCTCTCTCTCGCTGCTGCTGCTGCCCTGCTTGGTGGTGGAGGAAGAGGAGGCTGCTCGGTCGGAGAAAGTGTTAAAAGTGCGCAGGCTTTTCTGGAAAAGGGCTCAGGAGGCTGATGGAGAGGGAGACGGAGGATGTTTGAAGTCTGGAGGATTTGTCAACGAGCCTCATGCGTCTGATTTGGGCTTTTCCCTCTGTCTCTGTCTCTGTCTGTCCCTTCCCTCGCTTTATTTTCTCTGCTGGTGATGATGATGATGGTGACGGGGGAAAAATGCAACTGGTGATTGTTTGAAATCAAGTCGTTCGGCTTCATGAGGTGGAAAAGAAGCGGTTTATTCCATATATATAGATGTATAGAGACAGATAGCCTTGTGCACACAGGTCGTGGCCGCAGACTGAAGGAAGTTGGTAGAGAAGTGGAGACTGGAGGTTGAGGTTCAGCACCGCGGACAGCTCCTCCTGCTGCATCCGGACTGATCCTGTCCGCCCTGCGCTCCTCTCTCCTCTCCTCTCCTCTCCTCTCTCCTCTCCTCTCCCTCCTTACAGCTGTACAACCTTAGTAAAACCTGCACAAACCTCCCAACAAACACACAGACAAACAGCCCTGTGAGACGCACGTATAGGCTACGGCAGCACAGCGCCTCACACTGAATGTAAATGACGGTGTTTTTGCCATCAAAGTTTGGCTGCACGGAGCGGAGGATCCTCGCCCTTTACTCTGCTCTGGGCTTAAAAAATATATCTCTATATATCCTCCTCCTCTCCCTCCTTTCAAACCAAACCACTGTTCCTGTTTTCCACTTTGTATGTATGTGTGTGTCTCTCTCTGTGTGTGTTGTTCACATTCTGCTACAGACAAGTTGACTCAGTATTTATCTCAGGTTTTGATAGAAAGATAGAAAGATCTGCGCAATGACATGCACGAACCGAGGGATGAAGAAGTCGGAGGAGGAGTGATCGAGGTGGCCGCCGCGGCGCGTTATGTAAATTCCCGATGAAGACGCGTCAGTATCTGTGACATGGGGGTGGAGGAGGGAGGAGGAGGGTGATGGGGTGTGTGGGTGAGGGTGGAGGGGGGGAGGAGGGGTGGAGGGAGCCCCCGCCATCTCCTTCAATTAAAACAAGACGCAGCAGCAGCAGCAGCAGCGTTACCCCCACGGTCACGGTCGTGGGGTGACTGCGGGGGGAGAATCAGTGGACATTTGCATGGTGAAATAACATAAACTGTCCTCATCATATACACCCCCCTCTTCCCCCTCCTCCTCTGCAGGTCGCTTCACGGATATGCCCTCCAACATGACGGTTAAAGAGGGACAAAACATAGAAATGGCGTGCGCTTTCCAGAGCGCGACCGCCTCTGTGTATCTGGAGATCCAGTGGTGGTTCGTCAAAGCGCCAGAACCCACCGACAGCTCCGAGGACGTCGACGCCGAGGAGGTAGCCTACAAATGGACCTTTCTCTCCCTTTTCTCTCTCTCTTTCTCTCTCTTTTTTTTAATTTTATTTATTCTGTGCGCCTCTGTGTTTGAAGCACACCCACTCATGAGGGGAAGAAGGGCACCCAACATGTTTCCTATGCGCTATTACGCACGAACACCCTTATGTCATCGCGCTTCGTGCAACTTTTCTGCCCTACCTGCACGTCCTTGCGAGGACTAACACGTTATTATTACCCCTCACATATCTTCATAAAAGTCCAAACTTCCCCCCAGAATAATCAGCAACACTGTTTCACTCACTGATTTGATTGATTCTTTGGATTCAGAGTCCCTTTTTCTAATTCTACCTAATCAGAAGAGAAAGTTAAAATATTCCCTTCGCACATTGAATAAGGAAAAGGAGGATAAAAAAAGAAAAAAGAAAAAGAGGCACATGAACATTAATCAAAAACTACTGTGGAGAAAAGAAAAAAACACATTCTGGATATTAATTACAAGATAAATGAAGTAAATGAGCCTGACTATTCATGAATGGATAAAAAGTGGCTGAATCAATGCAGCCAAAGCACATTCTGGTAGATTGGCTCATTAAACAGAGCATTGGAGGCGTTTTGGCTTTTTTTTCTCCTTTAATGTTCTTTTATTTCTTTATTTGTGTGTTTTGTTGCTGTTGTTGCATGGCTGCTGGTGCTGGTTGTGATGACAGCTCCCCCTCACCTTCACATAATGATCGTCTACTTGCTTATAGTGGATGAAAGTGACTAAACGTGTTTACTGCACAATTCAAATGGATGGAAATGACTTGCTCGCACATTGTGTGGCAGGTAGCTGCTGCATGTCAAGATTTGGGAAGAGGGGAGCCGGTGTATTGTGGTGACAGGCATCAAACGCTGCTCTTTCTATTTCTGTGACAAAGACACAGAGAGAGAGAGAGAGAGAGAGAGAGAGTGACGGAGGGGATGGTTGGATATCCATGTGGCTTTAATTATTGTTCTATTGTTGCTCTGCTCTCATAGTGGCATCAGCCAGGCTTTGATGTGGGTTTGATCCCACGTGACTCTTGGATGTTGGGGGCTGAAGTGGCCTATTGATGCAGACATCACATTGTTACCCACATTTCTTATCACGGAAGGCTGTTTGAAATGAAAGCTGTTCTCTGTGCGTGTGTGCATTTGTGTGTGTGTGTGTGTTTGTCCTGCAGCGCTGCAGTTTGAATGGGAACACAGTCAAGGCTGTGTGTGTGTGAGAGAGAGAGATGCTGCTGCTTCATGGGAAAAACCAGCTGGTCTCACTCCCTAAGAAATTTAGGAGAGGAAATGATGGCGATGTCTTCGAATGCAAATATTTTATGCAAATACAAAACCACACACACACACACACATTTCCACATTGGAAAGTGAGAGTTGTAGCATCTTTTTTTGGGAAGAGGAGGGGTGTGTGTGACATGAAAACAGACGGCAGTTTCAGATTGAGTCGGTGCGGAGGAAAGGGGAAGTGGGCGGTGACTGCAACGACTGTCAGCGACCTAGGATCAGTCCAACTATACTCCACACTCACACTCTCATATCTCCAGCTTCAAAATTCAGATTCACATCCAAACTAAACCAAACTAAAGCATCCACGGTGACAGATCAACATCTACAGCCACAGAGAGACGATAAAACCAGAGAGAGGGAGAAATTACAGCGATAAATAAAAATAAAAAAGAGTGAAAACTTTTACGACTTGAGTCTCAGATGATGAGTTATTATATCACATTACAAGCACCTTGCGTAACATTCACAAGTAGCCGCAGCCGCGACACGTTTCCTCTGAGGACACACAGAAATCTGATTAAGTGCAATAATAATACGACATTAAAACGTAATTTAAACCCAAACACAGGAGTGAATATTCAGTTTTATGGGTTGTTTTTTTTAAAAGAAATCAACATTAAAACAAATTAAGACATCAAGGTTTTGCAAGGTTGACTCAAGACGTTGAGAGGTTTTATAGTTATATCATTAAAAAAAACAACAACTTTAACTTCCAGTGGCGTCATGATTCGATCAAGGTCATTATGACACCAGTAAAAAACACACATTTCTGGCAGTGACTCAGGGATTTTATACAATAATTAGGACTAAGTTTAACACAGATGTCCAACAGGATAAAATAACCAAAGTGAAGTGATGATGTTTTGTTTTTTTAAAGGATGAAAGGTCAAAGGTTAACCTCGCTGTGACATCATAACGTTCTGTGCAGCCACTTTTTAAAGCTGTTACTCAGGAAGTTGTGACCTTCTTTGGTTTGGTTCACGTTCAGCCTGTGGTGGTTGTATTGATCTGCTTTTGATAGTATTGATCAGTGGTGATCGTATTGATCAGTGGTGATTGTATTGATCTTCTGACGTTGCTCATGTGCAGTTTCCCTGTTGGAAACACAGTCTACTGTCATGGCAACAACATCCTCTCTCTTCTATCAGACTCGGCTTTATCCACCAAACATGTGACACATTTAGAGTTTGACTGTTTCATTGTTCCTGTTTACTAAAATATACAGTAAAAAAAGCTTCACACAGTCAAAATAAATCACTTTTATTGCTTTAATCCTTATGATTTTATTTTATTTATTTTAATGTTTATTTAACAGGGACAATACATTGAACAATGCCACAAAAAAATGTGAACATGTGATGCATATAAGACGTGTAGCTTCGTCTTTGTCCCTGGTTAGGGATAAAATATACTGAATACAATAAATGCAATGAATAGGTACCATGAATAAATGAACACAGCTGCAAATTTCTGATTAAAACACAAGTTAAATGTAGCATGAAACATTAGTAAAGTGCTGTATTGACAATGACTTGAGAGAAGTTCATGTTCACATTTCTGCTGCTGCTTGAGCCAATGTTTAACTTTAACACTAAACCTCTTTAGTTCTGTTTGGGATTTAATTTCTGATGGTAAAGAACTCCATAGGTGTGTATCTACCTTGCACTGAGAGGGATGATTGGCCAAATGTTGTCCTGCATCTTCGGATTTTACAGTTTTGCTTGGTTATGCTGCTTGTCATTGTCTCTCTCTGATGCAACTCGACTGCTTCAGCTTCAGCTTCATCCTCATCCACGGTTTGTAATTGTAGGTTTGACATGCAGCAGCCTGCTGGATTTAAACTGCTCTTTAAGGAGCCTTTATCCCACAGCATTAGGATTCATGCATTAGCTATTACCACGTCGTCCACACTCAACCACTGTGATCTCTCAAAATTGCAATCTGCTGCTTTTGGTTCGACCGAGCTGAGATAGTAGTTTTGGTGATCTGAGGTTAATGCTGCAATTCAGATGTAAGTCTGAGCGCAGAGTGAATGCAGCAAAAGAACATTATTAAAATACATGTCGGCCACAGTTACAGTCAATCATCGTCATGACAAAGCATTTAATCCTGGATATGTAAAGCTTTTATTTTTCTCCTACTGAGTCGTGAACTCTGGAAACTCTGGGACTCAGAAGAGAATTTACTCTTAATCTCTTTATTGACTTTCTTTCTTCTTTATGTCTCAGAGGAAACAACACACAGGCAACATGTAGTCAGATATAAACATGCATTTACTTATTATTACATATAGTCATTTACAAAGATGATGCAGATTGATCATGACAGTTTTAGTCAGCAGTTTGACTTTTAGCTGCGATCTTTAAAAACGTGTCGAGGGAATTGAGATTGGATTTTACAAGATGATGGAAAAAAGGCGGAATTGGAAATAAATATTGTTTCAGACATCACTCCGCTTATTGAAATATTTCCAATACTAACTGACCAGATCTTGACCTATGGATTTATGCACCAGGCGTCGCTTTGTTTTAAAGGATTATGTTAATTTAATAACATATCGCATCTTAAAATGTCTGTTTTTTAAATTTTATTTCTAAAGATTGAATAATCTAGTTATTGATTTAGCATCTAATTACTCAGTGGTCTGAGTAAGTTTTATTGATATAATAACTCTTATATTCTTTAAACTATGGAAGCCCAGAGCGGTCATACTTCCATACATTTTATTTCCTTTGTTTTCCAGAGATAAACTGACAGATTTTCTTTAGATCTTGAAAAAATTAAATGTTGTTTTCCCAAGATAACGACGTAATTACTCAGATACAGACGCTATTTAAACATCGTCAGTGTATTAACGTCAGAGGAGCTGATAAATATTGATCGTCATTGTCGTATATCTCTTCAATCAAGACCTGACAGGCTGAAACGGCTTCAAGCTTTAAGATGCCGATCGCTTTAGGATCGTCTCTAATCGATGCTGTCGTTGTGTTGGGAAAATAAAGTTTGGTTTTCTTGAGATTTTAACCAAAATTAACCCTCCTGTTGTCCTCCTCGGTCAAGGAAGGAAAGAAAGGAAGGATAAAGGGAAAGATGGGAGGAAAGTGGAAGGGAAAAGGAAGATAGATGGAGGGAGGGAACAGATTGGGTCAATTGGGTCAAAAAGGAAGGAAGAAGTAAGGACGGAGGGAAAGAAGGAAGGAAGGGAGGAAAAAGGATTGTGGAAAGAAGGAAGGGAAAAAGGAAGAAAAGAAAGATGGAGGGAGGGAACAGAATCGTCCAAGGGAGGAAGAAAAAGGAAGGAAGAAGGGAAAGAAGGAAGGAAAAATAGATGGAAAGAAAGATAGTTAGTTAGTTAGTTAGTTTTATTTGTCCACGATGTGGAAATTTGTCTTTGGTCTCATAAAAAACAACAAGCAGGACAATAACAGCAACAACAACAACACTTACACACAGACATCTTCATGGCAAAAAAAGATGGAAGGAAAGGAACAGATTGGGTCAATTGGATCAAAAGAGGAAGGAAGAAGAAATGATGACAAAGGGAAGGAAGGAAAGAAAGAAAGGAAAAAGGATTGTGGAAAGAAGGAAGGGAGAAAGTAAGGAAAGAAGGAAGGATGGAGGAAGGGAACAGATCAATTTGACCCAGAAGGACAACAGGAGGGTTAAGCTTTGGGCTTCCGTATGAAACACCTGCATGTGGGACTCGAACAGGAAGAAATCCTTGTTATAGGAACTATTTCCAGTGGCGGATTAACACACGTTTGTGAGTATTTTGGGACATGTCAGTCAGTCAGTCAGTCAGGGCAACAGTGTGACTCACTGATGTGTTTGGTAACTGACTTAATAGGCTCGTTAGTGATTCTGCACATGGAAACATCCATCGTCTTCTTCTCTGTCTGCAGTTATTAACGTGACGTGGAGGGAAACCACACCACAACAACACACAACACAGTGTTTCCTACCTGCATGTGACTGTAGTGGAGAGCAACAGTCGGTGGAGGAACAACATCATCAACAAGTGGTGAATGATGATTTTGCTCTCGGATTATAAACGACTCGTAATTATGCACAAACACAAGCAGGCGGCCGCAAAAATATTCACACCTCCTCCTCCTCCGTGACAAACAGGAGTCGCACCGTCGCCGCTGCTGCTGCTGCTACGACTCGTGATGTTGTTGATTCAAGTCAAAGAGTTGAGATGCACACAGAGAGGAGGAGGAGGGAAGGAGGTGATGATGGAGCGACAGTGTGAGCTAAACATTTGGTGTTGGAGAACATGAGCAGATTGTTGTGACGGAGCCTGAGCACCAAGCTGCTTCATCCTGGATGCAGCTTTTCTATACAAACTGAGGTTTAAACTTGATTTTGTCAGAGTTGGATGTCGATATTCTGGTTCTGGTCTGAGTTTGAATCTACAGCGTGCTCTGTTTTCATATTGTCTTCTACAGATAAAGACACACACACAGTCCATGTGTTTAATTCATAGGAGGACGTGTTTATATCTAATGATGTAGTCGTACAGGGACGAATATATTAAAAAACCAGGAGCTGGAGCAACATGGAAACATGGCTCTTATAATTATATCATAAACACAATCCTCTTCTGCAGTGACAATAACATGTTGATGAACTTTATTTATATTGCACTTATCAAAACAGCGTTACAAAGTGCTTCACAGCCATTTTCTACACAAGGACACTTAAACATGAAGATGAAATTGAGCAAGCAAAGAGAATAAAAGACGACACAACAAAGACAAACGTGAAGGACGCATCAAATTCAAAATGATAATAAAACAAGCATCAGCTAAAAGTGCAACGTCACAAAAACAAAGCAAAAAAAAAAAAAAAAAAGACCAAGATGTGATGAAAGAAGAAGGAATAGAGGAGAAACCATAAAAAGGCTTTTTTGATAAAAGTCTGTCCCCTGAAGTGAAATCCCATAATGATAATTATAATAATGGACTTTAACTGAGGCTTTGCCCTTGGAAACGGAGACCGGGGACAGATTGACGGATCGGAGCGTGAGGATGGATGTCGGGGGTCGGGAGGTGAACGGGGGAAGAGGAGGTCACTGGTTTTAAAAATCAATTCTGAGTCACAGCGGGCGCCAGAGTGAGAGAGAAACCTCGGCTGCAGGATGGAAGATGGAGGATGGAGGTTTGGTGTTTGGACTCAACGGTATCGAGCAGCTTTATTTTTTTGAGTTTGAGCTTTTGAGTTTGTTTGGTTGTGAAAAGCTCGACACCTTGTTCCGATCACCCGTCCAAGTCGACAGTAACGAGCGGTTCACCAGAGGGAGGAGGTGTAGTCTGTCAGTCTCTGCAGAACTGGGACACCGGCTGCTTGTTGTGGATGTTGTCGATCTGGTTTTGACAGTGACCCCCCTCCTCTCCTCCCCCCTTCTCCCTCCCTCTCTCTGCCTCCTCAGTTGTGCATTTCATGAAAAATGAAAACATACAACAACTTCTCCTTCAGTCCTTCAGTCCTCGTCTCGTCCTCCGTTGCCCCCGAGCCTCGAGGTTCTTCTGGGTTCCTTCCTTGTGTACGTTTCCTAGAAATGACGTTTTGTTATTCTGCTAATTTGTTTTGTCGAATTTGCTTTGAAGAAAATGTCATTGCTGCCTGCAGAGAGCTGAGAGCAGCAGGCTGGAGGTCGAGAGGCTGGGGAGCATACTAACACACTAAACACAACACACTAAACACACAAACACACTAACACACTAAACACACGGCTGTACATGGCCACAGTGTGTGTGTGTGTGGTCACATTCAGACAACAACAAATGCTTTGGTCCAGTTCAAAGAAAGTTCATGATTGTGGCTGAACATTGTGGAAACTTTCAGTCTCTGAGTTCATATAAAACATAAAAAAACATGAGATCATTTGATCTTTTCCCATGAAACTGTTCCGATAGTTGATATATTCAAAATCATATGAACATTAAAACTATCAAATTCAAATTTCCTTTCAGCATCTTTAACAAAAAAAAGTACATTTCCAGTCGTTTTGTGGAAAAAACAAACACTAGATAAAAAAAAAAAGAAAAGAGAAAAGAAATACTGGTCCCAATTATTTTTCATTCCCATCCAATTAAACATTAAATGGCCACAGATATTTAATTAAAAGGAGGGGGAGGAGGGGTCAGTGCCCACTAATCACAGACCATAGATCATCACTATAGTAGGTAAAACCACATTATCATCACATTTCTAAAACACTGAAACACACAAAAAACAGGCTATTATAGGAAACACAACTCGGTCACAGTCTTTACAAAACACAATATTCCTGTCAAAGCGTTAAAGGATAGTAGCTCCGTCTGTTTATCCTCATTTTCTAAACTTTACCCACTGACACATCTATTAAATCTCATCTTAACACTAATAATTAAACCCACTGTATCTGTCAAAGTCAAATCTTGACAACAAGCTCCAACCTTCCTTTATGCATCATAATGAGCAGCTGCACAAACGACCAATGAGCTCGTGTCGTTACCTGTTCTCCACCTTTTCTGCTGCCAAAACAAGCAAAACAACAGTCGAGCATAAAATCCCTCAAACACCTTTTAGAGTTTTCATTGTTACATAAACGACGGCTCTGATCCCGTCGCTTCTCACAAGCACGAGTCAGAGGAGGAGAAACCATTTTCAGCCCAGCGGGTGGGGAGGGGAGCGGGGGGGTTAGGATGGAGCAGGTTGTGCAGACTCTGCAGGTGGTCGATCCGCCACCTGCACCTCAGCGCCAGATGAGTTCACGTGAAGCTCAGTTCCTCATGTGGTGTAATCACGCTAAATGGTTAATATTTTGCATATTTTGACGCCTTTTTATCAAAACATGTCGTTTTAGTGACCAACATAGCACAACGTGTCAATGTGAATTAGCAATAGTTACATCTGTAGCACACTTGTAGATATTTTTACATTACTTTATTTTCTCTTTATTTATTTCTATATCTTAAATCTCTGGGGCAATGACTCTTTGCAGCAGGAGAAGCTGTATGGATTACTCTTGGTTTATTTCTTCTATCTTTTCTTTTTTAATTCTTAGGGAGCGATGCGCCTACGTTTCTTTGTGCTTCATTGCTCAGTGTCAATAAAAGAAATTAAATGAAAGTGAATTGAATACAGGAGAGTGAGGACAAACCTGATGATGATCACTGAAACTAAACCAGAACTTCTCAACATGCTGCTGACTCAGGATCTGTTGATTATAGGATCCTTCGTCACGCTCCAAACACAATTTGGTCACATGAACATCTCAGCAGACTGTAGTTTGGGCTGACTCAGGAAATGCAAAATCAATGACTTTTACATTTTACATTGTATCCAAGAACTCATTAAAGTAAATTGGTTAACCTCCATCTTTAGTCTCATTCCTGAAAACAGGGTTAATTAATTAACTTTCTTCTTGTATTGGAAACAAAAAAGAAAATCTTATCTTTCATAAAATAGCAGATTTATTTCTCACATTTGTTTTGGACGCAATACTCGATCAATTAACTTCTTAAAATCTGGTGTTAAACAAATTGGACTACAACCCTCTTCGTCCTTTAAAATGATCCTGTTGGTCCTGTACGCATCGATTTATCAAGGTTTTGTAAACGATCAGTAGTTATGAAAAAGGAGGCTGCAGGGAGGAAAAGCTGCTGTGAGACTTTAAAAAGATAAATCCGAGTGTGCAACGTTGAAAATCAATAAAGATAAAGATAAGCCATGCAAAACATAAAGAACCAAAGTGTAGGTATAGCACAAACAGAGCAGCAGCGTAGCTTTGTGTGTCGTTTATCTTTGTGTTTAGATTTGCAGCGTCGCTCGGTGATAAACAGACGACACTGTAAATCTCACCGGGGCAGATCCAGAATCAGATCAGATCGGATCAGATCGGCCACATGTGAGTCACATCTGTAGCAGCAGCTCTTGTAATATCACACACACGAGTCAGAGGTGAAGCCCATTCTCTGGTGTTGGTGTTGGGGGGGTAATAAATACACGGAGCGTAAATAAGTCTAAAACCCCGGGGTGTGGGTTTCAGCCGTGCTGCTTTGACCTCTATCACAGAAACAGAAGCAGCTTTGGGGGGGAGATGAGGGGAGAGGGGGGGTAATACCTGTGAGGTCCGTGTCACGCATGACGGACCGAGAGCCTCATTTCCATCTATTTCAATTTAAAACACAATACATTAGTCAATTCCAATTCCACTTTTGGTTTTAAAGCCTAAATCCCTCTCAGTCTGAAGAGGTGGATTCGATTCTTCTCCGGGTTTGATCTCTTCTCTTCTCTTTTTTTTATCCATCCAGCTAATCCGCCCCCACTGTTGTTTGCCATAAGATCAATTTATTGAGTAAATCTTTACAACCCTGTCCACTGGTAATTCTATTTGGTGTGGGATTATGTCTGGATATAAGGAGCAGAGTGGTATCTGGGAAGGTAACTGTACAGATCCTTTCAGCCCTCAGCTCAGTGAGTTTGCACTTGTGTATTGATGTTCGTGCTTCGGTTCAGAATAAATACGTGAATAATAATAATAACAGTTTAGAATCAATTTACAGCTTTCTGTGCATAGACGGAGAGAAGAGAGAATAAAAAATAAAAAGCTGGTTGCATGTGTGGAATACCAGAAAGGAACAGTGGCACCTCGCCTGGATGGATGGATGGATGGATGGATGGATGGATGGATGGATGTTTCAGTTTCAGTTTAGTTTATTTGAAAAGGGACAGTGCACATTAATAAACATTATAGAAAAAAAACACATGTAAATGCACCCGAATTAGCTTAAAAAGCTCGTTTTCATTGACTGGAAGGATAGAATAGAATAGAATAGAAAAGAATACAACTTTATTAATCCCTTGCAGGAAATTCTTTCGTCACAGCGCTCCAGTGTACAAAGGTGAAGAATATTATAGCAGAATAATACAATGCAACAACGTAAGATAAATTACAAATCAAATATTACCAGAATTACAAAGTTAAAAACTACAAGAATGAACCCAAAAATTTGCAACTGCCCCCATCTTAACAGTATATACAAAAGAAAATATAAGCATACAATAAATAAATCTCTGTTGAGGTGATGTTGCACCTAGAAATAGGATGGATGGATGGATGGATGGATGGATGGATGGATGGATGGATGGATGGATGGATGGATGGATGGATGGATGGATGGATGGATCTCCAGACTGTATCAAGCAAAAAAAAAAAAAAAAAGCACAAAGACTCAGAGATGGAGCTGGAGACTCGACTCAGATGTGTGCGCTGTTTAAAAATTCATGCTGCATTTCGTTCCTCAAATATAAACCGCCTGGAGTGCATGAACGGCCCCGGACCGACTGTGGATCTGGATTTGCCCGACCCGGGGATGTGTGTGTGTGTGTGTGTGTGTTAAAAGGTGCTGGTGTGTGTGAAGGTGAGCTGAATTTAAAAAAAAAAAGGTAAGCAGATGATGCAAGAGTTTTGTTGGCGAGTGAAACGAGGTGACGAGCCGAGCAGCGCCCCCCCCCTCACCCCCCCGTGGTCAGGACTCATCCACACGTCCATTAGAAACATCCAGAGGTTCAGCCACAGCTTTACCTCCTAACAAGTCAGTTTATAAATCCAGTGGGTGTAACAGCAAGGAAGCATAAAATCCATCGGCTGCCGTGCTCTAGGAGTGACCTTACTGTCCGCCCCCCCCCCCCCCCCCCCCCCCCATCCCTACGCCCCCCCCCACCCTCCATCACTGCCCGACTGCAACCGCTGCTCCTCCTCCAACACTCACTCACATAACTGCACTTTGGGGAGTCGGTCCTGCACTGCAACAACTCAACATCTTTCCAAGAATATCTGTCTTATTTCTAGTCAAAATGTCTAATTTCTAGTCAGAACTATTATAACTACTAGTCAAAACTAACTAACTATTCATTTTCACTTGTTTCAAACTAATTTTCATTTGAAATAAGTAGAAAAATCTGCCAGTGAAAGCAAGTTTTTTGCGCTTGTAATAAGAAAGCAAAACTTGCTCCACTATCAGATTTTTCTACTTAATTCAAGTGAAAATCTGCTTGAAAGAAGTAAAAAGTGTCTAAAAACAAGCTGCTTTTAATGTGATGAGTCTTATTTTACTGTAAGTAGAATGAGATTTGTTTTGACTAGAAATAAGACAAATATTCTTGGTAAGATTTAGAGTTTTTGCAGTGTAGTCTAACTGCTCTCATCAGCTCCGAGGCCTCGTCTGTATAATGATGGTGATGGTTTCCAGAGGGTTTGCGGTGAATACGTGTTCTCCACAGGAGGCGTCCGGTTTAGTTGCGAGACGACCTGCTGCTCAGTCGGACCGCCGTCATCACTCACGCAAAGTGTCAGACTTCCTGTGAAACCACCGATTGCTGCTGCTGCTGCTGCTGCTGCTCCGGCCTGGTGGGTCACACACTCTCAGAAATTACTAGATAAATAAGATAAGATGAGATAAAACTTGTGCAGCCTCTAAAAACAACATTCACATTCTCACACTTATGCATATTAAAAACATAATGTAATCAAACGAGAATCAGGGGCTTCCAATATTGCACCAAGTCACATACTGCACTCTAAGTTGGTGTTATGTGCTCTATGGCGGCCGCGACTGGATGAACTTTGACCATAAAAGAAAACAATAACCTGCAGTTCATGATCTGTGACATTAGACCTGCATGTTGTAGAAATACTAGTTCAGTGCTGAACCACATGATCTCTACTGTAGAGTCACATGACCTTTGACCTTTTACAGTTTAACCTCACACCTCTGGACCAGGTTAACACGACTTTAATGTTTAATATGAGAGAAACAAACATAAAATCACAGTTGGTATGAACTGGAAAAATGCAGTCTGTCAGAAATAATTCCTTGGTCCTTTATAAATAATGTGATATCATTAAATGGCAGCGAGTGGAGCTGAAATGGAGCTGAAAAGTCCCTTTGACCTCTGAGGAGGCTGCTGCTGCTGCTGCTGCTGCTGCTGCCCGAGCACGTGTGATTGACAGCTGACAAGGGCAACGGTCGACGCGGCGTAAACAAACCGAGGCGCCGGGCCAGACCGTGGTTTTATTAGCGCTGGTGCTGAAGCAGAAGAAAGACGTTGGAGAAAAAAAGAAAAGAAAAGAGAAAAGAAAAAAAACTGACCGGTGTTTGACATTTGACGAGGTTTTTGAAGTGTAGCAGCTAATTAGCCGCAGCTTCTGGAAGCGAACGCACCAGTTCAGCAAAACTTAACGTGCACCTTTTACCTTTTCTTTGTGAGTCAGACCTGAAGCAGGAAGTAGATGCAAACGATCGTCCTTTAGCCTCCGAGTGGGAACACTGCAGGAGTCTGCTAATGCGCTAATTTAGCTAAATATCTCTAATATGAGCAGGTAAATATGATTTCAAGTGGATGTTACAGGATGGAGATGAACAATACATATATAATTCGATTAAAAGAAGGAATAGTTGTCTTTGTCTGGGACTATTTTCAGCAGTGGATTGATCCACAGTTGGTTCTCTGGCGCTGCGAGGCCCCGTCGACCGTCTGTGTGTGTGTGTGTTGATGGTAATGAAGGGACGTCACGCTGTGCAGCAGAGTGGCACACTGATGTGTTTTTAATCGCTTTCTGGACAACGACGCGGCTCGATGGCTCCGGGGGGAAGACCGAGGAAGAGGAAGAGGAGGATGAAGCTTCAAGATGTCGCATAATCAGTTAAAAGCACAATTTCCACGGTGAATGGACAGTGGAGTCGACGTCGGAGAGAGAGAGAGGTTGTGTCAAGGTTTGTGTAGTTGGAGGGCATTTACTCTGAGTGTTACGGAGGATGATTGACTGTTGCGGTGTCAGAGAGAGAGTGACAGACGAAGCTCTCAGTCGATTCTACAGGAGAAAAATAAATACAACCCATAATGAAATCCGCAGCTGCTCTTCTCTCCATATTGATAAATCTGATTCCGATGCCTGTCTGCTTTTCTCCTCTTTTTTTAAAAAAGAATCAAAGCGCCGGGTTTGACTCATTGCTCTGTCATGCAGCACAAACATAATGCATTTTGATATTTGAAGGTCAGAGGGATTTTTTTTTTTTTCTAACTGTGCCGCTCAGGATTTTCACACTTTTTTTATTTTTTATTTCTAATTTGCCTCCACTCTCGCGGTGTCGCAGACCTCTTCAGTTTCTATGTTTTTGCTCTTACACAAGGATGTTTTTTGCTTTTTGTTTTTTAAGAGGCTCCAGAAATGAAAGTAATTTAGGCACAAAAACAGCTTGTGCTCACATTCATTCACCACTAAATAAGGTTGATAATAGAATAATGCTGCTGTTTTTTATTTTCTGTATCCTCATTTCTGAAAAAGGCAGTAAAAACCCTGACGTGGAACTTTAAATGGCTCTATTGTTGGATCCAGGGCAGCGTCCGCTCATGTGCTGAGGAAGAATTAAATGACAGAGAGAGGGAAAGAAAAGGAAGGACGGGAGAGGAGAGGAGAGAAGAGGAGAAGAGATGGACAGATGGATAAAACATATGGGAGGTGTGATGCAATAAGGATACAGGAAACCTCTGGGGAAATATCTGGAAGAGATTCATACGTGCAGACACGCAGAGAAGATCCTCATCTACTGTCCTGAGTGTGTTCACACACACACACACACACACACACACACACACACACACACACACACACACACACACACACACACACACACACACACACACACACACACACACACACCACACTGTATCACATGAACAGAGCTGAGACTTGATGTTTAATTGAACCGAGCTGTTCATGCTGCTCCTCCCTGGCAGCTAACGGCGAACAGCTAACAGCTACTGTACGACTACAAACCTGCAGTGTCATGAGGAAAGGTTAAAGGAGACGTATTCTTCCCCTTTTTCAAAAAAAAAAAAAAATTAAAATAGTTGCCAGGTGTCTTAAAGATATGTCATTGACATGCTTCTGTTTAAAATCCCCCAAAAATCAAACATCACAGCTCTTCTCATCCTCTCTAAACAGCCCTGTTCAGAACGGCTGGTTTCAGTGTCTGTCCCTTTAAATGCAAATGAACCATTCAACAATGAAACATTCAAAAACTAATGACATCATTGTCAAACAACATTTTGGGGCCCGGAAGGCAAAACAAACACCCAAATTTATGTTAAATAGCCTTCAGAAAGTGATATTTCTCTAATATGTCCCCCTCTAGTGCAGCAGATTAAAACCTCTGTATGGAACCAAAAACTGTTTCTATGTTTCATAGATCATGAATTATTCCAACTATAGTTTGGCTGCCATTTTGCATGTCATCTTCACTACAACATTTCACATATAGCTGTTAATGAACAGCAACAACAAAACCAGTCCGGTCCGTGGGATGAATTTGCCAAGTGTGAAAATTACATAAAAGAAAATTGTTGAAACTGCACAAATCAAGAAATTCTCAAGAAATTTCAGGTTGTTCATAATGTTTTGTACAGTTCAGTGCTTCCTGATGTACTTGTTCGTCTTTGCACTGAAACAAAGGGAATTGTTATTTATAGGTTATCATGCTGTTATTCTACTGGTCCACTTGAGATCCAATTGCGCTGTATGAGGCCCCTGACACCACAGGGCTTTCAACCACAATTAATTGATGTTGATATTGGAGATAATATTGGTGCAATACCCGGAAGCCATCTTGAAAAATGGCAGCCATATTGAATTTTTTTGAGTGGCCAGCCCCAAAAGATCGACCCTTAGAGAGCGTCTGTGCCAAATTTGAAATTACAGACTGTGCTTTTTTTAATCAGATTAATGGAAATGCACCAGTTCACACCAGTATAACGATCTTCCTCCTCCTCCTCTTCTTCCTCCTCCTCCTCCTCCTCCTCCAGGTTGTGGCCCAGACTCTCTGTGAGATTTTAAAGTGGGGCAGTTTGTGGCCCAGTTGCCACCCCGGTGCCTCTCAGAGTTTAGAGACGGATGACTCTCTCTCTCTCTCTGTGACTCGGTGACACACTTGGTTAATTTGATCCGGGGTCGGAAGGAAAATAAGAATTAGTGCAGCTTTAAATACGAGCACATTACTCACTGAGAAATATGAAAATCATTGCGAACTGCGACCGATGTGGAGCCCCAAACGTCACCAACTTAAAGGGATAGTTCAACATTTTGTCAAATTGGCCCCATTGCCATAATCCCTATAGTCATAGCAGTAGGTTCGTTACCTTTTAATTGTCGGTGCAAGCTATTTTTAGAACGGCGGAGCAGAGCCGTGAGCTGCTCAGAGCTACGCTACGGAGGAGGCTCATGGGATTTCTTGGTTTCCCTCATCAAACTCATCAAATACACAATCCAACAACTCCACAACGCTCTGGTGGACAAGTTGTGACCTGCACATTCACCACGCTATGAGATAATAACACAACGTTACCACACAGAGTTGTTTTAGAGGGAAATTCACGCGAAACCGTTGATGCAGCTGTCGGGGGGGCAGTTTTCCGGCATCCAATCTCTGCATTTATCTGAATGTGCAGGTCACAACTTGTCCACCAGAGAGTTTTGGGGTTGTTGGATTGTGTATTTGATGAGTTTGATGAGGGAAACCAAAATGTTGAACTATCCCTTAAAAAAAAACCTAACTTATCAACCAGATGGGATCGATTGAGAGGAATCGGACAGAGAGTTGAACATCAGTCACTGCTGCTCTCTCATGCCCATACATCCTCATCCTCATCCTCGTCCTCTGCAGCCAATATTATATATTTACCAGCAGCTTCCACATAATCCACCATATTCCTTTTGGTGCTTTAATCAGCGGCAGATAATGACCAGTGATGGCAGAAAAAGGGCTTATATGCATCACAGTGGGACAGGAAATTAAACATGGATTAGGGAGATGGTTTATCTCTGCTGTGTTGATAGTGGAGGGAGATTATAATACATGCGTAATGACGGAGGTGTTAAGGTTTTTGCTGTGACTTTAACACCGTGGCAATCAGCTTATACACACTGCCTATTCTCTTCATGTTGATGTTGAATGCACAGGCTTTATTTTATATCTTTTTATTGCTGATACGGCAGCGAGGATTAGGTTTAAAATAGGACCTGCCGCCGCCGCCGCCGCCTGATGTGATACGTGTGTTTATTCAAACTAGCTGTGCTTTTGCTTTTGCTTTTGCTTTTGCTTTTTTCTTCCAGTGGGCAGTGGTTTATCTGGTGCTGGTGCTCCTCAGCCTCCACCTATAGACGCTCTCTTTCTCTCTGTGGACTCGTTTTTAAAATGGGTTTTTAATCCTGCTTTGGTGGGAAAATCTGAACACACACCTGAAACCACACACAACAGTCTTATTCTTCCCCGATTGGACACACACTCGTTATTCTGCGTTAAGCGTGGCGTCGTATTGTTCCCCCTCTCCTCCCTCCAACACTTAGCAGATACAGCACCTTGACTTTTTGTCATGTTAAAACCACAAATTTAAATGTATTTTATTGGGATTTCATGTGGTAGACCAACATAAAGTAGAGCTTCATTGTGAAGTGGAAGGAAAATGATACATTGTGATTGATTTTTTTTGCCACAATTGACTTTTTTAGCTTTTGTTTACAGTTGCTGCTTACAGCGCCTTGCAAAAGTATTTACACCCCTTGAACCTTTCCACATTTTGTCTTGTTACAACCACAAAATGTGTTTTATTGGGATTTTCTGTGATAGAGCAACACAAAGTAGTGCATCATTGTGAAGTGGAAGGAAAATGATACATTGTGATTGATTTTTTTTGCCACAATTGAACTTTTTGGCCACATATGCAAAATGGAAGTTCACCTTCCAGCAGGACGACCGCCTTAAACACACAGCCAGAGCTACAATAGACTGGTTTACATCACAGCAGATCCATGTGTCAAAGTCCAACAGACCTAAATCCTGCTGAGAATCTGTGGCAAAGACCTGAAAACTGCTGTTCACAGACGTGACTCTCCATCCAATCGGACTCAACTGGAGCTATTTTACAAAGAAGAATAGGTAGAAACTGCAAAAAAGCTGCAGCAACAAATTTAAACGTATTTTATTGGGATGTTAAGTCACAGACCAACACAAAGTAGCGCATCATTGTAAAGTGGAAGGAAAATTATATACTTTTTACAAATAAAAATCTGGAAAGTGTGGCACCGTGCATATATATGTATTTATCCCCCCTGAGTCAGTACTTTACAGCTGCAGGTCTTTTGGGATTCGTCTTCAGCAGCTTTTTCTGCCCATTCTTCTTTGCAGAATAGCTCCAGTTGAGTCCGATTGGATGGAGAGTCACGTCTGTGAACAGCAGTTTTCAAGTCTTTGCCACAGATTCTCAGCAGGATTTAGGTCTGCTTTGATGTAAACCAGTCTATTGTAGCTCTGCCTGTGTGTTTAGGGTGGTCGTCCTGCTGGAAGCTGAACCTCCGTTTTGCATGTGTGGCCAAAAAGTTCAATTGTGGCAAAAAAATCTATCACAATGTACTGTATCATTTTCCTTCCACTTCACATTTATGCACTACTTTGTGTTGCTCTATCACATAAAATCCCAATAAAACACATTTAAGACACATTTAGTTGAAAGAGTTCAAGGGGTGTAAATTCGTTTGCAAGGCGCTGTTTGCAGCAGCCGTAAACAAAAGCTAAAAAAGTCCCTTTCCTGGCGCCTGGCGAGCCGGTCCACGCTGCAGAGGAGAGGGGCGGTTGATCTGGTCTCGGCCCAGCGGCTGCAGATAATTCAATCAGCCGATCCTCCGCTGTCACTGCTCCTCTTGACCCCTCTGTTGCGCTGTCACTAAGAGGAAACTGAACCCATTTGGTGTCACAACAGCAGCTGTCAGACTCAGAGAAGTACTTTTCAAATTGAATCGGAGGCTCGCTCCAAATGCCTACAGATGATGCCTTTGATGTCGACTCTGTCGGAAGACTTTCCCATTGTTGGAGCCGTCGCCGAGCGGCAACACCCCCTTCCCCTTTTCCCTTTTTCCCTCTGTCACTCTTCTTCCTCTGCTGCTGTTGTTGTATCCGAGGCAGCAGGGATGTATTTTTGTTTATTTGTAGTGTACTTGTAGATCGCGGCTCCTTGTGTCTATAGTGTCGGGAAGGAAGGCAGAGTCTGATTGGCATCGTGTTAGAGGGGAGGGGAGAGGGAGGGAGGGGGGGTTGGATATCTGCCTCGGCTCATTCAGGAAACATGATGAGGAAGAAGGAAGCAGTGATTTGTCACAACACGATACAAAACAAGTCAAAGCCAGTTTGATTAGAAGAAATGGAAACTAGTCCGCAGTTATCTGCAGGGTAACGTAGTGTTGAGGAACCCCCAGTCCCAAACCAATCTGACAGAAATACAAATATCCTTTTTTGAATCGCATCATTGCAGATTTAGTACGGGTTCCTGAAAACAAAATATGCTATTTCAGTGCTGTACATCATCTACCTGTGCAGTATTTCACAATAAAAGCCTCAATGAAGAGATTAATGGAGATTGTCTGGGCTCATAATTTGAAAGTAACACAGGAAGTGTTGAGTTTGTAGGAGTATGAGTGAATCAAAATCATCCAAATGTGTCTTTTTATTAAAATATGACCAATTTCCCATTAAAACATATGGGACTGTGAAAAATTCTAATTAGCTTAGCTTTTGCAGTTTAAGACAGTGACGATGGCTCCGGTCACTGTTACAGTAAAAATGACAAATATCTGTAAAAGTCATTCAGTAAAATGACATTTTATCGTTTACAGTATTGCAGTTCCACCAAGCACCACTAGGGCTCTGAGTATCTGGTTGAGAAACACTGTTGCTGTTGTAGATGATGCAATAGTTGAATAGACGAACCAGAGAACATGAACTTGTTTCTTCGAGTCCCTGAAGTAACCATCAGCTCTCTGAGAAGATAACGAAGCAGCGATTTTTGGAAAAAGACAGAAAAAAAGATTTTTTATTCCTCATCAGGAATTTATTTTGACTCAGAAGCAGAGGTGCAATTTGGAAAAAAAAATTCTTTTTCTTTTTTTCATTCAGATGTCTCGAAAAATCCCTTCAGAACAACTTGGGGAGTTATTTAACGACCTTTGGGTTTTTTATTTTCACAGGTTAATTATCTTTCAGAGAAGCTGCTGGTTTCTGCTCTTCTCTGTCAACATGTCTCATAATATTGGTTGTGAGGTTCATGATGTCGCCGACAAGTTTTTATGATGACAGTTTATGTTTTACATGAGTACAAACACAAATGCAGTTTAACGATGAAGCTTCAAAATGATTTCAAATGTCAAAATATTGAGCTATAGTGAGCTTGTCTTTTTTTTATCGCAGTTTTTCATTTTTATGTTTCCACACAGTGTGGATCGTGGGCTTCTTCACAGTATTGGCAGATGATACAATTTACAGATGTGGCCCTAAACGCCTCATACAATAGGTAAACCATACCCCCTAAACGCCTCGCAGTCAGACTATTGGCAGATGCTGTAATTTACAGAAGCCCTGTACTGTACTGTAAAGGCTGCACAGTGCAGATGCTACATATTTACAAACGGCACCTAAACGCCTCACATGCAGGAAATGGGTAATAGTGCACTGTATTGAGTGTTTGTGAGAGGTTTAAATATTTTTCCTGCTTCGGCAAAACTTTCCTTTTGAGTCATTTTATGTCATTTTATCTCAAATCAAAGACTTGAGTATCAAACGCTGCTTTATCGGTGGAAAATATAAATGCACATACACAACAACAACTCGGCGCCGTAGCTCTAATGGAAGTGGCGCCGTGTTTTCAGTTTTCAGGTGAATAAATGAGGAGGGAACATGTTCAGTCTGATAACAGCTTTGATTTGCAGAGCGAACGAACGGCTGCTTGAATGTGTTGGGTCAATACTGACTCATCTTCATCTTCATCATCTTCAGCTCATCACTGTCGATTTGTGTCACTTTGATCGTTGAGATTTTTCAAAAGCAAAAAAAAAGCTTTCACACTGAGTGCATTTAGTGTAGTTTGTCCCTCCATGGAGCCTGTAGTTTGGAGTCAATCCCAACTTCCTGAAGCTCCGAAAACGAGCGTGATTAATCTTTAGCTGCGATGATCTTAATTAATATGCTGATGTTTTTCAATATTTTTATCATCTGTTGCTATCTCTTCCTTGAGATTTATTTTAGTTTTCCTTTATAAACTCATTACAGCGAGAAATAAAAAATGAAAATAAATCAAATTAATATCTTAACAGTGCTGAGATCAATTAGTCGACTCCTGATAATGACTCAGTTTGTGTAATCTATCACAGTGTTTATCATTAAGTCCACGTCGTTTTATTTCAAAGTTACCGTGGCAGCCTGTTTTAATGCGGCGCATGGGCTTCTTCATTAATTAATTAATTAATTAGTGCTGTTAAATAAACTTGTGCAAACTTGATGATGTTCATGTGACAAATTACACAACTCGAGTTCGTTCAAGTGTTTTGTTGATTGAGTCTTTAAATGGGAATTAGTGGCTGTCGGAGGGAAAACACCGAACTGGTCCTTTATTAATCACGTGGAAGGTTGTTTGTTTATTTTTTTGACCACTTGCTGAGTGAAGTTTTCCTGAGCCGATCTTCAAACACACTGACACACACGCTGACACACACTCCCTAGGACAGTCTCACACTTTTCCCGCTGATCATCAGTCGGTGGTGTTGACAGATCAGGAAACACAGGGAGGGAATGTGTCGGGAACGAGGAGGAAGAAGGAGAAGAGGAGGAACAAGAAGCAATGACACAACAATAATATAATGAATATAAAAGAAAAAGATGAAGAATAATTCTGCTTTTTTATATTAATTCTGTGTTTAAAACCTGAGTACAACACCTGTCCTTTGTCTCTGTGATTCACATCTTTGTGCTGGAGATGCAGTGAGTCTGTGATGGAGCAGCTGCAGCTCCGACTCGGTTTCCTCTCAGTATTCAACACGGCATAAAGCTTTTTGCATGAGATCGTGTTTTATTCTCTACGAACGAACGAACGAACGTGTGCATGTTGAATAATACAGTAATATTTACCTTTTTATGTTTATTTGACTTCTGCTTCAGCTGCATGTTCCCGCTTGAATAATTCATCATACTTCATGTTGCTGTGAGAGAAACCAGTGACACATAGAGGGATGAGTAAAATCTAAAATACAGTAGCAGGTCGTCATTTCTGTGAGTTTTTCCCGATTTCACTATCCACCTTGACCTTTGACCTTCGATGACCAAAGTCCAACTGAACATTTGTGCAAAATTTGAGGAGATTTCCTTGAGGATTTCTGCAAAAGTCACATCTTAAGATCTGAGCCTGAACTTCTTTTAAAGGGATAGTTTAACATTTTGGCAAATGGGCCCATTGCCATAATCCCTATAGTCATAGCAGTAGGTTCGTTACCTTTAATTGTCGGTGCAAGCTGTTTTTAGAACGGCGGAGCAGAGCCGCGAGCTGCTCAGAGCTACGCTACGGAGGCTCATGGGATTTCTCAGTTGGTTTCCCTCATCAAACTCATCAAATACACAATCCAACAACTCCAAAACGCTCTGGTGGACAAGTTGTGAGCTGCACATTCACCACGCTATGAGATAATAACACAATGTTACCACACAGAGTTGTTTTAGAGGGAAATACAGAGACTGCTTGATGAAAAACTGTCCCTGAAGGCAATGGCATCAGCGGTTTTGCACGAATTTACCTCTAAAACGGCTCTTAAGGAGATTTCCTTGAGGATTTCTGCAGATGTTTCAGCCAAAGTCATGACTTCAGCGTATACCTTTGGACTCCCACAGTCTCATCACTTCATCTTCACCTTTGGGAATGTTTATGCCAACATCTGAAGAAGCTCCATGAAGGTGTTGCTGAAACAGAATCGGTGAAGCTCACAGCTGAAGTCGGAGCTGCTTTTGCTGCTGCTGCTGCTTCCATTTAACCCCCGATCATAACGACGGCAGGAAGAGCTGAGGATGATTTGTCTCAGCTTACAGGACTCACGGCCCCATAATGCTCTTCCCCCGAGGAGCTGGGATCTAATGTAGTGGACTTTTATTGGCCCATCATGATTAATTCCTCTAATGGCTCGAGGTCTTTCTACTCACCTATCTTCACTCAGATATAGATAATTATACGCCAGCTGCCAGATTTCAAACATAGACTCTATTGTTCCGTATTTAGCAGAAAGAAAGAATGACTTTAAACCGTTTTGCTGCTTTATTTTATTTGACTTTATTTAGTTGAGGAAAGGAAGCCTGGAAGGAAGCGGCGGCTGCTGCTGCTGAATCACAGTGAATGGAGCCACCGTCAAAGTCTTGGCAGGAAAACGTTTAAGGTTTCTAAAGATTTTAAAACCCCCCCAAACAAAAAAGTC
This sequence comes from Trachurus trachurus, assembly GCF_905171665.1. Taxonomy (NCBI): domain Eukaryota; kingdom Metazoa; phylum Chordata; class Actinopteri; order Carangiformes; family Carangidae; genus Trachurus; species Trachurus trachurus. Next base: position 2,358,127 of record NC_139911.1, on the reverse strand, counting down.
ACACAGAATTATCTCCGGCTTTTTCCTGGAGAAGTCAGAGCCAAAAAAAAAATCCAACAATAGCTGATTCATATTTTATAGAAAGCAGCAGGAAATAAGAGAGTCATGCTTTATTGTCTCGGCGGCTCAATGGGACCTGTTTGGGAGATAAAATATAAATAAATAAATAACCAAATAGTTGCGACAAGATGGAGTCATTACAAATCATTAACAGTAACAGGGCCGGATTAAAGCGGGAGGGGGGGGCCGGGGCCAGATAAACGAGCTGTCAGCCTCTATTGACCGTCCGAGCTTCCTCCACACTGTGTTGCACCGTGGGGATCTAACAGGATATAAATACATTACTGTGACATGAGGAGATAATATGTTCTGAACAGATCTGAGCTGCAGAGCGGCGCCGCTGCCGCTGCTGCTGCCGCTGCAGTCGGCTCAACTCTCTGTTTCCTGGGAGAAAAAAAAAAGCAAAAAAAAAACCATCTTCAGATTTTGTCGGAGGAATGAAAATGAAAAGGAAACATGACGACACCGCGGCACAACGTCTTCATCTCATGACCTGATATTGAAATCTCCTTCGTCTCTGCTCTGAACAACAACAACCTTCATTTGCTTAACAAGCTTTGATGCTTCCTCTTCCTCCTCCTCCTCCTCCTCCTTCTTTCTAATATGGCATCGTTGACTCTTTCTCTTGTTTCCTCTCATTTACGACGTCTTAAAACTTAAAACAACCTGGATTTCATCACTGTTTTAAAACCACAGCAGAGAAGCTCAGCTCATTGTGTCGTGCAGTCATTAACCATCAGTGAATCATTTGCTTAAAACAGTGCAAATCTATTAACCCTCTCTCAAATGCTGAGTGATAGTGACGTAATTCTTTTTTTTTATTGAAACGAGGACACTTCGACCTTTAAAGAGTCGACTGGTGAGTCTGTAGCTCAGCCAGAACAGAAGCAGAGTGGTCCTGCCTCAGACATCCCTGTCCAATAGGAGACTCCTCTTCATTTACATCCAGACTCTGTTGCTTTGTATGGTCGCGATTATCGGAAAATCAGTCGTATAAATGCAATAAATAATGCCTAGATTACCATTTAAGCATTTTACAGAAGCTAGGACCAAGACATGGGGCCTGATATGGAAGGAGATCCCAGACAAAAAAGCCTGTGTGTGCACCGATGGAAATGTCAGACTTGCAAAGTGGTTCTCTGCCTCATTGCAGACAGAATAATACAGTACAGTAATACAATGATAATAAATAATGTAAATAATATATTTTGTATCAGAGCCCTTATTCTTTTCCCCCTAACCCCAAAGACCTCAAAGAACAGTTATACAGTGTCTACAAAAGAAGTTTATAATCATTTTCCAACAAATATGTGAAATTTATTTTCCATTTTTTTATTTCCCTTTCTTTTTCTGACCATGTAGTTTTTTCTACATTCATGTGACATCGCTCCAGCGTAGATATTCTGAAAGCCCAGGTTGTCCTTTAAAAAAGTACATCAATTATTTGGTTGTGCATCACAGGGCTGAGGTTTTACAGCCCTGCATTAACACACAAGGAGACCAGGGCAGAGAAATAACAGAAGAAAAGGCTCTGAAGGGTAAATGAAATGCGTCATGATAAGAAAAAGAAGAGAAGTAGATGTTACATTTGGATGTAATGAAGCTGTGAGAGTTGCTGCTGCCTTCATCTGACTTAGTCAAACTAATTTAAATGAATCACATGACGGCGGAGACGGAGCCTCTGGACCGAAGCCAGAACATTAATTAATGTGCTGCATGTTCTGCACCAACCCCAGCTCGTATTAGCACAAATGAATTATTATTATTAGTTGTATTTCAGAAGATTTTTTCAGATTACAGCGAGAAATCCTTTTCTAATGTGACGGCTGAGAGTTACAGAGTGTAAGTGCAGAATATCCTGCTAATTGCCACCTTTTGATTTTCCATTTCCAACACGTTGGTGCGAGGACTCGACATTTTACTTGACAGTTTGAATCCCCATGCAGGGCCAACTGAGAAACAAAACAGTACAATACAAAGTGGTCATTATGGTCTGTCTGTCTGCAGCCTTTTGTTCCACTAAGAACCAGAGTGAAAAGCTGCAGTTGAACTTTAACCTGACGTCACTCTGACTACATGCTTAGTCACCGCCGAGCTCGGGGATAAATACTAATGTGGGCCGCGCCGACACACTCAACGGTGCCGTGTTGAGATGCAGGCGGAGTGTGAGCCGCGCAGATGATCTGGATTATTATTGGATATGATGAACAGAAACATGAACACTCCTCTCTCAGGAGTTTCTCTTTGTGTGTCATCTTCATGCAAACTGAGCTTTAAGTCGCTGTAAAAACTGAGCTTTTGAAAAACTCTTTGCAGGGTGAACAGAAGTAGGTACAGGAAGAAAAAGAAAAAGTTTATTTATCCCACACATGGGAATATGTGTTACAGTTGCATTGTAGCATAAAAGGAAAAAGAAAAGTACAAAAATATACAGATATAGAAATATAAAATGATATAAAACGAACATATAAAAGTATAAAAGACAAGCTGAGAGAGAAAAACTTCTTTCAAGAGTGTATACAGTTATTTACAAGAATAGAATTGAAATTATACAAGAAAAGATGAGGAGTCGTATGGGAGTGTACAGGAGTAAAGTGTGCAGTTGGTACACAAAAATTTAAGTGTTGGTCATAAATAGATAAATAAACTCTGTAAATCAGCCTGGAGATGTTTGACTCGTGCATAAAGGCCGTTATCTCCTTCTGTTTACCTGAAGTGATTCTGAACGACCTGCTGGTGTCGGCTCTTCACGGTGACTGACGGCTGCATGTCGCTGTGTTTTCATGTGGACGGAGGAAAAAAAGCAAAAGTGTTTTTATGTTTTCACGTTGATTTCAGACGCTGAGTTCAACCTTTGTCGTCCGTTCGTGATGTATTTTCTCTGGAGTTTTCTGCAGATTACAACAAGTGGTGCTGCTCATCTGTTCTTCTAGTTAATAACAGCAGAGTCATTAAAGGGACAACGAGGAGTTTTGTTAAAGCGAAGTGTTTCCACACTACATCTATGAGCCTCCGCACCGTGAAATTCTTTGACCGGTGCAAGACAGACTCATGTTTTCATTCACCAAGAATTAAAGTCAGAGGTTGGAAGACGATCACATACCGTCGTAGTTCCCACCATAAACGGAGATTCGGCGGCGTTATTCTCATGACTCGCCACGAAACCGAAAGTAAAGAAACGCTGGTCGGCTCGCCCAGCATTTCCACCACCACTAATAATAACAAAATAACCATAGAGACAAAACCATAGATTTATCTAAAATGGACCATTAACAAGTGGTAACGTAGATTCATCCACATTAATATGAGACTTTTTTATTGTCGCGGAATTTTTCGTTCTGCCGACGGAGAAACTCCTCGTTGTCCCTTTAAAACACACACGTCGTTATCAAAGCGCCATGACGACGAGCTCAGAGACGGTGACGCCTGCACTGCAGTGAGTCAGAGTGAAGGTGTGAACGCCGCCAGAACCGGAGCAGCTCCAGCAGCAGATCAACTAACGCTCTGGGGTCATTACAGATGCTTGTGTGTCTATGTCTGTGTGTGTGTGTGTGTGTGTGTGTGTTCTTGTACATGCTACATTGTGAGAACCGGAACGAGTTTTTAACCAACGGAGTGAGGACATTTTGGCCGGTCCTCACTTTTTCCAAGGGCTGTTTGAGGGTTAAGATGTTAGGTTATAATTAGGTTTAGAGTTAATGGTTAAGTTTAGGCATTAGTTTTGGATGGTCAAGGTTAGGGGTAAGGGGCTATAGGGAATACATTATGTCAATGACATGTCCTCACTAAGATAGATTTACAAGGGTGTGTGTGTGTGTGTGTGTGTAGCTGGCGAGGCTGCAGGAACCTGCTACACCTCATTAAAGCCGACCCACTGACAGGGAAGTGACAGAAAAACCAGTCAGGACTCAGGACAGCTGCATGCAGTAGTGTGACTTCCTCCGGCTCATCAGTCAGCGCTCGCCGCTCGCCGCACGGGGACGGGACGAGCCTGTCGTCTTCCTGTCGTCTTCCTGTCGTCTTCCTCTGAGGCTGAGACTCTTCTTAACCACAAATACAGTTGTTCACGAGGCGTAAATGTATGTATATCTGCTGAGGGAGAGGAGAAGTTGGAGTGGAGTGGATTTTCCCTTTGATTTTAATGAATAAATAGCGGATAGCTTTCAGAGGGATTTGTGGGGATTTTCTTGCAACATTCATGTAAAACACCTCATAAAATAAATATGACTGAGAATATTTAAGCTCAAAAAAAAAATAAACAGCGAGGCTTAGCAGGTCAAATATCACCGTCTCTACAAGATAATGGGGCGCCGTCGGGCCGTTGTTGAGCATCTGTGGCCGATGGCCGCCTGCAGCTCTGGCAGAGCGGTTGGCTTTGTCTCCTCGCCGCCATCGGCCTCGTCAGCCTCCTCTCTCTGCTTGTCTGGGCAGAGACTCGTGTTGAATCAACAGCAGAAGCAGCCGGAGAGTCGCAGCTGTGAGACTGTGGCTGAAGCTCCCCCACACACACACACACACACACACACACACACACACACACACACACACACACACACACACACACACCGACCTTCAGCAGAGAAATCTGAATAAACCAGTGAGTGAGGAATAATCACAACAAAAAAAGCTCTGACCTGTGTGTTTTATAGTGTTTGGCTCCATCATCCTGCTCCTCTCATTCCCTTTAATTAATCAAACACCTCAAACAATAACCAGAGCAACAGGCGGTTCATATGAGGGATGGGATGCACGTAGGGCTGCAACTAATCTGTCAACTATTTAAACGATTCATCGATTAGTTGTTTGGTCAATAAACTGTTAAAAACGTTGAAAAACATCAATCAGTGTTTAAACACCAGACGACATCGTCCTCAAATGTCTTGTTTTGTCCACAAACCAAAGAGAGAGTCAGTTTATTGTCATAAAGGAACAAAGAAACCAGAAATATTCACATTGAAGAAGCTGGAATCAGAGAATTTGGACTTTTTTCTTTAAAAAAACTACTCGAACCGATTATTTGGTTATCAGAGTAGTTGGTGATTAATTTAATAATCGATTATTGTTCGATTAATCAACTAATTGTTGCAGCTCTAGATGCACAATAACTATCGGTACAGATAATCATCAAAATATACAGATAAGTCTGATAGTTATACAGATAATTATAGTTTATTATAATTAGCCAACATTGCCTTGATTTTTCTAGAGTCCTAGTTCTGGTTAAACCACTGCCTTGTCACCGGCTTCGTTGGAAACAGATGCACATGGAGGAGAGGAGGGTTAGAGACACAGAGCTGAGAGCTGTGATGTTAAATTCATCTTTACTCGCTACATCTCCGTCTTTTTAACCTCAGTGTGGATATAAACTATTAAAAATGTTTCTGGTGTCGGTGGATAAAAGCAGTTAGCGTGCATGTAGCTCATACTGTCGTCTTCATCGATCATCATCATCAAACTCTACTGGCCATGTTTCCATCAGTAATGTTAATATTTAGTCTGAGTTTTAAGTCTAGATAGATATTTTCAAACCAACTCTCTAAGAGCCAGAGCTTCTTTCTCTCTCTCTCTCTCTGCTGCCGGAGTAAAAACCTCTAAATTGTCTCTAACAGGAGGTCGGAGGCTTTGACTAAAACCTGTTTAATAGTAGAAGTCGGAACGTCGTCTCTCTCTCTCTCCGTGTTCCTCCTCCGATGTGTTTTCACCAAGGACACACCGGCACCAGCCCAGTCAGTGTCCTTAATGGCTTCTGCTTATTTGTCTGGACGGCTCGTTGCAGCAGCGTTAGTGTTGCTGTTTAGCCTTCAGAAGAGACAGAGAGAAAAGGAGGGGGGGGTAATTCTGAAAGATTTATTCGAGATCATTTCCAGCGTCCGGTCGGTGGATCCGTTGGTCAATGAAGCAAAGTATTATGTGTCAGAATTAACAAATGTAGGCAAAAAAATAAAAGATAATAATAAATATAAAACCTCTACTCCTCTACGTTGTACCTGGAGAACCAGAGGAAACCCGATGCACATTAAAGAGCGGAGATTAGATGAAAAGCTCTGTCACCGATGATGATGATGAGGCTCTGACAGTGACGAGGTGGGAAAGACTGATGCTGACAGACGGACGGACAGGGAGACAGAGCGAGGGATGAGGGAGAGGGAGATGGGAAGTAATGAAGGAGAGAGTAAGATAATATGAGTTTATGTTTAGCAGATATCTGTAAGTTGTAGTTTCAACTGATTGTCTTCAAATGAGGTGTTTGGGGAACATCTGTAAATTGCAGTGTCTATGTTTAAGGGGACATCTCTATTTTGTAGTCTCTTTACCAATGGTGCATGTGAGGTGTTTAGGGGACATCTGTAAATTCTAGTGTCTTCTATTAGCCTCCATATGAGATGTTTGGGGTATATCTGTAAATTCTAGTGTGTACCAATAGTCTACATGTGAGATGTTCAGGGAAAATCTGTAAACTCTAGTTTCTACGTATGTTTAAGCGGACATCTCTACCGATGGTGCATGTGAGGTGTTCAGGGGACATCTGTAAATTGTAGCATCTATGTTTAGGAGGGCATCTCTACATTGTAGTAGTCTGCATGTGAGGTGTTTAGGGGACATCTGTAAATTAAAGTGTCCACCGTTAGCATCTGTATGAGATGTTTACGGAACATCTGTAAATTCTAGTGTCTCCCAATAGTCTGCATGTGAGATGTTCAGGGTACACCTGTAAATCCTAGTGTCTACTGTATGTTTAAGTGGATATCTCTGCCTTGTAGTCTCCACTGGTGGTGCATGTGAGGTGTTCAGGGGACATCTGTAAATTAAAGTGTCTACCGTTAGCCTACATACGTATGAGATGCTGACAGTGACGAGGTGGGATTTCATTTCAATGGTGAAAGAAAAAGACGGATGGACAGACAGGGAGACGGAGCGAGGGATGAAGGAAGAGGGAAGCTAATGAAAGAGAGAGTAAGAAAATAGCAGCAGGGATTATTTCACAGTAAGGATGTTTGTTTGTTTGTAGTTGTTGGGGAGAAAATAGCTGAAAACGTGAAAGGTCGGTGTATTATGTGTGTGATAGCGCGGCGGTGTATCTACTCCACTGCAGATAGTTAAAGACAGATGAGAGAGTGTGTGTGTGTGTGTGTGTGTGTGTGTGTGTGTGTGTGTGTGTGTGTGTGTGTGTGTGTGCAGCAGCAGCAGAGAAATGGGACTTCACTAGGCCTCCTATATCCAGGGATAATAGAGCTGTCACAGTGTTTTGACTCGGGGCATTGATTCTGCCTTTAATTGCTTCAGGCCTCGGCCGGCTGCATCGCAGTCCGAGGATATTAAACGTAATGTATTGTTGCACTGGAACAGTTATGACACTGATCACACACTGATATGTACTCATGTGTTGTCAGTGCCAATAATCCTTTCATCGATCGGGGAGGAGGAGGAAGACGAGGAGGGGGGAGCGGCCGCCTCCCAAACAATTATGGCGATTGTTTAGGGGCATAACTCAGACGGAGACTCGCTCCGTTTCCATCCCGCGTGGATATTTTATCGAGCCAAACTAATGATTTCCTGCATCCCACCTCCTCTTCATCCTCCTCCTCCTCTTCCTCCTCTGTCGTCTCCATAGGGATGTCACGATTACTTGTTTTCATGATTAAAGCAGAAGTAAGCGATCCGGTCGTTTTGGCTAATGCTGCATTCCAGGCAGGCTTTTGAAACCGTAAATTACAGATTCAAGTCACAACTTACGACTTTGTAGCGTTCCAGGCAACCCACTCGTGTTTCTCCGACCTGTTTTACCTGTGAAAGTCACTATAACGGCCACTCGTAACTTCTGACCCGTGAACTCGTACCAGATCGAACTGGTACCACTTCACAGGTCGGAAAAACACGAGTTACGAGTTGCCTTGAACGCACCATAACGTCTTGTCAGCCGATGGAGTTAGCAGCCCCCGCCCTCGTCATGGATCTATTGGTCCTCGTCCCTACGTCACCACATTCAGGCGCATCCCTTGGCTGCACACACAGAGAGGACCGCCCCTTTATGCCGTTCTCTCTCCTCATTGGATAAAACTTGTAGGATACAAGGAAAGTTTTCTCCTCGGCTCAGAGCAGAGCAGAGTGACTGACAGACCCGTGTTTCAGACCAAACACTCTATAGAAGTGATTGCTGTGGGAAGATATAACTATTTAAGACTTATGTTAACACAAAAATATCGCTTAATTCTGCTTTAATCGTGGTATAAAAAGCCACAATTAATTTATCGCAAAGATTCCTAAATACCGTTACTTTCCCAAAAAGATGATGTTGGAACCATATCGGCAGATGTGGCGCCAGAATAAAGGTAAATGCACAGATACTGGTCCATGTAACTAACATAACATTGAATTGGTAGGAATTTAAATGTTAGCATGTCATTTCTAATGAAAAAAACAACAACAAAAAATTAAAATAAATGAAACATTTGGTATAGATGACAATTTATGACTTGAATATTTGAAACGTTTCCCCTGGGGGTCAATAATTGGTCATATATTAATGGATACTTGAAATATTTTGTGTAAACAATGAGTAATGTCATTATATTCTGACTATATTTGATTTTACACATTCATAGTGTTGTGAAATTAATTAATCGTGATAATCGTAGTACCGTGGTTATTTCTCTGACAATTATCACACCAAGAAAATGTATAATCGTGACATTCCTAGTCTCCACGCTTCTTTACTGTATCTGCGGTGATTTTCTACAGAGCAGGACTCAAATGCATCACACGTCAGCTTCGTCCAATTAAACCTAAATGCTTTTTTTTTACAGTGTCAACTTCTCTGTCAGTTTTTTTTTTACTTTTTATTATTTTAAATGATAGTGTTTGCCAAGAAGCCGCCCCACCACCTCCCCCCGGGTCCATTTACTAAAACACTCAGTTTGCTCTGCTTCATTCATTCTCCACTGTTTCAAAGTCTGGATGAAGTGTCATTCAATCATGTCTGAAAGTGGTTAAATGGCCTCGGTGGGAGAAAAAAAACGAGCTGCTGACTCATTGAATGTTTTTTTTTGTTTTTTTTTCCTCCTCGTAAATCTTTCATCTCAAAGTTCATTTTCACAAACAACAACCTCCACACCGTCGACGTCGATATGTGGACATTTGAAAACTAAATGTCAGACTCAGACATGAAGTCGGTGAAAACTGAAGAGTGAAGAGTTTCCAAATAAAGAGTTCTTTAAGGATTCACAATCGATTCAGGCAGGTGACATTTTACCGTATTATACAGACTCTGATGCTGAAGCTGCTGCCGCCGTCTATTCAATTATACATGCGAGGCATTTAGGGGACATCTGTAAATTGTAGTGTCAACTGCTAGTCCCCTTATGAGATGTTTGGGGCACATTTGTAAATCATAGTGTCTATGTTTAGTGGATATCTGTAAGCTGTAGTTTTAATTATTTGTCTTCATATGAGATGTTTAGGGCACATCTGTTAATTGTAGTGTCTATGTTTAAGCGGCTATCTCTACTTTATAGTCTCTTTACCAATGGTGCATGTGAGGTGTTTAGGGGACATCTGTAAATTCTAGTGTCTACCAAAAGTCTCCATGTGAGGTGTTTAGGGGACATTTATAAACTGTTGTTTCAACTGATTGTCTTCAAATGAGATGTTTATGGTGCGTCTGTAAATTGTAGTGTCTTTGTACAAAGGACATCTCTACTTTTGATAGCTGCATGTGAGGTGTTCAGAGGACATCTGTAAATTATAGTGTCGACCATTAGCCTCCATATGAGACGTTTGGGGCATATCTATAAGTTCTAGTGTCTACCAATAGTCTGCATGTGAGATGTTAAAGGGATAGTTCAACATTTTGGCAAATTGGCCCATTGCCATAATCCCTATAGTCATAGCAGTAGGTTTGTTACCTTTATTTGTCGGTGTAAGCTATTTTTAGAACGGAGGAGCGGAGCGGCAGGCTGTTCAGAGCTACACTATGGAGGCTAATGGAATTTCTTGGTTTCCCTCATCAAACTCATCAAATAAAAAATCCCAAAACTCCAAAAGGCTGTCGTGGACAAGTTGTGAGCTGCACATTCACCACGCTATGAGATAATAACAGAACGTTACGAGACAGAGTTGTTTTAGAGGTAAATTCATGCAAAACCGCTGATGCGCGTTGCGTTCAGGGACAGTTTTTCAGCAAGCAGACTCTGTATTTACCTCGAAAACGGCTCCGTTTCGTAACGTTCCATTATTATCTCATAGCGTGGTGAATGTGCAGGTCACAACTTGTCCACGAAAGCGTTTTGGAGTTTTGGGATTTTGTATTTGATGAGTTTGATGAGGGAAACCAAGAAATTCCATTAGCCTCCATAGTGTAGCTCTGAACAGCCTGTCGCTCCGCTCCTCCGTTCTAAAAATAGCTTACACCGACAAATAAAGGTAACGAACCTACTGCTATGACTATAGGGATTATGGCAATGGGCCAATTTGCCAAAATGTTGAACTATCCCTTTAAGGGAAAATCTGTAAATTGTAGTGTCTATGTTTAAGCGGACATCTCTACCGATGGTGCCTGTGAGGTGTTCAGGGGACATCTGTAAATTAAAGCATCTACCGTTAGCCTACATATGGATGATTAAGGAACATCTGTAAATTCTACTTTCTACCGACAGTCTGCATGTGAGATGTTCAGGGAACATCTGTAAATTGTAGTGTGTGTCTATGTTTAAGCGGTGTCCGATGAACCGATGGTGCATGTGAGATGTTAAGGGAAAATCTGTAAATTCTAGTTTCTATGTTTGAGTGGACCTCTTATCGATGGTGCATGTGAGGTGTTCAGGGGACATCTGTAAATTAAAGTGTCTACTGTTAGCCTACATATAAGATGTTTGGGGCAAATCTGTAAATTCTAGTGTCTATGTTTAAGCGGACATCTCTACTTTGTAGTCTCCACCGATGGTGCATGTGAGGTGTTCAGGGGACATCTGTAAATGATAGCGTTGACCATATGAGGTGTCTGGGGAAACGTCTTTAAATTCAGATGTCTACCAACAGCCTGTGAGGCGTTTAGGGAACACACTAACAACGAGTGAGACAGAGAACGAGTGTCAGCTGCATTTGAACTCTAACCGGACATCGTGCTGAGTCACTGTGGCGCTCAGAGCTAAATCTTAACGATGACGGCGACATGAACACGCAACAACAACCATCTCCTCACTGTTAAAGATTAAACTGTAAATCCTTATAGTCAGGGCCGTTGTATAGGGGAGAAAGGTGATGATAACTCTAGGGGCCCAGCGCCCAGTGGGGCCCATAAAAAACCCCAGTAGTCTAATCTTTGTATGACTGATTTATTCTGCATAAGACCCTGACTAATACTCATAGTACACTGTAAAAACTCAACATCTTTCAAAGAATATTTGTCTTATTTCTTGTCCAAATGTCTCATTTCTAGTCAAAACTAATCTTTTTCCACTTAAAATAAGACTCATTACCTAAAAATTAACTTGTATTTAGATCATTTTCACTTAAATTCACAATAAATAAATAAAAAAAATCTGCCATTGAAAGTAATTTTTTTTGTGCTTGTAATAAGGAAGAAAAACTTGCTCCACTATCAGATTTTTTCTACTTATTTCAAGTGAAAATCTGCTTGAAAGAAGTAAAAAGTGTCTAAAAACAATCTACTTTTAATATGTGTCTTTTAGTAGAATGAGATTTGTTTTGACTAGAAATGACATTTTGACTAGAAATAAGACAAATATTCTTGCTAAGATACTTGAGTTTTTGCAGTGTAATGCTGCATTAGCATCAAAACAAAGAAGGCTAAATAAAAAACTTTAGTATTCTTTAAGGGGGCCCAGAATTCCTAGCAACGGCCCTGCTCATAGTGTCTATAGTACTGATAGTGAGTCTGCATATGAGGCGTTCAGGGGACACGTCCTCCATCATCCTCCTACAGCAGCTGGCCCTCGGTGCCGCCGCCGCCGCTGTGCAACAAGCTGCATGAAAGAAGCGGTTTCATTTCAACAGACCAGAGCTGACTAATGTGTTTACAGAGGAAGCAGCTTGAATAAGTTCCTAATGAGGATGTAAAGTAGGAGGAGGAGGAGGAGGAATCATGACAGACAAGGCTTATTTATTATTATTACAGGAAATTAGAGACTATTTATGTGCACAGTCTATATGTATATTCAATACGAGGACATGTTACCAACGCCTCATTATCAAACGCCGGCTGAAATTAGAACCGTGTTGATTTTTACATCCTCGTCTCCACACGTCGATGAGATGAAGATGGCGAGAGCAGCGAGAGCTCTGTAATTTAAGTGCTTCTTCTCCTTCTTCTCCTTCTTGCTCCTCTCGATGCAGCCATGCTAACAGTGCCTCCTGATCCCAGCCTTAAATCTGTGTAGTGGCGGCTGCTCTGAGATGAAAATGATATTGATCTACTCATCTGACTCTGGGTATAAGACGGCAATCAATGTGCATTTCCCAAAATGTCAGGCTGTTTATTTTAACGCGCCGCGCTACAGCCATGTCTCACTTTAGCGGCTCCAAATGACAGCAGGAGATTGCAGCTGGTGTTTTAAAAGAAGTGTTGATGGATTTTATTACCCAGAAGCCAATGGGAGTGAGTTTATTATTTGTTCCTCCTCCTCTTCACTTTTTGTCTAGTGCCACTTCCCCAGCACTAGACTTTATTTTACATTTAAACTGCACCGATCCATTGTGTCGTCGCTCACAATGTTTCTACTGAAAAATCACAAAGCGCTAACAGAGCGCAGGGCCGTTGCTAGGAATTCTGGGCCCCCTTAAAGAATACTAAAGTGGGCCCCTCCCCCTAACTTTTCCTTTTTTTTTCTTAGACTACGTATGTATTATCGTTTTTTATTTAGCCTTCTTTGTTTTGATGCTAATGCAGCATTACACTGCAAAAACTCAAGTATCTTAGCAAGAATATTTGTCTTATTTCTAGTCAAAATGTCATTTCTAGTCAAAACAAATCTCATTCTACTTAAAATAAGACACATCATATTAAAAGCAGCTTGTTTTTTAGACACTTTTTACTTCTTTCAAGCAGATTTTCACTTGGAATAAGTAGAAAAAATCTGATAGTGGAGCAAGTTTTTCTTCCTTATTACAAGCACAAAAAAACTTGCTTTCACTGGCAGATTTTTCTATTTATTGTGAATTTAAGTGAAAATGATCTAAAAACAAGTTAATTTTTAGGTGATGAGTCTTATTTTAAGTGGAACAACATTAGTTTTGACTAGAAATGAGACATTTGGACAAGAAATAAGACAAATATTCTTGGAAAGATGTTGAGTTTTTACAGTGTACTATGAGTATTAGTCAGGGTCTTACGCAGAATAAATCAGTCATACAAAGACTAGACTACTGGGGTTTTTTATGGGCCCCACTGGGCGCTGGGCCCCTAGAGTTATCATCACCTTTCTCCCCTGTACAACGGCCCTGACAGAGCAAACAGGCAATTTCCCACTCAAATATCCGACAGTGAACACAACATACTGTATAGCCGCCTGTCTGATAAATAAAACGCAATGATATTCAGTTTTCTGTTTGCTCAACAGCTACTTTGAAGAATTAAGACGCCCGGATGCTTTATTGACCTTGTAATTTTCCAAAATACAGATCTGAAATAACAATAAAAACTTAAATACACAATGAAATAAGTTGAACACTACAGAACAGCACTCATCAGCACATTAAGCTGCTTTTAAGGGACTTTCCCTTCCAGCCTCTTGATTTTGCAGCGTTTAAAACCCGGCAGCTATTTTTACACAACGTTGAGAAGCTGCTTGAAAAAAAACATAAAACAGGCAATTATATATGTACTGACAGTTTAACTCCCTTCATAATAATATTAATAATGATAATATGCAGTATGTATAGCAGCTTAGTGAAAACACTTGGCTTCAGAGATGTTTGTAAATCGTCCAGGGAGCGACACGGGGCCCCGCGGGGAGGTTTCCTACTGAGATGTCGCTGCAAATCGCCCGTTAGTTGTTGTTGTTTTTAAAAAGAGAAGGAGGGGGGGAATGAAAAATAAAAGTAATGCGTTTGGAGACATTGCTGTAGAGTTAAGTGTGTCAGCCCTCGGGGGGCGGGGTAGGGGGGGTGGGGGGGGCCTGGGGGCCTCGGAGCATTCGGCTGCTTTTTCCTCTTCACAAGCTGCGTCTCAGCTGGAGCCGGTTTGGCTGCAGAGAGCCGATGTTCGATGCCGCCGGCCGGGCCCTCGCTGCCCTTCACCGCCACGACCGGCGGCTCAGTGCTGCAGCAGAACATCCACTCAACCACTCAGCCTGCATTCCTCCTTCATCTCCTGAGGTCTGAAGTTTAGTTTGAGCTGTTGTGTCAGTGCCATTATTTTATTTTATTCATTTATTTTATTTCACATTAAAAACCAAGCAATTAAGCTTAACATGTTTGAAGGAGCATCTTGAACATGTAAGCACAGAACAAAGATAATGATGGAAGATGAAAGCAGTAGATACAAACTAACACAATTACAATCAGCAGGATTGTTTCCCTTTGTAAGAACGACAGAATGACCATTTCTTGTCCGGTCAAAGTCATTCAGTATCTTATCCAATTTTTGAAAATTGGCCACTTTGCAATTGTTAGAATTTGTTTTTTCATAAAGAGGAACTATGCAAGTCTGGTCGCTTTTCCTCTGTGTCTCTAACCCAAAAAATCAATCCATGGAGCGGTAGATAACGTTATATAACATATACGATGTTACGACGTGTATATCTGTGCAGTCTTAACTGTCATAAACAAAAGTTTACGGGTTACGGAGCGCGTTCGTATCGCAAGAGCTGGGAAACCGGGGCGGTGGTCAGCTACTACACTGATGTTGCAAGGTTGGTTTTCAGCCGTGAGATGCCAGGTGGAAGGCAGAGAACTTCCGTTCTCACAAGTCATGTAATTAACTATCAGAATTAATCCGCAGCTTTTTAATTAAGGTAAAAATGTAGCATAGCCGCGGGAGAAATCCTGCTTAGTTTCCTCTTTAAGAGCTGTTCTTTATGTATACTAATGTAGATTTAATCAGCTGTTACCATCGTCCGTTGGCCTTTGTGACCGAGTCGCTGTGGTTTTATATTAATCAGCTAATTAGTGAAGACTGTTCTGCAGCGCGGCTCCGTTGTGTAGTTAATGTGTTGCAGCTCGTGGCCTTGAACCCTGAACAATAGATCATGGACGCTGACAGGCCGAGTCGACGTACATATATATAGTATATAGGCTACAGCTGCAACAACTTCCTGTTAAAGCCGTAATAAAGCAGAGTGGAGAGGACGATATTGTTTTCATGGTCGTGCAGCCGCCGCTCTGCAGCTCATCGTTGCCTCACACTGTTGGAGGCTAATTGGCGGCTGCAGTTAGCTCAGGTTAATGCTGCAGCTCTGTGTTGTGTTGTGTTGTGTTGTGTTGTGTTGTGTTGTGTTGTGTTGTGTTGTGTTGTGTGGCTGCTGCTGCACAGTGTTTACAGACAGGAGGCTGCTAACGAGACCAGGCAGCGGCAGCGCAGAGAGACAAAGAGCTAAGTGGGACAGTTAGGAGGAGACTTGTGTCCCACTTCTGCAGCCCAGTGAGACACGGACGGAGATGCAGACCGTGCTGTTGATGATGGGATGCCACCGACAGACAGACACACAGCTGCTGCAGGAATTTAAAGCTAATTATGAATGAGCTGGAAGGTTTGATCGTCCATTCTTGAACTGAATGAGTGTTACAATGACAGACTCGATGAGACATTTATGTGTTTCCTTAAAAGAGCTTTAATATAATTGAAGCCTGAGAGATTCTGTAGCTCAGGAAACGGAGAAAGAAGAGAAAAGATTCAGTCTTGTGAAACCTGCACGTGGGAGCAGCTGTGGTTAAGTTTTTGGTCGACGTCCAAAGAAAGAAAGAAAGAAAGAAAGAAAAAAAAATCGATCAATGTGTGGAGCTCGTCCAGCGAGTTTTAGAGGTTGGTGAAGGGCTCTGGTCCTTGATACAGCACCGGGGAGTTGTAGTGGTTGGCAGCGCTAAAAACAAACCAACACAACACAACACAACATGTTAAATGACAGGATTATAGGAAGACGACGTCTGGAAAGAGTTTCTTTAAAAAAAACACAACACCAAATACATCAAAGTTACAGCATCAGAGGATTTAATTGGTGAAAGCTGCGAACATGAAGCAGCAGCAGTACGACTACACACTCTACACACTGTACTTCTACTACAGTTTATTACCATCTCTACTTCCTGTGTCACATCGCATCTCACATTCTTGTTGAAAACATGGTAACGATCTCTCTTCTTCTGCTACGAAGCCAAGATGGCGGCCACCTGAGGATGAGATGTGGCCATGGTTTGACCCTTCCAGCTTCCTGTATCTACATGTTGCAGTAGGCTACTTGTCAGTGTAACCGGTGTACAGTAAACTCTGAGTTGTGTTGTAGAGAAGTAAACTCAAGCCACCCGAGCCCCTACAAGAACGAACATAACATGAATATATTGCAAAACATTGAATGAAGGTCAAATAAAACATAAAAGAAAAGAAAACGCTCAGCTCTCCCTCAGAGGAAGAAGAAAAGAGAGTTTCAGCTGGACATGGACATTTTATCCAAAGACAAGAATGCAGAGACACACAGGACAAAAGCTCTGCTCGAGGAGGAATATCTGTCAGGTAACTCAAATGAAAACAATTTTGTGTGATTATATGAGATGCATAACCCCTGTTACATTAGGAGTCAACTGATTATCGGCATGGTCGATAATATCGGCCTTTTTTTTTTCTTTTGATCAAAACAAAAAATACACAATTCACACATGAAATAGTCAAGTCTAGTTCCTGTCCAGACAAACGAACAGACTTCCCAGTTCCCCCCCCCACCCCAGGTACTGTTAACTGGACCCCGGCAGAATTCAATGCATCCGACATATTCAAACATGAGTTTGCAGATTCATACATTTATAAATAATATATCTAGGTTAACAAAAGTGATTGTGATTGAAATGTTTATTTCGAATATGAAAATAAAGTAATAAAAAAAGAGAATAAGACAAAACATTTAAACATGAAAAAATAGAATACATATTCGAAAAGGAGTGAGAAGAAGTAAAACTTATAAACTCCCATCCCCTCTCCTTATATATGTCTAGCTAAGATCCTTGTCTAAACATATCTTATGTTACAAAATCATGAATATAGTTTATTTATAATTTACTTTACGTTTTAATTTAATTTACGTTTACTAATAAACTAAAGACATGTCGGCATTTTTATGATAATCGACATCTGACATGTTTTTCTGATGATAACGGCTTAGATACATGTATTTTAGAACGCAGCCTGAAGTCGCCACGCTCCTCCGCTGCGTAACAACGTCCCGCCCACTGATTGGTTACACGGCACAAGTGAAAACCAATCAGCACTGAAGCCTCTACATGCAGCGCCATGCACAGACCAGGAGGTTGTTCATTTTTACTGCAAATGAATATCAGTTATTGGTTTCGGTATTGGTGTTGGCCCTGAAAAAAAAACATAGTACTTTTGTCAAAGTGAATGCACTCATGCACTCAGTGTCTTTTTATGATGATTATTATGAAGCTTTTGTTGTGTGAGATGTTAGTTCAGTTTGTCGTCCACTCTGGATCATCTGAGCTGTTTGTTTTGTTGTTTTTAAACATATTTCTGCTGACGACAGCTGTCTGAAGCTGCAGGTTGATGACAGTGGACGTTTTTTTTTATTTTTTATTTCTGCTTCACTTTGTTTCTGAAGTAAATCTGCAATTTCTGTGCCCTCCCCACTTGAAAAAAACATATTTGCACAGGCTGGAAACCCCAAACAAGGAGCTCTTAAATTGGGCTAAACGCTGCACAGAGCTGCAGGCGGGGGCTGTTATTTCCCAGTGGGTCACAATTACTATCATCCTCTCTTTTTTTTTTTTTTTTTTTACATTACATTACACAGTCATCTGATTTAATTTTAATATCAAAACAGCCCCTTAACGGAGCTTTAATGCAAACTGAAGGATCCTGACTGGCTGCTGGGTCAAGGTCACCTCCGCCGCAGCCCGACACACATCGCTGTTCGTGTTTTCTTTTCCTTTTTTCTTTTTTTTTAACATCGCTCTTTTCATTATGTTTGATTTTCTGTGGCGGCGAGCGGCGGATGAGCTCATCTGAAGCCTGTCTCATCCGGTGACATCGCCTCATCACCTGAGACTCTGCATTCATTCCCCTCTAAGTCCTCACACCTAATTTAAATGGCCACTTAAATCCTCGGCTCATCCTGTGGGTTTTTTTTCTTTAAATTACTTTCAACATCAGATTTTTTTCCTTTTTTTTTACCCGTCGTCTCTCTCTCTCTCTCTTTCCTTTTCTTTTCTTTTTTAACCTCTCAGTGTGGAACAATGGCGTTACCATGGCAATCAGAGTAGCTGTCAAGTAAAAAAAAAACACACACATAACAACAGAGAGTGGATGTGGAAGGGGAATGGGTGGAGGAGTTGTCACCAGCTCCTACAAACAGTTGGATTAACATTTAGGCAATTTTCCACAGCGTGCTTGAGATGATGAAGCGGCGCCACTTTCGCATTCAGGGGAACTGAAATTACACCCGCAGCGATGCTTTATTTAAAGTATTATCTGTGGTCTCCCCTTACGTAACCCCCCCCTAGATGAGATGCCACAGCTCTGACATGTGCTGCTTTGCTGCTGCCAAGGTGTTATTACACAAGCCGGCCGGGGGAATGTGACTGTAAATCACACAAACCAACCAACAACCACCACCACCACACGCCGTTTGCTCTCCGTGTCCCCGCGTCCCCGGAAATTGGAGGAATAATTCAACTCAGTCAAATGAGATAATACAATCTCTGCTCTCTTTCTCTTTCTCCACTTCCTTGTTTATAATGCAAAACTATTGTTGCAGCAGATGAGTGAGTGAGTGAGTTGTGGCCGGATTAGGATAATTAAATATACACCCAGACTGCAGAAACTTTGTATTGACACACACAGCTCTATCAGTCAGACTCAGGTCAACGGCACCACAACGTCTAAAGAGCAGCGTATACAGGGTATATACAGGAATCTTCTCAACATTTTTTAATGTTTAATGTTTAATTTTCAAGCTGTAACCATTTACATCAGTGACACTTTTAACTGAACAGTTTTAGTTTTTGTGATAAAGACTCTAGACCACTATGATACAACAGAATTAAAAAAAAGGCTGGGATAATAAATCAAAGGCAAAGTTTATAAAAAAAAAAAAAACATTGCTCAACTCTCAGAAAAACAAAAACAACAATCTTCTTTTCTTTTTCATGAACCGGTTCATCTTTGTTTTTTAATAAAACAAATAAATTCACACACTTTCACAATGTTTTTTACAACTCAAACTCTTGGACAGCGAATTCAGAAAAAAATACCTTCAATATTTAAGACTTTATAAAGTCGTGAAAAGACTTTTTAATACTTTTTAAGGGTCTTAATTTTCCCAAAATTGATTTATCACCTTTTAATACTTTTCAAGACCCCGCGGATACCCTGGTATAGTTTTGAAGGAAGAAAGGGGAAAATTGTGTATGTGTGTGTGTGTGTGTGTGTAGCGGGGATGCAGCAGGAATTTCTGATTCAATAACCTCAGGTGGGAGCAGACAGAAAGCACTTTGGGTGAGTAAAGAAAGTCATTTCAAACTGTCGATCAAAGCGAATCACTGACATCTGCCTGAAGATGGAGGTATCAATCACCCAGAGTGCAGCCGGGGTTTAAACTGGTAACACGGCCACATTACGGCCCCGGACCCAGGGACTGGGAACTGGAGATTACACTACACACTGCTCTGCTCCGTGTGTGTGTGTGTGTGTGTGTGTGTGTGTGTGTGTGTGTGTGTGTGCAGAGTCGAAGTCGAAGTTGAGTTGAGTTGGGAACTGGGAGATTGAACCGCTGCAAACCAACCGGGGGGTGAATGAGAATTTTCAAACCTGATCAGTGGGTTCGGCTGCGTGATCGACATTCACCACCACCGCCGCTGCTGCTGCTGCTGCTGCTGCTGCTGCTGCTGCTGCTGCTGCTGCTGCTGCTGCTGCTGCTGCTGCTGCTGCTGCTGCTGCTGCTGCTGCTGCTGCTTCAGCTTCTCATTAGTCCACTGGAAACTTTTGCATACAAATGTTGTGCAGAGAGGAGAATCAGTCGGCAGTCACCAGTGTTTCATCCAAACTACTTTGATTTATTGTTCAGGAACAGTGGTGGGAATAACAGAGTAAATCAAAAAAGTTACAGTTTCCTCCCTTATAATGCGTTGACTGTTACTGACAATAAAATACACCGTTACTTGACTCAAGAAGTCCCGACACAAAATAATAATCAACCTGTTTAAAGGGATAGTTCAACATTTTGGCAAATTGGCCCATTGCCATAATCCCTGTAGTCATAGCAGTAGGTTCATTACCTTTAATTGTCGGTGCAAGCTGTTTTTAGAACGGCGGAGCAGAGCCGTGAGCTGCTCAGAGCTACGCTACGGAGGCTCATTATGGGATTTCTTGGTTTCCCTCATCAAATACACAATCCAACAACTCCACAACGCTCTGGTGGACAAGTTGTGAGCTGCACATTCACCACGCTATGAGATAATAACACAACGTTACCACACAGAGTTGTTTTAAAGGGAAATACAGAGACTGTTGATGAAAAACTGTCCCTGAAGGCAACGTGCATCAGCGGTTTTGCATGAATTTACTGCTCTGCTCCGCCGTTCTAAAAATAGCTTGCACCGACAATGAAAGGTAACAAACCTACTGTATAGGGATTATGGCAATGGGCCAATTTGCCAAAATGTTGAACTATCCCTTTAAGTTTACGTTATGTAAGGTTACGTTATGCAGGGATACTGAGTGAGTGGGTTAGTTCAAGTCATTTTTACATATTTTAGCATTATATTTAGGAAAAAAGTAACTCAATAGTTACTTTTCCTGGTAATGAGTTACTTTTATATTGTATTAACTCACTTAAAGTAACCAGTAACTCTAACTAATTACTTTTTAAAGTAACACTGTTCAGGAACTCTCTCTCTCTCTCTCTCTGTGTATAATTAAACCACTAAATGACTAAGTGATAAATCAGGACCCAGCTGATGTTCTTCAGGTTTCCAAATAAACAAATTTGCTTGTGATGATGAGAATTAGCAAAACTAATCTGTTACCAGGCGCCCCGGGGTCGGCGGCTTCGCTTTGTAACCCACTCATTTAATAAATCTCTATTCATCCTGACGTTAGACAAACAAAAGGTTTTTTTTTTTTACAATTTCCATCACAGCTGAAGTTAAACCTGATCTCATCGTCCCTGGAGAATGATGCAGCAAAAAAGAAGAAGAAAAGAGCTTCTGAATTAATATTTAAACCTTTAATCTTAGGAAGCTTTAGGGTCTTGGGTCAGAATAATGTATGTTATTAGATGTTAGATGGAAAATAAACTGAAACTGAAACTGATTTAAACCACTAATTATCATAATAAAGGTCAATGTGTGTTATAGAACAGCTGACCGAAAGCCAGTTTGCTTTACTCTCTATTAGTTTCTATTCTAGTTTCTATTAATCTTGATAAAACAATAAATAAGAGCAACAAAAAGCTTAAACATATACACATACATATGCATTAAAAAAACAACGTCCATAAAAACACTTGACACCAACATGATGACATTTATTTAACGCTTCAACAGAACATAAAGGACATTTACATATTGAAGTGTTGCTGTGCAGCTGCAGATGAACGACTCCTCCCATCTTTACCTCATTATTTCCTCCATGTTCCACATTTGCTCTGCACATCTTCAGTCCCAGCAGCGACAAACACACACACACACACACACACACACACACACACACACACACACACACACACACACACACACACACACACACTGCACCAATCTCAGGATGTCACGGTAAAATAATAAATAAAAAATAAACTAAAAACATTAAAGGCAGCAGACTTCAATCACAAATCCTTCACAAAGCCGATGCTAATATTTCAGCAGCGAGTCGACGTGTTATCACTTTGTTTTTAAAAAGAAAAGTTACCATGAAAGGCTGTTGGATGTTTTAAGTTCTCTGCATTAAAACGACTAAAGAGACTTCTTTAAATTGACAACTTTTTTATTTGTGACTTTCTGACTCAGATAGCGTATCGGACAGAATCAAATCAAAAACGTCCAGGACTCAAACTCATAGAAAAAAGAAAAGAAAAAAAGAGAAAAGACTAGAAATGTTCCCAGAATATGTAATAAGAGCGACAAGAGGAGCAGCGTTGATCTAGAGCTGCTGCTGCTGCTGCTGCTGCTGCTGCTGAGCTGAACGTTGGTTAAAGAGAAGCTTTCCTGTTGATAGACAGTCGGTGAGATTAAGGTTCAGTTTTGTTGCGATAAGGCCGGAGGATCTGATGGCTGCTGACAACATCGCTGAGCTGTTTCCAAGGACGGAGCCACGCTACCCACAATGCATTTCAACAGAGAGCTTTTACACTCCTTTCCTTCCTTCTTTCCTTCCTTTTTTTTTTTACCTTAGACAAACTGAACTGGATTTGTATGTAGAAGACTCTGTGACAATGTTATCCTTAGTTTATTATTCAGCAGCGGTGACGGATGTGGGAGGTTGTTAAGGTTAGAAGAGGAAGAAGAAGTGTTTGTGTCAGAGGTTTAATCTTCTCCATGTTCAACACATGAGGTGAAGAAGTTCTCAGGTTTGCAGAGTTGATCCGATCCGTTGACGTATAATTGACCTGTTGACTTTTTACCACCTGTGTCTGCACGGTTCGTCCAGTGTGCTCGACGTGTTCTTCAGCTGCTCTTCAGTTTTTCCTCTTGGAAATCAAAATGGCGGTGAAAGGTCGTCACAAGGTCACGGCCAAAACCTGTCTCAGCTTCCACGGATACATGACAGTGATGGTTTGGATCATGATTGAAGAAGAAGAAGAAAAATACTTTATTCATCCCCTGGAGGAAAATTCAATCTGGTGATCGTGGCACCAGATGTTACACCAGAAGAATCACAATGTTGTTGTTGTACTTAGGTTTTTACCGGAGTGAAGCTACAAACTCAGACCTCATCCACTTCTCCCAAAATGATCTTTTTCTTGTTTGTTTTGATGCAAAAAAGGCAGAAATATCTGTTCAAAATTCATGTATTATTGAGTTACGACAATTTTATTTATTTTCATTTAGACCAACTTATCAAATTAAGTTATCAACTCATTATAATGTATATGCATAACAAACTTATTTTTTTAAGCAGAAAAAGCTCTTGATTTTGAGCTATACAAACTAACCCCATGAATCACTTTTTAGAGTGTACATGAAAACGATCGAGCAGCGTTTGCAAATAATAAAGTTTTTGCCTCCACAAAACGCTGTTTCCATCTGGACGAAACGATAAAAAACTGAATGCAAATTCACTGAAACCTGAGAGTGTGATTGTGTATTTTATGAATTTAAAGTCAAGGGTGGTGCATCCTGCAGCCAGCGAGCATGAATATGCAAAGAGTAAATTTTGCATTTTCATTGTGCACAAGAGGAGGAGTTTTGGGCCTGACGGTGACATCAGACTAAAGACCAGAGGGTTGGTTGATCCTCTGGGGACCGTGAGCATCAACAGCAAATATCATCTCCCTCATTAATAATCACATCCCAGAGTCACGAAGTCGAGGAGCAAAGTAAAGTGTCGTCGAGAGGATTCATTTTCTCTAATTGCTGCGGCGGATGGAGTTTCCCTCTGGACTCGTAGAAACTCACAACAACAGCAGCAAAGTGTTTTACTGAGATTTACTGGAAACGCTGCTTTTCTTTTCTTTTCTTTTCTTTCCCTCAGAGACTCAGTGTGGTGAAGCACTCACAGCTCTCCACTCTCCACCCGCCATCACCGCAATTAATCAGCACTTTCAGCGTCACATCATTAAAGTCAAACCTTTTCCCGTCATAACTGCAAACAACACGGGAAAACGCTCTTCATATTTTTCCCGCAATTTACTGTACTGTACTACGCCTCTCAGCTCCCCCCATCATCCTCCAGCGTCTCCGTGATGGTTGAGCTCATAAAATTGATGAAGACACTAATGCCCGATGCCGATGAGAGGCTGGAAGACGTCGTCCAAGGTTTCTCCATTATCCAGCAGCAACACGCTGTTAAAGTTTACGGACGGGCCCTTTATCTGTATGTGTGACGGAGTGACGGGAGGATTTGTGGGTCCTGGAAGCTGAGTGAAAGCTTTAACAGCGGCCGTAATATGAGCGTTCACTCACTCGCTGATTTATGAAAATGTTTTACAAATAATGTTTTAATGATGTAATCTAAACCCAACACACCTCAGTTCATCGTGCACGAGGAATCAAACTTTAGCAGTTTCACAATCTTTTTTTTTTTAAAGGAATGTGACATCGAAGCGCAATTTCTCCTCATCCAACCGTTGCTCTCTCTCCTTTTAACTTTGGGAAATTTTTGTGATAATTATTTTATTACCTTCTGAAGTCAGGCATGTGAACTTCAAAGCTGATATGGATTCATGGCAAAGTATTCTGAAGAGACTTCTCTCCCTCTCTTTCCCTCTCCCTCTCTTCGTCTCTCTGGCAAACTTTTTATCTGCTTAAAGAGGTCTATTGCTTATGGAATCAAAGCACCGCTGGAGCACAGCCTCTCAATAATGCAGCACACACACACACACACACACACACACACACACACACACACACACACACACACACACACACAGACACACACACCTTCCCTGGCTCTGGTTCACAGGAGGAGGAAAGTGAAAGAGGTCTGACTCTAAACCCCACAGCAATTGTTAAATAACAATGATTTGAATCACCTCTGGTGTGATGATTCATTTCCCCCCGAGCCAAACAAAACCAGCAGCTGCTTTGTTTGGTTTCTCACACACACACACACACACACTGACACACACACCTCCGACACAACATCTCCATCATCATAACTCTTGTCAGCGTGTCGGGACATGAATATGACTCCTCCTGTCACCTTGTGTTTTTTGTTTGGATCATAATTAAGCCTGTGATTGAACGTAGCATCGTGCGTTAATGCTCCCGCTGTGGAAAAAAGAGCAAACTCCTGAATATTTGACTGATGTGCCAATTAATTTACATAAAATAAGATCATATCTTCACACCGTTATTATTATTTTTATTATTATTATAATAAAACGCTGCATAAGTAATTGCTATAACCATGGCAATTAGTCAACATGGATGTGACAAAACGTCTCAACACCAAAACTAACTGATGGGACCAACATGGAGCAGTACTGTAATCTATCTATAGAAAAAAGAAGAAGGAGAAAAAGAAAAGA
Source organism: Trachurus trachurus (assembly GCF_905171665.1). Classification (NCBI taxonomy): domain Eukaryota; kingdom Metazoa; phylum Chordata; class Actinopteri; order Carangiformes; family Carangidae; genus Trachurus; species Trachurus trachurus. The sequence continues at coordinate 2,332,706 of NC_139911.1, read as the reverse complement.
TAGATAGATGAGTGGTGTCACTGCTATTTTGCTCGTTTGTTTTCTTGTTAATATTATATGTTTCATCATCTTTCATTTTTTGAAATAAGAGTATAATATTGGTGTTGATAGTAAGCCGATTCAATTATAACAATAAAAAGGGGCAGGTACTACGTTTTTCTTCATCCTGCTCCTTTTCAATTATGGTGACTGTGTGTGCATTATGTAAATACTGTATGCAGGGCTGTTGCTAGGAATTCCAGGCCCCTTTAAAGAATACTAAAGTGGGTCCCTCCCCCTAACTTTTCCAGTTTTTTTTTCTTAGACTACGTATATATTATCATTTTTTATTTAGCCTACTTTTTTGATGCTAATGCAGCATTACACTGCAAAAACTCAAGTATCTTAGCAAGAATATTTGTCTTATTTCTAGTCAAAACAAATCTCATTCTACTTAAAATAAGACTCATCACATTAAAAGGAGCTTGTTTTTAGACACTTTTTACTTCTTTCAAGCAGATTTTCACTTGAAATAAGTAGAAAAATCTGATAGTGGAGCAAGTTTTTCTTCCTTATTACAAGCACAAAAAACCTGCTTTCACTGGCAGATTTTTCTATTTATTTCAAGTGAAAATTAGTTTGAAACAAGTGAAAATGATCTAAAAAAAAAAAAAAAAAAGTTAATTTTTAGGTGATGACTCTTATTTTAAGTGGAAAGAGATTAGTTTTGACTAGAAATGAGACATTTGGACAAGAAATAAGACAAATATTATTGGAAAGATGTTGAGTTTTTACAGTGTACTATGAGTATTAGTCAGGGTCTTATGCAGAATAAATCAGTCATACAAAGATTAGACTACTGGGGTTTTTTATGGGCCCCTAGAGTTATCATCACCTTTCTCCCCTATACAACGGCCCTGACTGTATGTGCAACCATGTGTAGTATGTATACCATGAATGGAATAAATCAAAGTCTTCGGTCTTGTCGGGCTGCAGCCGGAGATCTGAGGGGGATTTCCCGAATGTTTCCGACTTGACCAGGAAAAAAAACACACAAAATCTGAGAGACAGCAGCGTTCTGCAATCTGTCTCTTCTCATCTTCAGTGATCAAAACTCAGTTGGTGGCTGTTGAGGTCACGACAGATGAGGGGAGCGAGTTGAAACTTCTGAGTGATAAAAAAAAAAAAACTTCTCTAAGACTCACGACGACTTATCACTGCGAGGAGCCGGAGAATTGCCCTGTTTGCAAATGCTGCTGCGTCTGCTGCCTTATCCCTGATGAAGACCATGATAACGATGACAATTTAATTCCTAAAGCAACGCTGTGCACTGCCGAGCATTTTGTTCTCTTCATAATAGAGTTTGGTAGTTACTCTTTTTTTTTTTTTTTTTTTTTACTTTTTCATCTCTTTTTAAAAAGATATCAAAGGTTTCCTGTGTCCAATTTTTTCTTTCACGTTACATAACAAACTCCCTATCTAAAGCATTGAAGCAATATACACATTTGTACCACAGCAAATCATGTGGTGCTCTTTTTTTACAATTACCCAGTAAAACAAGTTGTTCAGGATGAAATCAGACACCAAACCTGAATGTTAACGTGTTCATTTCTGCTGTAAAGTCGGACGTTGACTCACCGCTGCAGCCGCACTCTAGTGGTCGTTAGAGGAACTGCAGCTTCTGGTTCATTTTGCAGCTCTGGAAGCGGCTGCGTGTCTCTGCCAGATCATTAATTAGGCCTAATTGTGTTAAATCCTTTGCATCTGCCCACAGTCTGTTACATAATCCTCCATTTTTATTAATTTACCGTGCATTTGCATGAGTCCACTCCATCTACTGTGCAATTACCACTCGTAGCCTACGTACTGTAGCTGCATTAACAGCAGAGCCCCCGCTGTGCTCAGGTTCTGCCTGCATCTGTCAGACAGCGTTGGTTTTACACCAATCAAATATTATGTAATATTAATGTATCTGTCGTTAAATGTCAGTCTGGAAAAACACAGTAATGCTGTGTCATTAGGAAAGTCTGTGGACAGCAACAGCTTGAAGTGAAGCTGTCAGTGTATGTGTGTGTGTTGGATGCATGCGTTTCTGTTTGGGTTTATCCTTATGTCAGATTTTCACTTTCGGAAAAACATCAACAACTGTGCTGGAAAAAAAAGAGTAAAAAATCAATTTATTTTGAAGTATCCATCAGCTGTGTCTGAATACATTTTAGAGCTAAGAAATAGGTCATGCAGTTGCTGAATCGTACTTTACTGTAGCCTACAGTCCACACTCTTGGTTGTTGATGAGGTTCAGGAGTTTTTGAGATGCAACAGCTGCAGCGGTTCACTGCCGGGCCGAGCTGAACCAGTTCCTCGGTGCACGGTGCTCCATCTTTAAAACCACCGGGGTAAATGAGGTTTCATGATGGAGGCTCAGATATGCATCCACATAATGTAATGTGCACCGTTCTGATCTATATTTGGAAGCACACTGAGTGCAGCGCACGTACAACCGTATCAAGGTGCCTCCATTATGAGCCTAATACATGAGAAGTGCATTTAAAAGCAATACAATCTAAATTTAGCCGCCAAAATCGAATTTGTCTCATATGAAGGAGCTTAAAGAGCCGCCCCGTTCAGGCAAGGCCACTTCAGTCGCTCCTGCATAGATTATAATGCATAAGGCGCTGTAGGAATAATGAAGCAGGGATGGAAACACATTTTACAACAGCGACTAAAACACAGCAAATTAAACCAGCAGGGCGCTGTGGGCAGGAATTAACTTTAGCTACTTACTGGGCTCTTGTTTTGGTTCATTTGATTAAGCCGCAGATTTGCAGAGGGGATATGCACCATGCAAACGTTGATGTATGTTGATGCACAGATGAATTGAAACAGAATGAATACTCGGGGTCTGAGAAACCCCCAGAGAGTCTGAGCAACGAGGAGGAAATTGGGTGAAAAATTTGAGACCCAAATCAAAACTGACCAGTGGAAAAATGCTCCCGAGCCACGTGTGCAATGCATGTGTTAACCATAAATCAATCTGAAACCAGAAAAGGGACCTCAGCCTGGATAAAAAATATATAATAAAACACATCTGTGAATGAAATAAAAGAATCTCCAGGAGGACGGAGCGAGCGATGCATTGAGAAATTATATTAAATTGGATTCCAGCACTGTCCGTGTTCCAGTGGATCAACCATTCATCCCTTTGTTGCTCTCCATCTGAATCCCCCTTTTAGAAAAGATTAACATAGCTAAACATGTCCTGATCCACGACAAGCAGCCTAAACACTGGGCCACCGATCCCGTAAATATAGAAAAATGCCCAGCCATCAGTGATGTGTGATGAGAAACGAGACACAATAAAAACCCACCAAGGCCTCTGTTTTTTGGGGTTTTTCCGTCCGTATACAAACTCACGTTGCTGGAAACGACGACCGCCAGGAAGCCTCAGTCCTCAGAGAACGGGGAATATTGAAAGAACACATTTTATGAGCAGAACAGAAAAATATAACGTATGATGCCACCTCAGAGGCAGATATTTCCCTTTTTTTTCTTCTTTTGTGGGGGATGATAGATGCTCTGCCTCCCCTTCTCCCTTTGGTATTTGCCTTTTTTGCTATGAAACACCACGACTCAGGCTGGTAAACATCGTGTGCAAGCGGGGTGCGGTATAATGCTGGAGTTTTTAGTGATCAATAGTTAAGTACTATCTCGCTTTTTATACGGTGTTGAAAATGCATCCTGCAGCTTAAGTTGTCAAGATGCAAGGTAATATACCATGACAACATGCGGTGAAAGGTTTGTTTCCTTTTCTTTCTTTCTTTTTAAAGAAGAGACAAATATTCAGATAAAAGGAAATAGAGCAGCATTCATCCTCTCTTCTCTCCAGTGAGTCGAACTGCGCAGCAACAACAAAACAACAGCATATGTTATATCTGGGATGTAGCTATAGGTACAGTAAAGCTGGCGGGCCCGGGAGGCACGCTGCTTTATGAACAGCGGCTTTGAACGGGTTTTGTGAGGAGTTATTTGTCTGAAACAACATGGTGCGCCGGTTTTTACCTTTCAAAAGTAACACAAGATATTAGGTTTGAAGATGAAGGAAGAAACATCACTAGACATATGTATTTATTAAGCTTTTCCATAACTTAAAGGTCCCATATTGTAGGAAGTGACATTTCCCCAAGTCTTGTTGGATTATAAAGCAGCTCTAGGTTCTATATTAATACTGTGAAAGTATCAAAGCCTCAGTCCACAGAGAAATGCACACAGCCTGTATTCAGAAACTGAGCCTTTAAAAACCAGCCGTCAGGACTTCCTGTCACTTTGTGATGTCACAACAAAGCAGTCACACTAAGCCCCGCCCACCACCATCAAAAACAACTTGCAGGATTTGGTTTCTCTGAGTGTTTTATTCTGAAATCTGCTCTATTTAAAAGAAAAAAAAGTATCATTCAGAAAACTTTCAGCCAATCAGAAGAGATTCTCAGAGCCTCTTCCTCTCTTCTGATTGGCCGACACCAACCTGTTGTTACTAGAGCTCCAGAGAGAAGCTGAGATTGTTTTAGGCTCTTCAAAAGTTCAAATAAAACACTGGGAAAAGAAAATGATCCGACCTTTAACTTTGACTCATCAAATAAATCTCAATCATCTTAGAAACTGAACTGAATCCTTTGCAATCCAAAATTAATGGACATTTATGCTAATTACTCTTCTGTAAGAGTTCAAGCACTGACACGACCAACACACAAACACTCAAAAATCTTTCCTCAGTTATTTATTGTGTCATAATTCCCAAACATCACAATATTCTGTTTTGCCGGTGTAACATTTAGTAGCTGCAGAACTGGCTTCGTCTGCTCGAGTTAAGTTTTCGTCCAAGGACAAAGTAGAGAAGTGAACAATTAGCACATCTACAGAAGATACAAGATGTTCAGAATATATACGGCCTCTTGAGGAGAAAAACCCCCAAACCATTCCTGTGGCCAGCGATGGATTTTGTGTCCAGTTTAACAACAGAGAACAGAATAAAGTGCTCAGAGCGTTGACCTCAGAGACAATAAAAGGTGAGATTTGGATTCAACACAAAGCCTCATTTTATTGTGCAGAGTCATGGTGGAGACAGAAATCAGCTCGCTGCAGAGAGTCGAGGGGGGGGAAGGTCATGATACGATTTGGGTTAAAATAAATCTGAGAGTGGAAGAAGGTTTATTGTGATAGGTTGTTACAGGAAGCAGAAGACTGGCATCAGTGACACATTTTAATGACACTTCAATCCACTCGCTCTTCTCCATGAAAGTCTCGACTTGTTTAATCTCGCTCTAGTTTTGCTTTTGTTCTTGAAAGACAGGAGAATTAATTCACGCAGCTGTTACACGTCTTTGTTGTTTATTGACGACTGAACACTTGACTCCCGCTGCTGCTGCAGGAACCGAGAAAACACACCTCAACTCAACTACACTGCAAAAACTCTAAATCTTAACAAGAATATTTGTCTAATTTTTAGTCAAAATGTCATTTCTAGTCAAAACCTATCTCATTCTACTTAAAATAAGACTCATCACATTAAAAAGTAGCTTGTTTTTAAGACACTTTTTACTTCTTTCAAGCAGATTTTCACGTGAAATAATCTGATAGTGGAGCATGTTGTTCTTTCTTATAACGAGCATAAAAAAACTTGCTTTCACTGGCAGATTTTTCTACTTATTTCACGTGAAAATTTTGATTGAAACAAGTGAAAATGATCTAAAAACAAGTTGATTTGTAGGTGATGAGTCTTATTTTAAGTGAAAAGAGATTGATTTTGACTAGAAATGAAACATTTCAACAAGAAATAAGACAAATATTCTTGGAAATATTTTGAGTTTTTGCAGTGTAGTGAATACTTAGGAACATACACTGCAAAAACTCCAAGAATATTTGTCTTATTTCTAGTCAAAACTAATCTCTTTCCACTTAAAATAAGACTCATCACCTTAAAAAGTAGCTTGTTTTTAGACACTTTTTACTTTTTCCAAGTCTATTTTCACTTGAAATAAGTAGAAAAGTCTGATAGTGGAGCATGTTTTTCTTTCTTATTACAAGCACAAAAAACTTGCTTTCACTGGCAGATTTTGTTTTACTTATTTCAATTGAAAATTAGTTTGAAACAAGTGAAAACTGTCTTAAAACAAGTTAATTTTTAGGTGATGAGTCTTATTTTAAGTGGAAAGAGTTTAGTTTTGACTAGAAATGAGACATTTTGACAAGAAATAAGACAAATATTCTTGGAGAGATTTTTAGTTTTTGCAGTGTAGTACCCATAATAACACACCACTGTAGGAAACATCGTGTGCAGCTCATCCCCTGTTTCACCTCGACTTGAACCGACTGCAACCGAATGTTTCGCTCTCCGCCGTATTGTTTTGTTTTGTTTTGATAAGTTTGTTTTGGAGGCTGTTAAACTGTCTCGGTGTTGATGAAGCAGCTCTAATTATTTGGGCGGTTAAGCATAATGATGAGGTCGTCATCAGGGACATCGTTCGTGTCTTCTGACCTCGTCTGTCTCGTCTGCCACCTCAACACAAACACACACACACACACACAGATCTGGGCCGGTGTGTTTCAGACATTTCTATTACACTCTGATTGTCGTCCTTGAACGAGGCCCCGTGCACCTCTACACGACCTCGGGTAGAAGAATGTTTTTCCGAAGGCAACTCTCCAGTTTTAACAGTTTTGTGCACAAAATTGTCACCAGTGTTCATTTTACAGTCGTTGTGTACCATATTAAGGTGAGAAAAAACATTGGTTTTTCATGCACTGGTCAATTTTGAGATTTGGGGGTTATTTTGCTTTGTGTCTTCTTTTAGATTGGAGGAAAAGAATGGTAGAAAATTCGCTTTATTTTGTTTTCTTTCATCTGTAGATTTCTCCTAAATTCACCAAAAATTAAAATACTACTCTAACCCATGTCATTGTAAAGCTCTTTCTCCTGGACGATGATGTAGGCTCCAAAAATAGTAATATATTTTGTATCAGCAACAAATCGTAAAAATATGATTGACAATAACAATCTATGGAATTTTACAATACAAATCTTAAAAGGCCGTTTTCTCAAAATGAGTTTTTCAGACTCTGAGCTAGAAATATCCACTTCAGCAGCACTTACAGACACCAAACCTTCCACTTTTATTATGTGCTATATTCTGAAGGTTTTTACAGAGGGGTTTGTTGATATATCATTCACAGCCTCATTTATACAACATTTTATTCCTAAAAACATGGCAAAATTTTTTTCAAGTATTTTTATTTACAGAGTGATAAAAAGTGATATCCAGAATCCTCTCTGTAAAAACTTCTGACTCTAATATGACAACAAAATGAAACAAGAAGTTTAAAAGTGGCTTTATCCAATATGCAGATTTCTGTTACAAAATATGCAAAGTAGTGCATATTTAATTGGATATGTTGTCATTTACATATTTAAACATAAAATTTGACAAAACTTGTAATACAAAAAATATTTATCTTAATATAAGTGATAAACTTGGGAAGCTTCATGGTGATATCTGTTAGTTAATTTTTTTACCCTATTCACCTGTAGTGCAGAGATGTGGTTTTGCTGTGAATCCCAGTTCCCAGTGCACAATGTGTGTTATCAGTGGGAATTATTATTGCCATCTTCATGCTCCAGTAGATGCACATGTTGATATATGTTGATATTATCATTATGGACATTAATACAGTACATAATGTCCTCATATTGCCAGACAACATCTAACTATTCTTCCTGTGGTCGCCGTGGCTCCAAACTTCTTCCACTTTTCCTTGCTTGCTGCTGCTGACACACAAACTGCTAATTGTCATTCAACTTGATTTGACTCGTCGCTGCTGAGGCTGAATTTGTAATTGTGATCCAGTTATTTCAAAGACCCCCTTTCCCTTTTTTTTTTTCATGCGCCGTTCCCATTATTATTGTACAGCACCACCCCTGTGGCTCTTTTTTAACAGGCTCACACCATCACTGTAACTTGTCTGCAACGCTTTGAACGCACACTCTCCCAAACTGTTGTGGGGAAGGCTTTTTAAGTTTTTGTGAACTCATTAGGGATTTGTGTGGTACACCTCAATGTTTGGACCATATTGTGCTAAGATCATCAGGAAGTGAGTCTGGTAGATATTATAACAGGGATTTTTGGGTTGTTTTGTGCTGACATGTGATGTATAGAGAGAATAAAAGGAGTTGATTGGATTCCCCCAAAGAAAGAAAGAAAGAGCAAGAGTTCATTTGGAAGTTGGATTGAAGCTGTAACAGGCTGAACATGGACGGAGGAGTGACCTGTCTGAGAAGGGCTTTCCATTAAAGGGATACTTCACCCAAAAATTGAAATTTCACTCATTATCTACTCCCCCTCATGTGGATTAAGGGCTGGGAGAAGTTTCAGAGTCCTCCGTGGCTTCTCTGAGTTACAGGGGGTCTCGGCGTAGCAGTGCATGTCCATATAACGGTTGCAAATGGATACCAACTGTCTTCATAACAAAAAGACACACCAAAAAACATCCAAATACCTCCATGCTGCTCGTATGTAATGTCCGTCTTGTATTGAAGCCCCGAAATGCAAAATTGTCCTGAAAAAAATTAAATAAGTCTATAGTTCAAGCTTGTTTTTTAGCGGAAGCTTCTCGAAGCTCCTCTTCCCGGTTCGTCAAATTTGGACGGAAATTTGGTTCGTCCATTTCGGGGCTTCAATACAAGACGGACATTACATACGAGCAACATGGAGGTATTTGGATGTTTTTTGGTGTGTCTTTTTGTTACGAAGACAGTTGGTATCCATTTGCAACCGTTATATGGACATGCACTGCTACGCCGAGACCCCCTGTAACTCAGAGAAGCCACGGAGGACTCTGAAACTTCTCCCAGCCCTTAGTCCACGTGAGGGGGAGTATAGATAATGAGTGACATTTCAATTTTGGGTGAACTATCCCTTTAATTAAGCAGCTGTACTTTCTCCCTCTTTGTCCAAATTAAATGCTATTCTGGGGGGAAATCTACACATCTCTGCTGAAGCACCGAGCTCAGTGATGCTCGGTCCAGATAAAGTTGGACAGACCTCGTCACCTTTGAGGTTTTTCCAGCCCAGTTTTTTTTCTTTTCTTTCGTATCCAAACAGTCGTCAGTAGAAGCTGCTGCCAACGTACAGAATAGAGTAAAGCCCCAAAGCTTTAAAAACTCGACTGGAGCTGTCACAATTCGCCCGTTCTCTCCAAATGTCACCCCCCCCCCCCCCCCAGCCCTCATCAGGCATTCCCATTGCGAGTAGTAAGTACTTTGTCATTCTGCTAGCCGTCGACTTGAATTGACATTTCACTCAGTGTCTCTCTCATTTCATTCAGTATTCTTCTGAGGCTGCCTTTGCCTTTGCCTCTGCCTCTGCCCCCCCCCCTCCCCACCCCCATCTCTTTATTTTCAGCCATGCCATTTCACCTTTCTGTCTCCCTGGGAATGGATTATCCAGCCAGCCAGCATAAAAAATTAAACTGCCAAATCAATTAAGGCTCATCGAAGGTGCACGTTCATTTTCATGCTTGTTCATCATCATGGCTTTCTCTTTCTTTTTCTTTTTCTTTTTCTCTCGGCTTGTATGTTTCCACTCCTGCATCACTGGTTGCACAAAGGTGGACGTTTAAAAGAAGAAAAAGAGGAAGAAGAGATGCTGTTTTTTTCCGATTCTGACTCTGAACATGTAATTTTAACGGTTATGAAAGAAAAGCTCTGAAGCTCCTGTTGGAGGGGAGTTATCACAGTGATTCAGTTCTGCAGTTTTATTGTTCAAGTCAAATTAGTGAAGATAGTTTAAAGGTTGATGCTTATTAAAGTAAAAAAAGAAAAAAAAGATGCTACCAAGAGAAGGTACCAATCATATTATATTAAAAATTGTTGTTGTAGGGTTGTTGTTTTTCTCAGGTTAGAAACATCAACACAATCTTTTTTATCGTCTAATTCAACTTCCGAATCAAAGCCGTGCTCACAGGGAACTATTGATGAGCAGCTGCATGTGAAGAGCCGATTGATCCGGCGGATGTGAAACCATAAAGTTATCGACGTCACGTTGACGTATAGACGTGCAAAGTCACCGACTCCCAATATTTTAGACACATTTCCGATAATCGTATTGGTGCTGTAATCTCTAAAACAGCAACGATTGATCTCTCTTCTTGATCCGACCCAACCACCTTCTGATGAAATGAAACTTGAGCTGCTTCTTATCTGGTTGCAGGGCCGTTGTATAGGAGAGAAAGGTGATGATAACTCTAGGGGCCCAGCGCCCAGTGGGGCCCTTAAAAAACCCCAGTAGTCTAATCTTTGTATGACTGATTTATTCTGCATTAGAACACGGCTCTCTTGAATACTCGATTCTGATTGGTCAATCACCAATATTCTGCGGTGTTTATTTCTCGATAGACCACCGCTGAGCGGATCGTTGCTAGGGACTCCATAGCAACGGCCGACTCTGCATGTCCGGTCACGGCCGCTGTTTTGCTGAGCCTCCTCCCGTTCGTGCATTTGAAGCCTTTGATAATCAATCAGTGGATCGATGGATTACCATACACGTTACCATGTAATTTGTGTAGTCGTATCTGTCATAAACAAGAGATTACGGGGCGCGGGGTGCGTTTGTGTCGCAGAGGAGAGGAGGAGCTGTGACACGGGTCAGAGGCTTTGATGCAAGTTTGCTTTTCAGCCACGATGTGGAAATAAGGAGACTCCGGCCTCCACTCTCCCTGTAACAGGTTACAAGTCGTTTATCTAACATCACAATTAGTCCGAAGCTGTTTAATGACGGTAAAAATGAAACATAAAGTAAATATCCTGCATACTTTCTCTTTTCTGTGCTGCGCTGATCAGAGCGGTGTCCCTAGCAACGGCATAATTTTACACGAATAAAATATATTTTAATCATTATTTTGTGTTACATTATTGAATGATTTAGTTGTAGGCCGTGTTCTAAGCGGGATAATGTATAGTTGGTCGGTTGTTATGGAGAAATAAACCCCTTCATGTTGTATGAAACCATTCCATACAACCTGTCGGGGTTTATTTCTCCATAACAACCTCCGAACTATACATTATCCCTTACTTAGACCCTGACTAATACTCATAGTACACTGTAAAAACTCAACATCTTTCCAAGAATATTTGTCTTATTTCTTGTCCAAATGTCTCATTTCTAGTCAAAACGAATCTCTTTCCACTTAAAATAAGACTCATTACCTAAAAATTAACTTGTTTTTAGATAATTTTCACTTAAATTCACAATAAATAGAAAAATCTGCCAGTGAAAGTAAGTTTTTTGTGCTTGTAATAAGGAAGAAAAACTTGCTCCACTATCACATTTTTTATACTTATTCCAAGTGAAAATCTGCTTGAAAGAAGTAAAAAGTGTCTAAAAACAAGCTACTTTTAATATGATGAGTCTTATTTTAAGTATAATGATATTTGTTTTGACTAGAAATGACATTTTGACTAGAAATAAGACAAATATTCTTGCTAAGATACTTGAGTTTTTGCAGTGTAATGCTGCATTAGCATCAAAACAAAGAAGGCTAAATAAAAAAACGATAATACATACGTAGTCTAAGAAAAAAAAAAGAAAAGTTAGGTGGAGGGGCCCACTTTAGTATTCTTTAAGGGGGCCCAGAATTCCTAGCAACGGCCCTGTCTGGTTGACAGCTGATGAGTGGATGTTCATGTTGTGTTTTCTCCTTCTCGTCGTCGTGCTTCACTTTCATCCAGACAGTGATGGGCTGTGGGGCCGTGTGCACAAATCAGTGTCACCGGCGTAGTTTAACATTTATGATCCCGTCATAAACGCGGGGCGGAGAGAAACACCCAGCTGTGTCCAGAGGTTGTTGTATAGTGGGGAGAGGGAGATGATGATGAAGGCTCGGTCCTCAGGGATGTGATCATGTCAGCGAGGTCCCGTGTCTCCGTGACCGCTCTGCAGATCACAGCGGTGACGTGACGTTACAGTGGAGATGATGGATGGCTTGTTTGTCGTGGAGCGAAGCCAGTCAGAGTGTAATTGTATCTGCGTTCTGCTGGGAAAGAGAGAGAGATAACTTACACTGCTTAAAGGGATAGTTCAACATTTGGGCAAATTGGTCCCATTGCCATAATCCCTATAGTCATAGCAGTAGGTTCGTTACCTTTAATTGTCGGTGCAAGCTATTTTCAGAACGGCGGAGCAGAGCCGTGAGCTGCTCAGAGCTACGCTACGGAGGCTCATTATGGGATGTCTTGGTTTCCCTCATCAAACTCATCAAATACACAATCCAACAACTCCACAACGCTCTGGTGGACAAGTTGTGAGCTGCACATTCACCACACTATGAGATAATAACACAACGTTACCACACAGAGTTGTTTTAGAGGGAAATACAGAGACTGTTGATGAAAAACTGTCCCTGAAGGCAACACGCATCAGTGGTTTTGCATGAATTTCCCTCTAAAACAACTCTGTCTGGTAACGTTGTGTTATTATCTCATAGCGTGGTGAATGTGCAGGTCACAACTTGTCCACCAGAGCGTTGTGGAGTTGTTGGATTGTGTATTTGATGAGTTTGTTGATGAGGGAAACCAAGAAATCCCATAATGAGCCTCCGTAGCGTAGCTCTGAGCAGCTCACGGCTCTGCTCCGCCGTTCCAAAAACAGCTTGCACCGACAATTAAAGGTAACGAACCTACTGCTATGACTATAGGGATTATGGCAATGGGCCAGTTTCCCAAAATGTTGAACCATCTCTTTTAATGTGGATGAGCAGCGTGTTGCAGAGCCTCATCAGTCACTGGCCGTGCAGTGCGGAATGACCTCGATTTGTGCTCCGACAAGCTGCCGTGTTCGTTCACCGGTGGGAGTTCAGTCAGGACCAGATCACCTGGACCAGATCTGGGGAGTTGTAGGAGAAGCTGCTTCCATGTGCAGCCTGGTTTGTTAGTTCAGACTCTCTGGGACATAATGACTCACTGCTGCTGCTGCTGCTGCTGCTGCTGCTGCTCGTGTCCTCACGGCTCAGGCCTCTTCACCGAGCATGTGCAGAGTCTGTGGACTGTTTTACAGTTAACTACAGAGGTCGGACATTTTCATCACACACAGTTTCTCCTACGACACAAAGCTGGAAGCGTCCAGTTAAGACATTTTAGTCATTCTCCTCATAAATTTAATTGAACTCCTGCCTGTCAATTGGGGCTGATTGGTTCACCTGCATTAATGATCAAAATAATTTTAATATTCTGCATTTTCTGAGCAGTGCACCACCTATCACACAGCTGTAAAGACAGATAAAAACATTACATATGTGCAAAAGCTCACAAACATTTAGTGGTCTGTAAAAAAAAAAAGAGAAGGCTGCCCATGCACAGCGACAGTTGAGGTGCCAGTATTGTGGCGAAGGAATAAGGTGAAAACATATTTAACAATCAAACATCAATGGCTAGGGAGTACCATTATACCATATAGAAATTGAAATTTTATATGGTATAATGCACTCCCTAGCCATTGATGTTTGATTTGATTGTTAAATATTTTTTCACATTGTTTAATTCCGTATGTAAATTGATTGAGTACCGTTACCTTTAAAAATCCCATGACTTCCTGGTCTCAGCATGATCTTCAGGCTCGTGCTGAGACCTTCTGACCGATGGACGACTCTGTTACTGCCACAGTTTCACCAAAAACACAACAAGGACGATATACTGTATTTAACATCCAGTAATTAAGACATGACACGGTGTGACAAGAGAAATAAACATGTGTTGTGTTGGACTTCATAGTAAGAATCAGCCAATCTGAATGTCGGAGTGAGTTCAGTGTTCATCCTCCACCTCGGAGCTTTGAATTGGTGCACTGCTGAGGAGGAGGAGGAAGAGGAAGATGAGGAGGAGGCGTCTCGTCTTTGTCTCTTCATCACGAGCCAGACCGTGGAGCTCGTTTGATGTGCCGGTCCGGCTGCTTGCCAGGTAGAAACCGACTGAGGACGACGCCAACGCAGTTCAACCTCCGCCCCCAGAGACTGATCCACGACCGCTGCATTATTTAATTAGTTATCTATTTCTGATGTTTGCCCGAGTCAGATAGTAAAATGAAAATGAGCGTACAACAAACAACAACGGTTCCAGATGTTGTTGCAAAGACTTAAAACCTTCTATTTTATTGTATTGTATTTTATTAGCACATAAAAGATATATAAAACAGCATATTAAAAAGTGGAACAACAACAAGAACAAAAAGACATACAAAGTATACAGTAGATAAAGCAAATGTGCCAGGGAAACCAAAAAAAAACCCTAAGGGCTCGTCAAGTGGTCCTCCTAAAGACAAACATTCAACATAAATGTAATTTACAGAATGAAAAAAACAACATAAAACAACTAAAAAGAGAGAAAATCAATATTGTGTGAAAATTCAAGATAAACATTCAACATAAATTCAGTTTACAGTCATGTGAAGAACAACATAAAACGTATTGTTGTATGTTTCATTTATCGGTTGCAGTCGCTGTGTTGTCCAATAGGCAGATTTATCAAGTTTTATCTGAACACACACACACACACACACTGGGAGGCTGTTTTTGGTTTGCACAGATTCGGTAGATCCATAAGATCTGTAAACAGGAAGAAGACGGGCGTGTGAGTGCAATTTGAGGCGAAGGCAAAAATTGCGTTTCTTATCACAACGTGCTGATTAAAATTTCCAACCGAGGACAAAAGGCAAGTGCACGAAAACAGCTGCTTAATTACAGTAACGAGTAATTACAGCTGCAGGCAGTAATACAGTGACCAGGCTCCAGTGTAGTTTAGTGTCTGAGAGGGAAGGAAATGAAACACGGTGATTTAGTGGGTGGATTCGCTCTTTTTTAGGACACAAGTTCAAGATTCACTCTTTTAGATCAGATGTGGATCTTAAAGCTGCAGATTTAACATTGTTCCTGTATTTTATTTTTCCATCTCTGAGCCTCTCCTCTGTTTTTTTGAGTGATCCAATAAAAATAGAGCAGATTTCAGAATAAAAAACACTCAGAGAAACCAAATCCTGCAAGTTTTTGGATGTTGGTGGGCGGGGCTTTGTTGTGACATCACAAAGTGACAGGAAGTCCTGACGGCTGGTTTTAAGGCTCAGTTTCTGAATCCAGGCTGTGTGCATTTCTCTGTGGACTGACGCTTTGATACTTTCACAGTATTAATATAGAACCTAGAGCTGCTTTATAATCACACTACACATGGACATCTACCTTTATACTGTATGGAGCTTTAACACAAACATCTACCTTTATACTGTATGGAGCTTTAACACAAACATCTACCTTTATACTGTATGGATCTTTAATACAAACATCTACCTTTATACTGTATGGAGCTTTAACACAAACATCTACCTTTATACTGTATGGAGCTTTAACACAAACATCTACCTTTATACTGTATGGAGCTTTAACACAAACATCTACCTTTATACTGTATGGAGCTTTACCACAAACATCTACCTTTATACTGTATGGATCTTTAATACAAACATCTACCTTTATACTGTATGGAGCTTTAACACAAACATCTACCTTTATACTGTATGGAGCTTTAACACAAACATCTACCTTTATTTGAAGGAGCTTTAACCTTTATATTATGTGAAGTAGACGTATTGATCTCATGTCTGAGACAGGAAGTGCAGTGTTGAAATGTGATGAAATGTGAACAGATGATTGAAGAGCTAGAAACGCTGCAGCAGGTCGTTGAGCCCAGGAAACTAATTGTAATTGAGTGAAGCTGCCACAGTGGGAATCTGATGCTCCACTGTTTCCCCCCTGCACACACACACACACACACACACACACACACACACACACACACACACACACACACACACACACACACACACACACACACACACACACACACACACTTTTGACTGCAGAATTAGCACATATGAGTGGTTTTTTAAAGGTGGGTCAACCTGCTGAAAAAACGGGCGATTGACTCCTCTCACACTGCCAGAGAGGACACACACACACACACACAAACTGCAGGGAGCAGTGTCATCACTTGCACTTACAGAGCACACACACACACACACACACACACACACACTCAGACACACACACAGATGCAGATTCAAAGAGTGAGCTGTTAGCTGTGCTGTGCTGTGCAGACTGGTAAAATGGATCCGTGGCATCTCATCCCCGGCGCGGTGCTGCTGCTGTAAGAGCCTCAGTGTGTGTGAGACGCTCCACTGGGCGACTGTGTGTCTTTGCAGCAGCAGCAGCAGCAGCAGCAGCAGCAGCAGCAGCAGCATCATCTCTCTCTCAGTGGAAGGTGTAACCAGGGTGTTCCTGGTTGAGCGGCACCACGCTGGGCAGGTGACAGCTCCGTTCACAGTGTTTGTGCACTGAGAGCAGGAATATGCAACAGTGTGTTCCTGCAGACGAGACGAGGCTGTGGTGTCTGTCTTCTTACTATAGGGGTGTAGCCTACAGCCAGTGCACTATTTGGATTTGGATTCAGATTCAGGCTTTTAAAGAAAACTTAGGATTCAGATTCGAATTCGGGAAGAAACTGGAAGTGGGCGCACTGACTTCAGCCGAGCTAGTGCTACGCCGAGCTAACCGGCTAACTTCCGCATTAGCTCTTTCTTTCCAAACGTAATCGGACTGAATGGATCAAATTCTGGTGGTGAAACGAGTCGTTTCGCGGGGGTTGTGACACTTTATAGCCGCTTCTTTTCCCATTATTGTCTATGAGAAAAATGCTAAGTTGTTGTACGGTGACGTGGCTGCAGCCGGCAGTGCTGTCTGCTCATGTTTGACACTCTACTGGTGTTGTGCTTCTATGGCGGCGCACCAACGTTAAGGTGCGTTAGTGCCACCTACTGTGTTAGAGTGTGAACCAGAATCACCTGGTTATGTGCTGTTGCTGATCCAAACGTTTCTTTTTCTTTAGAAAAATCTCCTGAATAATGAGGAGAAACTTCGGACAGCAAAACTATTTAGCATTATTTGTGTACTTCCAAATACGTATTCGGGTTCGGGTACGCCCCTACTTCTTTTTTTCGGTTTGAGTTGTTGAGCACATTAAAAGTTCCCAGAAGCTACAGCCTCCAGATGTGCAGGGATAAGAGAAACCCTGGCGTCATGTTTATTACATCACTGCTGAGGCGTCTGAACCTGGAGTGAGTCCAGATTCTACCTGGAGACAGAAGCCTGATGTTCCCAGATGTCAGAGGATGAACAAAAGAGGTACTGAATACAGTAAAGGTCTTGAAAATGGTCTCGCATTGGTTTGCTCTTGGTCTTGACTTGGTCATGGGTTAGGTGGTCTTGACTTCAACACTAAATGAGGCTGAAACTGTTTTAGTTTAAAAACTGAGGTTGTGTTGTAGTCTGGGTGAAAACAGACCACCAGAGGTGAAAACAACACAGATACATGAAATGCATTTTTCCGATTTTTCATCTTTGCTGCAGCTGTTGTCCAATTAAATTCAGCATCTAAACACTGCAGCTCTTTGTTGTCCCCTGTTCACAGTCTTGATGGCAGCCAGTCTACCTGATTGTTCAGGTCTGTTTTCAATTTCAAGTCCAAGTTCATGTCCGACCTGAGACCTGATCACTAGCTGATGTTTTTCTCCTCCTGCCTCCTTGTTTCCTGCCTCCTTGTTTCCTCCTCTCAGACCCTCCCACCGTCCAGCAGCTTCTCCTCTTTGCTTTCCTTTAATTCCTGTAACATTGACTTGTCAAAGGATCATTTTCCCTTCAGTGGAGAAAGTAATGGAGTAATTGTACACAATTCAAGTACTTTCATGTTTTTGCACGCGCACAATTGCAGGCTTTACATGTAATTAACATAGCTCTTGTCATAAAGCAATGGGCTGTGAAGGGGATTAGTGTTTGCATGTGAATGGGACCCCTGTCAGCTGTGCAGTGTAATTAGGGTTAACAACTAAGCTCAGACCCAAAACATCTTCAAGTGGGAGTCAGTGAGCATTGTAATTAGGATGCACTTCACACGGTGCGCCACTGTGCTTCATGTACTCTGACTTTACACCCACTATGACCTCACTTTGTTGTGAGCAGAAGGGCTGCAATGCCCCCGGGTGGTGGGGGTGGGAGGGGGTGGGAGGGTGATATGGGGATTGAAATGCATGCAACATTCATAACTCATTAGCAGATATGATGAAGTCGTCGCGGCTCTAATGGATTTCGATGGCGACAGAAACAACAAACACATCCATCATGATCGGAGACTTGTCATTTACAACGATCTATACACAGGTAGCTTCCACCACGTGCAGCCGCTGTTCATCCATCGCTTCGCCCCCAGGGGAACAGCAAAAACTCAAAATCTTTCCAAGAATATTTGTCTTATTTCTTGTCAAAATGTTTAATTTCTAGTCAAAACTAAACTCTTTTCACTTAAAATAAGACTCATCACCTACAAATTAACTTGTTTTTAGATCATTTTCACTTGTTTCAAACAAATTTTCACTTGAAATAAGTAGAAAAATCTGCCAGTGAAAGCAAGTTTTTTGTGCTTGTAATAAGAAAGAAAAACTTGCTCCATTATCAGATTTTTCTTCTTATTTCAAGTGAAAATCTGCTTGAAAGAAGTAAAAAGTGTCTAAAACAAGCTACTTTTTATGTGGTGAGTCTTATTTGAAGTATAATGAGATTTGTTTTGACTAGAAATGACATTTTGACTAGAAATAAGACAAATATTCTTGGTAAGATATTGAGTTTTTGCAGTGAGGGGGGGAGGGGTTGTGGAGCTCTCAGGCCGGACGGCGGCAGCTTTGAAAACAGTTGGAGGAGAGAAGGAGGGAAGGAGCGCGTTTTAAATCCAACTTTGTTCAGTTCACAGGATTTTACATGGAACATTTCCCAGTTACTTTTTCCGACGGTGAGAGAAGTGAAACTGAACTTCTCTACGGCAACAAACAAGTGTAGAGAATGTGTAAGCCGAGGCAGAAACCTGGAGATTCTCTTTGGTTTTTACAGACGGTGGCGAGGAGGAGGAAGCTCTCCGTTACCTCAGCTCACCGCCTGCAGACAGAACGGAGATGGATGTGTTTATATCTGGTTTGTGAGGTGGATTTTTGAATGAATGAATGAATGAATGGACAAATTAGTCTCTGGAAACCTTCATCCTGCACCTCGGCTTCTTCTGTGAGCGACCACACTAATTCTGTAATAGGAATTGTACAGGGATAGTTCAACATTTTGGCAAATTGGCTCTAAAACAACTCAAAAACTGTCCCTGAAGGCAACGTGCATCAGTGGTTTTGCATGAATTTCCCTCTAAAACAACTCTGTGTGGTAACGTTGTGTTATTATCTCACAGCGTGGTGAATGTGCAGGTCACAACTTGTCCACCAGAGCGTTGTGGAGTTGTTGGATTGTGTATTTGTTGTGTAGTTTGATGAGGGAAACCAAGAAATCCCATGAGCCTCCGTAGTGTAGCTCTGAGCAGCTCACGGCTCTGCTCCGCCGTTCTAAAAACACCTTGCACCGACAATTAAAGGTAACGAACCTACTGCTATGACTATAGGGATTATGGCAATGGGCCAATTTGCCAAAATGTTGAACTATCCCTTTAATGTCAACCTGCTGGTTCAGTACGACTACATCACAGCTACAGAATAAAGAGACAGCTGGATGTTTTTCCAGTTTGGACTTAAGTGTTTGTTTTGTCTTTTCAACCTTGTGACTGAGACGTCGGTCCAAACATTTCACTTTTCAATTTAGCAGCAGAAACATTTCACATAACACGACTTCAGTGACATTTCTCAATATATTTACAGTTTGCTTTTCATGTTGAACTCCACATACTTCAAAAAGTCTGACAACAAACTACCTAACACATAAACCACCTGTCACCTGTCTGACATGTCATTTAATTATTTCTTCCTTTGTTTAATTACGACTGTCTTTCTTTAAGCCCATTAGCTCAGACAGACTTTTACTGTGAAAGGGACAAATGAAGATGCAACTATATTTTTTATCGTCTCAACTACTGTACATTTCCCAAAATAAATGCATACAAATGCTAATGTTGTTATTTTTACATCGTTTTTATCAGCTGAGTGGATTAAAATAAAACTGCCTGGTGTTGAAGACGGCGCAGAGAGAGTTGATATCTCTTCATGTTATTGATCAAAGTTCAATACTGTATATTTTAGAGGATGATGTAAGAATCGGTGTCAATCCCAGTGTTTGATGTTTCACTGCTCTGCCGTCTTGTCGTTTCTTTACAACCTTGATAGAAGAGAAGATTATTCTGTTTATCACCGCTCGTCTTCTCGTGATATTCATCACATCAAACGACCTGTAGCTATTTGACTTCAGGTCGATGTTTCTTTCGACAGCGGCACATCTTCCATTGTTAAAGCTGATCAGTTTGTGATGCTGGACGAGTCTCGTGTTGCCTCATCCACTCAGATATCCTGATGTACGATGCTGTGAGAGGCCTTGAACGCATCGTTGTCAATAATAAAGTGTGTGTGTGTGTGTATAAGCATGTAGGTTCAGTCTAACCTGCAACACGTCGTGGTGTTGTTCCAGCAGATGTTGGTTTCTCTCCTTCTGCTGTGGGAGGAGAAGCTGTTACCGCGACGACTTTCTCCTCCTGTCATTACGGTGCATTAGTGGAAAATGGCGGCCGTGGCTCTACGGAGGGGGAGAGGGGGGGAAAGAAGTCTCTGGCTCTTTGATTACAGGAGAGTGACACAGAGATGTGGTGTTTTCAGATCTCCGGGACATTTTTCTGTTATCAAACCTCATTGATGCTGCAGCAGAGATGAGACGTCGCTGACAGACATTACACCACATTGTGCACATTTGGCCTGTTAAGCAACAACAACAACAATGGCAGCAGCAGCAGCAGCAGCAGCAGCAGCAGCAGCAGCAGCAGCTAATAACAAAATGGATCCAGATGTGCAGGAAACGGAGCCAAGAGTGGATTTATCAGAGACAGAAAACCGTTGTTTCATATCTATTCATAGTTTGTTTGTGTAGGACAGAAACATCTCATAACAAATGATCTAAAAGTCCCAACCTGAAGGACTGAGAGCAGTTTATTATCCGTCCTATAGCCTACTCAAAGTCGCTGTCACATTAGGAACTAAGACTAATAAATGCTTCATAATGAGGCTGTTTAAATGATTTAAAAACATAAACAAACATTTATTAGCCCAGATGCAAGGTTGAGTCAATGCTCATTTAACTAATCATGCACTAATATATATATAATTACTAAAAGGATCTTTATTGTGAAATGTGAAACCAGCATCATTTATTAATGAGTTTCTATTCATAGCTGGTAAAATGAGCCGTATAGTAACTCACTGTTTACACACACACAGCCACAGACAAACTGTGTGTTTCTCCAGTAACGTTGTCAGTTTCAGTGTTAAATACTTCTCTGTGTTATGATGTAACAGACTGTGACAGAGTTGCATCAGTGTTTTTCCTCTTTCTGTTTAATCGTTAGCGTGTGGATAGAAATAGAGTTTAATTCACTGTCACCGTGAAGCAGCGAGAATGAAACTGAAAAGGTTTAATGTTCAGATCCACTCTTCATCTGTTGTTTTCTTAACATCGGTCAACATTTCACACAGTAGATCCTGCAGCATAGCGCTTAGCTTAGCTTAGCTTAGCTTAGCTTAGCTTAGCTTAGCTTAGCTTAGCACAAAGACTGGAAGCAGAGGCAACATTTAAAGTTGTGTCACAATGACAGATTGTTTTTACTGTGAAATACAACACAAACAACACAGTGAACAAAGTGTGAACAAGGTGAGTGTGTGTGTAATTCAGGTAGGTTAGGCCTATATAATATGAATGGTGGTTATAGTAGTAATAATGATATCAGTAACAAAGAGAGAAATAAATGAATAATAATAGTAATATCACACAGCAAAAACTCAAAATCTTTCCAAGAATATTTGTCAATTTCTTGTCAAAATGTCATTTCTAGTCAAAACTAATCCCTTACCACTTAAAATAAGACTCATCACCTAAATATTAACTTGTTTTTAGATCATTTTCACTTGTTTCAAACAAATTTTCACTTGAAATAAGTAGAAAAATCTGCCAGTGAAAGCAAGATTTTTGTGCTTGTAATAAGGAAGAAAAACCTGCTCCACTGTCAGATTTTTCTACTTATTTCAAGTGAAAATCTGCTTGAAAGAAGTACTTTTTTTATGTGATGAGTCTTATTTTAAGTATAATGAGATTTGTTTTGACTAGAAATTACATTTTGAGTAGAAACAAGACAAATATTATTGGTAGGATTTTGAGTTTTTGCAGTGCAGTCATAATAATAATAATAATAACAATATTCATAATAATAGTTGTGACAGCAATAGCTTGACAGAAATAATAATAGTGATAATAACAGCAATAATTCTAAAAAAAAATAAGAAAGAAAAATAAGAACAAAAGATGAAAGAAGGATGGGTAAATAAATGAAATTATGAGAGAGGGGGGAAAATAAATCAAAGTAAATATAAATTAATAAATAAAATGGGGCCAGTTTGTAAGATGCCTCAGATCCATTGACCAGCAGGTCGTTGGCCCGCGGTCGCCCACCCCCCTTGGGTTTTAATCTTTTAAATGTGGGGTCAGACTATTACTTGGCCAGAGGTGATGACTTCCTGCCTGAGGTCTTGCATCATCATCATCATCATCATCTTCACCCTCGGTTGTCAGGCAACCAGGAGAGACCTCACAGAGGCGGTGGCGGCGGCTCTAATTTACCTGTCAATCAAAGCGTCAGCTGACAGCGGCAGGTGAGAGCTGCGTTCCCCAGCTGCAGCTCCACACTGACACAACACCACCAACCGGTGTTAAAATTAGCTCCGTTTAACAAGGCAACGCATCAAAACATCACACGGCGGCGACGGCGGCAGCGGTTCACGAGCGCTGGCGACATTTCTGAAGTTATTTTCATGCTCCATTTGATTTCTACCCAGAAGTATTTTATCTTTCTTTTATAATGATTAAATCCACTGTTTTAAGATTAAATTGAAGCATTTACCAGCTCAGAGGCATTTCAGTTAAACACTATAGTTTAATATCAAATGTGAGATGAATTCAGATTTTCCTCCTCCACTCAGACGCCATCATATTATAACGGCTTTGATGAACTCCTCACACACACGTTTCCTCCGTCACCACTGGGTCTCATGTGTCAGATAAAGCCTCTGACCTGAGTTTAACCTCCTCGCTGTGTTTGTGTCTGTTACTAAAAAAGAAAAAACCCAATAACTGCTGCACAAACTCATTTTAATATTGTCTGTATTGATGTGTTTTTATTGCAGTAGATCTCATCCTGCTGCCGTAAAAAACCTTGTTACCCAATCACAGAAACGCAGGTGGTCTGCTCTGTGTTCCCGTTTCTTTTTTTAAATGATGACCTCTTTTCTTTCATGTGACGTTAATTTAGTCTCACCGACTCAATGAAGCTTTTTTTATTTTATTTTATTCTTTCTTTTTTTATATGCACAATAATTGTGGAGCACATTTTACAAGAAGTCAATTTGAGATTTGCATGAAGAATAGCCGAGTGTCATGGCGGAAGGGTTTTGCAATAAAGAGACAAGCGATTGAAATTGAGATACTTGCAAGTGGCTGCGGCTTCGGCTCAGAAAGCACTCATGCGATAGAAATGAAATATAAATGGGAAAATAATGGAGGTTTCCTCCTACGGTGTCATTGAAAACTTTCACTCTGCTGTCTGTCTGTCACAGGCTGGAAACTTAAGTTGAGGGAGCGTTTGTCAGGTACACGTTTAGATAAGGAAGAGTCCGTGCTGATGAGTTAAACCAGTTCAACACAACGAGAGAGATTACTCCCTCTGAGCTCTTTGACCTTTTTATCCACTGCTCCTCTTCAGGACCGACGAGGCCGACGAGGCAACATCTCACTGGCAGATAAACGACTTTTACATCAGATGATAAATGTCAAGAATCTGAATTGATATCGAACATTCATTATGTCACAATTACCTTAATTGCTCTTGTCCAGTTCTGGGTGAATAATGGCTTCATAAAACACCATCTAACTTCTTTTTTTTGCTTTTCTTTTCTCTTAAAGGGATAGTTAAACATTTTTGGCAAATTAGCCCATCGCCATAATCCCTATAGTCATAGCAGTAGGTTAGTTACCTTTAATTGTCGGTGCAAGCTGTTTTTAGAACGGCGGAGCAGAGCCGTGAGCTGCTCAGAGCTACGCTACGGAGGCTCATTATGGGATTTCTTGGTTTCCCTCATCAAACTCATCAAATACACAATCCAACAACTCCACAACGCTCTGGTGGACAAATTGTGACCTGCACATTCACCACGCTATGAGATAATAACACAACGTTACCACACAGAGTTGTTTTAGAGGGAAATACAGAGACTGTTGATGAAAAACTGTCCCTGAAGGCAACACGCATCAGCGGTTTTGCATGAAGGTGAATGCGCAGGTCACAACTTGTCCACCAGAGCGTGGAGTTGTTGGATTGTGTATTTGATGAGTATGATGAGGGAAACCAAGAAATCCCATGAGCCTCTGTAGCGTAGCTCTGAGCAGCTCACGGCTCTGCTCCGCCGTTCTAAAAATAGCTTGCACCGACAATTAAAGGTAACGAACCTACTGCTATGACTATAGGGATTATGGCAATGGACCAATTTGCCAAAATGTTGAACTATCCCTTTAAGTTTGAAATATCCTGTGTTTGCAAAGAGTCGGTTCAGGTGAAAATATTTTTGAAACAGCCGAGATACAGAGGTGAACGCTGACGTGCAGTTATTCTGAATATGTGCACAAAGCAGCAACAGTCATCTGACCTGGAGTCAGTGGGGAAACTGTCGTCACGAAAACAAAAATATGATTCATATTTTCATTCCTTTTAACCCCGACGCTCTGTTTCCCACAAGGTCAGAGCTGCCGGCTCGTTAAAACTCAGCTGTGTGTGATTAGTGTGCGGCCCGATGCTCAGTGTGTGTGTGTGTGTGTGTGTGTGTGTGTGTGTGTGTGTGTGTGTGTGTGAACTGTACTGCAGCATCATAAATCTGTGAGTTTGACTAATGTAGATGTGTCATCACATGTTTGATCTTCCTCCTCCGTTCGGTTGCGCACGGTGACGAGAGTCTCGCTCCTTAGTGTTAAAAGTAAAACCAACTCTCTCCTCAGCACCGCCCTCTTAGTTACTGTTGCTATGGCGAACTCGCTACAGTATGAATCATCAATATAGTCACATCCATATGATGATGATGCTGCATCTGCACTGTATCCTCTATTTATACTCACTGGCCACTTTATTAGGGACAGCTTGCTGCTACCAGGTCAGACCTTCTACCTTCATAAATGTCTTAAAGGAATAGTACACCAAAAAATGACATTCAGTGATTATTGACTCACCCTCATGCTGATGAATACTTCAGAGTAGTTTTTTATTCCTCAAAGTGCATCTGGAGACCGGGGAGGCCGGTTCGAGTTTACTCCAAATTCAATCCAGGACTGTTTAGGCTGTAAAAATGTCCTAAATGACATTGTTTCCAGTAAACTCTGGACTATCTCCCTTCAGGACACTTGGATTGCAGTGGACGAGCAGTGTGGAGGAATATTAAATGGTTTTTGTGTAGTTTTATGGACATTTTTGTGTGTCGGGCCCTATTACTCTCATATAAAGTTTTGGTTGGACTACGTTGAACCGGCCTCCCGGGTCTCCAGATGCACTTTGAGGAATAAAAAACTACTCTGGAGTATTCATCAGCATGAGGGGGAGTCACTAATGACTGGATTTCATTTTTTGGTGAACTATTCCTTTAATTCAACAGAGTGTGTGGTCAGAACGTGATTGTGAATGTTAGATTTTTGTGATACCTACCAGCTGAACAGGTGTATTGCACCTAACAAAGTGGCCGGTGGATGCAGGTGTAATAATTCCTATTTAGTCTCTCATCGTGTTACTTATTCGCTCTGTAAAGCATCCTCATGTGTCTTTAACGGTACATATAAATAAAATGCATAAGTACTGTAATTATTATTATGGTAATTATAACATTTCGTATCCTTATTCTTATCCTCAGAAAGTCTCGGTAACACACAGTGAGTCTGAGACCATTAGAAACAACAGATGACCGGGGTTTTGTCCACACATCGGTGCTTAACTCTGATTTATGGATCGAGGCAGAGAGAAGCTGCTCAGGATGAATCGGTCGAGTCGAACTGTGTGAACTACGTCTCCTGTGCATTATTTTATTTTTCCACATGCAGGATATTTAATATCCTCTGTGTACTCATTCTGTAATTACATCATTTTGAAGCGTCCACTGCCAGTAGTATTTTATTTTTTGTCGGTGGTTAGCTACTGGAGGGAAGCCTGGCCGGAGGGTTTGGAGAGGAGGCGGCCTCGAGAGACGTTTACAAAGATTTATTTACACAGCGCACAATCCAAATGAGACTGCAGCTAAAATGTAAAGAGCTTAATGTAATCAGGGCTGTCTGGGCTGCTCTCTCACCTCACATACACAAGTGCCACTTGTATTAGTCATCATTAGTACAAACGACTCTCAATATTCATCACCATATGCTGAGAGTGGAGAATATAAACTTCCCAGAGCTGCTGCTAAAGGATTTATATTCTATATATTTATATTTATAGCACATGTGAACTGTTTTGCATTTCCAGTAGGTGCATGCAGTGGAGGCTTGAACTTAAACCCTTTTGTGGGACTGTGTTTCCAACATCAGCATAAAAACCTATATATAGATAATTTATACATACAATGCATAAAGGAAATGAGAGTTAGATGTGTTCAGCTGCTCGGACTCGCAGTCGGCGCGTTTGATGCATTTTTTTCTCCAGTTAGCATCAGAGGAGTTTGCGATGATTAAAAAGAAAAATGAAATCAAAGTGAGTAAAAAAATAAAAAATAAAATAAAACACACAGTCCAGCTGCAGGAAGTTGCTCCTGAACACATCACTGTTTAAGTGTTAAGTTGTTAAAGAATTTAACTCTTTTACTGGCAGGCCCTTTTTAATCAGCCTCAACAGAAGCAACAGTGAAACAATGCGTCGTTGCTTATTTCACAAAAGGCTTCCTCCTCCACGACGCATGAAATCTGAAGTTCACTGAGTGTTCATGTTAATCAGGGGAAGTAGTTAGAGCCTGAAGAAACACTGGCAAACTGTCAGACTTCATTCATTTGTAATTTTCCTCGTAAAAAAAGGAAACAAGACAGAATTTATTCTAGTTTTCACAAGCTTTGACTAGTTAAAGGTCTCATCTTTTACTCTTACAGTATTTGATTTGAAATTTTAATAGTAGTTTTAGATTCTTGATCTATGAAAACAACCTTCATCACTTCTTATTTTAAAGGGATAGTTCAACATTTTTGGCAAATCTCTATAGTCATAGCAGTAGGTTCGTTACCTTTATTTGTCGGTGTAAGCTATTTTTAGAAATATAAATTCAGAGTCTGCTTGCTGAAAAACTGTCCCTGAAGGCAACGCGCATCAGCGGTTTTGTATGTATTTGCCTCTAAAACAACTCTGTGTGGTAACGTTGTGTTATTATCTCATAGCGTGGTGAATGTGCAGGTCACAACTTGTCCACCAGAGCGTTGTGGAGTTTTTGGATTGTGTATTTGATGAGTTTGATGAGGGAAACCAAGAAATCCCATAATGAGCCTCCGTAGCGTAGCTCTGAGCAGCTCGCGGCTCTGCTCCGCCGTTCTAAAAACAGCTTGCACCGACAATTAAAGGTAACAAACTTACTGCTATGACTATAGGGATTATGGCAATTGGCCAATTTGCCAAAATGTTGAACTATCCCTTTAAAGCCTGTGTGGAGCAGAGAGCAAAAATAAAAACATTCACACTTGCAGCAGCTCTAGTATTTGTGCTTTAATGAATTCTTACGTCTTCTCTCTCAGGCCTCGCTCTACATCTGTAGTTGCCACGGCGGTGTTTTGTGTGTGTGTGTGTCTCTGAGCCTCTCCTCCGTCTGATTGGCTGGCTGTGGTGCGCTGTCTGGCCAACCACATGCAGGTACAGTAACTATATAACTAAACCACAGGTTGCTGCTGAGCCGATGCTCCGGCGGTGAAATGATAAAACGGGCGACGCCGATGCTGAAATGGGTCAAACAGATGGTCAAAGTCAGAATAAAAAAATAAAAACGCTCCAGTATTTCAGAGAAAATAGACCCAGTGGTGTGATATTACTCTGCTCCTTGGGTGGGTGGGGGGGGGTGTGGTGATGTATTGGCCTCCTGACATCCAGCCAATTGTGCAGCGTCTTCTCAATATTTTTTGGTCCAGTCTGTCGTGCAGCGTCATGAGCTCAGGGATGGAACGGGACGACTCCGGTTGTGTGTTAATAAAGTTGTGGGGTGGGTGGGGTGTCATATTCCTGACAGTAATAACAGCTGTGCCCTCCACTGTGGCCCCCCGATTGAGCTCGGCTGTTATTATTACATCCATATAGCTGTGCAAGGCCGGCGTGCTTTTGTGACATCACAAAGTTACAGAAGTCAGGATGGCTCATCAGTTTCTGAAAAAAGACGGATGAATTAAGAAATACTCAAAATCCGAGAAACCAAATCCTGCAGATGTTACACTGAGCCTCTCTTCTGATTGGCTGACTGTTTTTTTGAGTGATCCAATGAAAATAGAGCAGATTTCAGAATAAAACACTCAGAGAAACCAAATCCTGCAACTTTTTGGATGGTGGTGGGCGGGGCTTGTTGTGACTGCTGTTTTGTGACATCACAAAGTGACAGGAAGTCCTGACGGCTGGTTTTAAGGCTCAGTTTCTGAATACAGGCTGTGTGTATTTATCTGTGGACTGAGGCTTTGATACTTTCACAGTATTAATATAGAACCTAGAGCTGCTTTATAATCACACTACACATGGACATCTACCTTTATACTGTATGGAGCTTTAACACAAACATCTACCTTTATACTGTATGGAGCTTTAACACAAACATCTACCTTTATACTGTATGGAGCTTTAACACAAACATCTACCTTTATACTGTATGGAGCTTTAACACAAACATCTACCTTTATACTGTATGGAGCTTTAACACAAACATCTACCTTTATACTGTATGGAGCTTTAATACAAACATCTACCTTTATACTGTATGGAGCTTTAACACAAACATCTACCTTTATACTGTATGGAGCTTTAATACAAACATCTACCTTTATACTGTATGGAGCTTTAACACAAACATCTACCTTTATACTGTATGGAGCTTTAACACAAACATCTACCTTTATACTGTATGGAGCTTTAAAGCAGAAGTAAGTGATATATTTGTGTTAATATAAGTCTTAAATAGTTATATCTTCCGACAGCAATCACTTACATAGAGTGTTTGGACTGAAACACGGGTCTGTCAGTCACTCTGCTCTGAGCCCAGGAGAAAACTTTTCTTGTATCCTACAATTTTTATCCAATGAGGAGAGAGAACGGCATAAAGGGGCAGTCCTCTCTGTGTGTGCAGCCAAGGGATGCGCCTGAATGTGGTGACGTAGGGACGAGGACCAATAGATCCATGACGAGGGCGGGGGCTGCTAACTCCATCGGCTGACAAGAAGTTATGGTGCGTTCAGGGCAACCCGTAACTCGTGTTTTTCCGACCTGTGAAGTCGTACCAGTTCGATCTGGTACGAGTTCACGGGTCGGAAGTTACGAGTGGCTGTTATAGTGACTTTCACAGGTAAAACAGGTCGGAGAAACGCGAGTTGTGGGTTGCCTGGAACGCTACAAAGTCGTAAGTCGTGACTTGAAGCTGTAACTTACGGTTTCAAAAGCCTGCCTGGAACGCAGCATTAGCTAAAACGACCGGATCGCTTACTTCTGCTTTAACACAAACATCTACCTTTGTACTGTATGGAGCTTTAACACAAACATCTACCTTTATACTGTATGGAGCTTTAACACAAACATCTACCTTTATTTTGAAGGAGCTTTAATACAAACATCTACCTTTATTTTGAAGGAGCTTTAACACAAACATCTACCTTTATACTGTATGGAGCTTTAATAAAAATATCTATGAAGCCTTTAAATTTAACAAAATTTCCCAGACGATGGCCTGTCCATGTTTTTTCTAACTAAGTCATCAATGCAGCGATCACATTCTGCTTGTTTAAATGCTCTGAGAAGAGTCGGTAAAGGATTTTAATTAAAACAAAGAATTAAAAGCATTCATTTTATATAACAGAAAATGCACTAATCAATTAAACGCTGGAAGCTGGAAAATAATAGAGTTCAGCTGTGTTGTGGTGAAAAGCCATTTTAATAGCCCCATAGGATTTTCAATAATGAAATGTGTGAGAGGCAATTAAACCATTTTGCTCCGTCTTCTTTGTCACTGTGAGTGCAGTCGCTATATGCAAACCAGAGCTGAGCATCTGTCCTGCACTGGAGCTGCTCCTCCTTCCTCCTCCTCCTCCTCCTCCTCCTCCTCAGGTGACATATATAGACTACGCACTCGGCCCTTTTAACCACGGCGAAGTTTGTAAAAAAAAGACGAGGCTTGAAATTGATGGCGTGAAACGGTCCGATGCCAAAGAACGGAGGGAACAATTAATCCTGCCTCGCCATTAAAGACGTCTCTCCTTGATACAATAGAGGGATGCCAGGTCCATCTGTGGAGTGGAGATGTAGGAGTCGTGCATACGAGCAGACAGGGGGAAAGCTACGGCTCCTAATTCTGCTCATTAATCACCTGTCTGCCCAACATCCTCCAGAGAAAAGCGCTCGGTTCCTCCGAGGTAATTACAGTACTTGAAGGAGCGCTCTCTCCAGCAAATGCTCATAAGTAGCCATCTTATCCCCCGTCCTGCCCTTCCCTTCTTCTTTTTCTTTTTTGTCTCAGCCATGGAGCCAATAGCTTCCATGTCCTCTGGAGAAACTTCCTCCTCCTCCTCCTCCTCCTCCTCCTCCAGCTCTCCAGCCCTTTCTGCCGCACCACCACTCTTGCCTTGCTCTTCTTCAGCTTTGTAGTCAGCAGACTCTTTTTTCCGGGCACACATCCATTTGGCATCCGATGTGGGATAAATAAATTATAGCCTCTAAAATCGATGCCCAGTCCATGATGTAGGCTGTAGGCTTAGTGCTTGCCACCGTGCTAGAATTATGCCACTGGGGCTCAGACGGGCATTTTCTTTGAGCCCAGGAGCTATGATAGTCTCAGTGTGTTGCTTTTTTTTTTTTTACTGAAAAGCCAATTCCCATCCTTCTGACATTTTATTATTTGTCATATGTTTTTATGGCTAATATTACTTTTACTGCAGAGACTGATGGAGGTGTTGAGGCGTCATTTGTCTCTACAGGAACCGGTTTGCCTCTTCTTTCCCCTGGATTCACCTTTGGAGGCCGCCTTTAATTTTCTCCACAAAAACCACTCAAAGAATCTAAGAATACATAAAAGAAAAAAGAAAGAAAGAGTGACATCTTTTTGTGCATTTATTTTTAGAGGTAGAGCGGTCTGTAAACTATGCGCTGATGTTGGGATGAATGATTTATAACCATCATAGGATTGATGATGAAGCCTTCTCTCAAAGATGTCATTGGTTTTTAGGGAGTAGAGCTACGTCACCGTCGGGGCTTTCACTGAAATGCATCTTGTCCTCAGAGTGGCTCTCTGCTTCTCTCATGCTCTGTTTCCCCTTTGCTTTCTGTTTTCACAGATGGAGATGATACCAGAGCCCGATCCTGACGACGAGGGGACCAAAATAAGTGTAAGTTCCTCCAGGTCACACAGGGTTTTTCTTTTTTTTTTTGGAAATCTTTAGAAAGTTTGCTGTTGAAAAGGTGTAGAAAGATTTGTATTTGTGAAGAAAGAGACTCGGTGTGACTCTCTATGAATTTTCTTTGAAGGCGTGTTGTCAGTGGAGAGGTCACAGGAGGCTTTTGTAAACAGACACAAAGCTCAGCGTTCAAAGTTCCCACACTGTGAGTGACACTGAAGTCTCACGAATACAAATTCTGACCTCTTTTCTTTTCTTACTGAAACTGAATCAGATTTAAATATGAGGAGCATCGCCACAGGTCATGAAAGGTTGATGGACTCAACAAAAGACAAATCTTTTCTTTTTCCCGCACATGAAAGTATTTATAATCATTTCTGTCGTCTTTTTTAACGACACATTCTGAGCCCGGTTCCTCTCCACATGTGCAGCGCGTCGTTGCAGGCGAACACAACAGCAGCTGATTTCACCAAATAACACACCTTCAGCCGGAGAAAGGAGCTAATCAGTGAAATCAGTGGCAGTCTATTATTACTGTCAGAGTGCGGAGCGTGCTGCGTTCATGGCCCAGCAGCTGATCCGCCTCGCTTTTTTTTTCCCTGGCTCTCTCTGAATGTACATCCTGTTCCCAGAGGAGGTTTTCATCGCCGCTGCCCAGTCCACCGGGTCACACACAGACTCACAGTCCAAGCTACTGATCTGGGATCAGGCTGATTGTATATCTGTTATTTAACAGATAAACTCCAGTTTATCTCTTCCTGTAGTTAATGCTGATATTATACCAGGAATGTGATGACATCATTATTATAAAGTTGGAAGAGGCCGTCAGATAAGAGAGGTCATAACCGTCACTTTTTTTTTAAGTTTAGATGCTAATTTCACAAGTTCATGTTCACAGATCTCTGCAATTAACCTGAGCTGACCTGAGCTCAGGGTTCAGACCGTCAGGATGGACGGACAGAGTCACAGTGGGTTTAGGAAAAAGAGATTAAATCCAATAATGAAGTTTTGCTACTGCTGCAAAGCTAACGTTGGACTACAGATGGAAATGAGCTCTCAGCTAAATCTGGTACACTCATCTTTACATTCTTTTGTTTAAAGAGATAGTTCAACATTTTGGCAAATTGGCCCATTGCCATAATCCCTATAGTCACAGCAGTAGGTTTGTTACCTTTATAATTGTCGGTGCAAGCTATTTTTAGAACGGCGGAGTAGAGCCGTGAGCTGCTCAGAGCTACGCTACGGAGGCTAATGGGATTTCTTGGTTTCCCTCATCAAACTCATCAAATACACAATCCAACAACTCCACAACGCTCTGGTGGACAAGTTGTGACCTGCACATTCACCACGCTATGAGATAATAACACAACGATACCCTTCAGGGACAGTTTTTCATCAAGCAGTCTCTGTATTTCCCTCTAAAACAACTCTGTGTGGTAACGTTGTGTTATTATCTCATAGCGTGGTGAATGTGCAGCTCACAACTTGTCCACCAGAGCGTTGTGGAGTTGTTGGATTGTGTATTTGATGAGTTTGATGAGGGAAACCAAGAAATCCCATAATGAGCCTCCGTAGCGTAGCTCTGAGCAGCTCACGGCTCTGCTCCGCCGTTCTAAAAATAGCTTGCACTGACAATTAAAGGTAACAAACCTACTGCTATGACTATAGGGATTATGGCAATGGGCCAATTTGACAAAATGTTATATCCCTCTAATGTCTGTGTACACTATCCATAAACTTAATAAAATAAAATAAATACTAACATTAGCATTAGCAGCTAAAGTTCAGCACCAGACTTAGCATGCTAACTAGCTAAGCCCCAGCTTGTCAACTCACCACGGCCTCCGATCCGATCTGCCCTGGAGATGGAGTTTAACTCAGAGGAGGTCAAATGACTTCAAGCATCAGAAAGAGAAAACAGTATCTGAAGCTGCTGTCAGCACCAAGCGTCAAGAAACCACCGCTATCAGCAGAAAAACCTCCAAACAGCCTCAGTTCTTTAGTTCAGTCTCATTGAGACTAAATGTTATCTCTAGCAGGTTGCATGTTGTTTTCTTTTCTTTTCTTTTCTTTTATTGTGAGCTGTGTTCATGCTCTGAGCTCAGTTGTTGGAGGAACTTTCATGAACTGTCGGCACAGAGCAGAAGAAGTGCGCCCACTTTAAAACCTGTCGACTTCCACTAAACTCTCTCCTGCTGGTTCGGTTTATGTGCTCTGACTTGCAAGCAAATGTCACTGTGTTTACAAATGCTAACTCTGAAAAAAACAGGGATTTGTGCAGCATGATGTCATTTGTAATTTGACCTATACCCTAAATTTACTTCCTCAAAGTTCCCCATACGGTAACATGTTGTATCTTGGATCATCACATTATATCCTGAGGTTTTTCTCAGTTTGATGCTTAGAGCCAGAAAGGCAAGGCAAGGCAAGGCATCTTTATTTATATAGCGCATTTCATACCAAGGCAACTCAATGTGCTTTACATAAAGACAAAACATTTAAAAAAAAGCATAAGACAGAATAAAAACAAACAAAACACTAAAAACAGAGTTAAAAGCAGAAAATCAAAGGTTTTAACTCCATTGCCATCAATTTAAAGATGTCATTCTGTTCTCTATATAGGTTAAAATACATAAATCCAACCAGCCTGTAGTGGCATATAGAGTTATGATAGGTGATGAACCCTGGTATTAAACCGTATCCCTCAGTGCGATGTTATGACACCCCGGTCTCTTCTGATTCCTCTAACAGACAGTGAAAGTCCAGGGCAACGACATCTCACACAAGCTGCAGATGTCCAGAGTCAGCAAGAACGACGAGGGACTGTACGAGTGCCGCGTGACGCGAGCCAACTACGGAGAGATCGTGGAGTACAAAGCCCAGGCCTGGCTGAAGGTCAACGCCACGGCCAGACCACGACGACCCCTCACGCCCCCCAAGGAGAGCTCCCCGCTGCACCTGACGGACAAGAAGCCCAGAAAGTCCAGCTCAGCGCTGGGCCAGGACAGCATGAGCTCAGACCAGAGGGTCACCTCCACCTCCACCTCTCACACAGACTCCAAACCAGCTAAACACAACCCCGGCTCAGGTAAGACCCCGAGGGGGGGGGGGGGGGGGGGGGGCAGTTACATAACGAGGGCAGTTACATAACGAGGGCAACACAGAAACAGAAACACAACTCCTCCTGCAGCCAGAGATTTTACTGCAGACATAAAGTTTGATGCAGACGGAGGTCGATGCACATGCATCATTCTGACTCAGGTGATTGATCCTCTGGGTCTAATGAGAGTGCTCCCTTAAAGGGATAGTTCACCCAAAATTCTAATTTCAGAGTCCTCCGTTCCTTCTCTGAGTTACGGGGGGGGGTCCGCGCAGCAGTATTTGTCCATATAATGGTTGTGAATGGATACCAACTTTCTTCGTCCAAAAAGACACACCAAAAAACATCCAAATACCTCCATAGTGCTCGTATGTAATGTCCCTCTGGTATTGAAGCCCCGACATGAGAAATTGTTCCGCCGGTCAGTGCAAATCACGCGAGATTTGCACTGACACAGGAAGAGCAGTGAACTGAGACACTGGGAGCTTCCGCTACAAACAAGCTTGAAACATAGACTTATTTAATTTTTTTCGGAACAATTTCTCATGTCGGGGCTTCAATACAAGACGGACATTACATACGAGCAGCATGGAGGTATTTGGATGTTTTTTGGTGTGTCTTTTTGGACGAAGAAAGTTGGTATCCATTCACAACCATTATATGGACAAATACTGCAGCTCTTAGTCGACATGAGGGTGAGTAGATAATGAGTGAAATTTTAATTTTGGGTGAACTATCACTTTAAATCTCTGGAGACTCGACGCCGTGGAGAGGATCTGGTCTCACGGAGGCAAAATCCAGGTTCTGCACAGAAACATAAAAGCTTCTTCTTACTGCACATTAAAATGGTCGTAACAACAACTGAATTAGAATCAGAGCAGCGTGTAAATCTGGTGGTGGAAATCGAAGTCCTTGCCTTCAGTCGCCCCTGATGATGTGCAGAGGTCCCACATCTCATCTTTGCAGGAGTTGCTGTTGATCTTTGACTCTGTGTTTGAAGCTGTGAGTGAATCTGCAGCAGTTTGAGACGATGCTGAAGGAAAAAATCGGAAAAGCAGCATGTGGTGTTTGTTCGGTTGATTCCTTAGGATCTTTAGTTGAGGTTTTAATTTGAAAGAGTCAGGTTTTATTGGAGGACTTGTGTCAGGGGAGGACTGTACTTGTGTGGTTGCTTCTATGGAAACAGCTAAAACCATCAAAAGCCAGAAAAACACTTGACGAATGAGTAACGAGGTCGATTCATTGGTTTTTCTGATTGTTTTGGACGCTGAGTCTGGAAGTGGTTTGATCAGCCAATCGTCGATCATCAGCATCAGTTTGCAGACGCTGCAGTCTTTTCTTTTTACAACAAGACTGTGCAGAGGAACCATTCACTGTCATATCAATACTAATTATCATTGATTAGCAAAGGGAGGGTGGTGCAGGCTCGTTGTGCGCCAGCCGAGGATCGCAGCCAAAGCGACGATACTGAAGACTTTGGTTTAGTTCCATCAGGCTGGACCGAAGCCTTTATTCGAGGATGTGCTACAAGTGGAGCCTCCAGCCGCCCCAAAATGTTGCTTCAAGGCTCTCGACTAATTCTAAGAGCTGAGAACATATTTCTCTGCCTCTCTTCTTTGGCTGCCCCTGAGTTTAGAAATGGATTTTGAAGACTTGAGTGTTAATGTTTGAGGCGCTACATGTTCATCCCCCCAGCAGAGCTGAGATCCTCAGGCAGCCTCCTCTGCTGCGTCTCAAACTCACTTTAATAATTTGGTATAATCACATAAAAATGCTTCACATACCGGCTTAAAGTTATTATTATTTTTTATTGAACTTGAACAAATGTGATTCATGAGATTTAATGCAGTGGATCTTTGTCATCAGCGGAGCCGCGGCACATCTTTATCTGTCAGTCCATTCTCATCTCCAGACTATAATTACCTGCAGCAGATCACTAAAAATATTAATGTTACCTTTGTCCTTCATCAAACACGCCAACACGTGAATCCCTTCAAAGACAGAGTGTGCAGAGTAATTCCTACTGAGCAAACAAGCTCAGCCACGGGAAGGAATTGAAAAACGTGGAGGATAATTTAACCCTTTGTGAATATCTCCGATGGGAAATAAACAAAGTGACTTTGACTGAGACACTCGAACAGAAACAGGCTGTTGGGAGAGAAACCAGCAACAGGGGGCGTTCATGGTCGTGCACAGGAAAAAGGGAAAGAAGAAGCGATGAGAGGAAATGTGCAGAAGGCAACAGTGGGAGGGAGAGATGGTGAATCTGGGCTGATGTAAGAGTTGCAAGAGAAGGAGAGAAGTCTATCGACCCTCTGAGTTTTGACTGCATTGATTGGGAAACGAGCGCATGGAGGAAATGTTCACCAGCTGTGATGAGATGGTGAAACAGACTCCACGATGTAATCGCGTTTTCAAAGGAGAAACAGAGGAAGAGCCAAAGAGGAGAAGGTCAGAGAAACAATAAAGAGTTGTGTTATCATTGGTGAAACGTCCCAGAGTAAAGACTTCAGCCTGACCGACCTGCAGCCTGAATGACCGGCAGTGAAAGACCGACAAGGGAGGAGGTAAAAATAAATCTTTAAAATCTTAATGGAAAGATGTTTTGACAGTTTACTACAATTTGTGGAGAGTTTTTGAGAGTTAAGAGGTTTCTCAGCTCCTGTCTGACAGGTGGGTGACGTTAGTTCTGCTATACAACAGGTCTAAGATATGCGTTTACGTCACGTTGCTCTGGGACACG
The DNA here is from genome assembly GCF_905171665.1 of Trachurus trachurus. Classification (NCBI taxonomy): domain Eukaryota; kingdom Metazoa; phylum Chordata; class Actinopteri; order Carangiformes; family Carangidae; genus Trachurus; species Trachurus trachurus. The sequence continues at coordinate 2,295,096 of NC_139911.1, read as the reverse complement.
CCCCTTCTGTTCGGACTGAGTGGCAAAACAAACATCCCTCAACCTGGTGAAGCCAGAAGTGGTGGACACAGAGAAACCCTGTAAAACATGTATTATCAAAACAAATTGAGTTAGGAAGGACTCGACAATGATCCGTACCAGAACCCAAAACCATCTAGTCCACGATGGTCCATCCACAAATCATTGAATCATTTCACAATTATTATTATCAGCCATTAGATTTAAACAGAAACTAAAGCTAACCACTGGTCTCCGCCGCCTCTTGCAGTATCTACATGTCCTATACAGTCACATTGTTTACGTTGTGTGTTTTAATCAGTCCTGTAACCGTGGTACCGGCAGGGAGACAGACAGGCTCATTGTTAATGTGCAGAGGAACAAAACTACAGCTGTTACCTTGGTCCCAACACTTAAACCTGAATTTCTTCTATAATGAAAAACTCTGACATGTCAAACTGTAGGATGTGTTAGAGACTGATTCATCTGTCGAACCATCATATACTGTACATGAAACGGTAAACACAGCTGATCGAATTTTCACCGCTCGAATGAGTTCCCTTTCCTTCATTGAAAACAGGTTCTTGAATGTAACTCGGTCAAAGTAAGACAGTTCTGTTAGGTCATGCTGCTGCACATGTTGACAAAGTTACACATGTCAGACTTGTGTGGGCTCGGAGAAAATCGCTTTCTTACTTTCGCCGATTTTAAACTTTGGCGGCTCTGCCACTCGTCTGTTGCCACTCAGTGGACATTCCACAGCGACTTCCGAGTACCGTGACGCCACGTGGTTAATTCCATTTGCTAATGTTTGCATTATCTAACCCCAACTTGTGAATTTCTGTGTCCATGTTTGGGTTTGGGTCTTCTAGTTTTCCAAGATGCAGTTTGTTGTGATGCTAGCTTCAGTAGCAGGAGTAGCAATCACATTGTTTACTCCTGTTCGTTGCTTATCTATTTATCTGGACACTGACATTTTTGTTTATTTGTGGCACAATGGATTTGTTTGGTTGGATGTTCAATTCAAAATGCTGTTAGCTTAGCTACAAACCACCACCGCCTTATGTTCCCACCGCCTTATGTTCCCACAGTTCTAAGATTTTTCTCAAAATTAGGCCCTATGTTCCCTCTGGACTCTCTCTACCTATCTGAACTCTCTCTATCTGGCCTGTCTAGCCTCTACCTGGTCTTTTTACTAAACTTAACCAACTCTTTTCTTCATTGCCTAAACCCAACCAATGGTGGGACCAAAGGGCCGTGGGAACATAGGGCCTAATTTTCAGTGACAACCAAAGTTAGAAATGTGAGAACATAAGGCTGTGGGAACATAGGAATGACCCCGTTTGTTTTTGCTTCGGTCATGAGAAAGAGCTTCGACATGAATCCAAAACGCTCTAGATTTTATCCACTGTGTCGTTGCTTTGGCAGCACATGTCCATGAATTCAGGGGGCGGAGCTTCAGAAGGAACTTTGCACTTAAACGTTGTCTTTACCAAAGATCAAGGACTCCTCTGAGAAAGGGTTTTTATCTCACATTCAATTTTTTTTTTGGTAAGATAAAGTCACAGACAAGATTTTATGAGCTGATGATAAAACATTTACATAAAATAAAAAAATGGACCGGACTTCACCAGTGATATTTAATAATAATGTCTGTGATTATGATTTTATTCTCATTTTATGTCTCAGTAACTTGTCGTCGTGGAAAAGCTGTGACAATCACCGTCATGGACTTGAAGGTGGAGTTGTGTAGTAACAAATCTGTGCTTCTGTTGCTGTGATTGGCTGTTTGGCTGTGATGTCAGAGGACATTTGCATAAAACTGAGCTTTCCTCCCCCTCCCCTGTAGTGTAGCTGGAGCTCAGTGAGAAATAACAATGAACAACAGGTGTTAATTTGTCCCATAAGAGACAGTTGCATGTGTTAATAGTATTATCCTGCAGTAAGCACAGACTGGTGAACGCACCCTGTGAGAGTTTGGATTAGCCACTTTACTGTAGTCTGTATTTAGGAATGAAATTATATGCAAACAGTCTTCGCTCTCAATTATTAATGAAGCAGCAGCAGCAACAACCAGGAGAGAAAGTCTGACTGTGTTGTTGGTGCAACGATCTGTCGCCAACGGTTTCAAATCAAGACATTTAACACCAGAGTTTGATAATAAAATATACATTATACAGAATATTACAGAGAGAGATATGATTGACAAAATATTTCCACTAACTTCTCCAGACTCCAATAATATGAAGCAATTTCCCCAAAAATTAGTCGAGTAAAATTAGCACAATGATGATGTTGTAGCAGCGTAATTACTGGAAATGAGTGTAAAAGCATCACATTGGAACTCATTGTCATGGTAACTGGCATCTATAGCATTAATATTTCCCTTTGTGTTGTGAAGCGTGGCTGTCAGCAGCTAATACCGAGTCTCATGTTGCAACAGAGACGTAACTGTCAGTGTAATAAAACCGTGTGTGTGTTTGTCTCAGGTCTCAATAAGCCGAGAGCCGTCGTAGCCAAGGTCGTTTATTAAAAGCAAACAGCAGCAGATGTGGAGAAACATCACTGTAGTCAACCCACGTCTTCACTTTAAACCACTACAATAACCTTCAGCCTCTGAATTAAAGGAGGCACCAGATTAATGTGGATTTTAATCTAAAGGTGAAGATCACATGGATCACAGACCGTTCATCACTGACCTTCACAAAAAAAACAACCTATAGAGATTTTATCTTCTGGTCCAGGAAACCAAATCATCTTCTCACCTCATATTAGGTTCATAGTCAAGACAAACTAACATCGTAACATCAATCCTCATGTTTCCTGACACAAGAAGTTTGGTTGTGTGTTCGTATGGCAAGCAGATTTAACATTTAAAAGCTAAGTTTGACTCTCCGGAATTAAAATTGTAGATAATAATAAATTTTATTTAGAAGCGCCTTTCACGCCACTCAAGGACAAGATAGATATCAACAACGTCTTTCTGACTTGTCGTAATTGCATTTTGAATAGTTGGATTTTTCATTCAAGATATCTGTAATTCAGTTTTGCCTCTAGTCAAAAACAACATTTCAGATCCACAACTACATTCTTCCTATAGACAAATTACGTCACTTTTGCCATTCATGTGTATGGGGTTTGTCATTACAGATATCTACAATTCAGTTGCAGATATCCACTATGTGAATTACGGATATCTGCAACAGAATTACAACTATTCCTAATTCCAGTTTGAGATATCTACAACGTCATTTTGCCTAGTCAAAACTTAATTTAAGATATCTGAAAATAAAAGGGATATTTAGATATCTTTAATTGAGGTGAATTAAATATATCTTGAACTGGAATTATTACTAGTCAGAATTAATTGTAAACTGGAATTAGGAATTGTCATAATTCTGTTGCAGATATCCGTAATTCACATAGCGGATATCTGCAACTGAATTGTAGATATCTGTAATGACAATGAATGGCAAAAGTGACGTCATTTGTCCTTGTGGATATCTGAAATGTTGTTTTTGACGAGGCAAAACAGAATTACAGATATCTGCAACACATATCCAGTCTGGCTTTTAAATGTTAAAATGGCTTGCCGTAGTTTTTGCTACTTGACGAACCATCAATGCTGATCAGAGCAGGTCAATCTAAAGCTGATAAAACAGTGTTGTGTCCGGATCGTCAGTCTAAACACAGATGTCTGTAGAAACCAGCTGTAAAGGAGCATTATATGGTCTCAGAGAATAAACTGCACCTTCACATTGTCCAGATTTCTTTTTTTCTATCCGTTAGACTTCAGAAACCTATACGTTAACCCTGTGGTGTGATAGCTTCAGTGTAAATCTGCAATGTTTTAAATTCTCTATTAAAAAAAAGAAGAAGTTATAATTGCACCGGCTCCTCTCATCTATAAACGCCAGTCATTTTCCCGACCGGTCAGATGGTTCAAACAGCGCGCCGGCCCCCGCTCTGGGCTCAGATAGCCCCTCTGCACCCTGAAGCAGAAAACACAGAGAAGATATTACTCACTCGCCACTGAATGAACGGAGGTAAAAAGTTGAATAATCCCCGGGGCTGCAGAGTCGGAGATTATGAGGCAGCCAAATTATGCTGACAACTGTGTTGCAGTGAGTCCTGTGTGTGTGTGCGGTGTGTCTGACACTGATAAATGCCTCTCGCTCGCTGCTCAGGCGGCCTTGGCCCCCGACTCTGAGCGGCGGAGAGGAGAGGAGAGGAGAGGTGTTACGGCCGAGGGCGACTGAGCTCTATTACCCCCCCCCCCCCCCCCCCGACTGAGGCGGACGGGCAACAATAGGTAAATGTTGCTGAGATGAAATTAAACATGGGATAGTGCAGATTTTTTTTTTCCTTTTTCCGCATTGCTGCATCTGTAAACAATGAGGCAGTTTTCCAGATGGGGGGGTCGGGGCTGTGGCTGGTGGAGCGGCTGCAGCGGCTGTAAGTAACTCTAAAAATGACATTTCTGGTAAAAAGAGATTCACTTCCTGTGCTTTTATTTTGGCGATCAGGCGCCGGAAGTAACAAGCTCCCGTATAGAGAGCTGAAGCGGAAGCAGGAAGTAACGGCCCCATGGGTCCTCAAATCGAAAAAAGTCTCCATAGAAATGAACGAGACTCCAAGTTTTATTTCGTGATCCGTTTGAATTGTGACATGACAAAAAAATATGACCTCTACCTGTTTAAAACATCACGTTTCATGAAGAGAAATCAGCAGTTTATCGTAAAACGGCAACAGAAGAATGTATTTTGTGTGAAGACGCTCTACCGACTACAGATCTGTGTTCCACAAAAAATACGTCACCAACTGACACGGGAAAGGGCGCCATGTGGTGACGTCACCTACGCGACTTGTAGTCTTTCTGGTTGCGGACTCTTCGGAATTTTATTTTACAATAGTTTTACAACAAACGGCTGATTTCTTGGCATGAAACGTGATGTTTTAAACAGGTGGAGGACATAATTTTTTCTCATGGCACAATTCAAACGGATCACGAAATAAAACTTGGAGTCAAATAAGGATGACGGCTGAGCATTTTAAATAAAGGCTTCTTGAAAACATCAGTAAGCTTCACCGTTGTCTGGCTGTGGTTCGCTGCAGCGGCTGCAGCAGCAGCAGAGTGGTGGTGGTTGTAGTTGTAGTTGTGGTTGTTCACAGCTACTTCCCACCAGTGTGTCAGCTGCTGTTAGATCACAGCCCGGCCGCTGCTGTTCTCTCAGAGCTCAGAGGTGACCGGGGCTGAATGCAAACACACACACACACACACACACACACACACACACAGAAAAAAAAAAAAAAAAAAAAAGAGAGAAAGAAATATGTCCCCTAAGCTGGACTTGCCCCCCCCCCCCCCCCCTGAAGGCCTGCCTGGTTCCTGCATGAAAGAACAACAAATACAGACTCAGCTTCATTGCATAAGCATTCATCCAAAAATAACTAAACTAAACAAAACAAAAAAAAAGAATCACTGACCTTGTTTTTAAGAATCATCGTATTTTTATTTTCTTCAAAATCTGCCTGGACGGCGTTGTTGTTGGTCTGAGGAGGAACTCCTCTGAGTCATCACTGCTGCTGTTGTTCATGGTTGTGATCGAATGACTCAAGCAGTCGCACGCAACAATGTCAACACAGAGGACGTCGTGTTGTGTGGTGGTGGGAGCTTCTCACTCTGACTAACGTCGACTAATGCATCTGTGAAGTCTGTTCTCCGCGGGAGAAAAGGGAAAAGGGAAAAGGCCAGACGCTCGGGAACGCTGAGGTCCGGTGGTGGATGGAGGTCGTCACCAAAACCAAGCCTATTTTTTAGGCCTTTTCTCGAAAATTGCATATCCATAATAAAATGAGTAGGCTACATCTCTGCAACCACAAGGTCTATTTGAATACTTTTGGTGTCATAGTAAAGGGAAAAAATTGAGGAATTACTGAGATGTGTAAATTTCAGTATATCTGTTACTGGTGAAGAGTAAATGAAGAGTTTTTTTTTTACTACAAAATATTCAGGCAAACTTTTCCAAAATGTCTATTTTTGGCACAGCTTGGAACCACCTGCCACTATAAACCATTGTTTAATCTTTATTTTCACACAATTTGCATAAACTAACTGAAAGTGAATCAACCATGACTAAATAAGAATTGCATTCCTAAAGATTGTGGAGAAGAAAGCTCCATCTGACTTAATCACCCTCTGAGGTCGGGTCATTTACGCACGCATTTACGGTCTCGATATGTTCATTTTTTTATATTTAGGTAATTTTACGCCATAGAAAAGTGATTCAACTACGCCTCTTTGCATTATGACGTCATTATTCAGACTCTCTTATCTCACATTTGAGACATTTGGTAAAAATAGATATTACAACATTTCATTTTAGACCTTTTTTCTATGCTTATCTATTATTTTATTCATATATTCCACTGCTTTGAGAAGCTAAGACTTTGGTAAATCCATTTCAAGCACCAGAAAGGTTCATCCTCATGACCAGAGCTGTGTTTTCACAAGAGATTTGAACATTTTCAAAAAGTGGACTTCAAATTTTCAGCATTTGGCCTAAATTATTTCTTCATACATAGTGCTGTAGGACAAAAAATGGTCCTAAGAGTACATAGAGCTGAGATTGTTCTGAATATTTAGATATAAAACACTCATTGGGTGTTGTTATATCTTATAAGTAGCTTAAAAAGGTGAATTTAAGAAAGCATGTAAAAATCTAGAGACGATGAAGCATGAAAAGAGAAACACAGTTTGTTTTTCGTCCTCGTTTCCTTCAGTCACGTCAGAGACTCGTTCCCCTGGAGAAGTTCTGTGTGTGTGCAGCCAAACGCTGGTTTCTGGGATGGAGACGCCAACTCACTCATTTTCTTATATTTAAGAATAATAATTTGACTTCTCTGGAGTCTTGTGTTTGGCATCATCACATCCAGTTAGTTACCGTGCCGACACTTCTGTTAATAGACGGTTTATTCCAATAGAAACAGAAGCAAAGTAGAAAAACAAAAAACAACCTGTGATCCATCAGAGTCGTAGTGAAGCTTTGTTAGTTTGTTAAAGTTTAAGAGGCCAAATTAAAAATGAGGTTTCCATCTGTTTTTTGGTTTCATTCACGTTATAATAACCCATAGTTACATTTTGTTACTGGGCGACATCTAGTGGTCATAGTGGATACGACAGCAGCAAAGAGAAAGGTGCAGTGATGTTGTGAAAGGAGATAAACAATAGTCATAATACCGTACTTTCCGGACTATAGAACGCACCTGAGTATCAGCCGCACCAGCTACATTTTAAAAGAAAATACACATATAGTCCGCACTTGAATATAAGCGGCAGGTTTTCATGTTGTAACATGAGATATTTACACAGAAAGACAGTAGGGAACTGTGCATGTCCGCTCGCTTTTCCTCTGTTCTGGTTACGCTCCTCTCCTCCATGTGCATCTGTTGACAACAAAGCCGACGAGAAATCAATAAATGGAGCGGTGGAAAACGTTACATAACATATACGATGTTACGACATGTGTGATTGTGTCGTCTTAACCGTCATAAACAAGAGATTACAGCTTACGGAGCGCGTTTGTGTCGCGGTGCAGCAGAGACGAGAGCTGGGACACCGGGGCGGGGCGGGGGGAAAAGTAGCGGCTTATAGTCCGGAAAGTACAGTAACTTTATTTATATAGCAGCTTTAAAACAGAAGTTTACAAAGTGCTTTGATAAAAAAACAACAGGAACACAAGAAGATGGAAGTTACCTCAACCGAAATCACTTTATACCCGTAATAATGAGTGTTATGATCTTCTGCTCTGATCAGCTGCTGGTCTCAGGTCAGTTGTGTCTGTAGCTACAGTACACAGTGGTGTTGTTGTAACGGCTCAAATCAAACAGCTCTCAATGTGCTGGATGTTTGTTTGTTTGTGGGGCTTTTTGCATCATATACACACACTCACACACACAACAGACTGTTATCGAATTGATCCCAACAGTGCAGCTAGCAGCTAACGGCAGCCAGTCGTATTTAACGAGCAGACACAACACAACACAACCAAACACAACAGAGAGGAAGAGACAGAGAGGTAGAGACAGAGAGGTCGGTAGAGAGGTAGAGAGAGGTAGAGAGAGGTACAGAGGGAGAGAGGGAGCAGCAGGAGGATGTGGATGTGGGTCTGGCTCGGGTCCAGCCTCGGCCTCGGTTCCCTGTGGAGCTGCTGTGGTGATTCACCTCTCTGCCTCGCTGGCCCCAGATCGATACGCCGCATTTCACCATCTCGCCGAGCCAAAAACATTCTGGCAAAAGGCGCCAGTGTTGTGTTAGGTTAAGTAGGACAAAATGAAAAGTATTCAGCGTGGATCACACACACACACACACACACACACACACACACACACACACACACACACACAGCAGGCACCAAGGAAGCCTCACTCATTAAACCTGCACAGATAATCCAGCGTGCAGCTTCTGTGCACAGCAAATACACCGTCCAGAAGAAAAAGAAAGAGTGGCACGGTGCACGTTAAAGGGACATTGTGTAACTTTTCCTGTTATCTATTCACAAAAACCTATTATTTGGTTCAAAAGTCTGTTTTTCATTAATCAGTAATCCCCCTTTATCCCCCATCTCCTACCTCATGTGTCCTACCTCCTATCTCCTGTCTCCTACCTCCTTATCTCCTGTCTCCTATCTCCTTATCTCCTGTCTCCTATCTCCTACCTCATGTCTCCTACCTCCTTATCTCCTATCTCCTTATCTCCTACCTCCTTATCTCCTGTCTCCTATCTCCTACCTCCTTATCTCCTGTCTCCTATCTCCTACCTCCTGTCTCCTATCTCCTACCTCCTTATCTCCTTATCGCAGTGAGGAGGAACGGAGCGTTCACCTGCATTCACCTGTAGTCAGGCAGACGGCCGTCGCTAACAAACCAGATGTCATTTTAGTCACAGAAGTCCAGAGAAAGCCGGTAAAACAATACCACATCGCCATGACAACATATTGTCACGTGTATTGTGTTGCCTCGTGCTGACGGACCACTTGTTTACATAGAGGCTTGTTTATGTGGTCCGTCTGCTGTCTGCCCAATTTTGAGTGAATGCAGCATGAAAAATACGACTGAGTTGCTTGTGATGTACAACCACAACACTAGATGGGAGGAATTCCTACACAATGTCCCTTTAAATCTTCCTGAGACGTTGTTTAAAAGTCTGTGAATCATTTCCATCAGGCTTCCCTCTCCTCTCAGCTGGAAACTCGTCCCACATGACGGGTGAAGACGCGGTGAAGATGCGGTAAAGACGCTGTGACCTTGTCAGGCTGCGCTGACAGGAAGTGAGCAGAGACGAGTTGTTGAGTTTATTTATTTTTTATTTTTCATGGATAAATGGAATCATGCATCAGTGCCGCAGCATCCAGGGTTTGTTTGCTTTTGTTGTTGTTTTGTGAGCGTTCAAGCTGAAGAGCGTGACTTTGTGTTTTCATTTTTTTTTTCATTTTTTTTTTTTTTGCTCGGCAATTAAAATGCACAAAAGCAACAATAACGCACAAATGTTCTTCTCTTTGTTGTTTTCTAAAAATAGCTTCAGAGCAGAAGCACAGAAGGAACAGTTACCTTTAGTTTGCTTCCTGGCAAGGTTAGTCCAGAAGTGGAAAACAGCTCACACACACACACACACACACACACACACACACACACAAACAAAACTAAACTAAAGTGTGATGTGTATGTGAGGTAAACAGCTTCAGACGGCGCTGCTCTACAGTCGTATGCGGCTGAGCTAAAGAGTCAGTCTTAGGTTTTCTAGTGTGTGTGTGTGTGTGTGTGTGTGTGTCTGTGTGTGTGTGTGTGTGTCATTAACAGAGGCCAAAAAACCAGTTCCTCCAAACTTTATCTGGAGGAGAAATTTTAGTTAGTTTGTTGGTTTTGTTCGTTTGTGCAGCAGAGACCAAACAAAAACACAAGAGTTTCTAAAAATGAATTTAAAAAAGCAGAAACGAGAAAAAAACTCGAAGAAGTAGAAGAATCAACAGTCCTGAGTAAAACGCAACAAACAAAAACTTAAAGTGAGATTTGTGTTCAGATTCATGAGGCTGTTCTTGTACGTATACACACTTTTTGTAGTTATATGCACTCTGTGTATTACCCTAACGACTTTAATTAGAAAATTCATCTGCCATCTTCATTCTGCCGTCAAACAGCCTTTTATTCTGAAAGTACATTCTGTTTACTTCCTGGTTCTTTAATCGTTCTTCTTTCTGTTTTATATCGTTGTCATCTCACATTATTTTTCTATTATGTAACATTATTTAAAGGTGTTCAGAAACGGCCGTTTGTCCTGTTTGTCGCGCCTCCTTCTACGAGTTTCCGCACGAGTTTACCCGAGTAAGGAAAACGAATTTGATTGGTCGTTATTGAGCGGGCGGGATATTCAATGTTTGGGGCGAGACCGAGCTCGGTGTGTGTGTGCGTGTCTCAGACATTTGATCGACGGATGACGGATCCGATATCAGTGGCTGGTGAATCGTGAGCAACGTGACGTCTGGTTGGTTGGTTGGTTGGTTGGTTGACTTTATTAATCCCTGTGAAGGGAAATGATTGTCACTCTGTACGTACAACATCCAACACACAATACTACAACATGACAAGCATTGACAACTAAGGCAGTACAATAAGTGCAATGCAATGCCTGCAATGCAATGCCTGCATTACCCAATGCAAAAAAAAAAATACCACACTTTCATCCCAGATTTCATCAAAAATAGAGTTTAGCACAAAGTTTGGGCTACATCTTCTGATAGATGAGTTATTACACTGATGTTAAGACCCACAGTGGAGTCAAATTCAGTTTTCTTTTGTGAACGCAGGTGTTACATGACTCAGACGGTGGCGGTCGGGTCAGGATGACACGTCGTCCCCTCGTCTGAAACCTGCTCGTCTGTTTTAGTTTTTATTTTATTTTCCCGTCAGACTCAGATTGTTTTCATCTCTCTTTGATCCGTCGTCTCATTTAGGACTCGGACTCGGGCGGTTTGATGTGTTTTATTGACGACGTATCAATCAGCCTTTTGTCAGAGACGGAGACGAACACAGAACAGACTCTTCACCCTGATGAAAAGATTACACTTCTCCTTCTTCTTCTATACCGGCTCTGATTTCATGTTTGCGGGGCGAGATAATAATGACTTTCATTTTAAAATATTCAGCAGAAAGTTTTTCTAGATCAGAACAAAAGAGCCGACGTCTGAACTACACAACAATCTGACACCGAGGAGATTTCACTTGATGTCGTCTCTTCTTGCAGTTTGTCTGAGTGCGTGTCGTCTGGGGGTGTAGACGACGACAACATGGCCGACGATGATGATCTTTAAAGGGATAGTTCACCCAAAATTGAAATTGAAAGAATTGAATCCACCCTCATGTGGACTAAGGGCTGGGAGAAGTTTCAGAGTCCTCCGTGGCTTCTCTGAGTTACAGGGGGTCTCGGCGTAGCAGTGCATGTCCATATAACGGTTGCAAATGGATACCAACTGTCTTCGTAACAAAAAGACACACCAAAAAACATCCAAATACCTCCATGCTGCTCGTATGTAATGTCCGTCTTGTATTGAAGCACCGACATGAGAAATTGTTCAGAAAAAAATTAAATAAGTCTATGTTTTAAGCTTGCTTGTAGCGGAAGCTCCTCTTCCTGGTCCGTCCAAATCTCGCGTGATTTGCACTGACCGGCGGAACAATTTCTCATGTTGGGGCTTCAATACAAGAGGGACATTACAGACGAGCAGCATGGAGGTATTTGGATGTTTTTTGGTGTGTCTTTTTGGAAGAAGACAGTTGGTATCCATTTGCAACCATTATATGGACAAATACTGCTACACCGATACCCCCTGTAACTCAGAGAAGCCACGGAGGACTCTGAAACTTCTCCCAGCCCTTAGTCCACATGATGAGTGAAATTTCAATTTTGAGTGAACTATCCCTTTAAGCTGCTGCTTCTTCTTCTCCTTGTTGTTTGTGTTTCCTCCGACAGCCGAGCCGGAAAAATGACTTAGCAAAGCAGCAGATAAAACAATAGAAGCCACACGACGGCCGATCAATAATGTATGAATGGAAACCCCCCTACACCCCCCTCTGCCCCCCCTCCCCCCCCCCCCCCCCCTCAACACCCTCAACCCCCCCACCCTGCTGCTGCTCAGTCCTGATCTCCAGATCCTGCAGGAAGCGCCGACATGTTCAGGGTCGACTCGTCGACTCTGAGGATTTTAACGAGTCCATCTGGACGGTGTCAGCAGTGACACAGCTGTGCAGCGACCCGTCGTTCTGGTTGATACCCAGAGGGGCGACACCATGACACCATGACCCCCCCTCCTCCCCCCCAATCCCCTCCCGTCGCCATGGCTTCAGTATCTCTCTGCTGTATCTTCACTTCCACATCATCCACAAAACCACTAAATACAGCTTCTGGTGGAGCAATAAACTACTAAAAGTACAAATAAATGTCAACTCAGTCTTTATCTATTCTACTGAAATAAGAATTTACAATCAACTATTAACAATTATATTTAATTTGAGTAAAGTTTTTCTCAATTTAACAGGACCTGTAGATTTTAGCAACCATCTGCATGTGATGCATTCAGGGGACATCTGTAGAGTGCAGCATCTTGCAATCATCTGTATGTGAGATGTTTAAGGGTAATATCTGTAAAGTTTATAATATAATAATATATGTGAGGGGTTCCAGGTGACAACTGTAAATTATAGCATCTCTACTAATTGCCTACATGTGAGGCATTTAGGGGACATCTTTTAATTGGAGCATATTTGTGATTATCTGTACGTGAGGCGTTCAGGGCGTATCTGTAAAGTCTAGCATCTGTAAATTGTACCATCTACCGATAGCCTGCATATGAGATGTTTAACTAAATCCCTAAATTGACACAAATTAGACCACAGATCCCCACTGGACAAAATTGACAAAAATGAGAACCATTGGTTTTGTGGACATCTGTAAAGTTTTACATCTTCTTATAACCTGCATGTGAAGTGTTCAGTTCAGTTCAGTTCAAGTTTATTTATATAGCACGTTTAAAAACAACCATTGTTGACCAAAGTGCTGTACAAGTCATATCAGACACATAATATCAAACACATTCAGGTGACATCTGTAAATTGCACTACTGTACTTACCAAAAGCCTGCATTTGAGATGTTCAAGGACATCTGTAAAATATACAATCTGCATGAGGGAGGGGTCTTTATTCTATCCATGACTCTGTTTCCCAGCAGGTTTGAACTTTTCTTCTCGTCTCAAAGTCCATTTGCACATTAATCTGGACGAGTTAGTAATAATGTAGTTTGTATAAAACGGTTTTTAAATTCAGCAGAACAGCTGGTCTCTGTGGCGTTCAGGGGACCGAGTGAAAAAATAAACTCCAGCGTTGAGTGTGAGTGTGTTCATGGTAATGAAGGGACGTGTCACACAGGGCAGCGGTGATGTGTTTTTAATAGTGTGTGTGGACAGAAGAGCGGCTCAGAGGAATAAGAGATATGAAGCACACGGCAGCACTTGTTAGAGGGAGGAGGAGGAGGGGTGATGAGAATATTAAAATATGTAACATCACCAGCTTCATCTTTACACCATGTCCTCATAAAGCTGCTCCCATTACCTTTCATACAACACATCACATGAGAGTCGCTTTAATGCCAGTCCATCTGTGCATACTGTAGGTTTTTTTTATTTGAGCCTGTGATGAACGGAGCTCATTGAACGCAGCAAGAGTCTAGGATCACGCTCGATTAAACGTGTTAAGAAATAAAAATGCACAGAAAAATATTTGCTCGTCTCGTCTGCAGTTTAAGCAAAGAAATGCTTAAAAAAACTGATGCAATCGAGTTGATGCAGCGAGTAAATCAACACAACTGAAGTACAGGCTGCTGTTGGAAATGTTTGCAAACGCTGCACGTCTAAAATAAAATTTAAAAAAGCAGCCGGTTGATTGGCTGAAAGTGTTTTATTTGTTGTTTTGTTTTGTCAGAGAGGAAATTCACTCCTGCACCGAGGCACAGGAATTAAAATGTTTGTGTCGTCGTGATCAGATCAGCGTTTTGGTTTATGCAGCATGTAAATTACAGAGAATCACTTCACCTTCATGTTTCAGGTGTAAAACTAAATATTTAGTCACATCCCAACGTGATCCGTGGCTCCGCAGAGACTCAGCATCTAGAAAAGTCGATTTTGCATAAAGTGACTTTACTTTTTAAAGTGAAGATTTTTTAAGTATTCATCAGTTCACAGTCGAACACAAACTTGATGATGACGATGACGATCAGCGAGGCGACAGCTGAAGGTGTCGATGAATCACTGCAGCTGCTTCAAGGCCGTCGTCTGACCATCACTGTATTCAGTCCCAGTCCTCATAATAATCATGTGTCTTGATATTTACATTATTCCTCCTCAGCTACAAAGAAAAGATGATTTGATCTAAAATCTAAACCATATTTAAAGGGATAGTTCAGCATTTTGGCAAATTGACCCATTACCATAATCCCTATAGTCATAGCAGTAGGTTCGTTACCTTTTAATTGTCGGTGCAAGCTATTTTTAGAACGGCGGAGCAGAGCCGCGAGCTGCTCAGAGCTATAATACGGAGGCTCATTATGGGATTTCTTGGTTTCCCTCATCAAACTCATCAAATACACAATCCAACAACTCCACAACGCTCTGGTGGACAAGTTGTGAGCATAGACTGTAAAAAGAATGGACGTAGCGTCCGTGACTTCACCCATTGGTTTGGAGGAGTCTGTTTTGTGCCGCTACTACGGGGGTTTGAACCGCGCCATGTTGGATTCTACTTGCCATATTTGGAGCGGTGCGGCCGTTGGCCGGCCGAGAGCCCGCCCACTGGCCCTAATAATTGTAAAACGGTAGAGTTTAAAAATAATTCACCCCCCTCAGAGTGTGTGCGGGGGTAGAAACTATCGATTGAGACCAAAAAAATAAAATGTACCAGGCTGTAAATATGTTTTTTTAAGCTGTAAAATCGGCTATTTTAACATGGGGCTCGATTGGAGTTGCTCCCTTCTGGAGCCAGCCCCCAGCGACAGCCGAGGGGATTGCAGCTTTTTGAACGCGGAAGTGAGCTTCACTTCTCAGACCGACAACTGCCCCCTTGGTTGTGAGCTGCACATTCACCACGCTATGAGATAATAACACAACGTTACCAGACAGAGTTGTTTTAGAGGGAAATACAGAGACTGTTGATGAAAAACTGTCCCTGAAGGCAACGAGCATCGGCGGTTTTGCATGAATTTCCCTCTAAAACAACTCTGTGTGGTAACGTTGTGTTATTATCACCGACAATTAAAGGTAACGAACCTACTGCTATGACTGTAGGGATTATGACAATGGGCCAATTTGCCAAAATGTTGAACTATCCCTTTAAAATAAAGATGTCACAGAGAGTCCAGCTCGACCGGTCTCGAGTACCAAAACACTAAACAGAGCTGAGCTTCACTTTGTTTCAATGGGGAAGATGAAACCAACACTTCAACAGATGAACTCCTGCACTCGTCCTATAACGCTGCTGCATCCAATTAAACTCAGTTTCTCCACATTGTTTTTCGTTCCTCCTGCTTAAAAAAAATATATAAGGCTACTATAAATTCTTCCAGTCGCCATGGCAACCTGCTGCTACCTATACTGTAGTTTGATCCCCACCAGACTCATCTGTCTACGAGGTCGGCAGGTGGAGGAGGAAGAGGAGGAGGAGGAAGAAGTGCAGCTTGTTTCCTACTGTCTCTCCAATGCTATTGGCTGCTGCAGCTGTCAATCAATCAATATCCATGACAAGTCCCGCCTCCCATGTGATGATGTGGAGCTGGATGGGATCAGACTTGCATTTAAAAGTGTTTTTTTTTTTCTTTTTTCTTTTTTTTGCATTTTCATGACTAATGTGCAATGCATTATGGGGTAGATTTTTGGCATTTCGAGCTGCACCGTTGACACTTTAGTAAAAAAACGTGTCCAGATGAGTCACAGTGAACTGATCCCACACACACACACACAGATGGAGGCTTATGGCTTTGCGTTACCTCGACGACGCTGCTGCTGCTGCTGCTGTGTGACTTTCAGGACAAAGTGGAGCAGCCGCAGCCTCTCAGGTGGTTTCCTGTCTGAGACGGGGACACGTCCTCCTCCGTCCTCCTCTGTCTCTCCACTGCTGGACGGAGGAGAGAAGATGTTGGTGGATTAGTAGCAGGTTTCTGTTGCACCGGTTCCTCTGCTCTCTCCCTCTCCCTCTCCTCTCTCCTCCCTCTCTCCTGTAGCTGCAGGCTGATTAATTATTCTCTGTGTGAAGGATGTTTTGGCCCAGAGTGATCGCTGCTCCTCTGTGGCTCTGCTGTTCTGCAGATCACCTCCAGCTAAATGAGATGTGGAGCCGGTGGAGGAGGAGGAGGAGGAGGAGGGAAGGAGAGGGGATGAAGGGTCAAAGCCCTGCGTGTCTGTCCTCCATTCCTCCCTCTCTCCTTTATTTTCTCCCTCCCGTATACTTCCCTTCATCCACAGATCCCCAGCAGCAGCAGCAGCAGCAGCAGCTCAGCTCAGGGCTGCGAGGAACAAAGTGTCCCTCGGTCCTTCTCCATCTCAGAGCCGTTTCTCTGCACTGCAAAAACTCAAAATCTTTCCAAGAATATTTGTCTTATTTCTTGTCGAAATGTCTCATTTCTAGTCAAAACTAATCTCTTTCCACTTAAAATAAGACTCGTCACCTAAAAATTAACTTGTTTTTAGATAATTTTCACTCGTTTCAAACTAATTTTCACTTGAAATAAGTAGAAAAATCTGCCTGTGAAAGCAGGTTTTTTGTGTATGTAATAAGAAATGAAAACTTGCTCCACTATCAGATTTTTCTACTTATTTCAAGTGAAAATCTGCTTGAAAGAAGTAAAAAGTGTCTAAAAACAAGCTACTTTTCATGTGTTGAGTCTTATTTTAAGTATAATGAGATTTTTTTTGACTAGAAATGACATTTTGAGTAAGATATTTGAGTTTTTGCAGTGTGCTGTTGCTGCTGCTGCTGCTGCTGCCTGACACTGAATCCAGTAAAAGTCAAT
Source organism: Trachurus trachurus (assembly GCF_905171665.1). Taxonomy (NCBI): domain Eukaryota; kingdom Metazoa; phylum Chordata; class Actinopteri; order Carangiformes; family Carangidae; genus Trachurus; species Trachurus trachurus. The sequence continues at coordinate 2,277,991 of NC_139911.1, read as the reverse complement.
ATGATTGAGAGAAGATCTCACTTTGTTTTCACAGCGTTTACAACTTCATACCTCTCCTGTCCCTCTCTCCGTCCGTCTTTCTTCTTTATCCGAGCAGCAGCAGCAGCAGCAGCAGCAGCAGCAGCAGCAGCAGCAGCAGCAGCAGCAGCAGCAGTAAAAGAAAATCCAATTCGTTTTTGTCTCATTTGTCATCTATTCTGCGTCTCCTCAGGTTGGACGTGGTCCTTCCAGACTGAGCTCCGGCTGCAGCGAGTCGTTAGCGTCGGTGTCAGGCGCTGCTCGGTAAACAGCGGCAGCCGCCTGCAGCTTGTCAGGGCTCCACAGTTCAGCGGCTGTTTGCTCTGCTCTTGTCGTTGGGATCATGTCTGAGAGCGTGAGCGCGTCAGAATAAACAGAAGTCCGATCGGCACGAGTCTTTGTGTGTGTGTGAGGCAGGAAACATTTCAGGGTGTCGGGTCACTGTGTGTGTGTGTGTGTGTGTGAACATCACGGCTCCATCAACAGTTTAGAAGCTGCAGAACCTGCTCTAGGAGATGTATAACCTCGATGATGCATATAAGTTATAACCTCCTGTAAAGCACAAAGCTCTGCAGCTGCACCCAGACCTGCTGCTCACCTGGTACATGTGAGGCGTTCAGGGAATGTCTGTAAATCGTTGCAGATGCTGCAGAACTTTAAAGCAACATTACCAAAACGATCAGGTGGAGGCTGCAGCATGAAATGAATGAAAGTTCATTGTTGTTTTGAAGTTGTTTTATTTTATTTGATCAATTATGATGCACAAAGAGCCTAAAAGGAAATTTAAAGGAGCCTTTTTACACCACCTTTTTCACAGATTCAAATATTTCCCAGGTTCTTAAAGACATGTCTGTGACATGCTTCGGTCAAAACCCCCCAAGGATCAAACATCACAGCTCTTTCTGTTCAGAACGGCCGGTTTCAGTGTCTGTCTTTTTAATGAATGAACCACTGCTCACCAGGCCACGCCCCCTCTGCTGGTACCTGTACTCACAGGTAGGGGTGGGGTTATGCAAATTAAAAAAACTAATGACATCATTGTCAGACTGAGGCAACAGCTGGTAAAACCATGTGGATTTCAAACTCAGGAGCCTGAAAATAAAAGGATTTTTTTGGTCAATTCTCACATTTTGGGGCCGAAAGGCAAACAAGAGTCTTCAGAAAGTGATATTTCCATAATATGTCCCCTTTAAAAAAAATAAACGAAGGTCCAGAACCAAGAACTGGACCAAGCCTAAAAAGATATAGAAACTCAAAGTGAGACAACTCCCTTTTTTTTCCCCCTTCATCATCACTATCCTCATTTTTTAAGAGAACATGCCTTTGACCTCTGTCTCTTCCTCTTCTTCTTCTTCCTCCTCTGCAGGAACAAGAATATCCTCCAGCTGTGGCCTGGCCGTCCTGCTGCTGGCCTGTGGTCTGCTGACGGATGTCTTGTTATAAACCTGAAGAACTGACATGAGTTACTCCCCGATCTCTCTCCTCCTCTCCTCTGTCTCTCTGTCTATCCCTCTCTCTTTCTATCTCTCTCTTATTCTCTTGCCTGTTTTACCCCCTCCTCCTCTTCCTTCCTCCTCTTCCTCTTCCTCTTCCTCCTCCTCCTCCCTTTCCCACCATGCGGACAGCACAGTTGGCCTCTCATTTCCCAGCAGCCACTTCTGCTCTCTCTTGCACCCGGCACATTGTTCTCTCTATCAGCCACTGTAAAACACCGGTTCTTCACCTTTAAAAAGCAGCTGGATTTTACCTTTTTTTGTACAGACGACTGTCGACTCAACGCTCCGGTGTGTGAGGGGGACAAAAACGGACTCTTGTGTCTTTATCGGATAAATCTCACAATGGACGAATGGACTTTCTTATGGTTTATGATGTTCCAGTTCATCACGTGTTCATCGCTCAAAAGTGAACGAGATAAAAAAAAAAGAAAAGGAGAATCTATATTTGTGTAATATATATATAATATGACTCCAGATGTATATCTGTTTTATTTCAATCACCTAGAATTAACTGTGTGTGCTGTAAAACATGGCCGCCGACACTCACGGAGCTTCATTGTGAATCCGCTCTCAAAGAAACTCTCAAAGTTCATGTTAAATCAGACTGTTAACTTCCACCTTCAGGTTCAATAAGGTTCAACTGCTCTGTTTTCTTTTCCTGCTGTTATACTGGCCTGATCCCAAAAGAAAAAGAAAAAAAAAACATCCTATAATGTGCATCATTTTACATCTTATTGTTATTGATTGACATACGCAGGTGTGCATGCTTTTATTTTGTCGGACTGAAGGCTTTAGAGGACAGGAAGTGAATAGGAAACAGTCAGAGCTCAGTGTTACAGTGTGTTTTTAGTTTTTAATTTTAATGTGCAAAAACCTTTGGTGTGACAAAAAAAAATAACAAAATAACAAAAAGAAAAGATAAAATGTCCCTTGTCATTTTAATTTGTAAACTGCATCCTCAGTAGGAATAAAAAAAACAGGATGTGACGATTTATGAGTCATTTCAAAACAAAACAAAAAAAATCCACGAGGTGATTAATTTTAATTGACCTGCACTGTTTTTTTTTTTTTTTTAAGAGGCGTGTTTCACCTCATCATGATGATTATTATGGTTATTATTATCACAGAGGGGAGATGTGTGCAGGATTTAAGCGCACAAACACACACAACCACACACACACAAGCGGCTGTAGGGTAGATTGTCTTCATCATCGTGTTATAAATGGAAGAATACGTATAAAAACATTCACATATTCTATATATTTTTATCTTTAGCTTCATTTTCTGATGATTTATCACTGATTTTATTTTATTTTTTCCTCCGTGCAGAACATTTATGAGCAAAACGCTTTGACAATCTGACTCGAGCGCAGACGTGGAGGTTGTTGCTCCTGTATTCAGATCATCGCCACCAACATTTAAACTCTGAACCTCTGGATTCTTTTCGTTGTTGTTTGTTGTCTGTTTGCTGTGTGTTGCTGTTTGTTGTTAACGTTTGAGCTGAGAGTGAGAGGGAGAAACTGTGTGCTCCGATGCAAAAGACACCCAGACACCTATAAATAAATAAATAATAGAGCAGCTGATTTATGTCTGAAGACGAAGAAGATACAGAAGAGGAGGAAGAAGAAGTCGTTGCTGTACGGGGGATGTTACTTCAGCATCAGCAGCAAAAAGCAGCGTTTTATTTTGGCGGGGTCGGTCAAACAGGAAGCATGATTATCTGCTATAATCTAACATCACATACAGACCAGAGCGAAGCAGAACGCTGCACCTCACTTTGTGCTTTTATTCCGCTTTGCAAAACGACGAAGCAGCTCCTCTTTCCCTTCCTTCCCTTCCCTCCCTTCCTTTCCTTCTCTCCTTCCCTTCCCTCCTTCCCTTCCATGTATAGTTGTTCTGCATTTCCCAAAGAACTGTTGTTAGTGGTGGGAAACCCTGTAGATTCAGCGGCGGTGTTTAAACGGCCGACGGAGCGCGACGGTCTCGCTCTGGGATCAGAGCTGAGCAGAGCTGGACTCAGGAGGACGAGGGTCCGTGATCCCCTGTCCGATTCCCCCCTCCCCCCCCCTCGAGGTCCGGATATAGCTTCAGGGTGGACAGTTAATCTAGCATCACTTTCATATTAAATATATATATAAATATAAATATGCCACTCTGCTGTGACGGAGGGGAAACCGATGGACGGACGAAGACGAAGACGAAGAAGCAGAAGAAGCTGAAGTTTATTTTGGGGCAGTGGGATGTTGATGTGCACAGTGTGAGTGGACATGTTGACTGTGTCCCCCCCCTAAAAACCCCCTCCTCATGTAAAAAGTTACAGATCTGTACAACTTGTAAATGAAATAATCAGCATGTTAACAAATGTTTTTTGTTTTTTGTTCATTTGTTTTAGTTTTGTTTTTTAAATGAGTTTATTAAAAAGGCAGCGGCCAGTGATGTTCTGTACTTGTAACAATGGTTGTCATGTAAGTAACTCATATTCAAGTGTTAACAAGTCCAAAAAAAAAAAAAAAGTGGGTCTTCATCATCTCTTCGAAAATGAACTTGGGTAAAAAAAATGTATTAAAAAAAGGAAAAAAAAAGAGAAAAAGTTACTTATATCGATATATATATTAGAAACATCTCCTTTATGAAGCTTTTTCAACAAACACTGACTGAACTATCGGAGCGAAGACAAAACGGAGGAGTGAGAGATTTGGTTTGGACGGAGGAGAAGAAGCAAAAGGAGGAAGAAGAAGGAGAAGACGAAGCGTTGACGGCGACGGCGAGCGCAGCAGTGACATCATCACACGGTCATTTCCTGTTCTGTTTCCTCCTCATCCACCTCCTCTAGATGTGTTGGTTTGTTTCCTCTTCTTCCTATTCTATTCTGATGTGTTTCATTATTTCGATGCCGGTCCTGTCCTGTTCGTTGAGCTGTCGAAAAAAACTGAAAAACTGATGATGATGATGAATTATGAATTATGAATTCTCACTTTTTTCTTTTCTTTTTTTCTTTTTTTTCTTTTTTTTTCTCCCTTTGGTTTTATTGTGTGAGGCTTCTGTACTGGAACATTGCAACGAGTTTGTATTATAATGACAATATCAGAATAATATTTAAATAAATCATTTTCACAGATGAAATTCAAACACTGAAGGAATCCATCTGTTTGGGAGGGAAACACACTGAGACAGAGAGAGAGAGAGATGCTGACGCTGAGTAAAACTGCTTGGCCCAGTTTCCAACTCAGGAGAAAAGTTGTGAGTTTAATCACTTTTCATTCGCTGGTCGTGCTAATGTTACACAAACCCAACCGGCCCTTCATTTACACAACAACACACACACTGTGGGAATAAGAATAAAAGCTGAATGAGAAAACAGTCCCAGAGTAAAGAGCCTGTTCACACCGCTCATCAAAGGGATAGTTCAACATTTTGACAAATTGGCCCATCACCATAATCCCTATAGTCATAGCAGTAGGTTTGTTACCTTTCATTGTCGGTGCAAGCTATTTTTAGAGCGGCGGAGCAGAGCCGTGAGCTGCTCAGAGCTACGCTACGGAGGCTCATTATGGGATTTCTTGGTTTCCCTCATCAAACTCATCAAATACACAATCCAACAACTCCAAAATTCAAGAGGGAAATTCATGCAAAACCACTGATGCGCGTTGCCTTCAGGGACAGTTTTTCATCAGTCTCTGTATCTCCCTCTACAACAACTCTGTCTGGTAACGTTGTGTTATTATCTCATAGCGTGGTGAATGTGCAGCTCACAACTTGTCCACCAGAGCGTTGTGGAGTTGTTGGATTGTGTATTTGATGAGTTTGATGAGGGAAACCAAGCAGCTTGCAGCTCTGCTCTGCCGTTCTAAAAACAGCTTGCACCGACAATTAAAGGTAACAAACCTACTGCTATGACTATAGGGATTATGGGCAATGGGCCAATTTGCCAAAATGTTGAACTATCCCTTTAAAATGCACCTGGAGTGATCAGAGCACAAGTGATTAACCCTAAATATACATGTACGCGTTTATCCATATCTCATTACTCAACATGCATTTTAATGACGGGTGTAAAAAGGCTCAAACATCTGATCACTGTTTGACTTTGCTGCACATTTACACAACTTTACAATCATAAGAAATAATAGTTAAAACATTGACTGAGTTAATTATATCACACTATAGAAGTCAGACTGTACAGGTTATTATTATAATAACTTAATGCGATCAGAAATTGAAAGTGAATGTAAACAGTGACAGTATAAACACACTGAGGCTGCAGGTACGGTGGCCCTGAGAGGTCAACATCACTGCTGCTTGAGTACACACATGCAAACACTCACAACACCGGAGTGTCGGGTGATAAAAGCTGCAAACACACAACAAGTGATGAAGATGTAAAAGTAAATTGAAGAAGAAAAGTGTCAAATGCAAAAATGTTAAAACTCCCAAACCCATGATCTTGTTTTGGCTTCGTCACGGTAACGCTGGTTCGTCCTCGTCTCTGTTGTGTCGTGAATATTTGCATTGAGTTTTGTGTAGTTGCAGTTCGTTGTGACCTCTGCGGGCCACCGTACAAATGGGTTTTTAATAGACTCAGATGCTTTACATTATTCATAAAGTGTAGGTGAGGTCATTATAACGACATTATGTGAGTGTGTCTACAAATATAAACACAGTTCACAGTGTGTGTGTGTGTGTGTGTGTGTGTACAGGTGTGTGAGCCTCTATGGACTCTAACGCACAACATCAGTCATGTGACTCATTATGAGATCATTACTTCAGATCATCGATAGTCGATCGATGTGCAACACAACGTGGTCACACCTGCAGAGCGTGTTTCAATCGATGCAGTCGTTCACAGAATCAGGCACAAGATGAAATATGAAACTTTAAAAAGCTGCATCGTCCACACACACACACACAGGTTTTTAAAGGGATAGTTCAACATTTTGGCAAATTGGCCCATTGCCAAAATCCCTATAGTCATATCAGCAGGTTCGTTACCTTTAATTGTCGGTGCAAGCTATTTTTAGAACGGCGGAGCAGAGCCGTGAGCTGCTCAGAGCTACGCTACGGAGGCTCATTATGGGATTTCTCAGTTGGTTTCCCTCATCAAACTCATCAAATACACAATCCAACAACTCCACAACGCTCTGGTGGACAAGTTGTGAGCTGCACATTCACCACACTATGAGATAATAACACAACGTTACCACACAGAGTTGTTTTAGAGGTAAATTCATGCAAAACCACTGATGCACGTTGCCTTCAGGGACAGTTTTCCATAAAGCAGTCTCTGCATTTCCCTCTAAAACAACTCTGTGTGGTAACGTTGTGTTATTATCTCATAGCGTGGTGAATGTGCAGCTCACAACTTGTCCACCAGAGCGTTGTGGAGTTGTTGGATTGTGTATTTGATGAGTTTGATGAGGGAAACCAAGAAATCCCATAATGAGCCTCCATAGCGTAGCTCTGAGCAGCTCACGGCTCTGCTCCGCCGTTCTAAAAACAGCTTGCACCGTTTGTACCAATTAAAGGTAACCTACTGCTATGACTATAGGGATTATGGCAATGGGCCAATTTGCCAAAATGTTGAACTATCCCTTTAAGACTAAAACAACTGCTGCTCGTTTCTGGAGTTTAAAGCTGTGATTGAGACAGTTTCCTGAACGCAACACAATCCTGAGACCTCACAAACGATTCCTGTGATGTTTAAGGAGGTAGATGACGAGGAGGAGGAGGAGGAGGAGGAGGAGGATGAGTTGGTTAGATCCTGATGCTGCTGCTGCTGCTGCAAATTGGTTTTTACTGCAGGTCTCTTGGTTTTGGCAGTCAGCCTTCATCAGCGTGAGGAAACTACCTCTGTGTTCGGTAAAAATGGGCCTGTCAAATCTCATCATCCACTCATCTGTTTGAAAGACAAGATGGAGGAATGGGAAATGAGAAGAGAGAGAGAGAGGAAAGAGGAAAGAAGAAGATCCTTCTCCGGAGCAGAGGGAGGTATTCGGCGGCGACTAATCAGGCTTTTACTTCATCAGTGAACTCTGAACGCAACAATAAGACATGAACCCTCGGCCTGCGTTTGTTAATTCAGCAGCAGTGACGCATTTTTCCACATGGAGCCGTCCAATCAGAGCTCCTCTCACTGCAAAAACTCAAAATCTTACCAAGAAATGTTTTCTTATTTCTAGTCAAAATGTCATTTCTAGTCAAAACTAATCTCATTATACTTAAAATAAGACCCATCACATTAAAAAGTAGCTTGTTTTTAGACACATTTTACTTCTTTCAAGCAGATTTTCACTTGAAATAATCTGATAGTGGAGCAAGTTTTTCTTCCTTATTACAAGCACTAAAAACCTGCTTTCACTGGCAGATTATTCTACTTATTTCAAGTGAAAATTTGTTTGAAACAAGTGAAAATTTGTTTGAAACAAGTGAAAATGATCTAAAAACAAGTTGATTTTTAGGTGATGAGTCTTATTTTAAGTGGAAAGAGATTAGTTTAGAGTAGAAATGAGACATTTTGACAAGAAATAAGACAAATATTCTTGGAAAGATTTTGAGTTTTTGCAGTGCTGAATCTCTCACATTCCTAGTCGATGACGAGATCTGCTCCTCGTTTCATGTGTGTTTTCTTTTTTTTCCTTATTCCATTTGAGAAAAAAAGAGAAAGATTTCCAATCGAGGAAAAAAAAAGAGAAAGAGAAAACACAGCGAGATAACTGAGGTTTACATTTTCATACGCTCATGAAATATACATACGTTGGTTTGTGGAGACAGATTCCACGCTGAGCCACAGAGCCGCTGTGATCCCGGCATCAATATAAAGCACCCCACTGCTCAACACGGCGTGAGCGCGACAATGTGTTCTCCTCTGTTTCCTCCACGGCGCCGCTGGGATCACGCTTTATATCTGATATAAAAAATAAATAATAAAATAAAAAATAACGGAGGAAGATCCAAAAAGGAGGAACTCTGCGGGAACGCTGCGGCCTGAAGGTTAGAGAAGTGGAAAGTGGAAGTTTCTGAGCCAGACAACGTGACATTGTGTTGTTTCCCTGAAGGGAACTGGAAAACAGCAACGGCCTGTTTTCAGTTTTGTAACGTTTAACTTCAGCGTCTCGAGGGTTTTTCTGGATTTGTGACATCACAGCAGTTGGTATAAAACAGCATTTGTTCTGTGATAGTTTTCAGATTATAGCGGCTTTGAACGACCAAAACTAAGAAAACAAACATTTAAATGAAAAATGCATCTCAAACTGAGAACTTCCATTTGCAGAATGCCTTTTTCTCAAGTTTGAAAATACAGTATGATCTTCCTTTTACAGGCGCGTAGCAACCAAAACATAATAACTGCCAATAATTTAATCAAATGTTTGAGCCAAAAACATAATAACTTTTTTGTGCCAATAATGTAATAGGTTATTACATTATTGGCCTAGTATTGAAAAACCCTTTGACAAATTTAATACCTGGCTGGTACCAATAATTATCTTCTACCCTGAAAATAAAAAGAATAAAAAAACATATAGAGATACATTCAGTGCATTATAACATTATCTGCTCCAGTTATTACAATGTCAAAAGTTGTTTTAATACTACACCAATAACATAATAACAACCCAATAATGTAAGAACTTATTACATTATTGGCAAAAAAGTTATTACATTAACATTTTAGTACATTATTGGTTTAATTACATTTAAAATGGACAAAATTATTATGTTATCGGCCGTTATTACAAGGCGCCATCTTGACCTTTTGAGGTCTGACTCCAAATACTTTATATATAACACAACATGACTAACTCTATTTAATGTTCTTATGGTTCCATGTTCTCAAATAAAATGACAATTAATCAAATTATCAATAACTACTGACCAGATTAATAACACAAAGCTCCGGTTCAGAACAGAGAACAGTGATGTTTTCTAAAAAATCCAGCCAAAGGCAAAAAGGAAGTGAAGGGCGTTAAACTTTAGTAAAGTTTCTGTTTCTTGTTAATGTGCGTGAGTGAGTGCGAGTGTGTGTGTGTGTGTGTGTGTGTGTGTGTGTGTGTGTGTGTGTGTGTGTGTGAGCGGTGCTGCATTATTTATTTGCACTCATTAAAAGTAATCAATTGAAGCTGGCATTGATGTAAGGGTCTTTATTGGGCTTTCAGGAATCCGTCACTGTAATGTACCGAGTGACTTTCTCACCCTGCCTGATTGTTTTTTTGTTCGGTAGGAAAAAAAAAAAAACTCCACGGGGACGGAAACGTGTTTACGTGGTGGACACATCAGCACTAAACGCCGCTCGCTGCTACTGCGAGATTCAACCGACCCCCAGAGGACGAGGACGAGGAGGTAAAAAGGAAAAATCATATCAGCTCATCAGCAGGACCGAGTGCGACCGTGACGGACGGACGGCCATGTTGGCTCGATGCGTACCAAGAAGATGAAGACGCAGAAGCTGCAGGAGATGGATGAAGGCAGTTATGGAAATGTGCTGCAGAGCTGTAAGTGAGTGGGAGTGTTGATTAAAAACAGAAAACCCCCGAGAATCCAGTGTTGAATGTGTGTTGACAGAATATGAAGCCTCATTAAACTGTGTGTGTGATGCAGCCACGCCGCACTTCACAGCTAAGTGAAACACTTCCAGCAAGAAATCCTCCCCTCTTCTTCCTCTTCTTCCTCTTCTACTCTAAACCCTCACAGGTTGCCATAGGGACCTGAAGGAGGCGGGTGGCGGGTGTTGGTGTGAAGTGGACGGCGGACAGTGAAACCGTCCTGTCAAACCAAGTCAAGGTTGTTTTGGTGCATCGAAGGTACAGAAAACAAGTCAATCTGACACTGGAACTAAATCCAGAGACTAAAATATTGACGTTGATCTTTGTCATTTCATAAAACACATTATTTTCTGCTTTTATCAGAAAAAAGAGCAGTGACTCTGACCTTTTCAAACTCTTCAAACATTAACATTGAGTTAGAAAGCAGATTACACTGTGATCAAGTGGAAAGTTGGGGAAAAAAGTGACATTGTGTCATTGCAGGTCAATGACATCTGACCTGCAGTACCGCTACAGTCCAGTAGGGGGTTAGGCTAGTTTAGCACAAAAACTATAGCATCTGTCAATATACGAGCTAGCCTACCACAATATTTCTATTAACACAAATTACAACAATAATGATGATGAAGTAGCTGGCAAAAATTTCATGAACATTTTGTATATTAATATAAAACACATAATATGTTTGCCCAGAATTTTTTTGAACAGGAATAAAAACAAAGTTTCACACGTCAACGTCCAGTGTGTACAGTAGGGCTTTGGTGTTTTTCATTATGATGCTGTAGCTTGCGTAGCATGATCTACGGAGGCCTGGAGGTGACATAAAAAAAAACAAAAAAACAATATCCTTCTTTATTTGAGCTGCTGTTCAATTTGTCCTGTCTGGGCTCCTGTAGAAACATGGTGGTCCAAGATGGCCGACTATCAGGGCTCAGTTAGATCTAACAGAAACGAAACACATCAACACATTAATTTAAAGTGTTATGGTTATTATTTAACATAAATAAATCCCACATTGATGCTTTAAATGTGCAAAATGGTGCAAAATCAGAAATATCATTACTTTTAACCCACGTATTACCCACAATGCAGCTGAAAACAACTCCATTGACTCTTACTTTGAGCTCTAACAGCTTCCTCTCTCTGCCTGATTCATCTGAGCTTCCACACAGATGGAGAGTGGTGGATCATGTTGTGAACGACACAGAACCTGTTTTTATCTCCTTTTTCTTTATCTTCTTTTTTTTTTTTTTTTACCAAATCAGGACAAAAACACTTGCGTCAACCCTTCAAGTGAAACCTCGTGTCTGCAGCTTCATGTGAAGAAACATCCATTACTGATGACGTCTGCACAGCGGGATGGCCCGCTCGCTCCGAGGCTGCTGACTCATCAGGTGAGTTCTTTTTCTCTCTTTAACCAGAAACACACACAAAAAAAAGGTTGTTTAGAGAAATATAATCGATGAAACCACAACTCAGACGTCCACTTTGAGCAGATTCTTATTGAAATAACATTTTAAAGACTAATGTCTTTGCTGAAAGGACGAGACAGGCCTGAGCCTTGACTGCAGATAATGGAAACCTGAATAAAAGGTAATTAGTTAGTTTTATAGGAGAGCTTCTGTTATGATGACGAGTTAAAGGCAAAAGAGTCTGAAAATAAAACATTAAACTCTAAATCTGAGCTTCGGGGTAAAAGGAGGTGACGGCTGACTAAGTGAGAGCCAGGACGACGGTTTAAAGGGATAGTTCACCCAAAATTGAAATGAAATAAGTCTATATTTCAAGCTTGTTTTGTAGCGTAAGCTCCTCTTCCCGGTTCTTTGGTTCGTCCAAATTGGACGAACCGGGAAGAGAAGCTTCGAGAAGCTTCCGCTACCAACAAGCTTGAAATATAGACTTATTTCATTTTTTTCGGGACAATTTCGCATTTCGGGGCTTCAATACAAGACGGACATTACATACGAGCAGCATGGAGGTATTTGGATGTTTTTTGGTGTGTCTTTTTGTTACGAAGACAGTTGGTATCCATTTGCAACCGTCATATGGACATGCACTGCTACGCCGAGACCCCCTGTAACTCAGAGAAGCCACGGAGGACTCTGAAACTTCTCCCAGCCCTTAGTCCACATGAGGGGGAGGAGATCATAAGTGCAATTTCAATTTTGGGTGAACTATCCCTTTAAAGAAGACGATGGAGAAGAAACTCGAGAATGCATTTCCTGAAGGAAATACGTGTGAATGCTGAAATGAGACCGTTTGTGTGAAGCGTTTTCATGGAGACACATTCGTCGAGTGTTTTGTGCTTCCTTCATTTAGCAGCGAGCCAGGTCTGCTGGTCTGTCCCGGTTCGACCCGACTGAAGCTTTGTTCTGCTGCAGTCTGCTGTGTCAAATCAGCTGCAGTGGCCAATCAATACGTTTCAATTGAAGGGAGGAAGTGTTCGATGAAGGAGGAGATCCCCCACAGGAGGATCGAGCCCCGATTTATCCAACAACATCATCATCATCTTTGTCCAGGAGGGAAGTCTCTGAGTTTAATATTTAGATTCAGTTCAGTTTGCATGGAAACTAAACTTTTGCTCCTTTTAGAGAAATATGAACTAAACAGCTGTTTGTATGATACAGATGATCCAAGAAGTCAAAGGTCGGACACACCGTCAGCAGCTTTAACTCCACTAAACCACTGGACTCAGAATAAAAAAGAGCTGCTTGAAGTTGTGAAAGTTTCCAGAGCTCTGGACTCGTCCGATCCCTGAACCCTCGAGGCTCCGACAGCAAAAAAAAAAACTTCATCTCTGCTTAAAAACAAGGAGCTGCTCGGACCGGAGGGTTTTTCAGAGGAACTTGATGTTCTTAACTCAGTTCCTCCTGAAGCTCCGGAGCAGAAAGAAACATGAAGTGATGATAACAAAAACATCTGAGAGTCGACCTTTGACTTTCTGTTGTAAATCACTGTCTCTGACTTTGAAACTATAGATGCTGGTGGAGAAAACAGAGAGACTGAGAGCTCTTCATTTGTTGGATGTGATGTCATACAGGCTGAATAATAAAAAAAAAAGTGTGTGATGGAGCCGTTCACATGACAACGACATTAATAAAGTGCTTGTTGGTTATTAATGTGAGTGTGAGTCTGTCGTTTCCCTGACGATGAGCGACTGAGCTGATGTTTTTCCAGATTCATGAGGCAGGTTGGTAATTTAGCAAAAAACAGAAGGTTTGATACCACAGGAACATAATTAAGGATAATTACAGTGTAATTCGAGTGTTTGCTCAGTTTTTTACTCTCTTTTTTTTCTTTTTTCTTTTTACATTTTACATCCAGTCAGTCTGCAGCATGTTACAGCTGCGTTCACACTCACTGCTGATGTCTGTTCAATTCTCAACTGTACAAAACAAACACTTTAAATCTCTGAAATATCAATACATTCAACATGATACTTTAGTTTTTTAATATCAAATTGTTGAGGTAAGTTTTGGGCCATGTATGGTGGCCCTGAGGGGTCAATGCACTGCAACTCGAAAAACATGCAAAGACATGAAATGTGCTAAAAATTTCAAAAACAACTTTTGTTTCTGGAGGACACAATAAAGTGACGGACCGGTCTGGGGCCTTTAGTTGTTTAGAAGTTGTGCAGACAGTTTCCTGTTAGTGGGTTTGACAATAATCTGAGTTTGTTTGGTTTATTATTACAACGTCAATATCACATGATTCACATGTTATTGATCATATGGACTGTTAGCTTAGCATTAGCCTTTAGCCTGGTCCGTCACTTTATTGTGTCCCCACAGAAACACTTCCTGTTGTGTTGTGAGTTTTTTATCAAACTGAAATTATAGCATCAAAAAATGTTCAAGCAAAGGAGCGCTTCGTGGACTCGTTGTTTAAAAAGAGGTGCTCTTTGGAAAGGGATCAAGGATGTGGGAAAACAAAAGAAAAATTCCAAGGCACTCTCTTAACTATAAAATGCCTTTATTAAATTATAGCATGTTTGTGTTTTTTTGTGTGTTTTCTTTAGCTGCAGTGATTTGACCTCTTGCGGCCACCGTAGTTTGGGGCTAAAAACCTCTCTGAGGTCACACTGACCTTGACCTTTGACCTTTGCACCTACTCAGTTCATCCTTGAATCCCAGTTTGAACAAGAAGAGAATCCGTTTCTGCGTTTCTCACGAGGTCAAAACTACATTTTCTGACCTTTGACTTTGACCTTTAACCATCAAAACCTAAAGAGACTTTGACTGAAACATTTGAGCTTTACAATGAGGATCTATGAGAACACTATGTAGTCTCCAGTAGCATTATAATAAAGTGAATACCACATGCACATCTTCCTCTTCCTCTTCTGATGTGAAACGGCATCGTGGCGTCCAGGCAGGAGGGAGGTTAGATGGAGTGACCTGAAAAAGAAAAAAACGACGGCAGCCCTGCTCGTCTGGGTCTGGCTACAGGGACAGTCTAATTAACATTTTAATTAACACAAAATATAGCTAACTGGAGGCCATCCTCTGAGCCATGTCTGGGACACACTCATTACATTCGCTGTTTGCCTCTCGCTCGCTGCCCTTCGACGTGCTACCTGAGAAAATGTCATCTGTCCCGAGGAGCCGGGATAAAAAAAAAACAACCACTGCAGTTTGGACTTTGGATTTTCAATCAAACATGTCAGATTTTACTTTTCTTTTTTTTTCTTTCTTTTTGAATCACAGGCAGAGTGAACTCGTGGACGACATTAAACTGTCAAGTGTAATTATGACACACATGAGCGTCGGAGCTGCTCTGTATGAAAAGAGCATGTTTGTGCAACAGTCTGACATGTAGATTGACTTAAGCTGACAGCTCGCCAGGAGGCCGACAGGGTTCAGACGAGGCTCCGTAGGAATACATGAATCTTATTTTTGTCCTCAGGAGGAAAAAAAAAAAAATCTGCATCTGACAAATATTTTGAAATATTTTGACAAACATTCAGGACTGTGATTGCCATTACAGATCTGAGGAGGCTGCGGCTGAAGCCATGAGATGAGACGACGACGACAGGCTCTGTGTTCGTTTGTAATATCCACTGTATATGAAGCTTAATCCTTAAATCCTTCACATTTGCTGTAATTTAAACCATTAAAGGCGCAGTTCACCCGTAAAAATAACACAATAAAACTCATCTTCTCTGCTGAAGCTGTGGATTATTAACCAAGGCTCACTGCATCAACATTTACTCTGCTGCACAAATAGGAAACATCCCATCATGCTCTTTGTTCACCTGTAGAGTCGCTGCACTGAGGCTGCAGAGGAAGAACAAGGAGCAACAAGAGCTGATGTTTAAAAAAAAAAGAAAGTTTTATATTTCAATATGATGAAAGTTGAATCAATAATGATAAAATCAAAATGTGAAACTTCAGAGAACCTGAGCTGAGTCGGTGTAAAGAGCAACAGGATGATGAAATACCGACTAAACCAAAACATTGATGATGATTGAATATCGTCATGGGAACTATTCTCCCCCCCAAAAAAAGTAAAAAAAAAACAAAGTAAAGATCCCTCAGCTGAGATCTGATGTTTCATATTTCTGTTTCAAACTGTAAATCTAGAAAACAAGAAGCAGATTTGTCAGATGTGCTGTTTGTCTGATGTAGAAAATGAGTTTCATGTGGTTTTCTGTGGAATTGTAAAAAAAAATAAAAGCAGATTAATTAGGCTACATGAATACAGTTACTTACATATGAAATAAAAACAGGCTTTTTTACCCAGATAACCTGCAGATTATAAGTTTCATTTGACACATGTTTTATTTTCTTCGATTTTTGCTGATATTTCTAAAACGGGTGCTATGGTGGCGACATGTTATCTCAACTAACCAACTAACTTTATTAATATTTAACTAACTTACTCATGTAACTAACTAACTTACTTACTTACTATTTAACTAACTCATGTAGGCTACTTTCTTGTTTACTAACTAACTAACTTACCAACTTGCTAACTAACTTCCTAACTTGTTTACTTATTAACTAACTAACTAATTCACTTACTAACTACCTTACTTACTCACTAACTTACTAACAAACTAACTCACTCACTCACTCACTCACTCACTCATTAGCATCAGCTGTTAACACTGCAGAGACATTCAGCTGCATACGACTGCTCAAAAACTAGAAAAAAAGATTGAAAAAGTGAAATAAAATAAAAAAAAATCCAATTTAAAACAGCAAAATTGAAAAGAAATGTCTTCAACACTGTGGTTGTGACAGAAGCAGTGTTGCCAACTCCTCAGTAAGGAAAGTTGCTATTGGCTGTCCTAAAAGTCACTAGAAGTCGCTAAAAGACGTCATCACAATGTCGGAAAAAAGTCGCTATATTTGTCCCTATAGTCGCTCAGCTTTTGACAATAAAAGTCGCCAAGAGGGTTCGGAAAGCTTGGCAGAAAGTTGGCAGCACTGGACAGAAGCTTATCTGTGTTTTCCTGCCCGTTACTACGACGATGAAGCCTCCGTATGCTCGAGCTTGTCCAGTAGGGGGCGCTGTAGGCCACATCAGGACACACACACATGTGCAGCCGCAGCTTAAACACAGCTCATTATAACTCCAACATTCAATCAGCAGAGTGGAAGTGTTAAATGTTAAATGTTAAATGGTCATTTTCTCTTCATTATTCTCGTCTCTCATTAAGTTTCTTCTCCAACTTCACAGTCCATTAACCAACAGGAAGAGAAAACTAAACAAAACCATCATTCATTTACTGGTTTTTGTTGTGGTTCTGGTCCTGGTTCTGACGCCGTCCATCACACACACACCTGCTGCACCTCTGGTAAAAACACACACAATGCACAAACCATACAAAATAAATATTACTCAAAGGAAATGCAGCTTTTTACAGGAAAATGAAAATGGCTCAAATCAAAAACACTCACAGGAAACAGGAAATGGGGTCAAAGTTTCCCACTGATTGTTCTCTGCCTATAAATATTTATATAAATAAGTGTGTGTGTGTATAAAAGTGTGTCACCTTGCAGCCTCTATCACTAAACTGTCTAATCATGGGAGGAAAAGTCTTATTAGTCTCTTTAAAAACTGTTGCAGACAAAATGCAATCAGTTTTACAGTGATAAACAAAACTGAGTTATTATGTAAAAGCCCCCAAAAAATAAAGAAATAAATTAAAAAATAAAAATAAAACGCCCCGAGCCGCCGCCTGAGGAGCTCGACTCAGTTTGTTTACTGGAGCTGATTTAGGAAACAGAAGGTGGAAAACAAGGTTCGTCTCATCAGTGATTAATCAGCTCATTATCATTATTACCAAAATAAATACTGTAAATATGTGAAAAAGTCTGACCAACAGTCCTCATTTTATATTCATATGTATTGTACATATTTGGATTTAGTTGATGTTTATGCAGAAACACATGATGCTTGAAGCGTTTTCCAAATTCTAACTATTATTTCTACTAGAACGTGTCTTTGGCTTTGATCTTGTTTGATTATATTTTAAATTTTGTCTTATATAATAATATTTTCTGATCATTTATGACTTGATTGGACTTGTGGTGCAATTATTATTCTCATAAATATGCTCCATGTCTATCATTTTTGTATTTTATTTTGCTATCATTATTATTATGGATTTAATGGCACCTCAGTGCACACATAATACAGAAGATATGGACATAGACATCTAAATATGTGATATAAGTTAATAAAACCCATATTGATAGCTATATTGATTGTTTTTCAGTCCAAAAACAAATCTACAGAGACCATCAATGATTTCCCGTCCACCTGAGGAGACGAGGTGACGCTGACGACTCCGCGTTAATTCTCAGAAATTAGATGACAAAACATTTTACACTGTGGAATAAAATATAACGAGCCAAATAAAAAGTAACAGAGCGTTTCAGTCAGTTCAAAAATAACTGAGCTGATATTAAATTAAATGTATAAGAACCAGAAACCACCGCTGCTGCTGCTGCTGCTGCTGTCACTGTCCAAACACACACACACCAGTTAAAAGAAGATGATGGGTAGGAGGAGTGTTATCACTGAGGGGTCACCGTGGGGTCAACGCCGTCGTCCGTGGGTAAATACGGCGCCGAAGGTTTTGTGGAAACATCATCACCGCCGGTGGAAATGTCATTATTTGTGTGGATATAGAATCTGGTAGAAATGTCAGCGCGGCGCCTCCAACAGCTATCACCTCATCACCACCGCTGTTTATTCAGGTCAGTCTGGACACTGGAGCCCCCCAACCCCCGACCCCCGGCCCCAGAACATGAATAATTCCTAATTCTGGCTCCGTATCAAGCCACTGATCCATCGCATCAGACGGAGAGAAGGAAATCAAACAAATAATAATAAATAGAGATGATAATTCAAGTAAGTGAGTGTAAATGTAAGTCTAAATTTAATCAAACTTAAGGGGATAGTTCAACATTTTGGCAAATTGGTCCATTGCCATAATCCCTATAGTCATAGCAGTAGGTTTGTTACCTTTAATTGTCGGTGCAAGCTGTTTTTAGAACAGCGGAGCAGAGCCGTGAGCTGCTCAGAGCTACGCTACGGAGGCTCATGGGATTTCTCAGTTGGTTTCCCTCATCAAACGCATCAAATACACAATCCAACAACTCCACAACGCTCTGGTGGACAAGTTGTGAGCTGCACATTCACCACACTATGAGATAATAACACAACGTTACCACACAGAGTTGTTTTAGAGGAAAATTCATGCAAAACCACTGATGCACGTTGCCTTCAGGGACAGTTTTTCATCAACAGTCTCTGTATTTCCCTCTAAAACAACTCTGTGTGGTAACGTTGTGTTATTATCTCATAGCGTGGTGAATGTGCAGGTCACAACTTGTCCACCAGAGCGTTGTGGAGTTGTTGGATTGTGTATTTGATGAGTTTGATGAGGGAAACCAAGAAATCCCATAATGAGCCTCCGTAGCGTAGCTCTGAGCAGCTCACGGCTCTGCTCCGCCGTTCTAAAAATAGCTTGCACCGACAATTAAAGGTAACAAACCTACTGCTATGACTATAGGGATTATGGTGATGGGCCAGTTTGACTAAATGTTGAACTATCCCTTTAATTATATTTACTTTTTCATGATTATTGATCATCTATTATTCATCCATCCAGCTGTTTGACATATTCAGCGTGTGTGTGGGTTGGTTGGTTGGTTGGTTGGTTGGTGTTCCCATGGCAACATTTACTTGCTCCATCCATCTGAAGATCGACCAAAGCCGACTTGGAATCAAAGTGTTTAACTTAACTTTAACACAAATGACGCATCCTCCGTTTCCCGGGCAACGCTGACCCCCCAACAGACAGAAGATGGACCAGTGATCAATCACCGAGGCCACACACACCTTCACGGCCCCGCCTCCTCCTTTCAACTTCCCTTCTTCTCTGTGTTTATCGCCGTTTTGATGAAAAACGGGTTAAAAAGTGAAATAAAACATTTACATACATTTGAAACTCTGTTCGACTTTAAACCAGCGGGAGGATTTCTGAAGCTAAACCGAAACATTTTTCTAATTCTTCAAACACCAGTTGTGACTTTTTTGTGTGTGTCTCTTTCTTTCAGTTTTTTTCTTTATTAGAAAGCATTTCCTACTGCCACTTGTATAAAAAAAGTGAAATTAATTGCAAGCCGAACCCCGTTGTCTCTTGAAGGAAAGCTTTAAATAAGATGAAAAGCAAACGACTGCACAGTTTGAAGTCACAGTTTCCCTTTTGTGCTTTGAAAAAAAAAAAAAGGTTTCCTAAAATCACGCAGCCTTCTGTCAGGGATAATCATAGAAGACATAATAACATAAAATAAAATAAAATAAAAAGCCGGAGCTGTCGTGTGAAGGATTTACTGATTTGTTTCTCCAACTGTTTGAGATGTCACTTCAGATTCGTGGCCGCGGTCGCCTCCTCCTCCTACGGATCACCTCCTCGCACATACACACACACAAAAAAAAAAGATGTAATCCGCCCCAAAATAAAGATGTGTTTACAATGACAACGTGCTATTTTCTCCTTCTCTTCTGACGCCTCGTATTCATCCTGCCTTACATCCTTAAAGTGCTGAAAACAAGCCGGTGTCATCCCAACCCCCTGTGCCGATCGCCCGAGGCGCCGAGACGACTTCAGGGAGGAACGCTCTGCAGCAGCAGCAGCTACTATTACTATTATGTGCAAAAAACAATAAAAAATTTGACACAGTGTGTAACTGCTCATTAGTATTCCCTCCACTTGTTGGAGGAAACAGCCGCCGACTGTTGATTTCCTGTGGTTAATAGACAGAGAGAGGTCTAATCAACAAGAATAACCGCCGCCTTTTATGTTTTTACTCTTTTACTCTGACTTTTCTTTCCTCTTCTGCAGCTGATTTTCTTTCTTTTGCACCAAATGCGTTATACAGTACGGTTATATAAAAAGACGGAAAGCCGAGGTCTCGGAGGAAAGAAGGAAGAGAGGGTCACGATGAGAGAAAAGCCCGACGAAGGCCTCAGAAAGTCCCAGAGGAGGTTGAGAGCCACGACGGCACGGCGTCCCGTCCTCTGGTGCTCGGGGTTATGGACTAAAGACAGAGAGAGGAGGAAAGAAAAGCACTCAGAGCTGTGGAGACTCTGTGGATTTATTTTAATTCCTCTCAGAGTTTGTAAAAAAAAAAGGAAAAAAAGAAGGTATTCAAACAGAAACAAGCACGACAACGTTTCCTTTGGGCCGAGCAGCAGCCGAGGCTAAAAGCTGCTGAAGCACTCGGCTGCTGCTGCTGCTGCTGCTGTTCATTTGCAATCACCGTGTTTGTTCCCATTTCAGATGTATTGAGGCTTGTAAAGAATCAACGTGACAATTTACCAGCCCACCATGAGTTTTCATGTCTACACACACACACACACACACACACACACACACACACACAGACACACACACACACACACACACACACACACACACACACACACACACACACACACACACACACACACACACACAGAGTATATGCAGCCCAGTGCAGGTGGAAATGAAGAGAAAACACATAAAGATAATCGATCTGTCTGAACCTGATGATAAAACTTAAAGGGATAGTTCACCCTAGAATGATATTTCGCTCATTATCTACTCACCCTCATGTTGACTAAGGGCTGGAAGAATTTTCAGAGTCCACCGTCCCTTCTCTTAGTTACAGGGGGTCTTGGCGTAGCAGTGCATTTCAATGCAACGGTTGCAAATGGACACCAGAGCTCTTCGTAAAAAAACACACACAAAAAAACATCCAAATACCTCCATGATGCTCGTATGTAATGTCCGTCTTGTGCTGAAGCCCCAAATTGCGTAATTGTCCCGAAAAAAATTAAATAAGTCTATATTTTAAGCTTGTTTGTAGCGGAAGCTTCTCGTCTTCTTCTTCTTCTCCTCTTCCTGGTCCGTCCAAATATCGCGTGATTTGCGCCGGCGTCAGTGCGGTTACTGCGAATCACGCGAGATTTGGACGGACCAGGAAGAGAAGCTTCGAGAAGCTTCCGCTACAAACAAGCTTAAAATATAGACTTATTTAATTTTTTTCGGGACAATTACGCAATTTGGGGCTTCAGCACAAGACGGACATTACATACGAGCATCATGGAGGTATTTGGATGTTTTTTTGTGTGTGTTTTTTTACGAAGAGCTCCGGTGTCCCTTTGCAACCGTTGCATTGAAATTCACTGCTACGCCGAGACCCCCTGTAACTCAGAGAAGGGACGGTAGACTCTGATAATTCTTCCAGCCCTTAGTCAACATGAGGGTGAGTAGATAATGAGCGAAATATCATTCTAGGGTGAACTATCCCTTTAATTAATTTAAGACATTTGAATACAGGAAACATATTTCAACTGAGCTAAGTAATTATTGATGGTTTTCTGTTTTACTCACGTTACATCACTTGTGCAGAGGGAACAATTCATAGAGACAAGCTAATGTTGCACATGCATTTTATTTTGAACGTTTGCACTGGTGAGTGAAAGAGACCATGAGGCTCCAAAACCTCTCCAGATATTTATTCTATAATAAAGGACATCGTTTTTATTTCTCTGTGTTTGTTTGTTATGTATAGCCTATATGTCTATATTAAAGTTCAACACAGCTGTCAAGACTTCCTGTGACTTTGTGATGTCACAACAAAGCAGTCACACTAAGCCCCGCCCCCCAACACCTGGACCAACCATCCATTTAACAATTTACAGGGTTTTTAGTTTCTTTGAGTGTTTTATTCTGAAATCTGCTCTGTTTTTTATTTGATCACTTTATTAAACAGTCAGCCAATCAGAAGAGAGGCTCGGAGAGGCCTCCTCTCTTCTTACACTGACCTGTTGTTTCTCAAGCTCCAGAGAGAAGCTGAGAGAGGGGATCTTCTCATGGATTAATTATTTATTAGAGTTTAATGTACATAATTAACAGAGGTGGGTGGACTGGCCAAAAAAATGTACTCAAGTAAGAGTATTGTTACTTTTTAGAATAATATTACTCAAGTAAAAGTAAAAAGTAGCCATCTAATCCAAATATTTACTTGAGTAAGAGTAAGAAAAAACTACTCAAGTTCTGAGTAACTGCTTAGTAACCTCTGATTTATTTGTTTACTGATCAGCACATGAATGTAATCAAATACACAAAAACAAAAAATAGCAATGAATAAATTCAGACATTGCTGAAGACTAACACTTAACAACTCAAACAATAAATGAAATCTTTACGAAGTAACATAACATAAGGCAAATTCAGCCACAATTTATAGCCTACTTGCATTGGTCTATCAACTGTCCATAAAGTTGGTGAAACGCAGTCATGTGACAGAGCCTCTGTTGGAAGTATCATCAAAGATACTCTAGACTATTTCTAAACCGTCTTTGGAATCGTCGTCAAAACAAAATTGCGGATCGCGCATTGGATCGATAAAAAGAAGAAAAGAGTAGGCTAGCGAATGTAGCTCAATGTAATTGAGTAAAAGTACCGCTTATTCATGTAAGAATATCAAAGAAAAAAATATAAACATTACCAGCAATAACAAAATAAAGCAGATTTTTGGTGAAATGAAATAAAAAGAACCCATTGGTTACACATGCAACACATTTAAAACAATGATACTTAGCAGGTCACATGCTAACATTTGTTAATTATTCAGTGTGTCATTAACTTCACAGGTTCATTGGTCATAAAAACCAAACAAGCTCCAAAATCCTGCTGAGTAAAGTTTTTTATATGTCATATTCTGATGAATTATGTGTCTCAGTGTATTTTAAGCGAACGCGGCTCCAGCTAACTCCTGACCCCAATTAGCTTTTGTTGATGTCACTAACTAACCGAGGGTTTTCACACACAGTAGCGACAGTACTGGAAGTGTTTTGGATGACTAATTAATTACTGTCAAAAAACACTGCACTGATTTCAATCTAATTAGTTAAAATAGATTGTGATGAGTATTTAGAAGTTCAAATTTAGAGATTAATTCCAGCAGCTTCACGTCTCCTCTTGTTTTTCTCTCCAGTAAATAGCCCGGTCCATCAGTCAGCATATAGCATAGGCCTTTTCCACTGCAGCATAATTCAAACTGGGACTTCCAGACACCCAGCCGATGCCTTCAATTGACAATTATCCTCACAGATTTGACGGGTGAGTCTGGCAGACGCACACTGGAGTCTCAAACTCCTCTGGAGAGCAGGTTTTGCTAAATTGCTTTCTGTTAAAGACATCCTTCATGCAGACCTTTTATCAGCACCTGTGAAGTCAAATCAGAGAGACGGATAAGCCAAATTATAGGGAAAAACTTTTTTTTATTATTATTATTTCTTTTTTTATGATTGTCACTGATCTCCTGTGTTGTCTTCTGTCTGAAAATGTTTCAAAAGATTCATTTACCCTTTGGGGGTGAGCTCTGTTTCCTCTCCTCCGACTGTACAGCTTCCTAATAACACTAATCTGACAGAAACCGGTGCATGTGGATGACTGAGAGGACGCAGCGGCTCCTCTGCAGATATTTGATCATCATTCATTCATGCAAGTGCTGTTTACCACAACGATGAAATAATGAAATGTGGCGACGACGAGGCCTCTCCTCTCTCCTCTCCTCTCCTCCGCCAGAGGAAAAGGCAAGAAAATCAAAAATGTTCTCATGAACGAGATGAGAGAGAGGGAGCGAGGAAGATTCACATCTGCAAAAAGAGACGAGCAGAGCAGAGCAGAGCAAGCCCTCAGCTCGGCGGCGGCTGTCAAAAACAACCGGGGTAATTACTGTTGCAGAGAATACCTAATTATCCCTCTATTCAGGACTCAACCTTTTCCCTCTCATTTTTTATAGTTCCTTTGAAAACGAGGTCTCTTATGTCTTAAAATAACCTGAACCTGAGAACTATAAGCTGTATCTCCCCCTCGAACTTGGTCTCCAGCTGCGTTACTGAAAGGATTAGCATAGTGTGTTAATATAACGCTCCGTCACCGGTGTGTGTGTTGGTATGTGTGTGTTGGTGTTTTCAAATCAAAGCTGCACAGTGCACTGGCTGTTTGTGCTGAGATGTCAGAATCACATTCAGGTGCATTGAAGGCAACTTTATCCGCACGGTCAATATCAGGTTATTGATCTTAAGAAGAGCTGAACCGAAGCGTCTGAGGAGGAGGAGGAAGAGGAGGAGGAGGAGGAGTGAGGCTTCAGCCCGAGACTTTAGGACCTTCATTAAAGAAGGGATTATGAGAGCGGAAACTGAGGAGACAGCAAAACTCATCTGCAAGTTTAACTCTGTGTGCATGTGTGTGTGTGTGTGTGTGTGTGTGTGTGTGTGTGTGTGTGTGGGTTTAAAGCTTTGGACTGTGATCATCACACTCAACTAATCTGCCCAACATGGAGAACACAGTTTGAAGATTAAAGGGTGCAGAGATGTTGTTTTTTCTTCATCTTTTGGCCGTATCCAAAATGTCCCATCTCAATACGGTTCAGTGAACACATCGCAACATATTCAATATAAGACATTAAAACAAGCACGTAACTTTATCATATTCAGCTTCTTTTTTTAAAGTGTCTGTTGTCGTATAAACAGTAATTATATAACCGTATGTTATGGTTCAGGTGTTAATGATAATTATAATAATACAACTATTTACTGTAACTGTCTCATTATATTTTCTTTCTGTAATCATGGGGATTTTTCACAACATTTGCAGTAATTACAGTAGCTACTGTATTCTGCTTCTGCTTTGTTTTGATATGTATATGATTATTGTATTTTACGCTTCAGATGTCTTTTTTTTATATTGTAGGCTATTTAATGTAATTCTTTACCCAGTATGCATCATATTTTATGTTTCATGTGTCTTTTTATTATATTATACATTTTATTTGAATGTTGTATGAGTAATTAGTAAAGAAAAGTAAGGCTACAGTTTTTTTTAAGACACCTATAAAATATGATGTACACTGTGATGACATCAATGGATTTCATGCTTTTTTAAATAAACAATCAAATGACTGTTTTCTGCATTTTAAATGGTTTTTACTAATATATAATTACATGATGAGACATACAATACATTGATTACATTATCAATGAGTGATGCAGCTACTAAACAGCAGCTTAACGTTTAATTTGTTACAGTACAAAGTAAATAAAACACAGAAACCAGAGCCAGAGTTTTATTATAAAAGTATTATTACACACATATATTTAAGTTTTCTGACTCTTTACAAGATCTTAGATGTGAAACTCAACTTTTCTCACTCTCTCATGCTGCTTTTCCTGGTTATGACAGAGCAG
The DNA here is from genome assembly GCF_905171665.1 of Trachurus trachurus. NCBI lineage: Eukaryota > Metazoa > Chordata > Actinopteri > Carangiformes > Carangidae > Trachurus > Trachurus trachurus. The sequence continues at coordinate 2,252,178 of NC_139911.1, read as the reverse complement.
GATCATAAAACTCTTATCAAATGCAACATGTTTTTGTGTTTTTTCTCATCCTTGATGAATCGCTGCAGCAAAACAAAATCAGTCCAGTCGGGTCCATCTCAACGTCTCAGTGTCCAACGTCCAACCATCATGACATCAGTGCAGAAGCAGCAGTGTAATTGAATCTCAATAGACTGGATGAAGCCACATCGACAGTGTCGTGTCTGCAGCTCGTACCAAACGTGAGTAACTGCGAACGATGACTTTATGGGAAAACCTAAAAGATCTGATGTGAAAGATGTAAAGTAAACACACCCACTCACTCTCATTTACACACACACACTAACTCTGTCTATACTCACACGGCGCCCTGTTGTTGTTATTGCCGAGGCCTGTCAAGCTCAGCGGCTGTGGAAAATCCATCGTTGCGCTTTTTGTTTTTGTGGCGAGCTCCGTCTGCGGTATAATAGTAGTAGCGTGTGTCCCGTCTTTCTTCCCCTGCAACACATCTGTCTGAGGAGACGGTGTCGATGTGATGTATGAAGCTGTTTGCCAAGGCTGAGCTAAGAAGAATGGAGCCGCTGCATCACTTAGCATCCCATTGCCAGACACGGCCGCGCCATTACACCTCCCAGAAGTATCAGGCGACACCCTCGCTTGAGTAATTTTGCCATCTGTTGACAATGTTTACACGGCGGGTGATTTGTCATCACAACACAGCAGGGCAAAAAAAAAAAAAAAAAAAAAAAATTAACAAGCTTATTTATGATCCGTGTTGCATTTGCACAATGAAAATGCCATTGGTCATGTAAAGCAGTCAGAAAACCATTACAGGCGGCAGAGGAGATGCATTACATCCTAATGGTGCAGGGGGCCGAGTATCTAATACCTGTAAATAACAGCTCTATATTATATCCAAGGCATCAGAAGGAGAGTGTGACTGCCAGGGCCGTTGCTAGGAATTCTGGGCCCCTTAAAGAATACTAAAGTGGGCCCCTCCCCCTAACTTTTCCTTTTTTTTTCTTAGACTACGTATGTCTTATCGTTTTTTATTTTTTATTTTTTATTTTTTTATTTAGCCTTCTTTGTTTTGATGCTAATGCAGCATTACACTGCAAAAACTCAAGTATCTTAGCAAGAATATTTGTCTTATTTCTAGTCAAATTGTAATTTCTAGTCAAAACAAATCTTATTCTACTTAAAATAAGACACATCATATTAAAAGTAGCTTGTTTTTAGACACTTTTTACTTCTTTCAAGCAGATTTTCACTTGGAATAAGTAGAAAAAATCTGACAGTGGAGCAAGTTTTTCTTCCTTATTACAAGCACAAAAAATTTACTTTCACTGGCAGATTTTTCTATTTATTGTGAATTTAAGTGAGAATTATCTAAAAACAGTTAATTTTTAGGTAATGAGTCTTATTTTAAGTGGAAAGAGATTAGTTTTGACTAGAAATGAGACATTTGGACAAGAAATAAGACAAATATTCTTGGAAAGATGTTGAGTTTTTACAGTGTACTATGAGTATTAGTCAGGGTCTTACACAGAATAAATCAGTCATACAAAGATTAGACTACTGGGGTTTTTTATGGGCCCCACTGGGCGCTGGGCCCCTAGAGTTATCATCACCTTTCTCCCCTATACAACGGCCCTGGTGACTGCTGCTGCTGCTGCTGCTGCTGTTGATGATGGGATGCACCAGCCGCAGGAATTGAGATGGACTTTTTCCTTCAGCGAACGCTCCGGCTCGGAGAATTAAAGCCCTGGGAGCACAATGCTATTTGCACTCTACCAAAGAATGTAGCTGAGAAAAGGTCAAACAACAAATTGAAATCTTGGCCCAATATTAGATGTAGAGTGAGAGCTGAAGTGTGGAATGACTATGGGAAAAAAATAATAAAAACAGCAGAAGAGGCAGAAGAACGGGGGAGGAAAAGACGAAAAGAAATCATGCACAGTACGTCTCGATGGGCATTTGAGAAATCCTCGCAGCGCTGGAAAGTGTCTTCTAAGTTACGGGATTGCTCTCGAATGGTGCGTTCCTGAAGGGAAAGAATCTCATTTTGTATGTATAACTTTGAAAAGGTCACAAGAAGATCAGACAGGCATGAGAGAACTTGTAAACCATCGAGAGACAAGAGGTCTGAAGAGAAGATCAGAGAGAGGCAGCGCCGGCCGGCTCTGATGCTCCGATATTCTCTTAACACCTTAAGTGCCTCAAGACACTGTTTATTGTGTGTGTGCGTGTGTGTGTGTGCGCGTGCGTGCGTGTGGATTTGCATGAGCACTGGTGTATTTATCTGTCACGCATGAGGACAGAAACCACAGTGGGATCTGAGTGAAGCGAACAAGAGAAAGACTCCTACTCTCACTTTCTGAAAGTCACTTTTTTTATTTATTTGAATAAGATAATGTGATAAATAACGATGACATATGGAAGATATAAGACGACTAAATTGTCTTAAAGGTCCAGTGTGTAAAATTGGGTTGAAAACCGTGACATATAGGGTTCTTTAAAGCAACATTTTGTGTTTGCTCGGATTTTATCGGATCACATAGAAAACAGTATAAAGGTAGATGTTTGTGTTAAAGCTCCTTCAAAATAAAGGTAGATGTTTGTGTTAAAGTTCCTTCAAAATAAAGGTAGATGTTTGTGTTAAAGCTCCATACAGTATAAAGGTAGATGTTTGTATTAAAGCTCCATACAGTATAAAGGTAGATGTTTGTGTTAAAGCTCCATACAGTATAAAGCTAGATGTTTGTGTTAAAGCTCCATACAGTATAAAGGTAGATGTTTGTGTTAAAGCTCCATACAGTATAAAGGTAGATGTTTGTGTTAAAGCTCCATACAGTATAAAGGTAGATGTCCATGTGTAGTGTGATTATAAAGCAGCTCTAGGTTCTATATTAATACTGTGAAAGTATTTAAAGTCTCAGTCCACAGAGAAATGCACACAGCCTGGATTCAGAAACTGAGCCTTAAAACCAGCCGTCAGGACTTCCTGTCACTTTGTGATGTCACAACAAAGCCCCGTCCCCTCACCACCTGGACCCAAACATCCAACCTGTGAGATTTTGGTTTCTCTGAGTCTTTTATTCTGAAATCTGCTCTATTTTTTCATTCAGCCAATCAGAAGAGACACCAACTTGAGAAGCTGCTGACATGTCAGTGTTGTGTTTGCTGCACAGACTCAGCGTGACTGATGAGATGGTAAATGGCTTCATTTGCATATTGCTTTACCCAGTGTGTCTCCTCCACACACACACACACACACACACACACACTCTGACTCCGACAGGTTCAAACCCACGATCCTCTGGCTGTGACGTGAGGCCACCGACCCGCCGCATCGCACAAAAACATGGCGGTGCTTTAATACGTCTGTTAGGAGGTGATATAACAACCCCGCGGTCGCTGCAGGTGTGACTAAACCGTGACCTCGGCGGCGTCGTGCAGGTCGCCGCCGGCAACCGGAGACAAATTATGTCAAGAGAAGCTCCGGATCTCCGGCGAGCAGAGGCAGCGAGTTTACTTCCTGCTGAAAGAAACCAGGGTCACAGAGGAAGAATCAACTGTGACTCACAGAGAAGAAAGAAGTTTTGTTACGTAAGATGGAAATGAAAAAGCCAGTGTATATATTTATATATTTCAGCACAAAGTCACAGTGGAGGATCCTCGGCAGCAAAGGGTTAAAAGTCAGATTGAAAAGGTTGGAAAGGTTTATCATTTTTATACAGAATCACATACGTGTCATATCAGACAACGTCAACAGTCGTCTCACCTCTGCAGCTCAGTTCACTTTCTATCAGAGGAACATAAAGGAGCTAAATGCTAAATGTAGCCGCATTTTACTGGACCTGAACCAGTTCTGACCGGTTCAGACAAGAAAACATGAATACAAAATACAAAAGCTACAAAAAAACGGCAGAAAGGATTGAAGGTAATGTTTGAAGTAAATTAAAGGGATAGTTCAACATTTTTGACAAATTGGCCCATTGCCATAATCCCTATAGTCATAGCAGTAGGTTCGTTACCTTTAATTGTCGGTGCAAGATATTTTTAGAACGGTGGAGCAGAGCCGTGAGCTGCTCAGAGCTACGCTACGGAGGCTCATTATGGGATTTCTTTTTGGTTTCCCTCATCAAACTCAGCAAATACACAATCCAACAACTCCACAACGCTCTGGTGGACAAGTTGTGAGCTGCACATTCACCACGCTATGAGATAATAACACAACGTTACCACACAGAGTTGTTTTAGAGGGAAATGCAGAGGCTGCTTGATGAAAAACTGTCCCTGAAGGCAACGTGCATCAGTGGTTTTGGAGTTGTTGGATTGTGTATTTGATGAGTTTGATGAGGGAAACCAAGAAATCCCATAATGAGCCTCCGTAGCGTAGCTCTGAGCAGCTCACGGCTCTGCTCCGCCGTTCTAAAAATAGCTTGCGCCATCAATTAAAGGTAACGAACCTACTGCTAAGACTATAGGGATTATGGCAATGGGACAATTTGCCAAAATGTTGAACTATCTCTTTAAATTTAAGGAGCTTAAATTAATTCAAACCCAATAGCATGAAGTGGCCTTTAGTTCTACGGGTTTATAAAGACATGGCGACATTGGGTCTGATTGATGGCAAGTCGTTAATTTGATTTACTTAAACTTAATTTTGTTAATTTGTTTAATGTCAACATCCATTTTTGTTTCCTTTTTGTTGTTGTGTTGTGACTTTTGCATTTGCGTTCACACTACAGAACAATACACCGTAAAATGCTATAAAGAAAACTAGTGTGTAATCAGAGACAAATTTAATTAACAACATTTCAAACACAGCGACACAACAACAACAATTAGAGCTTCAACAATTCAACAGTTAATCTTGTTTATAATTGACAGGTTACTTACACAGTCACTAGTGTCGTCCTTGTATCTACAAAACAATAGACCACAATGCACTGGGGCCACAGCTGAAGGTGTGTGTGTCTCTGTTATAAAAGCTTCATAAATATTGTTGGGAAATGAACAGTATTGAAGTCGACCACCTGGCGTCACACACAGAAATCCATACGTCGCTCTCTCTATTTCAGATTGAGCTTCCTAGTGAACAGCAGGTGTGTGTGTGTGTGTGTGTGTGTGTGTGTGTGTGTGTGTGTGTGTGTGTGTGTGTGTGTGTGTGTGTGTGTGTAAGCCTCGGATTGATCGGCTGATTGTGATGTTGACAAATAGTCTCCAACAGACTGGATGAATGTTTTCCCCATTAACATCAGGTAGTTAAAGATTGTGTAGGATCGGCTGCTCGCTGCAGCTTCATCCACGGCCTCATTGATTTTACCTTTTTTTTTCTTCTTTTTTTTGTTGCTCAGCCCGGTTCACAGTGAAGCTTTAGAGACATTGTTACAGTTTGGGCGTCATCTGGTCGGGTCTGTAGTGTCAGACGAGTAATATTCTTTGTCTCAAACACTCATCTAAAGCTGAGGACACAGTTGTTGCCGATTTAGAAAAGACTTGAAGTAGCTACACACGAACAACAGACAACACAATGTGTCAAACCAACTGAAGCCACCTGAATGCACCAAACTGTGGCGGGAGCGACAGTTCAACCCCCAGAAAAGTCGTTTTCAAGGTAAATTCATGCAAAACCGCTGATGCACGTTGCCTTCAGGGACAGTTTTTCATCATCAGCCTCTGAATTTCCCTCTAAAACAACTCTGTGTGGTAACGTTGTGTTATTATCTCATAGCGTGGTGAATGTGCAGCTCACAACTTGTCCACCAGAGCGTTGTGTAGTTGTTGGATTGTGTATTTGATGAGTTTGATGAGGGAAACCAAAGAAATCCCATAATGAGCCTCCGTAGCGTAGCTCTGAGCAGCTCACGGCTCTGCTCCGCCGTTCCAAAAGTAGCTTGCACTGACAATTAAAGGTAACGAACCTACTGCTATGACTATAGGGATTATGGCAATGGGCCAATTTGACAAAATGTTGAACTATCCCTTTAAAGCACCTATTGTTAGAAACAGATAGGAACACTGATGCTCTCGGTAATCGACTCGTCAGGGCTTTCCCACAACTAGGAAGCAGCTGGAGGAGAGTGGGTGAGTTGTGTTTTCGGCTCTTTTCAATAGAAACCAGTTAAAGCTAGTGGGTGTTTGATGCATCATATTATGGGATGGGACCCTGTTTGTACTGTTGCTGAAGTCTGGTGCTGTTCTGAGCATTATTTGTGGCTGTTAGCGGCTTTTTTGATCGTGGTCGGCTCGTGGCTCCATAGACAGCCGTGTGTTTTTCTATCTGGTCGCTAAACTTGATCTCTGGCAGTGCGTTGGTTAGACCAGGGGTTAAACTTACACCGGAATATCCCTTTAAGAGAAACTGTGACAGGTCAGAGCTCGATTCTCCGACACCTGAGCGTTCACTCGTTTGTTTGTGTGTAACAAAGCAGACCTCAGCTCAGTTATCTCCCTCTGACTCTGACTACCGTGCAGCTCTTGCAGCCTGTTCTCCTTCTACAGAGCAGAAGCTGCTGAGTGTTTCAGGATTTCGGGTCCTTCTTGTCACAACAGCTGTAAAATGTTTTTTTTCTGTCACGTCGTGGTCGTGGATATCTGCCGGCGAGTCGAGGAGTCATCCTGATGAAAGCAGAGCACATCTGCCTCTGAGCTGCTGCTTTCAGACGCTCCAATCTCACTGCACAGATAAGTCTCTTTTTTCTTGCAGCCGGGTTGAAGCTGTGAAGTGGGAACTCGGCTTTTTAAAATTTTGTTTTTATTTATTTATTTTTATTTTTATTTTATTTTAGTATTTCCTCTGAAACCAACAACAACAACTCTCTCCAGACGTTTGTCGTCAGGACGACGACCAAACGGGTTTCACATGTTTCTAAACGGGTTCTAGAAGAAGAAGAGGAAGTCTTATTCACCTCAACATCTTCACAAGACCTCTGCACTGCATTCCCTCCGCCTCCTCTTCAGCTTCCTCCTCTTCTTACTACTCCTTCCTCTTTCTCTTCCTCATCTTCTTCCTCCTTCTCCCCCTTCTCTCCCTCCTCTTCCTCCCACCTCTTCTTACTTCTCTTCCTCCTCCTCTTCCTCCCCTCCTGTTCGTCTTCCTCCTCCTTCTCCTCCTCTTCCACCTCTTCCTCCTCCTCTTCCTCCCCCCGTTCTTCTTCCTCCTTCTCCACCTCTTCCTCCCCTTCCTCTTCTTCTTTCCCCTTCTCTTCTTCCTCCTCTTCCTCCTCCTCTTCCTCCCTTTCCTCTTCCTCCTCCTCCTCAGGTCATGAAACATGGCTGCCACATACAGTCGTATCTGGTGATTTCACACCGTGTCACTCATCGAGCGTGAAGGTCGGATCATGTGATCCACCAGTCTCTCAGCTTCCTGCTGCAGGAATTGTTGGATTTTCTGTTGTTTTTTTTGTGTGAGAGTGTGAGTTTGATTCATTGAACCGGCGACTTCGTTTCTAACAGCTTACATCCGAAGAAGAAGAGAAGAACAGAAAACTGTTGGTACGAAGAAGAAGTGATGAACGTTATCGACGGTCAGTCAGTTTGAAGAACTTGTTGCAATGAGAGTCCAGATCCTCCAGACTCACTGACACACAAATATAACTCAATTCTCCACTTAAATGAACACAGTTGTAACTTTTACTTCATTCATTCCAGTCTACAGACTGAGACCTGTTGTGACCTGAACATTATGAAATCTGAATTATTAACAGGTTCCTAAAATGTCAGAAGACAGGACGTGGACATGAACCGTTGACAAAGAACTGCAGCGATTCATCAACTCAGAAGTTGGTTTCCTGCAAAACTAAAGTCACTCAAAATGTCAGTGGGAAACACTGAAGTAAACACTTTGTCATGTGATTATGAAGTGAAAATGAAACTAAACTGATCTGATCCATCTGTTTATACAAATTCATCCTGAATTAATGTTTAATAGAAAGTGAATGGAAACATGGGAATCTGGGAAAAGGCTGATTCATTGCAATAAAAATGTGTTTCATGTTCAACTGAGGTGGAAAAGCTTCAATAAAAGCAAAATGAAAACAGATAGGACTTACGTATGATTTGAGTTTCTCTTGTTTAAAATTGAAAACAAGAATCATAAAAGTGATATTTCCATTTTCCATGTGATTTTCTATCATTCACATTGAAAAGACTGATGCATCCTCTTGTCATTGACCCAAATCAGGATGTAAAGGAGCATTAAAACATATTTTCTCTCAACAATATTCTGTTAAGCCGAATATAAACCGACTTCCTGTCACTGTCCCACTCTGCTGTTACTGGAGATCAGATTCCTTTATGGAAACTGTGACAAACATCAGACAAACGCTGTAAAAACAACAATATCCTGATATAATGCAACAGAAACTCTCCGACCGGCTAATTAGTATTTTGAGCTGCGTGTTGAACTGTCGGCATAAACATCACGCTGCTTCTCTGACGCCTCATGAAACACACACACAGGAAATAATGAAATAAGCCGACGACGTGCAGCGATGATCAAAAAGTGCTGATGACAGAACAGTTTCACAAGTTTTATCCTTTTTTATTTTTTATTTTTATCCTCGTCTTTATTTACCCAGGCAGGCAACAACTTCTTTATTTATTTATTTATAATTTAATGAAGAGCAGGAAAAGAAGGAGAAGGAGAAGAACGTCTCCTGAGGATAAAGAGATGGGAGAGAACGTGCAGAGAAAAAAATAAACAAATTAATCAATTTCAAATTAATTAACGAGGCGGACATAAAAGATAAATCAGATAAAACAGAAGATGAAAAGACACAAACAAGACACAGCTGACAAAAAGTCAAAGTCTTAGCTCACGTACTGTAGCCTATATTATTCTATATAAAGCTGCTTATATAACATGGAGCTCTGTGCAAACTTTTGCAGCCGATGCCAGTTCATGTTTTTCTTTGTGCAGCCAGTCAATAACATCAGAACCAACGTGTCCGAGGATGGATGGAAGGTCCTGCAGGGTTATATACCGCCGGAGGGTTATTTCAATCTTTCTTCTGGGTGTAAACATTTATCTGGGATCAGCAGGTAAAACACCAACAATAGATATATAAACACACACACACACACACACACACACACACACATATAGACAAATGTGTGGGGAGGCGAAGGAAGACGTGTCCTCTTAAAGCTATAAAAATAAAACCAGACCTTCTATGTGTCACTTTGACGGCAAAGTTTCATCTTTATTTTCTACTGGAACATAAACCGCCATGTTTTTTTTCCAAGGTGACATCTGGACAAATTTATATTCCAATAATAAATAAAAACAGAGACGGTATATATGTAGATGTGTATATATCAAGACGCATGAAGTGCACACAAATGTTGCGAGGCAGTTAATGCGTCTTCTTTGAATCTATATCTGTTTACTCGTGTCAGGAGGAATAACGGGGAGCCTCATGTTGTTGAAGCAGCCTGTGTTTTGTCCTCTGTGGCTCTGGAGGATCCGTTTTAAGTCCAAGAAAAAGACATCAGATCTCAGCTCGGGCTTGAAGGCGACAACTTCTTAGCAGAAAGCCTGTGGAGCTTGAAAGACACGAGCGTTTTTTTTTTATTTGAGAGACACGAGCGCTCTGAACGGGGCGCATTCATTGAACTGCGATGCGAATGTGACTGTAAGCCTTTCTAGTGTTAAAGGTGCTTTTATCTTGAAAGGGCTCTCTGACTCTTCCTTTTGTGTTTTACTTTATTTTTTTCTCTCCTGTTGCGAGTGACGGCCATGAAACGACTTCCTGTTTTTCTTTCTAGTCTTTCCAATCAATTTCGCTGGCTCCAACTTTAATTACCTTGATTTTAATTTTAAGAGCAAGAAAACATCCAGTTTCATAGAGAAACAGAGCCTCGAAACGAGCCGTCAGGACTTATGTGAGTTTGTGATGTCACAACGAGATGGCCACGCCCCCTCCCAGCACAGCCAGAGTCTTTTTTATGTAATACCTCAGTGATGCCTTCAGGGAATTCCCTCAAAGTTGGCAAAAACTTTCACTAGTACTCACAGATGAACACATTAAAATTCGGTGGTGAAAGGTCAAACTACAAGGACGTGGCACTCTCATGTTCTTTAGAGCGCAAGATACAGGCATCAGGGATGAAGATATGAAGACATGTCCTCAATACGACAGTTTTTTTGATTGATTTGAATAATAATAGTATCAATAATAGTAATAGTATGCATATATGGCTGCATTTATAGTAAGGAAAAAGACAATAAGCAAATCGTAAGAAAACATAAGTAACAGTTGACATTCAAGGGATCAAATCATTTTTCAATGATGTAACTGAGGAATGAGAAACAGTCCGTTTAGTTCCTGAAGGACGACAATGAGACAGTGACGCTACTTTTTTAAATTTTAATTAAGACTTAATTCAATGTGTTACAGTTTCTACTGATTATAACAGATTAAACTCAGTAATTTCATCAAGTTCAGAGTTAACGATGACCTTTCTAAAATAAACAAAGTTAATAAGTTGCTTGATTGACCCTTTTGATTACATTAACATCACTGTCTTACAACGACATGTAAATTAACCTTCTTTGGTCGGCCTGTTCATTCAAAAATAGCCTCCTCTCTTCTGATTGGCTGACACCGACCTGTTGTTACCGGAGCTCCAGAGAGAAGCTGAGTAAAAACTACACTGAGATGTGTTTTCTTTTTTTTGGTTCTTAAATATATTTTACTTCTGAGATCAGAAGTTCAAATGAACGACTGCAGAAATATTCTGGCGCCTTTTTAAAAAAAAACTTGCAGGAGCAGCTGCCTGAACGCTGCTAACAGTTTGAAATCAGGAAGAAGAAAAAGAAAAGATCAAGGTCAGAAGTTTTTATTAAAATGATGTTCCATTAATTAGAAAATGTCCGCATACTATTTTATTCATCAAAGCGCCGAGCGTCAGCGGTGGTGAAGACGGTTTGATCACGCAACTTCCACTGATGTGGATGTCGGCGGCGGCGGTGAAGCCTGCGCCTGCAATCATTGCACATCGACGGTATCACTCCGGAGCAAGTGGCACTTTTCCCTCTCATGCGGAAGACGAGCATCCTCCTCTCTTCTTCCTTCATGAAAATTTCAGCAACGTTTTGATAGAGCGAGGCAGCGAGAGAAAGAGAGAAAGAAAGAGTGAGAGCTCGCTGCTTCATCGATTCTGTCAGAAGTGTCTGTATGCAAATGACTCTGTCAGATAATCTCCAAAGTCAACTCCTGATATTTAAGCCTCCTGACAGAATGTCACCCTTTATCTCACACACACACTTTTTAATACCCTCTGTTTTAACTGTGTACACAAAGCTGTGCGGGACAACAGCACAAAATCAACTGAATCGCCTCCTTTCCTCTTTTTCGGCTCGTATTTATGCATTCTTATATTATTTTGGAAACTCTTTCACTTTGTGTAAACAGACGATTGACTGAAAGTTTAGAGGGAGTAAGTTTTCAGTCTGAAGAAGATGGAAGATAAGAAAAATGAAAGTAAACAGCAGATTGTTTGTTTGGTTTTTATCCGTCCATCCCTCTGTTCGCTGGATCAGTTTTTACCTCCAGGGTCAGAGTGTGTGAATAAAGTGTGTGTGTGTGTGTGAATCCACTTTGTTCCAAGAAAAATCAAACAGTTTTTCCAGCGACTTAAATCGTCAAGACTTTGAGAGAGTCACATTTGTTTTGTTGTGACAGTTGTTTGGCGTCTAACGTTTTCCACTTGGCTCCAATTTTACTGCTGTTTACATTGGATGTAACTGAATGTTGGAGCGTTTCCTGCTTCTGCTCCGGCTGCAGCAGAATCACAGATATAAACACCGATCAGACCTGACACCACGACCACGGACAGGTGGGATGAATAACACTGAATATGGCGAGGCAATTTTATCTGTATAGCCCAGTTTTACAAACAGTTTGTCTCAAAGGGCTTCACACAGCATCATGACAACAGCCTCTGACCATAAACCTTCACATCCAATGAGGAAAAACTCCCAAAAAAACTCTCGACAGGAACCTCAGGTGAACATGCTGTCCTCATCGATGTGTTGGTGTACTGTTTCCACTGTCTTGTGTACAGTATTAATCCACATTTCGATCATCTTGGTCATATAGTTTTTGATCAATCCCTGATCAATGACCATGATCATTTTTGGAGAAATGTTGAGATTATAATGGGTGTGTATTGCACGGAATGTTTTTGTCAGAGTGGGTGACATCATCGCTTAGAGCGGGAGAAGTTGTCTGAAATCGTCTGAAATGTTTCTCTTTCCACACTCCTCCCGGACACAATTTACACTCTACACACATGATTTTTTCTAAATTTGTAGACAAACTTGTTCTGTCCCTAACAATGTGCTCAAAATATCAGAGAGATTTACAGAATTTGAATTATCAGCCTCTAAGTACGGCCACGTCTGTCTCCGCTCCTCATTGACTCAAATACAAAGATTTTCTGAGAGAAGCAGAACGGACCCCTGTTTTAAAATTGCACTTTTCTGCAAAATATTTACTGTAGAAACACCAAAATCACACCAAATCGTTCAGGAAGTCCTTACAGTGATGATGGTCTGCGTTTCTTTCTGATAGGAGCTACCATTTTGTCAGAACTAGCCCAAATGTGAGACGAGTGCAGAGGCAGAAAATCGCTCTTTTTCTCCAGGTTTCTGTCTGCCTCAGCCTGGGGGGCCCCTATCGTCATGGCAACCGCCTCAAGTTACCGTGGTAACCTCTGAGCCTCAGGCCAGAGCTCGTTAACTTTATAAACAATCCACCTGGTGCTCATTAACATGTTTATAAACACACACACATATACACAGGTAACATACACATGCACGCGTTTCCCAGAGGAAATTTTGTAGTTCATATTATTCTTCTATAATCATGTTAATATATTTACGTTGATTTATTTTATGTCATTCTTTTGTGAAAAGGCTGTAATGTTGTAATTGTCTCTGTTTGATTTAATGTGGACCCCAATGAAGACTAATGAGGATCCAAAAGATACAATAAACAATATTAGGCAGATGATCATAATATTATGACTGATGGCTGAACAAGTGGAAAAGTGAAGTTTCACTCTTGATCTTGGATTTTTTTAAAGATATAAAATCATTTGAAAACTGTCGAAAATGTTGCATAAAAGCCTGAAAGATTTATATCCAGTCAAAAGAAACTGTTTTGTTTTGATCTGTTTTATGCATCTCTTTTTCTTTTTTTTTTAAACACAGAGGCGTTTGTGCTTCGTCACCTCGTTTTTCTTCGCTGTTACATCATCACATCATCTCATCAACAGCTCCAGGCTCTCAGAACAAAACACAGCAGGATCACACATCTGGATAATTCATCCCCTTCCAAAAAAACTGACCCAGAATCTGAAAGTGGATCGATCTGAGAGCAACATTAGTTTATTTCACTAACTTTTGAAAAAAATTATGTTTGGACCCAGAGAGCGAAGGTGTAAATTAAGACGTTGGCAGAAGCTGCATGAGCTCAGAACCTGGTGTCACACCTGATGATGGCTTCATGGTTTTGAATGGAGACGGCGCACACGGTGTCATTAGGAGAGAAACAGTTTCTCTTTGTTCAAACCCTCTGCAGATTATTCTTCATTGACCTTCCTCTGTTTCCCTGGAGACCAAAAGTGTCACCTGATGCCTGTGGCCAATCAGGGAGGGACCGACTCTGGATTTTAATGCCACCTTCACCCAGGTGACATCAATCTCCTCCTCATTACAGCTGAAAAATTAACCCACAGCCCAAGTGTTCAGGGGAATTAAAGAAGCTGAGCTACAGGAAAACAGGAGTAAAAATAAACAGAAGGAGAAGAGGAAGCAGCAGATGAGCGACAGGATGGAGCACCTTCCTCTCAGGACTGAGTGATTACAGCGGAGCGGTGGAGGGAGAAGACTCCATGACACATGAACACATCAGTGTTCACACAGCTGTGACGAAGCGCTAATTACATGACCCGCAGGACGAGACGAGTGTGACTGCAGGAGTCAAGGGCGTCGGGGAGACGGCTCCTCCCACTCCCACTCAGCTCAGTGGGCTTTAATGTGATCGTTCCACTGGTTTCTCCTCTTCATACATCCCACATGTGTCATTTCTTTATTATTGTTATTGTCACAGTGACGAGGCCTGAGGTTCATCCATGTGCTGGTGACTTGTCACGCACGAGAGCTAATGTTAGACAGAGCCACCTCTGCCTTTGACAGTTGCACACATCTGCATCAATTATGTCATCATATAATAGCTGCTGTGCCATCTCTGAGTTTATAGATATGATAACCTTAACTCTTCTCCATTTGTACCTTTAATTAACCAGCTCCAGAGTCCTAGCGCTGGTTAAATCACTGACTTGTAACTTGTTCCAGGCAGAATGGAGGCTCTCTGCCTTCCACCTAGTGCAGGGGTGAACAAACTTTTGCAAAGAAGTGAAAATGTGTGCGGGCCGACCATTCAGCCTGACATCCTTTGAACCATTAGCGTCGAATGGAAATTAACTATTATTGCAAACGGCATTCTTTTCATTTCTTCACATAGAATATAAATAAATCTAAACAAGTTTTTACCAAAAACACTCTGCTTTTCATATTTGAAGACCACATAAAATGAAGAAAAAGTCTGTCTGGAGAAAAAATACTTTCAGGAAGGAAGCTTAAACATATCTAGGTTCAGTAAAACATTGCATATTATAGGCCTACTTTATATTATATTATATTTTAGCTTTTTTTTGTACGTGTTTTGTTTGTTTTTGTTGTTTTTTTTGTGCGTGCTCGATCCAGCGATCATTCGGCCCTGCCTCTGGACATCAACAACTGAAAACGTCCAGGGCGCCATGTGACCCACATCAACATCAACCCTCTTGTTTCCCCTCCATCACTTCTTTCTTCCATAGAGTTGACATGTTCATGTTTTCACCTTTCACCTGCTTATACGACCTTTACTATCGTCTCCTAGGGCAGCAGGTGCACTGGACCTCGGTTGCCGTGGTAACTATAATACGGGTCATGGCTCGGTTGAGATTAGGAAAAAATAAAAAGACGGGAACACGGGAATCGAACGCTGCCCTTCTGCCTCATCACCACCACCACCACCACTTTCTCAGTGTTCTGTCTCTCTGCGTCTCTCTGGTGCTGCTCTTCAGAGGAGCAGCAGGTTTAATGTAGACGATGATGTGCACTGAATGTTTAAATAAGAGTCTGACTCATAGAAGATATATGAAGCTCGCTAATGTTGTTTTTCTTTTTCTTTTTTCTTTTTTTCCTCCTCTGGGACCGAGCACTAACTGAAGCAAAGCAGTGACGAGCACTTTCACCAAGCAGATGTATTTTTATTTGATGCTTTCAGACCAACTCTCTCTGTCTCTGAGCCCTGCAGCAGGAGCAACATACATACAATATACATACCACTTAAAGGGATAGTTCAACATTTTAGCAAATTGGCCCATTGCCATAATCCCTATAGTCATAGCAGTAGGTTCGTTACCCTTAATTAATTAATTGTATTAAAGGTACATTCTCACCACTCTCTAGTTTTGATCCCCCCAGTGCTGAAGAAGTGTATGAAATTATTAAGAACCTAAAGAACACTGCTCAAGGACATGATGGTATTAAAAGCAGTCTTGTGAAAGAAACAATAGACCACATTATCCATCCTCTAACCCATCTTTTTGCTTTATCTCTTCAGTCTGGTATCGTCCCCCAAGAACTCAAAATTGCGAAAGTCATACCAATATTTAAATCTGGTAATACAAAGGACTTTGGCAACTATCGCCCAATATCCATATTACCATGTTTCTCTAAGATTGTGGAAAAATTGGTATATGTAAGAATTTCCAAGCACTTAGTTGCTAACAATATACTGTATGACCATCAATATGGATTTCGCAGGAAATATTCCACTGAGCATGCATTGCTACAATTAGTCAACAACATATCCTCAGCACTGGATGGTAAAAAAATTGCCCTTTGTGTTTTTCTTGATTTCAGTAAAGCATTTGATACCGTCAATCATAAAATTCTCATCTCAAAGCTCAATAGATATGGAATCCAGAATGTTGCTCTAAATTGGCTGATCAATTACCTCTACAATAGAGAGCAGTTTGTTTATTTTAATGGTGTTTCATCTACCAAATCAAGTATTCTTTTTGGAGTCCCACAGGGGTCGATCCTGGGCCCTTTATTATTTCTGATTTATATTAATGACTTGCCTAGATCATGTAATAACTTCCTCCCCTTATTATTTGCCGACGACACTAGTCTTATAGCTATTCATGATGACTTCAAGTCTCTCATTGCATGTGTAAATGATGAATTAGCAACTGTTTCAAACTGGTGCCAGATCAATAAGCTAACTCTCAACGTAAATAAATGTAACTTCATGATCTTCTGCAACAAAAACAAATCTCACGCAAAAGAAGAAGCCAAAATACTAATTAATGGAGTTGAAATCCTCCAAGTACCTTACACCACTTTTCTAGGTGTTACTTTGGATGAAGGTCTAAACTGGAATAATCATATCAATCAAGTTTGCAAAAGATCAATGAAAATGCTTGGTATACTGAAAAAGGTTTCTCCTCTGATCAATTCGTCTGCTCATGTGACTTTATATTATAGTTTTTTATTTCCATATTTGAATTATTGTAATATTGTCTGGTCTGCAACTCATCCAACTTACCTGAACAAATTACTGTTAATTCAGAAAAGATTTCTAAGAACGATCTCTCGCTCCAGTAGACTAGAACCATCTGCACCCCTATTTATGAAATATTCAATATTGCCCATTCATAAACTTAATGTCTTCCATTCATGCTTGTTTGTGCATAAGTTTATCAACGCTAAACAAAATCTTCCTGACACTTTTCAACATTTTTTTTCTTTTTCATCTGACCTCCATTCATATTCAACTAGGCATAGTGGCAATCTTCATTTACCCTTCTGCCGAACATCTGGGCATCAAGTTAATATTACTTTTAGAGGTCCAAAACTTTGGAATGGTTTAGATGTGGTTCTGAGGTCAACAACATCTTATACATCCTTTAGAAAGTTACTGAAAAAACACCTCATGTCATAATCTTCAGTGTTATTTTTCTGTTAATGTAAATTATGCATCCTTTTTCTTTTGTTTGTTTGTGTTGCACTGTACATGTTAATGTTTCATTTCTAATTTTATTTTTCTGTATTTCTCATTGTTTATCTTGAGTTAATGTAATTCTATGATGAATGGGAGTGGAACTTTGTACAAGCCTTCCAGGCTTCGTTCCCTCCTTGCACTGTTTTTAAAATTGTGCTAAATAAATAAATCAAATCAAATCAATTGTCGGTGCAAGCTGTTTTTAGAACGGTGGAGCAGAGCCGTGAGCTGCTCAGAGCTACGCTACGGAGGGATTTCCTGGTTTCCCTCATCAAACTCATCAAATACACAATCCAACAACTCCACAACGCTCTGGTGGACAAGTTGTGACCTGCACATTCACCACGCTGAGATAATAACACAACGTTACCAGACAGAGTTGTTTTAGAGGGAAATACAGAGACTGATGATGAAAAACTGTCCCTGAAGGCAACGTGCATCAGAGGTTTTGCATGAATTTCCCTCTACAACAACTCTGTGTGGTAACGTTGTGTTATTATCTCATAGCGTGGTGAATGTGCAGGTCTCACCTGGGTGAAGGAGAGGAACTGACGGTGACACCTGAACCTCATGTAACAGTGATCGTTCATGTGAACTGAAGGACAAAGGGACAAAGATAAAAATGTATTTAAGCATCAAATTAACTGTGGATGAGTTGAACGGATCCTGAGCCGTGATTGGCTGCAGCTGCAGGAGGTCCCACCCCCCCCGCTGAGCCTGATTGGAGCAGCACCAGGTCCCGGCTGCTGCCAATCAAGCTGCCGTCCAAACGGCATCGGGCTGATTGATGCAATCAGAGTCACACACACCTACACACACACACTCACACACTCACACACACACACACACACACACACACACACACACACACACACACACACACACACACACACACACACACATACACACACACACACAGGTTGTTGATTCATCAGCGTCTGTTTCCTCTTTGATTTAACTTTATTGATCAATTGTATCAGGATCTATTTATCTCCTCACTAGTTAAAGGAATAGTTCACCAAAAAATGAAATTCATTTGTCTTATTTCTAGTCAAAATGTCGTTTCTAGTCAAAACAAATCTCATTCTACTTAAAATAAGACTCATCACATAAAAAGTAGCTTGTTTTTAGACACTTTTTACTTATTTCAATCATATTTTCACTTGAAATAAGTAGAAAAATCTGACAGTGGAGCAAGTTTTTCTTTCTTATTACAAACACAAAAAACTTGCTTTCACTGGCAGATTTTTCTACTTATTTCAAGTGAAAATTAGTTTGAAACAAGTGAAAATGATCTAAAAACAAGTTCATTTTTAGGTGATGAGTCTTATTTTAAGTGGAAAGAGTTTAGTTTTGACTAGAAATGAGACATTTTGACAAGAAATAAGACAAATATTCTTGGAAAGATTTTGAGTTTTTGCAGTGCAGACGGCTCCCTGGTGGTGATGCTGCTGCTGCTGATGAATCTAAACGTCTAATGTGCCTAAAGCGACACGAGGAACTTGAACGCACCACGAAACAGAAGGAGTCGTCTTCGCTATGGGATCCAAATGAAACCGTCTAAACTCACAGGGTTTTATTTTATTTGGTTTGTTTTGTTTTGTTTTTCCGCCTCCAGTTTCTCCAAACGCCCTTTTCTTCTCTCTTTTTTCATTTCTTTCTTCTTTATTTTTCGCTGCCTCGGTCTCAGTCTGGGACCTCAGACACTCGGCGCCTCCTCATCTCTGACCTTTTATCTTTCATCCGTCCTCCCATCCTCCGCGCTTTTCCACCTTTCCATCCCTGCGGTCAGTTCATCAGAGGGCGAGTCTTTCTTCTACCTTTAGGAGTCGACTCGTCTTTGGTAGTTAAATAAACGCCACTTTGCCGGCGTCGGCCAGATGAAGCTCTCACAACCAGAGAGCTTCATCTGGAGTTGCAGTTTTTGTGCCCAGATACCAATTTGTCCTCACAATGAAGCCTCGATGGAGCCGTTTGGAACGCGGCCAGAGGACATAAATGGATTTTTTTTTCTGTGTGTGTGTGTGTGTCATTTCAACAACTGGCCGTGGAACAATATGAGATTGTTTTTGTTCCACTTTTGCTTCTTCTCGACTGTTTTTATTGCAGTCGTACGATTCCCACCCGACCCGCAGCAGTTGACCCACAGTAGCAGGAGAGGTGTTGTGTTGTGTTGTGTTGTGGTGCGTTCACTTGACTTGTTTTGTTTTATTTTTTTAGCGCTGAAGCCAAATGTTCAAATGCCAGAGTCTAATGTTATGCACTGCAGCTGTAGCACTGAAAAACCCCAGCGTGCCCTGAACAGAGCAGAGCTGCAGTTTACTGCTGGAGAGGAGAGCTGCACCATCTGGAAAAGGAACGACAGGGCAAAATGTTTGGGGCCCCGGCGGAGGAAAGGGGCCCCCAGCGGTTTGCACTGACAATTATAAAACCCTTAGTCTTCCCCACAAACACTGTGGCCCCTGAACGCACCATCACTTAGGCCCCTGGTGATGTGTGTGTGCATGTGAGACGTTTAGGAAACTAGGAAATTGGAGCTTCTACTGATGATCTACATCTATCTATCTATCTATCTATCTATCTATCTATCTATCTATCTATCTATCTATCTATCTATCTATCTATCTATCTATCTATCTATCTATCTATCTATCTATCTATCTATCTATGTACTTTAATGTTCTTTCTTTCTTTCTTTCTTTCTGCATGTGACACCTTCAGGGATTGTTTATAAACTAAACTTGCATGTGAGGCATTTAGGGGACATCTGTAAATCGTAGCATCAAGTCTGCAAAAAATCAGCATGCAGGGAGATCCTCTTCCTTTTCTGCAACTCGATTGGAGAGCTGTCTCAGATTAAGGTGTAAAAAGTCGTTTAGTGTTGAGAGAGACACCAGTAGAAGAAAAGAACAGTTCACCTTTAATGCAGGTGAGAGGGTTCGGCCGGCGGTCGTTGTTAACACTCGAATCAGAGAAAGAAATAAAAAGGTTAAGTCCCAAAAGCACAGATGATACGATGGAACAGTTACAGTTAACCGGTGAGCAGGTGTGTGTGTGTGTGTGTGTGTGTGTGTGTGTGTGTGTGTGTGTGTGTGTGTGTGTGTGTGTGTGTGTGTGTGTGTGTGGGCGTGGGGGGCGGGGCCGGGTCAGTGATGGACAGGTGGGAGTCACAGCGCCGCCTCTAACGAGACCATTAGTGGAAAAGCAAAGTGAAATCTCTCTGTGAGTCATGAACACACACCGAGCTGCGAGTGTGAATGTTACCTAACAGCTGATTGGCTGCTGCTGCTCCGAGGTGGACGGACGGACGACGATGCGTTTAGTGACTCACACTTTGATAGTGGAAGAAAGAGCTGAAACTTCTCAGGTTACATGCCAGTTAATCTGTCCTATAATTGGACAGTGGTGGTGCAGCAGCAGCTCAGAGAGAATGTGTGTGTAGGGGATAATGTACAGTTCAGAGGTTGTTATGGAGAAATAAACCGGAAGGAACAGGAAGTATGGAACCCCGACGCAAACTACATTATCCCGCTTATTACACGTTTTGCGAGTAAAATAATTAATTTGAAACATAATGTTGATCAAAATACGACTTTCATCGATTTTTAATTGCATCATTTCTGCATGTTTCGTGCATTTGAAGCCTTTGATAATCAATCAGTGGATCGATGGATTACCATACACGTGTTATTACGGTGTGTGTATCGTGTGTAGTCTTTTCTGTCATAAACAAGAGATTCACTTGACTGTTTACGGGGTGCGTTTGTGTCTTTGGTATTTGTCTTATTTCTAGTCAAAATATCATTTCTAGTCAAAACAAATGTCATTCTACTTAAAATAAGACTCATCACATTAAAAAGTAGCTTGTTTTTAGACACTTTTTACTTCTTTCAAGCAGATTTTCACTTGAAATAAGTAGAAAAATCTGATAGTGGAGCAAGTTTTTCTTTCTTATTACAAGCACAAAACAACTGCTTTCACTGGCAGATTTTTCTACTTATTTTAACTCATTGAGTGCCGCGCTCCTTTCCAAAGTTTTAGTCAAGTGTACCGGCAATTTAGACCATTTTTGACTTTTTATGTAGAGCCACAGTGTATTCTATATTATTGCCACCAACACATACTGTGGCTCAATTGAAAGGTTTAACTTAATGCTTCAAGTGGCCACAAACCGTTTGTTTCTACGTGCCTCCGTTCCTGAGAAAAGTCAAGCTAAACATGGCTGGGTTTCACCAAAATCCCTGCTTTTTTTCTAGAAAAGGAGATAGAGCGTCTTTTATGAAAGGTGCGCTGTTTGTGTCTGTCGCTTATCTCACACTCGCATTTCTGGATCAAAGGGCTCGTATAAGATAAATATATACAACAGTTGTTGTTCTATTCACAAAACCACCATCGGGGGCGGGGGGGGGGGGCGCCACTAAACAACAATAACACAGACGCACCGTGCCGTGTCACAGCTTCTCCCCGCGGAGCGTGAGGGTCAGTCGGCCACCGCGGCTCGGGAAGACCGGTCCCGCCGGTGGTCGCGGTCCTTCTGTGGTACGGGTCGGTGATGCCGGTCTGCTTTGGTCCAGAGACCATCAGATTTTACCGCGGGAGGACTTTGGGGAGGACACGGTGTTGCTCCAGCTGAAGACCGGGCGGACTGTCGGCTGAGAGCTTCCTGGTTCAGCTCCGAGCAGCTCGAGCAGCTGGAGCAGCAGCGCAGGTGAGAGCAGAGCAGCAGCGGAGCAGCTGCGCTGCATCTGCATGCAGAACTCGTTTGCAGAAGCCGAGTTATGATAAAAACTTCCAGATCATGAGCTGTCATGTGACTTTGATCGTCATCTATTTCAGTTCTCCTCGTCGTAGAGTCCCCAAATTTACATATAATGTGTATTAAAGTGTCTATTTTCATAATTTAAAAAAAAAGCAAAAAACGTAAAATTACGTTTTCGGCACTCAACGCATGGGAACGAAAAACGAGAAATTACGTGGTTGGCACTCAATGAGTTAAGTGAAAATTAGTTTGAAACAAGTGAAAATGATCTAAAAACAAGTTCATTTTTAGGTGATGAGTCTTATTTTAAGTGAAAAGAGATTAGTTTTGACTAGAAATGAGACATTTTCGACAAGAAATAAGAAAAATTTTCTTGGAAAGATTTTGAGTTTTTGCAGTGTGTTACCGCAGAACGCAGCGCTGGACCAATCAGAGAGCAGCATTCAATAGAGCCGTGTAATAAATATATAGCCTACTATGAGTGGAGGCCTTTTTCCCTCCACCGTCTCCATGGCGATGAGAGACAGAAGCTCAGTGAGAACAACGTCGGACATCAGTGGAGGTTTTTCTGTCAGCGGCTCGTCAGCGCTGGTGGAGTGTGTTGTTGTTGTTGTTGTCAGAGTTTTATCTTCACACAGAGAATAAATGGACATGAAGGAGACGTGTGTGTGCGTGTGTGTGTGTCTGTGTGTGTGTGTGTGTGTGTGCGTGTGTCTCTGTGTGTGTGAAGCTCAGTCGTACATCAGCCTGTTTGTACCGGTCCGAGGAGTTCCTCTCATTCTAACACCAAAAGACACACTGGACGGCTTTTTACCTCCAGACAGACAGAGGAACATGTGTGATGTGGATTTATGGGCTTTGACTTTATTTCCTGATGCTACATGCAGTGGTTTGATCGTCATAGAAACCCAGGGCCCAGTTGTTCAGAAGGTTTCATCTGGATCAAAATTATCCGGATTTTGAAATCCCGTGTTTTGTTATGCATGGATTGATTTGAAAATGGGGTTTATGTACAGTATTATTGTTTTTGTGCTGTCTTTTACAGCCAGACCCGATCAAATATACGGTGCATTACTCAAATATATTGTGTTTCTTTATTTGTGGAATAATCAAAAGTTAACTTTTGTTTTAAACTTTATCACTGTAACACTGTTTCCATATTTCGCACATTCTGTGACAAACTATAAACTGTTTTCTTGTCTGTAACAACATCTATGTCCCGTCTGTCCGTCCTGGGTGAGGGATCCCTCCTCTGTTGCTCACCCTGAGCTTTCTCCTGTTTTTCCCTGTTAAAAGGGTTTTCCATGGAGTTTTTCCTCAGTCGATGTGAGGGTCTAAGGACAGAGGATGTTGTTACGATGCCATGTAAAGCCCTTTGAGACAAACTGTTTGTAAAAACGGGCTATACAAATAAAATTGCCTTGTCTTGCCTAACAGTTTAAAAATATATCATATATATATATTATAATTATTATAAATCAATAGTTCAAGTTCAAGTTCACTTTTATTTATATAGCACAATTAAAAAGACATGTAACAGTCCAAAAGTCCAAAATGCTTCACAGAGCAGAGACAAAAAAACAAAAAGAATGTACAAGAAACAAGAAAACATGCATATCATCACACGTACACACAAATGCATACATGCACATATACGAACATATGCACATACGCACACATACGCATGCAGTGGCACATATATACACACATTATAAATGTTGTTTATTTGACCAGTTTGAATTGAATTGAACCCTTTAATAACTGAGCTAAACTCAGAGTGGTGCAGCAGTCAGATGTTGTTACTGCTGGCTGCAGGAGGAGGAGGAGGAGTTTATCCTCCTCAATGTTTTCCAAACTAATCGTTCACAAATTAACAAAAGTGATGATTATTTCGATTATTTCGGTGTTCAGGAAGTTTTCAGACCCCTTCACTTCTGTTTCTGTTGCAGCCTCGTGTTCCTAAACCGATCACACCGACAGACAGACAGACGGACAGACAGACGTGTGTTCTGACTCCTTTTCTCTGACTCATCGTATTCGACTTTTTTTCAGGATCATCTTGAAGATGTTTCTGAAACTTGAACGTGAACGGTTCGACACAAACTACCACATCTGCACAACGATGCAGATCAGAGCTGCAGAGCTCAGAGACACCGGAGTGTGTGTGTGTGTGTATGTGTGTGTGGAGAATACAGAAACATTTGTGCTGCATTGAAGAGTTCCCAAGAAAGAAAAAACGAGGAACTCTTCTGGAGCTGGATCTGGATAAACTGAGGGAGGAGTCCAGGAGTTTTAAAAGGTTTATACAATAAACCCAAAGACAGCAGGTTTCATTTAAACCACTGGTGCTTTCATCCTCTAAATGCAGGACTGCATCACAAAGTTGAAAATCTGGTAACCCTTTAATTTACAGGTCGCTATTTACATGATAATACAAGAAGTAGCAAAGAAATAACAAGTATTTGCGTCATAATGTCTAGAAATAACGGTCAATTACTTAGTTATTTAGAAATATAGCCAATAAATAATGATTGTAATTGACAATTACAAGGTGCCTACCATCGTGCCTGAAGGTATAAGGCTCGAGATAGCTCAGGAGTTAAGTGTCCATGCAGTGTCTGTCTCTATTGATTAAACTAATCTATGAGTGATA
Source organism: Trachurus trachurus (assembly GCF_905171665.1). Classification (NCBI taxonomy): domain Eukaryota; kingdom Metazoa; phylum Chordata; class Actinopteri; order Carangiformes; family Carangidae; genus Trachurus; species Trachurus trachurus. The sequence goes on along the minus strand of NC_139911.1, from coordinate 2,227,652 downwards.
GCGTGACACATAAGACATGTTTATTTTGATGCTGCGTTTAAGCGTCGTCGTACATGAGACTGATGGAAAAAGCATCAGGATATTTAACTCAACAGAATCACCTACAGGTTTATTTTTCCACACTCAGATCGTTGAGTGAAGCTTCGTGCGACTATATTCAATACACTATAATGCACAGATCAATAATAGCGATAATGGTGTGAGTGTCTGAGCTTCACAGTCTGAATGACCATCCGCTAATGGGGGTCAAAGGTTAGCGCTGGTGGCGGCTCACTGCAATGTTTTTTTTTTCTATAATAATTTTTTTTTTTTTTTTGCACAAAAGACTCAGATCCTCCAGTGGTGAGACCTTCAGGAGAATTGGACATACCATCTTTATTATCTTGTAATTGCTGCGTGTTCAGCAGAAGTTGCATAACAACACTCTTTTCTTTTTAAAAGTGGAGCTGAATACGAGAAATCGATGGCGGAGCGGCGCCGTTTCCACACAGTCGAATTAAAAACAGGACATAAAAACGTCTATAAGAAGGAAATTAATACAACAAAAGGAACAGAGGCCTGTAATTTGAATTTAAAAGCAGGTAATGGAGGTGGCATTTAAAGCATGTTTAAGTGTCATCAGCGTTCACCATGGAAACGACTGTAAGAGCAGCTTCGCTATATGTGATTGTGACTGATTGATAAGACGTGTGAAGATGCAGACAAAGCTGCAGGCAGGTGACTTTGATAATGATAATGACTCAGCTGATAATAACAGGAAAGACCACACAATGATTTTGTCTTTCACCATGTCAGATTAAACCGTCACAGCGGCTGAAATTCTTGCCTTTGTGTCTTGGTCCGCAGACAAAAATGCTCTGGTGGACAAGTTGTGAGCTGCACATTCACCACGCTATGAGACAATAACACAACGTTACCAGACAGATTTGTTTTAGAGGGAAATACAGAGACTGATGATGAAAAACTGTCCCTGAAGGCAACGTGCATCAGCGGTTTTGCATGAATTTCCCTCTAAAACAACTCTGTCTGGTAACGTTGTGTATCTCATAGCGTGGTGAATGTGCAGCTCACAACTTGTCCACCAGAGCGTTGTGGAGTTGTTGGATTGTGTATTTGATGAGTTTGATGAGGGAAACCAAGAAATCCCATGAGCCTCCGTAGCGTAGCTCTGAGCAGCTCACGGCTCTGCTCCGCCGTTCTAAAAATAGCTTGCACCGACAATTAAAGGTAACAAACCTACTGCTATGACTATAGGGATTATGGCAATGGGCCAATTTGCCAAAATGTTGAACTATCCCTTTAAGTTACATATTTATGTTGCTGAAGTTAGTTAGAATAAAAGACGTTAACTTTATATGTATGTACATTAGTGACATGATGGCAGCAGAGGCATGGGCAGTGAAGGAGCTTATATAAGTCTTGCATGAGATGTCTCATGATGAAGTGAGTCCCAGTGGATGATGGTTAAATATACATACTGACTCCACTCCACGGCACAGCTGGGGTCCAGAGGAAGGCCGTCTGCCCAGGCCAGGTGTCTCTGAGGAGGCTCGCTATAAAAAAAAAAAAGAAGAAAAAAAAAGAATATGCACAGATGGTGGTGAAGCAGCGACGACTGAATGAAGCACGGAGGCAGAGCTCAGGAGTTACTACAGGAAGTGAAGCAGCAGCTCCAGACGGCGGCGGCGTGATAAATGTGGACATATATGGAGACACACACACACACACACACACACTACAACACAGAACATAAGGCTGCACACACACATGTGGGTTTTAAAGCTTATAGTTACTTCTGGTGTCTGTAAGACTGTGTGTGTGTGTTTTTTCAGGAAAACTTTGATCCTAAAAATCAGGATTGGTGGATTCAGGAACAAAATGTGATTTAATTCACCCAAAATTGAAATTGCACTGATTATCTTCTCCCCCTCATGTGGACTAAGGGCTGGGAGAAGTTTCAGAGTCCTCCGTGGCTTCTCTGAGTTACAGGGGGTCTCGGCGTAGCAGTGCATGTCCATATAACGGTTGCAAATGGATACCAACTGTCTTCGTAACAAAAAGACACACCAAAAAACATCCAAATACCTCCATGCTGCTCGTATGTAATGTCCGTCTTGTATTGAAGCACCAAAATGCAAAATTGTCCCGAAAAAAATTAAATAAGTCTATATTTCAAGCTTGTTTGTAAATTGGTAAATTTGGTATTTGGATGTTTTTTGGTGTGTCTTTTTCAATATTGGGTGAACTATCCCTTTAAGACACAGGTTTGTCGGAGCAGTGGGGGGGCTGGAGTGTTATTGTGGGGGTCAGACTGAGCGACCGACCGACCGACCGTCAGTCCAGCTGCACCGCTGCACAAACAGAAGTTTTTCTTTCTTTTGAAATGAAAAAACAAAGAAGAAAATCCTGCAAATAGCTCCTCACACACACACACACACACACACACACACACACACACACACGCTGAGGACGAGCCGTGTGAGATCTGCTGTTGTTCCTCTAAGTGTCACACGGAGCTGTGACAGTGACAGACTGATATTTGTTGCGCATAAATTTAAAAACCTCTCAACAAAGGAGCCACAATGCTGCCTTCAGGTGCCTGTCAAACATCACAATCACAGCTTGACTGTACAATATCAACAAGGTGAGGAGCGCCACACTTTAATTTTTTATTTTTATTTTTTTTGCATTCAGACACCGAGCAGCAGCTCACAAATAAAAAATAAAAAAACTTTAGTGCACTTCATGGTTTCATCTCAGACTCGGAGCCCGAGGAGTTCTGCACTAAAGACCGTGATCAACAGGACTGAGTCTGTTGGCCTGTAAGGTGCATGGAGGCTAAGTGGAAGCAATACAAAGGCTGAATCCCATACTTTATTATTATTATTATTATTCCCTCCCCCACATTTTAATGTCACAACGCTATGAACTGTGGGTAATTCCTTCAGGCGAAGTCTGCAGAGAGTTGGACTTAGAGAAAGTGTGAGCATAAAGGGCTGAAGATGTCTGCAGAGCTCTGAGTCTGGACGGAGCTGCAGCTGCACTTGATGCTTCGACACCGGAGCGGCTCTGAGACTGAGTCTGAGCCCTCGACGACTTAACGCCTCAAAGTCCACGAGTGTGTGTGGTGGTGAAGAGGAGGAGGAGGAGGAGGAGGAGGAGAGAGGGTGAGGGTGGGATGTGTCTAGAAGCTCCCGCTGCTCCATCGCTCATGGACTTGATCCAGTTGTTTGAGGCCTCAAGTGGAATTTCTTCAGAACCTCCAGAGATTCAGTCTGATGCTTCACAGCCTCGGCTCGGATCTACGGCTGCAGAGAGCGGAGGGATACGGCAGCGCAGCGGCTCAGGAAAACTATAGTCCTGAAGAAAATTCAAACAGAGATTAGATACAGTAGTTTCAGTGGCGTCTTTTTTAAAAAAAGTGTTTTAAATAGTTAAATTCAGATTCTTGTTCTGATAGCTAACAAAAAAAACATCACAACTTGATGTTTGCAAATGGAAACAAAAGGTGAATGATCCTTATGATAGAAAAGGTTACAGCTAAGATACAGTTGAAAATAAATGCTTTTGTTGATGTTTTGAAAACAATGGATGGATGACATTTAACAAAATGATTTGTGTACTTAGGCTACTTCAGTTTACTGCTTGTCTTTTCTGTAAAAAGGTGTAGTTTTATTTTCTTACGTGTGTGGTGGTTGTTTTTTCTCTCTCTTTGTATGAATTAAATGCACAATATAGATTTTTTTTAAGTGTTTAAACATCATTTCTTCTCGTCGGTGCAGGGCTGCAGGTGGCTGACACAGAGTCACCAACAACCTCAAATTCACCAGAAAACCTGGAGAGAGTCATACAAGTTCACCAGGAGCTCGACTTTAATTCATCACTGTTGCACTTAACAACATTTGCAACAGAAACAGACGTTTAACTGCAAAACATAGATAAAAACAGACACATGAACCGTCCATCATGAGTTAAAAACATGATCTGCTGTGCATGTAAACGATGCATGCAGGCATGTTATGCACCAGGACTGTGGTTTCACTCTGCCTTTGCAAAATTAGTTTTTTTTGTTTGTTTTTTTAAAGGTGGAGGAAGAGCAAAAAGTGTCAATCAAAAATCTCACATGAGAAACTAGCAGTGCCAATGCTGGCCCTGCCCACGTCACCTAACTGCACATTATGCAAATATCTTTACCAATACACAGACCTATAATACAAACTTTCATATTTATAGTCAAAGGGACAACGAGGAGTTTTGGAAAAGCGAAGTGTTTCCACACTACATTTATGAGCCTCCGCGCACCGTGAAATTCTTTGACCGGTGCAAGACAGACTCATGTCCGTCTTGCACCTTTTTAAGTTATCCTACTCCCTATAACACTCCGTCCCCTAACCATTTGATCCACCTTATCTATTTTTCTAGCCACACTGTATTTTCTTTGTATGTATTAATATATGTGCTATTGTATTTATACCTGTTTTGTTTCTTGTTTCTGTCTCATTTCTTACATGTAAGGTGACCTTGGGTTTTTGAAAGGCGCCAACATATAAAATGTATTATTATTATTATTATGTTTTCATTCATCAAGAATTAAAGTCAGAGGTTCAAAGACGATAACATACCGTCGTAGTTCCCAAACGGAGATTCGGCGGCGTTATTCTCATAAGCGTCCGCGAAACCGAAAGTAAAGAAATGCTGGTCGGCTCGCCCAGCATTTCCACTACCACTAATAATAACAAAATAACCATAGAGACAAAACCAGATATTTATCTAAAATGGGCCCATTAACAAGTGGTAACGTAGATTCATCCACATTAACGTGAGACTTTTTTTTATAACCAAATAGAAACTCCTCGTTGTCCCTTTAATTCTCTACTTGAATCTATTGTTATTCATGTGTTTTTCTTCTACATTGTTAGTGCAGCAACAAATTAATTTCCATCTGGATGTCAGGACACATTAGTGCTATAACACAAACCACATTATCTGCAGGTGAGTTGCACTGTGGGTAACGTTTTCTTTCTGGTTGTGTTGATGCACTTTTATGAAATGTCACATCACTGGTGAGTTCTTGAAAAAGTGAGTGAAAGTCAAATAAATCTCAGTGAGTAGTTGTGGTTTCCGAGGCGTTGCCTTCATGTGCGTGTGAGTGTGTGTGATGTCCTGTATCGTGACTCATCCTACAGTATGTTGCGTGTGTGTGTGTGTGTGTGTGTGTGTGTGTTGTAGCTGCTGCTGCTGTCGTGTCCTTGGCAAACAGAATAAACTTCAAGCAGCTTCTCAGGCGTGAACTGAAGGTTTCCTCCTCTGAGAGACGCTGCAGAGTGTTTATCACAATTACAGAAAAATAATAAGAAGAAAACACTTGAATTGGCTAAAAAAAAGATGTTTCCTGTGAAGGTTAGCACCGTCCTCTGGCTGCTGATGCCGACACACTGTTAGCCTGAAGCAATTCCAACCGCATTGTCACATAACTGTACAGGAGCGGCCCTAAAGACCGCATTTCATTAGCAGCATTCCCCCGTAGAACACTTTATCTGTGTCGTAATTGGTGTGGGATTTGGTATAGCGGGGGCAAAGGAGCACTGAAAATGAAATTGATGTTCAAACAAGGGAGCAGCTGTCAGGAGCAGCTACCTGGGGGGCATTTCACCCAGCCAGGCTGAAGGAGAGCAGGACTCTCTATTGATGAAAGTCTCAGTTCATTAAGCGTGACTGGCTCCTCTGCTTTAGTTCAGTCTCTCGCTAAACTAACTAGTTCACCTCCACTTAGGATTAAAGAAGTCACGACAGGGCTGCGGGCCGTGCGGGCGTGTGCATCATGCATGTGTGTGTGTGCATGTAGGAGGAAGGAAGCGGAGGAGAGGGATGATGCAGCAGCAGCAGCAGCAGTCACACTTCAAAAGAGCTCAGCGTGTCCTTCACAGCCACATGTGGAGAGATGATTACAAACATCTAATGACCAAAGGAGAAAGAAAAAAAGAAAAAAGAAACCCACGGCTCCGCAGCCTGATTAAGAAAGTCGGGGAACGGCTGAGGAGCGCCGATCAATTTGTGTAATCAGACTGAATTTACTCTAATGAAGGAGACACTCCCCTGCACACTGCAGCCTCGAACTTAGTTCCCAAACTGTGTGTGTGTGTGTGTGTGAAGAGCCACCGCCAACATTTACATTCACATTTACACATTTCTCCTGTCACATGTGACATCGCTAATAAAAACTGTCAGTGCGACGCCAACGCTGGTTAATTCGTCTCCTTTGGGGAAGCGGATTTGCCAACATAAACAATTTATTTATGTAGATGAACAGCTGACCAATTAACATCTGTCCAACACTGTGAATAATAAAAACACACTCAGTGTTAAGTAAACACACAGTTTAATGAAGGCATATGCAACATGTACAGTAGGGTGCATCAAAAAACACAATTCTTGAATTTTGATATGGCTGGGTGCTAAAAGTGTTCCAATATATGTAGAAACAACACATGCAAAATATTTTTCCAATACATGATGATTTAGGGGTGCCACCGCACATCTGTTTTTGTTGGATAAAGTGGTAATCAGTGTTCAATGATCGCCATAGAGCTCTGAGGTAAAAAAGACTCCAGCTCAAGAAAATTGAGTTGATCTTTATGTTTTTGTGCTGGGTATACTCTTATTACATATTACTACCATATTTGTAGTTGTGTCTTTGTATATTTGTATTTATATTTTATATGGGTATTTGGAGCCCATCACATCTGGCTAACGTTAGATAGAAACAGTTTGTTAACCACAGTCTAGCTATGTTAGCTAAGCTATTAAGCTTAACATCAACAGTATTCTAGAGTAGACAGTATCATATTTAGAGTATTGATGTCTCATGTCTATTGAGGGTAGCATTGTAGTTGTTAAATTAACATTTTAAATATAGGTATATTTGCGAGCACATCTGTTAGGCTAGTGATGTAATGGTAAGTTATCATTGTAGCTGAATGATGAAGTTAGACTAGCATACAGCTAAAATTTGAGACTTATGAAAGCCTCGAATTGCAGCGCATTATGCAGTACACAGCCTGTTCAAGGCAACGGAGAGATACGGGCTCATTCTTTCTGGTTTGAAACGCTTCATCACCCATTAGCATTAAAAAACTTAAAACGCATGTGTATTTCTCCACAAATCCTGCACCAAGTTCCTTTAAGATTGAAGTTTAGTTAATGTCAGCTCTTATCATTAGGCCCTGTGAGTTGCCAGTGAGTTAGCCACTAGAGAGGGTTTGTTCTTTTACAGTAAAAGGACATTTTGGCAAATTGGCACATTGCCATAATCCCTATAGTCATAGCAGTATGTTCGTTACCTTTATTTGTCGGTGCAAGCTATTTTTAGAACGGCGGAGCAGAGCCGCGAGCTGCTCAGAGCTACGCTACGGAGGCTAATGGGATTTCTTGGTTTCCCTCATCAAACTCATCAAATACACAATCCAACAGCTCCACAACGCTCTGGTGGACAAGTTGTGACCTGCACATTCACCACGCTATGAGACAATAACAGAACATTATGAGACGGAGTTGTTTTAGAGGTAAATTCATGCAAAGCAGCTGATGAGCGTTCCCGGCAGGAGCAGTTTTCCGGCAAGCAGTCTATTTGCCTCTAAAACAACTCTGTCTGGTAACGTTCTGTTATTATCTCATAGCGTGGTGAATGTACAGGTCACTTGTCCATGAGAGCAATTTGGAGTTGTTGGATTGTGAATTTGATGAGTTTGATGAGGGAAACCAAGAAATCCCATGAGCCTCCGTAGCACAGCTCTGAGCAGCTCGCGGCTCGACTTGGCCGTTCTAAAAATAGCTTGCACCGACAAATAAAGATAACGAACCTACTGCTATGACTGTAGGGATTATGTCAATGGGACAATTTGCCAAAATGTTGAACTACCCCTTTAAGTGTGTCAGTATTGCCCCTTGTGTTTAACAGTAAAGTCAATTAAAATGTATATGTGTGTCCGACATCCATCGCTGCTGCACAAAACTCAGGGTAAGACCACGTAAACATGTCCCATTGACTGCCATTCATTTTGTCTATAGGAAAAATGAATGGAGAATTTTGAAAGTTGAATTCTGAGAAATGCCCAAGTTTCCCAAAGGCCAGACAAACTAATTTTACTTTGATAGCCCTATAGAACATGTTACTGTATAAAAGTTCAATGTAATCAACATTTCCTTGTCAATTTTTTGGCAACTAGATTTTTGAAAAATTGCTAATTTTTCGAAAATTTCACAAAACTTTGTGTGTTAGGTGGCACCCCTAAATCTCAATGGATTTCCTTAAAACTTTGCAAAAGTCATTTTTATGTTAATTGGAACAAAATGCATTGCCAGCCAAATTGATATTTTGAAATTAAAATTTCCCATTCAAATTTGATGCACCCTAATGTACAGTAATGAATAAAGTATAAATGGTCAATTAGAAACTATGTAAAAAGGGGCGTGGCCTCTGTGACATCATCCATTTGCTTCTGAGCTGCTGCACCATCGGCATTTTTAGCAAAATCTCCGCCCATTTTTGGATAAACTGATAATTAGGGGGCGGAGCCACTGTGGAGCTACATTAATAAATTAGTGTGACTACTTTTTAATTTACTTTTAATTTTAACTTCTTTTTAACACACAATTTTTCCTTTTCTCTGTTTAAAATAAGTAAAAAATAAATAAAAAATAAAAACTTTAATGAATTACCTAAAACCTTTCTGAAAATTGAAACAATCACATCACGCTTCACGTTAATTAAGTGTAAAATCTTCATCTTTTAATTGCTTTTGTTGTGTTTTTCATTTCTGGACAACATCAGTACCATCCATATGTGACGGCTGAGTGTGTGCTGGTAAAATAAGGTCTCATTTAAAAATTTTGCAAACATTTGACCCTAAAAATGATCTGCAAATTGGGTTAGTGACAGACAGATTAACATCTGTCCCACACTGTGAAGAGAAGAGTTGTTCCCTTTCAGAATAAAACAAGCTCAGTGTAAAACAAACCCACAGCTCAATGAAGTCATAAGCAGCATGTTATGAATAGCCGATCACTGGCGTCTTGACAGTGTCTGGCTCCGCCCCCAAATTCCCTAGCTAATCCAAAAATGGGCGGAGTCACTGTGGAGCTAGTTTAATCAATTAGCTTTGATAGAAACACCTTCCTGTCTTTCTGAAACTTAAACAATCACATGCTTTATATAAATTAGGCTTCAAATCTTCATCTTTTAATTGCTTTTATAGTTATTTTCATTCCTGGACCTCTGCACCACATATGTGACGGCTTATTTTTAAATTTTGCAAACAATTGAATCTAAAAATCGCCACACTCATCTGCAAATTCAGACAGAGGCAGTTACCATGTGAAACAGTCTGAACTCATCAGATGACAATCGGCTGAAACGTGTCCAACCACCTCATCTCTTCATCTCCCACTCTACCACTTCCTTCTCCTCCTCCGCCTGACTGTCTCTCTCTCTCTGTCCTGACGTATGACTCCTGCTTCACTCTTGGCCACAGTAAATGTTCTGCTGATAGTTTTGCTGTAATATCGTAATTTGTCTTGCCCGGTCACGGCGGACACTTTTTGGATGACGAGTGACTTTTGTAAGAAGACAATGTGCAGAAAGCAGAAAGCCCCCAGAGGAGGAGGAGCAGCGCCGGTGCCAGTCAGGTGAAAGATGACAGGCAGTGGCGGCGGCGGCGGCAGCGGCGGCGGCGGCACCACGTCTCTTTCATTTGGGCCGCGCTAATATCATTATTACCAAAATAAATCATATAATTATGTGAAAAAGTCTGACCAACAGTCCTCATTTCATATTTACATGTATTTTACATATTTAGATTTAGTTGATTTTTATGCAGAAACACATGATGCTCAAAGCGTTTTCCAATTTCTAACTATTATTTCTACTAGAAATTGGCTTTGGCTTTGATCTTGTTTGATTATATTTTACATTTTGTCTTATATAATAATATTTTCTGATCATTTATGACTTGGTTGGACTTGTGGTGCAACTATTATTCTCATAAATATGCTCCATTTCTATCATTTTTGTATTTTATTTATTTACTATCATTATTATTATGGATTTAATGGCACCTCATTATGCACACATAATATGGAAAATATGGACATAGACATCTAAATATGTGATATAAGTCAATAAAACCCATATTTTTAGTGATAGAGGCTGCAAGGTGACACACTTTTATACACGCACACACTTATTTATATACAGTATACTGTATATAGCTGACTTGTTCTTGCATTTGTTTTCCTGTGTGTTTTACGCAGAGAACAATCAGTGGGACACTTTGACTCCATTTCCTGTTTCCTGTGAGTGTTTTGGATTTGACAGCCACACACTGCAAAAACTCAAAATCTTTCCAAGAATATTTGTCTTATTTCTTGTCAAAATGTCTCATTTCTAGTCCAAACTAATCTCTTTCCACTTAAAATAAGACTCATCACCTAAAAATCAACTTGTTTTTAGATCATTTTCACTTGTTTCAAACTAATTTTCACTTGAAATAAGTTGAAAATGTTGTAGTGCTCGTAATAAGAAAGAAAAACTTGCTCCACTATCAGATTTTTCTACTTATTTCAAGTGAAAATCTGCTTGAAAGAAGTAAAAAGTGTCTAGAAACAAGGTACTTTTTTATGTGATGAGTCTTATTTTTAGTATAATTAGATTAGTTTTGACTAGAAATAAGACAAATATTCTTGGTAAGATATTTGAGTTTTTGCAGTGCATTTTCATTTTCCTGTAAAAAGCCACAATTCCTTTTTGAGGAATATTTATTTTGTATGTAATTTGTCTTGCCCCGGTCACGGCGGACACTTTTTGGATGACGAGTGACTTTTTGGAAGAAGACAATGTGCAGAAAGCAGCTAAAACCCCCAGAGGAGGAGGAGCAGTGACGGTGCCAGTCAGGTGAAAGATGACAGACACCACGTCTCTTTCATTTGGACCGCGCTCCCTCGCTCGCCGTGCTGAGCCGAGCCGAGCAGCAGCAGGTACAGACACGACGGCACTTCACCTAAATTAATAGTTGACCCGCTCACCACGACGCAGAGCGAAGAGTTATGGCCGCGGCGCCGCAGCAGGACAGGCAGCAAACACGGCTAACAATGGGGCGGTGGGATGTTTGATGAGGGGACTGGAAGCAGAGGCCGGGAGGTTAAGATGGATGGATTAGCTTTGTTATCAGAAAGGCCGCGGAGGCGCTGCACCGGCTGTCCTCACTGGCTTATCGTCACATCCAACTGGCTAATCCAATTTCTGGCCTCCTCTGTTTCCCTCCTCCTCCGTAGTGTTTAGTTGCTGTTGCTAAATTTGTCGGAGCTGACAGAGGTGACACGTCTGAGGACTCAGCAGCCGACCCACAACACAGTTTCTTCCTTCAGAGTGCAGCATGTCACTGACCAGGTGGTTTAATCCTTCATTTTAACTTATTTTACGTGTGCAGGTCACTGTTGTAGTTTCGTTTATTATCTTTACACTGCAAAAACTCAACATTTTACCAAGAATATTTGTCTTATTTCTAGTCAAAATGTCTCATTTCTTGTCAAAACAAATCTCATTATACCTAAAATAAGTATATTTATACATATACATACATAGTTATATATAATTTTTAAAAAGTAGCTTGTTTTTAGACACTTTTTACTTCTTTCAAGCATATTTTCACTTGAAATAAGTAGAAAAATCTGATAATGGAGCAAGTTTTTCTTTCTTATTACAAGCACAAAAAACTTGCTTTCACTGGCAGATTTTTCTACTTATTTCAAGTGAAAATTAGTTTGAAACAAGTGAAAATGATCTAAAAATAAGTACATTTTTAAGTGATGAGTCTTATTTTAAGTGGAAAGAGATTAGTTTTGACTAGAAATGAGACATTTTGACAAGAAATAAGACAGTGTTTTATGTTTTCAAATTCTGCACAAGAGCAGTTTTGTTTTTAAAGTGAAAGCGTTTGTATTTCAGTCAATAGATGTTAGTTATGTCCACATTAACACTATATTCTGGTTGGATATGAAATGTTATATCAAATGTGTGACCAATGGAGATGTAGGAATCACTATTTTATGATATTTTATGAATCAAATATAAAGATCTCTGTTAAAGGGATAGTTCGACCTACTGCTATGACTATAGCAATCATGGCAATGGGCCAATTTGCCAAAAATGTTGAACGATCCCTTTAACTAATGCTTATTCTGTAGGATAACTAGGCACTAGACAAGCTGTAAACTTACAAATGTATTACAAATTTTTTAAATTATTATAATGATGTATCGACTGGTTAATATGGTTTTAACAATGAATAAACTATCATTATTCTTTTAATATAGAGTTAAATGATTGACAGTTCACAGTTGTTCTCACATTACGTAACCAGCGACAGTGAACACAACATCTGCTGCTTCAGTTCAGGTTGAAGACGATGAACCAGTGTGTTACTGCTGCTCCTCCTCTTCCTCCTCCTCTTCATCGTCACATCTGCTGTTCTGCCGACCGTTCGTCGTCTAACGAGCAGCACGACGACCTGAGTGTGTGGTTCACGTGTCACAATGAACACACACACACACACACACACACACACACACACACACACACACACACACACACACACACACACACACACACACACACACACACACACACACACACACACACACACACACACACACACACACACTCACAGGTGGCACCTGAGTGAACATGTAGCATGTCGCTGCTGCTGTCTAATGAGGTAATACTGATCATTCATCATCTTCATTAACCTTATGCATGCAGCCTATACACTATGTACTGTGTGTGTGTGTGTGTGTGTGTAGGTGTGTGTGTGTGTGTGTGTGTTTACACATTAGAAAACTCGGGTTAATGAGAGAAAAACTGTGTTTTCATAGGAATTAACTGAGGTGATGAACTCAATTGAAACGACTCAGCCGTATGTTTACATGTCAGTTATTAAAGGTGTGTGTCGCACTGTGTTTTTACCTTGAAGCACCGCGTCAGTGCATAAACATCTATTTACTTAAGAAAAGCTTGATTGAAATTGCTTTTTGTGCTTTTAAAGAACCAATCCACAAGCATTTAACCACACATCAGTCCTTGATGATACTCAGATGCACATGAAAGCGTGTAATTATTGACATTGATGCAAACTATTTAAGTCGTATCAAATAACATAATAAAATAAAGAGCCTTGGACTCTATTCACTCAGATCACATCATGAACTAAACCAAACATGATGTAATGAACATCATGATACAAATACAAGCAACATTACAGCCTTGATCAATATTTAAACTCTACACCGACGCTGCATGAACATCATCTTCAAGTGTGGGAGAGATTTTGCAGAGTTGCATGAACCTGCATGTGCATGAATGAAAGAGAGTGTGAGCGCTGGAAGCTAAAAGTAAATGTTGTGTAGCCTCTCTTTAATAATTTCTCCCACAGTGCAAATAGACGAATACATTTTTCATTAGCCGTACGTTCAATCTTCCCAAACTTTGCCCGGTTCCCTCGCTGCTCTCCGTATATCTGAGGGATCTGCTCACATTAATTCCATTTGATTTGCTCTCAAAAGAGCTTTTAAAGGCATATTTGGGATTTTCCCATAGACATGAAAAGAACAATGTAGAACATTTCAAATCCCTGAGAGGATAATTAATTTTGAAGAACTGAGTTTTTTTTATCGAGCCAGGTTAGTCATGCGAGCATGAAATCGATATGACGTGTAAATCAAAAATAAATTAGGTTTTCTTTTTGTTCTCTATGAACAATCATTTCAAATTAATTGCGGAGTAGACTTCATGCTTTAAAGTAATGGTCCAGCTCAGATCCAGGACTGCTTTACATAATGCATATAGTGCCGGCTGGATTTAAAACAATTTACTTCTGGGGTTAACCAGGCTAATGACATATTCATTTTCTGCAAGGGGGGAAGCTACACAGAGCAAAAGAAGTAAATGAGCTTTTCATTGTCCGCTGGAACCACAGGAGCACGCGGAGCTCCGTATCCCTACAACAAAGGCTGTGAGGGCTCAGATTTAAATGATAATGGGATTGATCCCTCATCTTTGAAACTGCAGTGTGAAGCTCTAATTAATAGCCGGTGCCATTTGGAGGACACAAAGTGAAAAAAAACACACAAATACACACTCCTGAAGACTCGTCTCAACTTTAAAACACATTACAGAGATTTTCTTCTTTTTTTTTACTGTCACAAAACTGACTTTAGATCTGTTCTCGTCTTGATCCCAGTGTGAAACTTCACTCTTCTTCTTTCTGAGGAGGCCACAGTCGGACGTCGGGGTCGACTCCCCTTGTCAGAACAGAGCGAAGACGACGCGGCTCGGCCACGTCCGTCATGGGCTCCTGGAGACGTGTGGTCGAGTCTGGATGGAGCTTTAATAAATCTTTAAACCCTCCAAATACCAAAGAAACATTTTGAAAAGAAAAAAAAATAGATAAATAGATAAAACAAACTGTCATGTATTTCTAAAAAAAATGCATTTAGACTTTAACTCAGTGTGATGCTTTGTTTTGCCTTCAGTGCAAAATATCCATAATTTCTTTACCAAAATCATTAAACAACATCCTTTTACTTATTTATTTATTTATATTCAGTATTGGCCAATCAGAGACAAGGACTCGCTTGATTTTATTAGTGTGGAAAAGAAAAGAAAAACAAATAGAGATGGGAAAAAAAAAATCTGCTGCTGGCAGACGAAGTGAATCACAGAAATTACATGATGAGGATGAGAATTAACAAGTGCTGACAATGAAAATGCATTAAGAGATTGCAAAAGGAATCAGTGCCAGCTGCCTCTCTGATTCTGCTGCTGATGATGAGAAAGCATAAAAAAAACCAAAGGTAAAATAGAAAATAAAAAGTCTGACTTCTCCTCAGAGATCTGGATGTACAGTGAAGTGACTCAGGAGGAACTTGAACTGTCTTAGAGACGGAGACAAAGTGAGTTTAGTGAGTCCAACGTTTGACTACAGCAGTTTGATGTATGGCTGTGATCCTGTGTGAGTGTGTGAGGCGTCGCTCGGCTGCAGAGCAAAGACTGGATTATGTTCCTGCAGTCTGAATCCAGGGACGTGCACAAAGAGCTGCTTTGAAGGCGCTATGCTTCGTTTATACTTTTATACCTGTATGGATTCTCAGTATAACATTTACATTTGGTTTTTTGTTCTTCTCTTTTTCTCTTCCAAAAAAAAGGAGTTGCATGAAGCCGCCGGTCTGACAGACGCTCACGTTTCCTCTGAGGGCCACAGACAAACTCCTTTCATGTATTTTTCAGAAAACCGTCATTTCAGCCCGAACGAACGTCTGACTGATCAGCAGAAAAACAACAGATGGATAAAAGTGAAATTAATTCATCTCAGGGTGAAGCTGTCCTGTAGAGAAAAGAAGAGGTGCTCGCAGGTCGTCAACAGCTGCTTGTTTATGACCCAGAGTTACGTTTTTGTTGCCAGGCGACATCTAGTGGTCAAAGTGGTTATGACAGGGAGGATGAAGCAGGTGATGAGAGACAATCAGGTGGATGTTGAGTTGGATGGACCGGTTTGTTTGTCCTTAACTACCTGATGTTGGATGTAACCATGGCGATGAAGATCCACTTCTATGGCAACTGGAATGACCGTAGCTGGGTTTACACGGACACTTTTTCCTCTTTCAGGTTTTAACTGTTTACATGTGATATGATCTAATCCAGTGGTTCTCAAACTGTTTTACATCAAGGACCCCTAAACTGACGCAAATTAGACCACGGACCCCCCATTGGACAAAAAATACAGAAATATTTGTTCTGAGACATGAATGACGTTACTTTTTTTAGTCAACGTACATTCAAATTACGGCCAGTGTCATGAATTTTTGGAACATTTTCAAGAAATTTCAGGAAATAAATGTAATTCTGGAAAAATTTTATAGTTCAATGAGAACCATTGATCTAATCCGATCTGGTGTTTACATGAGCCCTGCATTTATTCAGAACAGGATTTCTTGTTTTTATGAGGTGAGATTTCCCTTATAAACCGCTATGGGTTTTTGCACCTGCACATCAGGTTTGCTGTATTTATGCTGTTTTGCTTGCTTGTAAAATTGTGCAAATTAATTACATATATAAAAAAAAAAAGATTTACATCCGTGCGGCATGCGCTGAATTTTGACCAGACGTGCTGGTTTGGATGGGTTCAGGCATTTTTCCTCTTTTTTTCTTTTTGGCTGTGTTCAGGCCCAGAATTAAAGCCAGTGAGCTGCATCGAGTCGGGTCCAGTCTGGTTGGATTTTAATGTTCAGGCCCGTTGAGATCTCTAGAAATGTGGATCTATGGACTAATTAGCTCAGTAGTTGTCGTTTTTTACACTTTCATTCAAACATTTGCACGTGAAGAAACTTTACTATGCATTTATGTCAACACAGAGCAGAAAGAACGTAACCAGACGACATTCAGTTTCACCGTTTACATGATGTTATTTTACTTTCAATCTGTTTGGATAAAGGTTGTTTATATGGAGTATTTTCTTTTGGTTTGGACATCTAAACTGATTCTAATTGGATATTTGGCTCCATTAAACCCAGCTTGGAACAACAACTTTTCATTTGTACAGCACTGAAACAAGACCTGACGATGCTACAGAGAGAAAACCCAACAGTTTCCACAACGAGCAGCTCTCAGTGAGAAAAACTCTTGTAAAACTCCAACAGCACCAGGCTGGGGGAGGCGGGGGGTGGGGGGGTTGTTGAGGGTCGGAGGACTTGTTGCTCCAGGCAGTCGATGAAATCAAACACCTCCAGCTGGTGAGCAACAAGAACCAGACTGTCCACCATCTTTGTGGTTGATAAACGGATGCTCTGAGCTCTGCACTCTCTCCAGAGCACAGCGGAGGAAACGGATGCTGTTTCTTTTATCTCTGTGACTCAGATTGAAATGACGGAGTTATAGTTCAGAGGACTGCGTTGTTTAACTATGAATGAGCTCACCACCACCTCGACCCGTGACTCGTCTCAATCGGCTCTTTGGCTTTTGTTGCTCTTTCTGAATCACACACAGTCTGGTCTGGACGGTTTCCTGGGGTGGCAGTCGGCTGCTCACAACAAAGAGATTCTGTTCTGTAGATGGAGAATGGAAGTGTTTGAAAGAAGCTCAGACACATTTACACAACTGGAAAGTAAAATGTTGTAGCATCGGATTTATGCAATAAAAGTTGGCGGACGCAGCTGCAGTTCCTGTCGTCTTCACATGACGTTGGGTCAGTCTGACTGAAATCACACTATAAGTAACTATGTGTGTAGGAGTTGAATTGTGTTTACCTCAGTCTGTGCACATACAAAATGTACAGTACAGCACTGCGAAGTCGTTCACTGCTCCACATGCCACCAGTTTGCTAACACTGTAAAAACTCAAAATCTTTCCAAGAATATTTGTCTTATTTCTTGTCAAAATGTCTAATTTCTAGTCAAAACTAATCTCTTTCCACTTAAAATAAGACTCATCACCTAAAAATTAACTTGTTTTTAGATCATTTTCACTTGTTTCAAACAAATTTTCTATTGAAATAAGTCGAAAAATCTGCCAGTGAAAGCAGGTTTTTGTGCTTGTAATAAGAAAGAAAAACTTGCTCCACTGTCAGATTTTTCTACTTATTTCAAGTGAAAATCTGCTTGAAAAAAGTAAAAAGTGTCTGAAAACAAGCTGCTTTTAATGTGCTGAGTCTTATTTTAAGTATAATTAGGTTTGTTTTGACTAGAAATTACATTTTAACTAGAAATAAGACAAATATTCTTGGTAAGATTTTGAGTTTTTGCAGTGCATGTTTATTGATTGTTTTTGTTTCTGTGATCATATAATTAATTTTTTACCTCCTAGTTTCTGTCATATATTTGTCCGTAGCTACCAGACACCAAACTCTTCCGATCTCCACACTGCCTTCTTTAGAACTGCTCTTGGGCAATTTGCAATATGTGTTCAACGTCCACGTCACTGGAATCAGCCACCTGACTATCTGAATTTAATTTAATTTATTTAACATCAATCAAAAAGGTTCTCAAAAAGTACCTCATCAGTCAAACCATGTACCATCAAACATGACATGTAGTAGTTATGTTGTTTATCTATTGTCATGTTTTTTTTTCATTATTGCATGTATCGTTACTGTCTTGCATTATTCAGTCATGCATGTATTTTCCCTTTCTTTCCTATATTCACTGTTTAATCACTCAGTTGATTGTTATCATTTAATTATTCCTTATTTTGTTGTCTTTGTTTGTAACAAATTTGGTTTTTGATTATGTTCTTCATGGGTGAGGTTTTAGTACTGTATAAGCCCATTTTGGGTTTCATACATCCCCTTTGCGCATCCCAATCATAATAATTGTTCATAATAATTTAAATATGTTCATGAAAAATAAATAAAGGTCCAATGCTAACCAGCTGCAAGGCGGCAGATTGTCACCACCTATCGTAGAGTCGGACAGACTTCAGCCAATGAACGAATCCCACAGGTGCGCGCTTGTTGTTTACCGGGACAAGGACAGTCGTCCAATTAAACTTCGTAACTGTAGCTGCATGGACTTAACGGTGCATGTAAACATACTGAGGGCTGTGAGGATGTGAGCGTTTGGCTTGAACCTCACTGACCCTCTCAGAGCGCTGCAGGTCAAAACACAACGCTCTTGAAATGCAAAGCCAGAGCAGAAAGAAAAAAAAAAAAAAAAGGCTTCAAACCTTTTTGGATTTATTTGGAGAACAACATCCTCTAATGATAGAAATGCATATTGCATGTTGTACCCTCACCCTACCCTCCGCCCGGGGCGACTCTGCACTGGCTGCACCTCCCGACTTAGTGGTGGCAGCTGCTTGACGGAGCGACTTGCTCAAGGACTCTCTGGCAGAGCTGGCTCGGCCTATACACCAGGACCCGTGTTGGTTTTGATAGACAGTCCTGCAGCCCGTGGCCCCGCAGAGGTCCAACCTTGAGCTCCACATTTGTTTTAGCTATATTCCTACTAATGAGGACCACAGGCATCAGAGGCTGGAAGATGGAAGGATGAAAGAGTGCGTGAGGAGGGAGTTAAGACTGAGTCAGACTATAAACGCCTCTGATGAAAAATAAAACATCAATCCCTATCTCGCTCTTTTTTTCTTTTTTTCTCCTTCCAACTTTTTTATTCTTTATAATTCAAAGGTGTCAGCGCGGAGATGTCTTCATGCCACCAGCGTGGCGGCGTGGAGGGGAGGATGCATGCAGCAGTGGACTCTGTGTGCACCACCAACCGCTCTGTGTTTTCCCTGGAAAGTTTATCTGTCCACTCCCATGGCTCCGTCTGATTCTTGTTGCCACATCCAATTTAGACCCTGTCAGGGAAGACTGCAGGGGTGGCATAATCACTGGGAGCTCCATGCTATGCGATCTGACACAGGAACTGTCCAAGATGTTTACCCTCACCAGCGAAGCCCAAAACCCGCATTTAACACAGCAGAAATGAGAGACGGCATAACAGCAGCAGCATTGTACAGTGTGGGTGGCTTCTAATGGGGAGTTTACCGACACCGTGACTGGCCATATAGACCCAGTATAGGCTACACTTGTTAATTCAAGTGGGTAAAATCCAATGTGTGTGTGTTCATTGATACACTGAGCACAGTTCGGGTCAAATGGGCGATATATGGCACCATTGTTTGCCACATTACAATACACACTGCTGCAGTCTATGTTGGTTTTCCTGGGCTACAGCCAAATAATTGTGGTGGTCCAGTCCCAGGAGGGCAGTGATGCTGTAGGCTACCTGAAGCTAATCTGAGTCCTGATGGTGAATTTAGCTGCAGAGAGTTGGTATCTGGGGGGGAAAAAATGAACAAACAAACAAAAAACAGATATCTTTTAATGCGTTTTCACCTTTCTTCCACACAAAATCTCTGAAAACAATTATTTCTGAGAACTCCATCCAAAGTGGAGATGTGGGGAAACTGTTTAACTGTAAAAAAAAAAAAAAAACAGGGGAAACTGAGTTTCAAACAACTCCGAACTCCGAAAAGTTTTCCAACCTGCTACTTGAAAAAGTGCAATCGAATGCCACCTTATGTCCAAGCTCCCACTCAGGAAAGTTGGAGAACAAAATCTACCCCAACTTTTCCGAGAAATTACATCACACAACAATCTGCACCCATGCAAAACCACATCGTCAATTGTAAAATGTCGATTAAAATGCATTTTTAAGGGGTAAAAATACATTAAAATGTTATGAAATATAATAATATTTAATTACGGTTACAGATTCTACTAATGTTGTGGAACACAGTAAATTCATGTTGTTTGTTTGTTGAAATTAAAATGCTTCTTTTTTAAAGTGTCTTTGTGCCCTTTGTAATGTTTTAATGCCTTAGCTACGTGCAACACAATGCAAAGTTTGTCCTGGTCCGCCATGTTTTTGGTTATTCTGGCCGTGGTGCGTCTCTTTGAACGCTGTGGAGTTTTTATAACTGGGAGTTTCAGAGTTCCGAGTTTCCTCAAACGCAGCATAAACCTGTCGAAAATCAGTTAGTTAGCCTAGCTCTGCGTCTGGTTAATGAGTCTGTAAAACTGTGAAAACGCCTGAAATGATCCGTGTGGAGTCCAGTGGGTGTTGGACCGACACATTCTGCCCAGTGGTGAGTTTTCTCTTTGGTTTTTTTTATGTGTAACGTCGAGGCGAACCCACAGAGAGAGGGAGACGACGGCTGCTAAGCTAACGTACCGCGCTAGCTAGATTAGTCAATGTAAATTCTCATTGGCTTATGCTAATGAGTTAGCATCGTTTGGTGGAGGGGAAATATAACAAACTACTGTGGAGTGTGTGGACTCTTATGAGGGTTGTGTGTAGTGAATTAAGCAATATCACACGAGAGGGAGTGCTGTTGTACTGTATATCAGCACGGCTGTGATTCGGTCATAGGCACGAGGCCGCAGGCCGAGTGCCGCAGATAATCCCACCGTGCTGATATACAGTACAACAGCACGACCTCGAGTGTGATATTGCTTTTATACAACAGTGCTACGAGCGCATTTTAGAATAGTAATAAACTACAAGAGATTATGATTTGTTTGTTTATTCAATCAATGACTGCGTTTACATGCACTTCAGTACCCCGATTTCAATCGGGTTTTTTAAGTACCCCGATTATTGATCAAATTCGGGGTATGGTGTTTACATGAAGTTAGAGAAACCCGGTTATTCAGTATCCCTGTATACATGATAAATACAGTATCCCGGTTTCTGATTACTGCGTCTTAAGTGCGTATGTGTGTTTCATTCATGTTTATTATTTACAACAGGAAGCGCAATTACAAGGAAATATAGGTCCGAAAATGTACAAATTAAAAATGCTGCCATGTTATATAACTTAATAAAAGAAAGGTAAATTCAATGCAGACTGATCGGTTCATTGTAAAACATGCTTTTATTGATGTAAAAGTGGTGATTTCTGTACACACATTAGGCGACAGAGCCTCCAGGCAGCGCTGCTCCTCCAATACACACATGAAGCTTCACTTTTCATTCAAACAAACTAAGGCAACTGCCACAATTATTAGATTTCATCAATGAAACCAGCATTTATCTCCTAAAAATAATATAACCAGCCGGCATTTAACATCTAAAAACCTACGGGTAACTTAATTAACGACCGTCTTCTCTCCCGAGGTGACGGAGTAGTCTGGCCGGCGAGCACGCCAGGAGATGTATGGAGACAGAACCCTGACATTAATAGTTTGCATTGAAAACAGAATTTGGCATTGTAATTACGAGTTTTGGCAGTGAAAATAAAGTTTGGCATTGTAATAACGATTTTTGGCAGTGAAAATAAAATTTGGCATTGTAATAAAAGTTGTATTGACGCTGAAAAAAAAAGTATTGGCATTGAATAATGTAGTTTTCAATGTCAGTCTTTAGATTTCTTCTTCATGTCCATCTTTTTTCAGTGTGTGTTTTTTTACACTGTGGTTTTCAGTTTCAATTTTTTTTTTTTCGGTTTCAATGTTCTTTTTTTCAATGCCAAGTTACTGTCAGGGTTTTGGCGTGGAGGAGGGGGGGGGTGTCTGAGGGGAGGGGCTAGGGACGGTGAACGCGCCGGGATTTTCACAATAAGAGCACCGAATCGCACTGAGATGCTGTCAACTTCGTGAGGTGAGTGAGTCAAACTCTGTTGTGGTTGATGACTTCATCACTGCTGCACTCATGAAGTAGGTGACACGTTATGTTGTTTTTAATTTTTTCGACCTAACTTCTCCAACCAGTGTTTAAATTGTTGACCTAGTAGCTAACGGTTAGCTCCAGAAGATAATCAACGCTAGCAATGCTAATTGTTTACAGGTAAACTAGCTAGCGGTTGTAGCTAATGAACAGCAGATGCTAACGTTACGTCTTTTGTTATTATCAGCTCTTTAACTGCACCTCATTTGAACATTTTCTTCTCTAAGTCTGTGAGAAATGTCCTCATTTATGGTAGAAGTGAATAAATACGCGTTTTTGATTTAGTAAACGCTAGTTGTGTTCACAAATGTGTAACTTATTACCAGCATCATGTTTGTCCAGGCAGACTGTCACTACAAAGCAATCTAAACTACGTCTAAATGAAATATCAAAATCATGTGTGTCCCTATTTGGCAGATGTGGGTCCACCATGAGCTGATGCATGAACTCATCCTATGACAGCACCAGGATCAGCTTGAAACAGCCAGAGCTGGTAAGTTGAGAGTAACCAGTGAGTAGAGTCCATCATTTACACACATTTAGGGCATTTTGATCATCACATTTCCACAGACACGACTCCCTGTCATCATTTCATCTATTTATAAAATAATTAATAATTCATTTAATTTATATAGCGCTTTTCAATAACCCAAAGACGCTTACAAAGAAACAAAAGAAACAGGGTAGAGAAAGTTTGAATTCAGTGGGGAAGCTTTTTGTCTTCTTCTTTGATATGGTGTATTTGTGTGGCAGCGTTATAGCGCCACGCCAGCTCCACACAGGCCTGGCACAATACTACAGTATTTTGAGTCGTGTACACACAGTCTGAAAGACTTCATCATTCCTTACTGTCCTTTTAGTTAGGGCTGGTTCAGGTAGCTCTGAACCATTTTATAGCTACACAGCTACAGTATAGGCTTAGACTGCTGGGGGACACATCACGTTACAGGAAGCCCTCTCCTCTCCTCTATTTTTGTGTTGTCATTATCTATTGTACTTTGGCCTTGGTCTTACACCCTCTCTGTGTTTTCCACAGATTTCTCTAGAGCTCCACCTGCAGCGCCTCCTTTCCTCTGCCCCTACACCAACCAGCCTGCCCATCAGTACTCCTGCTCTCCTGTGGATGGAGTGTCACTCACCTCAGATGCTTTTGAAGGAGCTTCAACATGTCTGCTTTCTGAGTCCCAAACTGTTCACAGCGAAACACAGCCTGCTTTCTAGTGCAAAGGATAGTACTAAGACACAGACATGCTGGGTGCTAGGAATTTATAAATGTTGAACAATTAATAAATTAATTTGGAATTTATATTACCTCCAGAACCTCCATTGGCTCACAATTCCTTATCACATTCAGTTCAAAGTCCTTCTCCTCACCTTCAAAGTCCTCCAGAACCAGGCCCCATCCTACCTCACAGTCACTGACCTTGTTGGACCATCACACCCCTCCCACCGCCTCCACTCCTCCTCCCAGTACCAAGCACAAAACCTGGGGTTACAAAGCCTTCTCCAACGCTGCCCCCTCCCTTTTGAACTCTCCCCAACACATCTGTGACTGTACGGGCTGAAATGCTTTCAAATCTTTGCTCAAAACCCACCTTTTCAAACTTGCTTTTAATCCCCAAGTGTAATAAGCTTCTGTGTTTCATTGTTCATGTGTTGAATTGTCTTCTTTGTTGTATTTATCTTGTTTGTTTTACTATGTAAAGGTGACTTTGAGTAAATAAATAAATAAATAAATAGTATGTTTTATTATTTTTATTAATCAGTGATTGACACAGTGCTTCAGACAAGAGGCTCATAAGGTCAGCAGAAACAATCATAGGGTCACACTACCCATCTACTTCAGAGTGGGCACAACAATGTTGTTAGTCAAGTGCAGAAGCATCATTAGAGACTCCTCACCTTTTGAACAGCCTCTCCCAACTCCCTCCATCGGATCAGAGATATTGCAGTCAGAGACGCAGTACTGTAAGACTCAAGTTACAGTATGTAAAGTGTCTGATGACAATAAAGATAACCTTCACTTTAACCATAACACATCCTAACTTAATTTTTCTGTAGCAAAAGAGTTCCAGACAGGCACCACACAGTTGAAAGCACGACAAGATATCTGACATGTGCGAACAATT
This sequence comes from Trachurus trachurus, assembly GCF_905171665.1. Taxonomy (NCBI): domain Eukaryota; kingdom Metazoa; phylum Chordata; class Actinopteri; order Carangiformes; family Carangidae; genus Trachurus; species Trachurus trachurus. Next base: position 2,203,254 of record NC_139911.1, on the reverse strand, counting down.
GTAAAAAAAAAAAAAAAAACCCATCAGGTTCACAAGGATGGTCTCAGGACCGAAATGTTGTTTAATAAACCTATGCAAGTGAAGACAGTGTGCGGGAGCCTTTGTTCATGTTTCTCGACCACACGGGTCTTCTCCGACGCACCTGTCCATCCGTGCCGGTGTGCATGAGTTTCAGCTCAGCTTTGAGTGTACAGCAATAGAAGTTATAGTTGTAGTAGGGTACATTGATTAATTTTCATATGTAAACACTGCCTTTTAATTTACTGGATGATGATAAGAGAAGAGATGGTTATTCTTTGTCCAGTGCCCTGATGAAACATGCACAGTAGCTCATACTGGTCACAGAAAGAGAAGTCATCATAAATCATTGTGGTATTTTTGTTGTTTGTATTCATCAGTGATGGTGTACACAACATGGCCGAATTCTGTTAGTAAAGCAATGCAACAGTTCTTGAAGATGAGATCATTTTACTTGCACAATTGTCTCCTTTCTTGCCACACTCAAAAGCCAATCATAATGCTAAATGTCTCCAATAATTGGAGGGTGCTATAAAATATCCACTAGCCTAAAGAAATAGTGTGTTGTGGGATGGGTACATACTTCTATGAATCATGGGTGGTAATTAAATGAAATACATTTACAGTAAATTGATGTATAAATGTATTACAATAAGTGACAAGATGCTAAGAAATTTGAATAATAAGTCTGTTATACAGCCTCTCCAGTGCAGGTCAGTGAGGTTAGGACTGAGCAAAGTTTCATGCTTCATAGTTGAAAAAAAAAAAAATGTTGGTACAGTGCAGTTAACAAACACACCAGAGTCAGGTTCTGAGTTCCAACTTACAACATTTAATTAATGAACACAATGCATCAAAACAATAGAAAGTAACTCATTTCCAAAAACAAGAAGAAGAAGAAGAAAAAAGAAAGGTTCAGAAAGTTCCCCTGATGACTTGCATTGCTTCTGACAGCCAGGAGGGGTGTGATGGTCCAACAAGGTCAGTGACTGTGAGGTAGGATGGGGCCTGGTTCTGGAGGACTTTGAAGGTGAGGAGAAGGACTTTGAACTGAATGTGATAAGGAATTGTGAGCCAATGGAGGTTCTGGAGGTAATATAAATTCCAAATTAATTTATTAATTGTTCAACATTTGTAAAATCCTAGCACCCAGCATGTCTGTGTCTTAGTACTATCCTTTGCACTAAAAAGCAGGCTGTGTTTCGCTGTGAAAGCCATTCTTAGTAGGTACAGTTTGGGACTCAGAAAGCAGACATGTTGAAGCTCCTTCAAAAGCATCTGAGGTGAGTGACACTCCATCCACAGGAGAGCAGGAGTACTGATGGGCAGGCTGGTTGGTGTAGGGGCAGAGGAAAGGAGGCGCTGCAGGTGGAGCTCTAGAGAAATCTGTGGAAAACACAGAGAGGGTGTAAGACCAAGGCCAAAGTACAATAGATAATGACAACACAAAAATAGAGGAGAGGAGAGGGCTTCCTGTAACGTGATGTGTCCCCCAGCAGTCTAAGCCTATACTGTAGCTGTGTAGCTATAAAATGGTTCAGAGCTACCTGAACCAGCCCTAACTAAAAGGACAGTAAGGAATGATGAAGTCTTTCAGACTGTGTGTACACGACTCAAAATACTGTAGTATTGTGCCAGGCCTGTGTGGAGCTGGCGTGGCGCTATAACGCTGCCACACAAATACACCATATCAAAGAAGAAGACAAAAACACTGGCGTAGCCACGGGTGTGCCAGGGTGTGCCAGTGCCACCCACAGAGGAAGCTGGCACACCCAAAAAATTTGATGCATTTTTTGTTTTTGTTATAGTCTATAGCTACTAACATGTTATCGATCAGTTAATACATTTGTAAAAATTGCCGTCAGGTGATGCGTTGCGGAGAAACTGGACTAATCGAATAATTAACAAGTTCAAGGCCAGGCCACGCCGTCTTGCCCTTTAAATTGAGAGCTGCGCAGTGCGCACAGGTAAACAGCGATATCGTTGTCCTCTTCTGCTTTGCGATATAAAACCATCAGGCCAAGTTGTTACATAATCATATGTGATGAATGATGAGCCCAGTAGTTGTGTTCAGATGGTTAAACAGCTTTGTTGATCATGCGATCAAAGTCATTTAAGCGCCGTTACGCACGCCGCATCTCTCTCGTCCAGTGCGCTCCTCCTCTCCTCTCCTCTCCTCTCCTCCCTCTCCAGTACCTGGCTGCTCTGCTCTGGGACCGGGGCTGAGAGACGTCACCGCTGCCTTCACTCCGTCCGTGATCCCTCTGTTCAGCGCGTTTAGATCCGAGTGGCCTGAGTGTCCCACCTGAGCTCTGTGCCATAGCGCGCAGCTCCAGCTCAATGAATGACAGCAGGTCTCCCAGTTACCTGCTCAGCTGCTGCTCAACACTGGTCAGAGCAGCTCTCCCTCGTTTGCTGAGGTTTTATTATAAACAAAAATCTTCTTTTGTTCTTTGCCGCATACCTATATCTCCCCATCTTCTCTTCTCTTCACTTCATCTCTTCTCTTCTTGTTTTACCAACCACATTTTTACTTTCTCATAGATAATCTCCCACGTTTCTTATGCTGCAGCTCCACAATATGTTTATTTGTCCCTCTCTCTATTAATGCGTCGGATCAGATTTTTATTCTGCGTTTGTATCCATCCAGCTCTCTGTCCACACTCTCCATGGCGGAAACGATTACGCGCAAAACCCTCATTTAAATACTGCGGTTTGCGCGTGTCGTCATTTAGTGTGTTACTCTTAGTAGATCACCTATTGTGTGTGCGCTAACCAGACACGCAAAAGTGTGTTTTTTTTATGACTTTTTTATTGATTTATTTGAGCACATAATATGTGTGAATGTTTAGACCTGTTGTACTGTTGACTATAAGAGCAGTTACTAAGCAGTTTTTTTTTACTCAGCGTTGCATATAGATTAGAAGATAAGTATGATCATACAGGGTTGCCATGATGCCACTGTTACATTATGTGCAGTCTGTGTCTGATGCTTGTTAAAGGCCTATGGCTTGTTGAGAGCGAATAACACATGGTTTGTTATTACTGATGAGAACACACACAACATATAATGTTGGAATTCTTTTGAATATTTATGGAGGTGTAACGCTCAGTTTGTTGAAAATAAATTTGGCACACCCAGTCTTTGCAGGTGCACACCCAATGTCTTTTTTCTGGCTACGCTACTGGACAAAAAGCTTCCCCACTGAATTCAAACTTTCTCTACCCTGTTTCTTTTGTTTCTTTGTAAGCGTCTTTGGGTTATTGAAAAGCGCTATATAAATTAAATGAATTATTAATTATTTTATAAATAGATGAAATGATGACAGGGAGTCGTGTCTGTGGAAATGTGATGATCAAAATGCCCTAAATGTGTGTAAATGATGGACTCTACTCACTGGTTACTCTCAACTTACCAGCTCTGGCTGTTTCAAGCTGATCCTGGTGCTGTCATAGGATGAGTTCATGCATCAGCTCATGGTGGACCCACATCTGCCAAATAGGGACACACATGATTTTGATATTTCATTTAGACGTAGTTTAGATTGCTTTGTAGTGACAGTCTGCCTGGACAAACATGATGCTGGTAATAAGTTACACATTTGTGAACACAACTAGCGTTTACTAAATCAAAAACGCGTATTTATTCACTTCTACCATAAATGAGGACATTTCTCACAGACTTAGAGAAGAAAATGTTCAAATGAGGTGCAGTTAAAGAGCTGATAATAACAAAAGACGTAACGTTAGCATCTGCTGTTCATTAGCTACAACCGCTAGCTAGTTTACCTGTAAACAATTAGCATTGCTAGCGTTGATTATCTTCTGGAGCTAACCGTTAGCTACTAGGTCAACAATTTAAACACTGGTTGGAGAAGTTAGGTCGAAAAAATTAAAAACAACATAACGTGTCACCTACTTCATGAGTGCAGCAGTGATGAAGTCATCAACCACAACAGAGTTTGACTCACTCACCTCACGAAGTTGACAGCATCTCAGTGCGATTCGGTGCTCTTATTGTGAAAATCCCGGCGCGTTCACCGTCCCTAGCCCCTCCCCTCAGACACCCCCCCCTCCTCCACGCCAAAACCCTGACAGTAACTTGGCATTGAAAAAAAGAACATTGAAACCGAAAAAAAAAAAATTGAAACTGAAAACCACAGTGTAAAAAAACACACACTGAAAAAAGATGGACATGAAGAAGAAATCTAAAGACTGACATTGAAAACTACATTATTCAATGCCAATACTTTTTTTTTCAGCGTCAATACAACTTTTATTACAATGCCAAATTTTATTTTCACTGCCAAAAATCGTTATTACAATGCCAAACTTTATTTTCACTGCCAAAACTCGTAATTACAATGCCAAATTCTGTTTTCAATGCAAACTATTAATGTCAGGGTTCTGTCTCCATAGTGACGGGGCTGCTGCCTCTGTGATGTCCCGGTCACAGCTCACACACAGGGAGCTTCACTCCTCCGAAAAACGTCGTAGCAAACTTGTAAACAGCCGTCATGTGGATAAACCGGCCGCACATTGGGGATCTAAACAGTTACTTTCTCCCATGAAAAAAACAAACAAAACAAACTTAATAGCGCTCTAGAATGCGCTCTTGTTGTCGCCGCCATTTTGTTACGTAACGTATCTATGGTAACAGTTACGTCAGCTGGCTGAGCAGCTTTCAGATATCGGGGTACTGTGTTTACATGCTCCAGTATCCTGATTTCTTTCGGAGTTCTCCGGGCAGCAAAATCGGGTTTCTCAAAATCGGGATATGAGCTTATCCCGATTTCTGGAATCGGGAAATGGTGTTTACATGCGCAAACACAAATTCGGGGTACTTAAAAAACCCGATTGAAATCGGGGTACTGAAGTGCATGTAAACGCAGTCATTTATTTGGCTCCGCCAACAGAAATAGTTCTGCAACTGGAAGGGAGACAAGGCTGTTGCCAGGCAACACATAAACATTTCATACTAGCTTGCTACTAGCTACAAGCTTCTCCACCGAGCTGCTTCCAGTGCTGGTTCTGGTTCTGAGCCCGTGTCTGATTAGCACCGCAGCAACAGGACCAGCATGAAGACATACAGATACGTTATCGATACTGTATTACATTTGTTTATCTGCTATGTAATCAATATAAACACAGTTGAAGCTAAGTAGCTGAGCTACGTGGCTAACAACAGCTAATGCTAATATCAAAACACATCACCGTCAAAACGTAGTTGCCCCCGCGGCGATTTTTTTTCCAGCCGGGTTTAGTAGAGATTTATCTCCAATTAGACGGACCAGGTCAGGTCCAGGTTTTAATGTTCAGGTCCGTTTATAACTGTAGCAGCAGCAGCAGCAGCAGCAGCAGCAGCAGAGAGATGGGGCAGCTCCTGTATGGGGAGCGTAGCTCTGACTTAGCTCCTGTAATATAATACATCCATGCTCCTGTCCAGCTGAACAGCGGAGTGATTATGTCTGTGAAAAGTCCCAGTGCTGTTATGCTGTATATCAGCACTATGGAATGTCTCGTTGTCCAATCAAATTGCTCGGTTGGGACCGGTCGGAACTAACTGTTGTATAAGTTGTAATAATTTTCCTGTTTTTCTGACTGTAGGATGTATGTGTCATGTGTTTGTTAGTTGGTAAGAGAGAGAAATGCCAAATTTAAAGAGTATTTTAAAGAGTAATGTTACACAAATTAGGCTAAGTGAAATATTGAAAAATGAACATTCATGATTTTTGTTTGAACAGCAGAGGCATTTTGTATTCATGTGGTGTTGTTATCTACCCTAACTGAGAAGTCATGGCCTATGTGAAGGGGTTTCTATTGAATTTAATGAGTCCAGCAGGTCATAATCTTGATTTAAGTTGTTTTTATAAATACTCTGAGTGTACAATATGACCTGAGGGTTCAGGCCATGAACTCAGCTGCGGTGCGATAAAAGAAGTTGGAGAATCCAGCCGTCAGTAGCTATAAACTGACAGAACTCCAGCAGCGGAGCAGACAGCTTTCAGAGGCAGGTGTTTCATTCACAGCTCCACTGATTCATTGATAGAGCGATAGTTAAGGTTCTCAGTGTCTGTGATGGGCTTTGTCTTCTGTCAGTTACAAACCAGTGAAGACAAAGACGTGTGTGTGTCTGTCAGATACAGACTGTACCAGGTAGAAACTTCTCTGTCGGCTGTAGAGAGGAAAGTCTAAATCAACTAAACTTCCCTATTTAGTCTCATGTTGACGGCGTCTCTAATAAAAACAGAAAAATAGCAAATTACACTTTGAAAGGTGAATGCAGCACACACCTGGGAAATCTACACAAACCAGCATCACGTTCAGCAGTTGCTAACTATTACAGCTGAAAGCCCTGTAGGGATGCATTAGGTAATAATGTAATCCACTTTCACCTCACGATGTAATAACGCCGCATTTTGTAATAAAATTCTTGAACGCAATATGTACTTTGCCGCATTTTGTAATAAGGTGTTACATAATGCACCAAATTATTACAAAATGCGGGTGTTGCACTTTTTTTTAAATGAAAAAATGTGATAATTTGGTACAGATTACATCATATGTTCAAGAATTTTATGACAAAATGCGGCGTTATTAGCCTACATAATGCGGTGCTACAAGTTTTTGTTTGGATGTGGTTGCAAAACATTAGATTTATCTGAAATTGACCAATCAGCTCAAACCAAACCCGGCAGCTTATCAACACAATCAGATATTGTCGTTATTATAGGTGGAGGAGAAATAAAACTCGAGGATAGTTTTTCTCTAATATGTTGGATGACCACAGTTTACATGTGGAAACCGGATTAAAGCCTTGAGAGGCTCGTTTGGAGACAGTAAATCAGCATTCAGGCTACATAAACTGCACTTTAACCTTACAGTATTTATTGTCCCAGTGCTGCAGCCTGAGGGCAACGTCTTAAAAAACATGCACCAAAATAAGCAAATGTACGAGTCGTTATGTCTCTGCTTGTGTTGTATGGACACAATAACAGATATCAGATGGTCATTTCTGGACAGTGTCCTCCAGGTGTGCTGCTGCTGCTGCGTCATGTGTTTATCTAAATGAGGTGAGCGAGGACGCCCCTGCCGCTGCCGTGACGACGAGCCTCCAGCAGAGCAGCATCTGTGTAATGTGACAGCAGCACTTCAGGAGTGAAAGAAAGCACACGCCGTTAAATAGCTGCATTCATAAAAGGCACATGTGGAATTTATATCCACTGGTTCATATAACATCATCTTCATTTGCTTTTTTATCGTCCTTTTGTCCTATTGGACATTTGTCTCCTTTGCCCCCCACTGCTACGGAGCTGAAGCTGCAACCTATAATAACCTGCAGTCTCATTATTCCTCATGGATTTTACTTAAGGAAGAAATGAAATCATATCTGAGCTCTGTCTGTCACATATGGGAGCTTCTTCTCCCCACTTGAAGTGTGATTTTTATCCTTTGGGGGGGGCAGACGGTGAAGAAGAGGCAGGAGCGAGTGATGACACAGAAGAGGCCAGTTTCTCTGACACCATTTTGTCAAGGTTTAAAACTCTGGCAGCAGATTCCTCCGTCTGCATGGGAGGAGAGATCACACACACTGAGCTGTGGGTCTTCATATTTATTTAAACTGGTCTCTGTGTTGTTTCTGTCAGAAAGTGGAGCTCATGTCACTTGGAAATATTCACTGTAGTCGTTATGTTAAAGGGACATTGTGTAACTTCTCCTATTACTATTCACGGAAATCGATTATTTGGTTCAAAAGTCTGTTTTTCATTAATCAATAATCCCCCTGAAGTGTTCCTTTCAGCTCCGAATTAGCCGTTCATATCATTCATATATACATGGAGCGGCCGTCTGCCCAATTTCACGTGAATGCAGCATGAAAAATACGATTGAGTTGCTTGCGATATACAACCGCAACGCTAGATGGGAGGAATTCCTACAAAATGTACCTTTAAAGAGACAACGTCTGTCTCCACGCACACACGATTCAAAATACTGCTCAAAAATGTGTTTTCAATTCAGTTTAAAACTACGTCAGTGAACTACTAAATGCATTTAAAATGATTTAATTTCATTTAAAGTTATTAAGTGTAACTGTAGGAGCCATTTCAGTATTTTTTTGGTGTTTATTCTGTGTTTTATTTTGGTGAACTTCCTTTAAAACAGGAAGTAACGCAGGTGTTACTGGTCTGAAAGCAAAAGGTTTTCGACCACCGTGTTTAAAGAAAAGGAATTTTTGGTTTATATTGAACATTTATTCATACAGGAATTGAAAACTTTGTTTTTAACATGCAAGCACGAGTCATCAACCAGCCATAGTGACTTTCTTTTTATTTCTGTTTTATTTGGATTGGAAAGAGAATGGCTCTGCAGTTACCTTAGCTATTCTTCCAGTAATTTCTCACCTCCAACTCTAGTATTTACAGTTCTTGACCTAATTCCCTCTGAGAGCGCCTTTTATTGTATGTGTTAATATAGTGTTGAGCATGTATGAGCAGCAGCACATCACACATATATATTATGACATATTGGGACTATTTCAGTGTGGCTCATTAATGTATGTGGACAATAATGACTCTATGGCAAAGAGGAAACAGATTCACAGTGTAATCAAATCACTATGTGGTATAATTTTAAACCAGTAAACCACAGTTTTTAACAATTTTACAATCACTACCAGTTCCAACAGTCTTAATTTATTTGATTGTGTGTTTCAGACCCAGAGTGTCCCAAACCACATCCAGGATTTAACCTCCAGAGGACACGAGTGGAGTGACGCAACCCTGAAACACGGCGGTTCAGATGTCAGGAGGATAAAACTGCCTCAGTCCAGGTGAGCAGAGGTCGAAGAGATGAAGCCAAGAAGCTGCAAGTTTTACCTAATGAGCCGAATTAAAGCAATTTAATCCATTTATTTTGAGTCTCCACATTAGAATTAGATGAGAATAAAAAAAAAAAACCAAACAGGATCTCACTGCGTCTCTGCTAGAAAACATAAATCTTCAGCTCCGACTCAATGTCACTAAACGTTACTACTTAAAGGGCCAGTCGACCAATTACAGACATAAAGGTCAGTCCATTCATCACGGGAGCTGCGGCTCAGTCCGAATCAGTGGAGTCTGAATGATGTGGGCTGTTCCCCGGTCAGAGGGGACCGGGGCCAGAGGACGCTGAGTAGCATCATGGGTAATGCAGTTGGCAGCATTTGTGAAGCTTCATCGCTTCCCTGCAAACTAAAAAGAAAGTGGGGACACAGGCTGTTTGAACTCTGTTGTTGTTGTTTATGAGTGCAGCTCTGATGCAGATACATTCAGATGGTTTAGAGATGATAGATTCTGCTCAAACACTTTTTAAATATTTGTATAGTTTTCATGGTTTAAGCCAAGTTAAAATGTAAACAAATGCAAGAATATGGAAGATTTTTGAACATAAATCACATTGTAATTGATATTTTTTTCAATTTGTTTAAATTATTTCATGCAAAGACCAAAAACCACCAGATTAAAGGAACAGTTCACCAAAAAATGAAATCCAAGTGTTGTTTCCTACTTGAAACTCTCACATAATCCTGATATATTGGATATAGATAAATACAATATTAACCTACCACCATGGTGCCATAGCAGCAGCAGCAGTGTGACTCACTGATTAAGAGTTGTTAGACAACAATAGAGTCCAGAATTATGCTCTGATTATTATCAGGCTTTGGTTGCACACAGTATTTGTTAAAGGAATAGTTCACCAAAAAATGAAATTCATTAATCATTAGTGACTCACCCTCTTGCTGATGAATACTCTGGAGTAGTTTTTTATTCCTCAAAGTGCAACTGGAGACCTGGGAGGCCGGTTCCTAGTCCAATGATTTTTTTATATGAGAGTAATAGACTGCAGACACAAAAACGTCCATAAAACTACACAAAAAACATTTAATATTCCATCCACACTGCTCGTCCACTGCAATCCAAGTGTCCTGAAGGGAGATAGTCCAGAGTTTACTGGAAACTACATCATTTAGGACATTTTTACAGCCTAAACAGTCCAGTATTGTAGTGGACGAGCAGTGTGGAGGAATATTAAATGTTTTTTTTGTGTAGGTTTATGGACATTTTTGTGTCGGGCCCTATTACTCTCATATAAAGTTTTTGTTGGACTACGAACCGGCCTCCCGGGTGAATTTCATTTTTTGGTGAACTATTCCTTTAACAAATACTGTGTGCAACCAAAGCCTGATAATCAGAGCATAATTCTGGACTCTATTGTTGTCTAACAACTCTTAATCAGCCAGTCACACTGCTGCTGCTGCTGCTGCTGCTGCTGCTGCTGCTGCTGCTGGTACCATGGTGGTAGGTTCATATTGTATTTATCTATATCCAATATATCAGGATTATGTGAGAGTTTCAAGTAGGAAACAACACTTTTATAAATTAGCTTCGCTCCGTGTTGACAAATTATTGTAGAAATTACAGTGACAGAACACAAAGGTCCTCATTTAACCTATACAATGATTCTTATTATTATTATTGTGTGAATATTTGTGTCGCCTCCTCTGATCACAGCCTCACACACACCAGGCGCTAATTAACTAAAGCCAAAAACTGATTTTCTGTCCGTGTCTCAGTACAATAGTGAGTGATTACTGAACGACCGTGTTGGCACCGTGTTGTGACTGTGTCGAGCCGCAATCGAACAATTTCTGACAACAACAGTCACCTGATTGTTCGTCTCGGTTCACTTTGGTTGCGCTGCGTTTTGTATAAATGTGTAATACTTGTGGTTTTAGCCTATTCTTATATATTTTTTTAACAAAAATAAAAATCAATATATGGTCTTGCACCAAAATTTCACTTAACAGTTTGATTGTAATGAATGTCGACAGCCTTTTTCCTCAGGTTCTGTTTTTCCAACGAGCTCTAACTGCATTTGTGTCGGTGCTGTCAGCTCTGTTTCAGTAAATGCATATATACTGTACACAATTACCTCTTTTTTTTGTGCCAAGTGATTCAGTTTCCTGTTTGAAACCATTGACTGGGACGTTTCAATTAAAAGTGCATTTGTTTTCTGTGAGAGAATCACTGTCTGCTGCGTTTTCTCTTTCTGTTTCTCTTTGTGTTTGTTGTTCAGGTGCTTTGTCTCTGTTTGTTACTGATGGACACGTATGTTCCCTCAACGTGACACAGCTGCTGCTGCGGAGGCATAAAAAAAGAAACTGGACAGCCCACGTTCTGCAAACCCAGCAAGCAGAGGCTTCAAGTGACAGCGGCGCTTTATTCTGAAAAGTCTGAAAGATGAAGAGTCGCCTTCCCTGGAGGACGAGCACTGTGAGTAAAGCTGAGACTATTTGTCTTTATGTTCGCTGCTGCCGCTGGTTGAGGAGCGTCTTCACAGCACGTTGAGCTTTGCTGACTGACTGTTGGTGGGGAAAAGTCCCGTTTAATCACAACCATCCTCCTTCTCCTCCTCCTCCTCCTCCTCCTCCTCCTCCTCCTCCTCCTTCTCCTCCTATGGCCCATGTTTAGACTCAGGGTTGATGGAGACACAGCAACTCCTCAAACATCAACCCTTCAGAGTCTCTGTGGCATTTTCTTCTGTATTTCTCTCTCCTGGTCTCCTTGTGTATTAATCCTTGTAAAACCTCAGTCCTGTGATGCACAATCATGTAATTGACATCCTTTTTTTAAGGACAACCTGGGCTTTCAGAATATCCATGCTGTAGTGGTGTCACATGAATGTAGAAAAAGATATATGATGAGAAAGGAGAATAAAAAACAGAAAATAAATGTCACATATACAGTATTTGTTGGAAACAGACAGAAAACTATTATAACCTTCTTTTTAGACACTATATATAACGTTTCTTTGAGGTCTTGGGGATTAGGAGGAACATAATAAGGGCTCTAACTATGATACAAAATATATTATTTACATTACTATTATTAGTATTGTATGAAATGACGCAGAGAACCACATCACAGTCCTGACATTTTCATTGAGGTTCACAGGCTTTTTTGTCTTGTTTCCTGCAGTGAACAAACTTTCTCCTTCCATATATAAGGCCCCATGTTTTGGTCTTAGCCTCTGTGAAATGCGTAAATGGTAATCTACACGTTATTTATTGCATTTATATGACTGATTTTCCGATAATCGCGATCATACAAGAAGGCCGAAGTGTCCTGCTTTCAATTTTAAAAAAAGAATTACGTCGCTATCATTTGGCGGTTCGTGAAATAGTAAAACAAAACCAGCGCCATCGAATATGACGGCACCGACCTCAGAGGGTTAACAGGAGCTCTTACTGACGTCAATGCAGTGTTTTATGAACATATAGGATCTGTATGCAAAGATTTAAAAATAAATGAATTTGAACTGAAATGGTAGAAAAAAATCAATAACAAACAATACTTTTTTTTTCTTCCAACATGTTTACATCGGTGCTGCACTTCGTCTTTTTACCCTTTCATTACACATCGACCTCGACCAGCGACCACATGCTTCTGATGCAGTGATGCATGATGGTAAATGGACTCGTATTTATTTACACAGCACTCTACCACCACTCAAGGCACTTTACATTACTGGTTGTTTTCACACTTTTCACACAGCTGTATGGTTTCTATATTGCACACGTTGCCTAGAATATGATGATGACGATACTCTGGGAGCTGTTTGGGTTTCAGTATAATGCCCCGAGGACATGTGGAACTGGAGGAGATTGAACCATTGACCTTCCGGTTAGTGGAAAAGCCACTCAAGCTCCTGAACCGCAGCCATCCATCCATCCCATAATAATCGACATAGCCTGGATAGTCTGGACGGTGGAAAAGGCTATAAACAAAACAATATTTGTAGATGTTTGTGAGCCTCCAGATAGTCTCTGCCCTTTCAGCCTTTTATCAAATGCCTAATAAATCGGTCGCCATGGAGACGTGGCCTCGGCGAGGGGACATCAGCGTTATGTTTTTAACTCGGCAGTCGCTCAGGAGTTGGTCTGGACTTGTTCCTACCATCCATATACAGTATAAACCAAGGCTTCAGAGAACTGAGCCACCAAACAAACACTAATACTCAACATTAAAGGGATAGTTCAACATTTTGGCAAATTGGCCCATTGCCATAATAATCCCTATAGTCATAGCAGTAGGTTCGTTACCTTTAATTGTCGGTGCAAGCTATTTTTAGAACGGCGGAGCAGAGCCGTGAGCTGCTCAGAGCTACGCTACGGAGGCTCATTATGGGATTTCTTGGTTTCCCTCATCAAACTCATCAAATACACAATCCAACAACTCCACAACGCTCTGGTGGACAAGTTGTGAGCTGAACATTCACCACGCTATGAGATAATAACACAACGTTACCACACAGAGTTGTTTTAGAGGGAAATTCATGCAAAACCGCTGATGTGTGTTGCCTTCAGAGACAGTTTTTCATCAACAGTCTCTGTATTTCCCTCTAAAACAACTCTGTCTGGTAACGTTGTGTTATTATCTCATAGCGTGGTGAATGTGCAGCTCACAACTTGTCCACCAGAGCGTTGTGGAGTTGTTGGATTGTGTATTTGATGAGTTTGATGAGGGAATAAAAACTACGAAATCCCATGAGCCTCCATAGCGTAGCTCTGAGCAGCTCACAGCTCTGCTCCGCCGTTCTAAAAACAGCTTGCACCGACAATTAAAGGTAACGAACCTACTGCTATGACTGTAGGGATTATGGCAATGGGCCAATTTGCTAAAATGTTGAACTATATATAGGTGTATACAGAAGAAAATAAGTTTCCAATCGCCGATGTGTCCAGTTATATTTGGATTTAATTATTATATTTTTGGTTTTTTTTGGTTGTCATATAAACGTAGTGTGTGAGTGAAAGTCTTGTTGTTGTTGTTGTTGTTGTGAAGCCTGGTAGCAGCGCGGCGTTATTGGCGATGGCCACCTGGATACGGCGGGTCACCTTTTGTTGTGTGATGATGGATGTGGAGGCGGCGTCGGCCCCTCAGGTGACACAGGTGATGGGCTCTTTCTTATTACAGCTGCTAATGGGAGAGAAAGCTGTGAAAAGGCATCAATCGTTACCAACACTGCAACCGCCAAGGTCACGGGGATCACAAATTAACCAGACGCTCCTTTCTTTCTGTCTTTTTGTCTGTCTTTCTTCTCCCTAGCTGCCTTTTTTTACTCTCCTCTGTCTCTGCTTTTGTTTTATCCTCCTGTTTACTTTCCCTCTGTAAATGCTCCAATCACAGTCTGTCGGTAAATAACTCCTAACTCGTCCTAACGCCTCACTTTGACTCTCTATGTGTGTGTGTTTAGTTTGAAACAGATTCGCTGCATTTTTCTAACAGATTGACCGAGGTTTTTTTTTTTTTTTAAAGGTTATATATGTATTTATTCCAGAGGTCTGTTGTTGAAAGGGAATCCTGAAGGTCTGCCTCCAAGAATATTTGTCAGATCAAGAGGTGATTACTTCATCATGTGCACTCCCCTCTTGTTGTAAAGTATCAGTATTCATTTCCTCATGCGGGGCGTGGGATGAAAGCCGTCCTTTAGCTCCGTGAGGCCTTGATTGATTCGCCGACGCTCGCTCGCTCTCGGTATAATGAGAAATGGCTGCAGGAGAATATCAATGGCACAGATCTCAGAGGTGGCCGAGGAAAACATCAGCACTCGAGACTTTTAACTTTGAGCAAAGGACGAGTCGGTGTCAGTTGCATCTTTATGTAATAGAATAAGAGTCTGCATCTTTTTTTTTTTTCTTCTATAAACAGAATCGGGTTGTATTTTCTCCTCGGTGAACAGATGTGTTTGCAGGATGTTCCCCTGCTGCTGATTGCACCTTCACGCTGCAGGTGGAGGAATTAGTGACACACCTGTGGATACAGTTTACACTTATCTTAACTACTCACTCTATCAGATATTATTAGATACTGGATGGTGTCGCTGCCCGAATCCCGGGGAATGGTCGGTCAATTTAATACCGATGGGGGTGTTTTCTAATTATGTTGCCTTAATAATGACCTTAACTAATAACACATGCTAAATTAACTGTGTGAAATGTATAATTTTCTTGTTTAGATCGCCTACAGTCGGTGTAGCCAGGTGCAAAGACGGATATTTAAAACATACCAGTCAGGCAAAAAACAGACTGAGCTTGCTGTTGCATTTGAAGTCATGATAAAAACAGGTGCCAGCTTCTGTCTGACCGTGGATGAGTCCACAAACGATTCGTGAACGTAATTATCTGAAACTGAACATTGGAATCTGGGAGTGTTTCTGATTCTTTTTTGTTATTAAAGGGGACATATTATGGAAATATCACTTTTTGAAGACTCTTTAACACATATTAGGGTGTTTGTCTTGCCTTCCGGCCCCCAAAATGTGAGAATTGACAAAAAAATCTGTAGTTTTCAGGCTCCCTAGGTTGAAATCCATGTGGTTTAACGAGCTGTTCCCTCAGATGTGTTCCCAGTGATGTAACTAGTTTTCGATACCAGTAGAAGGGGCGGGGCAAGCAGTGGTTCATTTGCATTTAAAGGGACAGGCACTGAAACCAGCCATTCTGAACAGGGCCGTTCTGAGAGGATGAAAAGAGCTGTGATGTTTGATCCTTGGGGGATTTTGACCGAAGCATGTCACAGACATGTGGAACTATTTTAATTTGTGGAAAAGGGGCAGAATATGTCTCCTTTAAAGTAATTTGTATGCTACTTCATGAAAGTGAATTTGGAGTAATGTTGGGCTGTTACTAGGCCTGGGACGATAATCAATAAATCAGTTAATCGCACGATAAATGAAAATGAACTCGATAGTTTTTCCGGCCTCGATAAATCGCCATGTGCATGCACGTATTTGTTTTCCTGGTCTCTTGCCTCCAACCAGGCTGGATGACAAGAGGCTTCACTCTGTGCATCGGTCTCAGCACCTGGGCCGTTTGTTTCATGGCAGAATGAAAGGAGTGAACCCTCTTTTCAGTCATCCAGGATCTTGGTTTCCCAGAATGCATTTGGCAGCAACCGGCAGCGCTAGCTGTAAAGCTAAGCAGCTAAAGCTATTTTACGTAATTCTCGCTGCAGCGCTGTTAACACGTCACTTTTTAAAGTTTTAATATTTTTTCATGCGAGAAAGTCACAGTTTAGATCCCAGTCTGTGGTCAGTTTATCCACATATCGCCTGTTAGGAGATTTCCTCCAACGTTTTTGGAGCTACTGTGGTAGCAGCGAGCAGGAGGAGCGGGGCTTCCCACAGTCTGCAGCCTTCAGCAGCAGCAGCTCACGGGCCGGTCAACCTCCGTCATTGGGGGAGAAAACGACTAAGAAAACTTATCAGCAGGTTTTTAGAGGTTTACCGCCGGCTGGTTTAATACTTTATAGGAGATAAATGCTAGTCTCATTGATGAAATCTTACATCTGTGGAAGTCACATTAGTTTGTTTGAATGAAAAGTGGAGCTTCAGGTGTGTAACGTTATTGGACAGAAGAGCTGCACTGCACTGTTCATTATTATTTTTATTTTTTTTTATTTTTTTTAGGATAGTAGCTATATAAGTTCTTGTCATTCCAATTACAATGGTTAAAAAATACTCATGAGAAATAAAAGTTTATCGCATTTAAAAGGGTCTACTTGCATTATTATGAAATATTATTATGATATTAGTGGTTAATTTGTTCTAAAAAAAATTTGTCAATAATATCGTTTATCGTCAATAATTTGTGGGACAATATATCGGCCAGCAAAATTTATTATCGTCCCAGGCCTAGCTGTTACTGAGCGATGACCCCGGTTTAACTTTATTACTGTTACTTTGTTTCTAAGTGTTGTGGTTTGTGTGACGCATGATTTCTTCCTCCATGAAAGACATAAAACATTTTTTGATCAAATATAGTAGCTCTGTTGAATTAATTAATATATAAGTAGCTGTAAAGCGGTATTAAAATGCATGCTACTGTTTTTTGGGGGGCGATTTTGTCCCAGAAATTTGGGAATTTTCTGCACCACGAACACTGGAGGGTTTCCTCTCTGCACTGCTCAGGATCTGTGTGTGTTCTTAAATAAATCAAACTTTCCTGTTTGTGTTTCAAGGGGAATTTGTCCAATTTACAGATTAAAGATTGTGTTGCTCTTGTGTTGTTTCACTGTGGCGTCGCTCTGTTGTCTGAATGGACGTAACAAACGAACGAGTGAACGGAGGCGAAGACCTGCAGAGATGAAAGAGGAGACTAAAACCCTGGAGAGAACCCGTCTCCAAATTGGACGACACATAGAGATTCTCGATGCGTCCGCACTGTTTCCTCTCGGTGTTTGTCAGGCTGTGCACACGTTGTGTTGGTGTTGTGTTAGACAACAGAGCTGCAGGGCCGGAGTGAGTCCTCCTGAGCCCATGGAGAGGTGGTAATGGGCTAAATGGTTGAAACCTGAGCTACAGCTTCTTCTTCTTCTTCCTCTTCACTGCAAAAACTCAAAATCTTTCCAAGAATATTTGTCTTATTTCTTGTCAAAATGTCTCATTTCTAGTCAAAACTAATCTCTTTTCACTCAATAAGACTCATCGCCTAAAATTAAACTTGTTTTTGGATCATTTTCACTTGTTTCAAACAAATATTCACTTGAAAGAAGTAGAAAAATCTGCCAGTGAAAGCAAGTTTTTTTTGTGCTCGTAATAAGAAAGAAAAACTTGCTCCACTATCAGATTTTTCTACTTATTTCAAGTGAAAATCTGCTTGAAAGAAGTAAAAAGTGTCTAAAAACAAGCTACTTTTTTATGTGATGAGTCTTATTTTAAGTAGAATGTAGGGATGTCACGATTATAGATTTTCTTGGTACGATTATTGTCAGAGAAATAATCACGGTATTACGATTATCACGATTATTATGAATTAATTAATTGCCCAACACTATGTATGCTCTGCAAAAACTAAAAATCTTTCCAAGAATATTTGTTGTATTTCTTGTCAAAATGTCTCAATTTTAGTCAAAACTAATCTCTTTCCACTTAAAATAAGACTCATCACCTAAAATCAACTTGTTTTTAGATCATTTTCACTTGTTTCAGACAAATTTTCACTTGAAATAAGTAGAAAAATCTGCCAATGAAAGCAAGTTTTTTGTGCTTGTAATAAGAAAGAAAAACTTGCTCCACTATCAGATTTTTCTACTTATTTTCAAGTGAAAATCTGCTTGAAAGAAGTAAAAAGTGTAAAAAAAAAAACAAGCTGCTTTTTAATGTGATGAGTCTTAATTTAAGTAGAATGAGATTTGTTTTGACTAGAAATAAGACAGATATTCTTGGAAATATTTAGAGTTTTTGCAGTGTTCGTCGTCCTCCTCTGCTCTTCATGCAGCTTCAGCGCTCACAGCTGCTGCTTGTTATCTTATTACACCCAGGTGTGTTCAGCTCCTCTCACCTATTATTATTTCTCCCTCTCCGTCCTCTGGTCGGCGACCCGGCGACTGATCCGTGACAGGTGACACCGATGTAACGTCATCAGTCACCGCTGTCGCCTCGCAGCACGAGAGCGCAGAGTCTCGGAGTGACAAGGGAGCTCATTTGGCAAATGTGAGCCGCAAAATTAGCTGCAGGAGGATTTGGTCTTTGTTTTTTTTAAGTGTGGCTGTGCTCGCTCAGCGGGACGGTGACGGTGTCAGTGTGTCAGGAAGCTCTTCCTCACACCTGAACCTCACAAGGTGCAGGAGGAACATCTGGCACATCTGGCTGGTTGTTGTTGTCGTTGTGTGTTAATGAGCTGCAGAGGTTTCTGGTCAGAGCAGGTGTCTGCAGCTGTGGACTGACAGAGGGAGAGCTTCTACTTCTGTACGTTAAGCTTTATTTAGGCGATTTCTCATACTAATTGAAGTAAATTTAAAGCAGAAGTAAGCGATCCGGTCGTTTTGGCTAATGCTGCGTTCCAGGCAGGCTTTTGAAACCGTAAGTTACAGCTTCAAGTCACAACTTACGACTTTGTAGCGTTCCAGGCAACCCACTCGTGTTTCTCTGACCTGTTTTACCTGTGAAAGTCACTATAACGGCCACTCGTAACTTCTGACCCGTGAACTCGTACCAGATCGAACTGGTACGAGTTCACAGGTCGGAAAAACACGAGTTACGGGCTGCCTTGAACGCACCATAACGTCTTGTCAGCCGATGGAGTTAGCAGTCCCTACAGCAGTCTCTCCACAGAGAGGACCGCCCCTTCATGCCGTTCTCTCTCCTCATTGGATAAAACTTGTAGGATACAAGAAAAGTTTTCTCCTCGACTCAGAGCAGAGCAGAGTGACTGACAGACCCGTGTTTCAGACCAAACACTCTATGTAAGTGATTGCTGTCGGAAGATACAACTATTTAAGACTTATATTAACACAAAAATATCACTTACTTCTGCTTTAATAAGTATCAGTAGAAGTAGTAGTATCAGCAGTAGAGGTAGTTATAGTTGTAATATGATTATAATATTAGTATTATTAGTGGTAGTAGCAGCAGCATTAGTAATAGTAGTAACAGTGCTATAGTGATATTTATTACCATTATTATAAGTAGTAATAGTAATAGTACTGTATATAATAGTAGTATTATAATCATCATTTGTATTAGTATTGGTAGTAGTTGTACTAGTAGTACAGTAGCAGTAATACTAGTGTTATTTGTTCAGTGGTATTTCCTGTCAGTGTTCCTGTGATCAGCGTTGATGACACGGTGCCACCGTTGCCCAGGTAACAGCAGCAGTCTGAGCTGCAGCGTTGTGCTCTGCGCCGTCAAACTGAAACACATTTGTAACATCAGATAAATAAGACGGAGCGGTTGGTCTCCACTCGGCCGGTCATGGAGGACTGATGAGGCCACGAGCCCCCGGGGGCAGAAACGTTAAAGCCCCCGGGGGCAGAACGTTAGAGCCCCGTTAGAGCCCCGTTAGAGCCCCCGGGGGCAGAAACGTTAGAGCCCCGTTAGAGCCCCCACCTTGAAACCTAACGGAGCCTCAGCAGCTCCTTCCCAGCGGAGATGAAGACCGGCAGTTTGTCGTTTGTCTAAAAACTTCCTGTCGCTGCAGCTTCTTCTCTGCAAATAATGTTACATCATCACAGGAAATACAACGAGACAGTTCACAAGATATTACAACAAGAACAAGCTGCTGCAGGTAATGAAGCTGTTTGACTCATTTTAAAAGTTCATTTCAGTATACACAATATAAATATGATCACATAGTCATTTTGATAGGCTACTATATTGCACTGTTTATTGGTTACTGCAATATAATTACACAGTCACATCATTTTCTTATTCATCAATAACCATTTTTGTCGTTGTCGTCTTTTGAGTGTTTGTCCGTTATGTCCTGTGTGTTTTTCATCTCACACTTTTTCAATGTTGTCTCCCCAATAAATGCAAGAAGTTTGAAAAAAGGTTTAGCTTAGTTTATGTACGTATTTGTTTCATTCATTGAAAAAAGGAAATAAAAACAGTTTAATACGAAAAAAAATGCAACTCCTGAATGAAAGGGATCAGAAAGAAGCAAACTTATGTAGTTTACCCCTTTTTTTCAATAAATCCTCTTAGTAATTAGATAATGCTAATATGTATCAAAAGAAAAATGAAAAAAAAAAGAATAAAATAAATGAAAATGATGATAATAATCAGCTCATCATCCTTGTAAATTCCTAAGTCTGAAACATGTCGCCATGCAACATTTTTGTATATCATTCGTGAGCTTCTATTTTTACAAATATATACAAACCTATCCACATTTATACATGTACATTAATACAAAAAAGAAAGAAGTGCACATAAACATAAAATATATACAGTATAAAACATGATGAAGTGTCCTGGTGTGTTCAGTCGGCCTGAGCAGACACATATTTTATTCTGACGAGTCACAGAATATTGAAAATGACTGGAAGAGTCAGAGACTCTGAGTGAATAATGACACCTGTTATTTTGCATTTCACATTTCAACGTTACATAACCGCTCGTTTTGTATTTACAGGCTCATCACCTGCTGCTGAAAACACTTGATACACCAACACAACACAATGTTCGTCAGGTGCCGTTTTCACATCCTGTCGAATCCTGACTGAAACCGCTGTCATATGAGGAAACACAGACAAAGATTCTGAACAAGAAGGAAAACTGACATTCTGCTTTAAATGCAAATCTGGCAGCAACGTCCCGTTGATTCGAGCGGCCACCTGCTGGGGCTTTGAAAGCCGATCGCTGCTTCCTCAGCCGCCACAGCAGCATGAAACGTCTCATCTCCGCTCTAATGTAACTGCTGAGAGGGACGTTGTTGTTGTGTAACGTATTTACATGGTCAATCTGATGGTTTTTTTTGCAGATAAGCCCCACAATGCAACACAGGGAATGACTCACTGTTACCACTTAATGTTTCCCCCACTAACACTTGAAATGAAAACGATGATAAAGGGAAAACATGCTGGATAATGCTGCATGTCCGCGCTGGCCGGGCCGGGCTTTTAAAGCTCGTGTGTGTGTGTGCAGCTCAAAGGTCAAGTGCACCCACTGGCATTAAAAAGCAGCAGCGTGACAGCTGGAAGCACAATCCCCTCGTTGCCATGTCGTATGGACCCGGGCGGTCCATTAGGGGGTCTCTGCATATGTTGGGTTTGTTTGTTTTGTTCCAAACAGACCTGAAGCTGCACTAGAACCACACGGAGCCGACTCATCAGTGTAACTCATACTATAAATGGGAATAATGTATTGTATGATAGATTTTCCCATCGAGGCAATCGAGTGGGAAAGGAGGAGATAGAGGCTTTTTATCTGACCTCATACATTTTTAAAACGCCCCCGAGGTTCAATCTACTTCAGTGGATTTCCTGCCCATTGAAGACCAAACTGTAAAGTACTGTACATGTATAATAAACTATCTAACACACACACACACACACACACACACACACACACACTGGGTTGGTCACATGATCAGCAGAACTTCTCACTTCAACAAAGTTCAGACCACAGCTTTGAGGAGCTGACGGTAAGTCCCTTAAATCATTTTTGAAATTTCAAAGACAGTAATCTCATCCATCGTCTTGGGCTGCAGTCAGATGGGGATTCTAGTGGTCCTGGTCCTGGTTCTGGTTCTGGTTCTGGTTTTGGTTTTGGTCCAGTGCAGAACTAGTTCATGTGCAGCTACAACAAAGCCACAGAGGCTGTTTACCTGTTGAGATGAGATAATGGGAAAATTAACATAGTTGCAGCAGCAGACATCAAACAAAGCAATAATATAAAAGCAGTAATCTGCAGTACTACAGTACAGCTACTTTTATTTAGACATTTATTATTCACCTCCAGGACTTTAGATTATGAATGAGGCCGTCTCAAAACGAAGAATTAAAGGTCCAGTGTGCAAAATGGGGGAAAACCGTGACATCTTTTACTGTTTTGGTGGGTGCACTGCTGTTGACTATGGGCTATTTGTGATTGATTGTGGGTCATGTGACCTCAGAGGGAGGGGGGTTTGCATGGGTTTCTCTTTTTTTCTGCTTTTGTTCTTTTTCTGTGATGTTTTATCTGTAAAGCACTTGGTGCATTTGCTTGAAAAGTGCTATATAAATAAAATTATTATTATTATTATTATTATTATTATCTTGCGTTCAGATTCAAAACAACTTGTTTACCAGGACTGGGACGACTGGGAGTATTTCATATTTTTATACATTGACCCGAATATAAGACAGCATTTTGTCCGTCTTATATTTGGGGTCTAGATATTTATGTAGCTATCAGCTGCAGCGGGTGAAACCAAACAACATCTGCCCAAGCGAGGGTGGACGATGGCGGACCAACTCTACCGTGTACACGTTTAAATGGAAAGCATTGCACAGTTTACACGTGTACATATTTTAGTATTCGTTCACATATACTTGCTATATATGTAGATATAAAAGAAGAATTATAAGCCTATACGAAAACCAAACAGATTTTATTTTATAGCGATTATACACTTATACAAACGTATTCATAGTATAGTAGTACACTATATTTGGATTTTGCCAATAAACCTGGCCAACTACTGGACCTTTAAGTGTGTGTTTGGCTGCAGAGTCCAGGTAGAAAAATCTGATTATCACATTTAGATGTAAAGACTCTGTCCTGGTTAAAAGGGAACATGTAAAACAGTTGTCTTGTTAATTATAAATCACTGTTTTGCAGATGTCAGGACCTGGATCCAGGTTAAACAGCCAGCCCTCGGGTCGAAGTCAAAAGAGTTGGATTTAAAGTTAAACATATGTAGCGTCGTAAACCTCCTCACCCTGCAGCCTCTGCTGAATTAAAGCCACTTTTAAATGAGTCATTTAGTTTTTATCACTTTCGGTTAAGTTTTGCAGCCTCTAACAGGGAAGTGATTGGTGTGTGGCAGAAGATGCTTTCAAAGACCTGCGGTTATTACGACGTTAAATTAACAGGAAAAAAGAGAAACTGTGTAGAAACTCTCTGAGCGTCGTCGTGACAGAACCACCAACCTGCAACAGCAGCCTCTTTCTCTCTCTTTCTCTCTCTCTGTAGATTTTCAGCCATTGTTGCAGCCTGGATTAGAAACAGAAGCAAGATGATTTAATCCACTAATTCAATTAAGGCCGAGCAGCCAAACAGTGGTTAATCCACTCCTGTGAGCCGCAGCCTGAATCTGGCTCTCTGCTCTTTAATGAGAGATAAAGATCAGAGCTGACGTGACCACACAAGAGACAGGAGACTCAACCGTCCAGTTCCTCATGTATGAAGCACGGCAACAACACAAAGTCTCCAACGATGACAGGTGAAACCAGGCCGGTATTCTGACATGTAAACAGATTTCTGATTGTTATAAAGAACTGACTGGAGGGGAATCGATTAATTGGTTGAGGTCAGTCCGACTCTACGACAGGTGGTGATCTGCATCTGCTGCTTTTCGACCGAAACAGTTGACATACACGTTAGCTAGCTAGCAATTAGCATGTGATGTGGCGAAAACATGGACGACTTTATAGATCCACACATTTCCTACATGAGGCACACTTGTCATCAGCTGCTTCTTCTGTTACACATCTTTTGTTCAACTTTGGAGTCAAACATGGGGCTGGGAACTGACCCCAAAGCCGCTGTTAGTCCGTCTTTGACAATGTGGACGCAAAGAACCACCCAACGCAAAGCAAAACTTTGGATCATAATTGTTGCATATTTGCATCCCTGCCAGTGTGAATGGTTTTGATGCGAAACATTTGCTGCCAAATATAGTGACCATAAGTGTGTGTTCCATTTACGTTTGTTAATACGTCACCTCCATGTTGAATGCTTTCCAAAAACTAACATGGGAGTTAGAAAAATGGACAATTAATATCACGGCATTCAGAGTTAGAGATCCGCATTCAGAGGGTGTTCAAGATTGAAATGAAACTCTGAGCTACAACTGGAACACACCATAAGACAACGCCATATTAAGGGGCCGTGTCCACCAAACACGTTTTTTGCGCTGACAGCGCTCTCAGCGCTGCTTTCCCAGCGCTTAGCGCTCTCTCTCTCCCTCGTCAGAATGCAGCTGTTGCTAGGTTACAAAACGAGTCCGTCTGACACGTCCGTGTTCCGGCCTTGTTTAATGTAAACACTACAACGAGTGTCAGAAATACACAACAGCATTAGCAGCAGCTTTTGACATGGACCCTGAGGTCGGCCTACCTTCAACACAAGTGTGGGTCATGATATAAACCGAGCCACGTCTCCGCTTGTGTTGCTGTCGGTAACGTATGTCCCGCCCCTTCTTGATTCTGATTGGTCAGTGCGGTGAAAAGTGACATTGACGAGCGTAGCGCTGTTCTAAAAGTCGAACAGATTTCAACTCGAAGCGCTCTGAGCGTCGCGACAAAAAGAAGCAAGTGCCGAGGGCGTTTTACCGCCGAGGGCGCTGAGCGCTGTGAGCGCCCAACTCAATAGGGTTTGAATGGAAAGTAGACGCCCAGAGCGCTGAAAACGCGTCTGGTGGATACGGCCCCTAACTACTCCACATTAGCTACAGTAACCACAGCTATCCCTTTGTTGATTTGAGTGCCAAACACGCTCAGTCATCAGGTCTTGACTTTGAATGTGCTCCAGTGCATGTAGGTCATGTACTGCTCATTAAAACACACTGTACATTGTGTAATGTCATGTAGATTTATTTAGGCTTCAGTAACAACCCGTCTGACACTTTGATTCACTGCAGGTCCGTGCACGGCCTCCTGTTTGACTTGGATTTCATTTTTCACCTCTGTCAGGATGTGTTTCTTAAATAAATAACATCTGAGCGGACAAACTCTCTGCAAAGCTGCATCCTCCCTCATACAACACGTCCGTTTTTTTCCTTCTTTTTTTAGCAGAGAATCGACTTTTAACATCCATCGTCCTCTCGCTGCCATTTGGACCGAGACGCCGTCGTCCGAGGCTCAAACCGAGAGCGAGATGTGAGGTCAGCGCGTTCTCAGAAATGAAAAGAGGCAAAAAGGCAAACAAGAACAACAGCAACAATGCCGCCATACATTACAGTAAATTCCTAAATGTCATTAGAGCGAGAGTGAGCGAGTGAGTGTGGAAATGTTTCTGCAGTGACCCGGCATCGACTGGGCCGATGCTGCTGCTGCTGTATCAGTATGCTCAGAGCAGGAGCTGCATCATTTAAACACTGAGCAGAGGAGCAGTGGCAGGAGAGAGTGGTGAGTGATGAAGACAAACCAGAGAGGGGGAAATAAAAACGCACTCGCTCTCTAAAACCCTCCATTAGCCGTCTCAAGAGGAGAGCCAACACAGCCAGAGAGAGAGTGTGTGTGTGTGTGTGTGTGTGTGTGTGTGTGTGTGTGTGTGTGTGTGTGTGTGTGTGTGTGTGTGTGTGTGTGTGTGTGTGTGTGTGTGTGTGTGTGTGTCCCAAGCTGTTCTGTCTGGTTTGGTAAATATGTTAAAAAAAGCAAAAAAAAAAGCTGAGTTCTCTCAAGTGTTAGTAACGTTTACCCGTGCACTCTCCCACGTGCACGAACGTTTCAGAGACGACGAGTTGAAGTCAAGACGCACTGGTCAGCTCAGCTGTGTGAGTGTATGGTCATAAGACAGTTAATATTAAAGGAAAAGTTCACCAAAAAATGAAATTCAGTCATTAGTGACTCACCCTCATGCTGATGAATACTCCGGAGTAGTCCAATAAAAACTTTATGAGATTAATAGCGCCCGACACAAAAACCTCCATAAAACTACACAACAACCATTTAATATTCCTCCACACTGCTCGTCCACTGCAATCCAAGTGTCCTGAAGGGAGATAGTCCAGAGTTTACTGGAAACAATGTCATTTAGGACATTTTTACAGCCTAAACAGTCCTGTGTTGAATTAGCCAGGGGCCTCTCACGTTCACGTGATGCATGTGGACGTGACCGGACTTGCCTAAATGAAACCGTTTCCAGTAAACTCTGGACTATCTCCCTTCAGGACACTTGGATTGCAGTGGACGAGCAGTGTGGAGGAATATTAAATGGTTGTTGTGTAGTTTTATGGACGTTTTTGTGCCCTATTACTCTAATATAAAGTTTGCATCCGACTATGAACCGGCCTCCCGGATCTCCAGATACACCTTGAGGAATAAAAAACTACTCCAAAGTATTCATCAGCATGAGGGTGAGTCACTAATGACTGAATTTCATTTTTTGGTGAACTATTCCTTTAATATTAAAGTCAGTTACAAAAGATATAGATCAAACCATTAAACGACTCAGAGGAGACGCTCAATCAATCCATCAATCAATCAATCATAATCACAGAACGGTCAAGTGAAATATCTACAGAAGCCCTAAGCGCCACCACAGTCAA
Source organism: Trachurus trachurus (assembly GCF_905171665.1). Taxonomy (NCBI): domain Eukaryota; kingdom Metazoa; phylum Chordata; class Actinopteri; order Carangiformes; family Carangidae; genus Trachurus; species Trachurus trachurus. The sequence goes on along the minus strand of NC_139911.1, from coordinate 2,176,436 downwards.
ACATTTTATTTCCTCCACATTTCCAAGATCTTCAGAAAACAAAATCTAAACAGCATCTTTCAGCCTCAATTTCCACATAATCCATCTCCGTACACAACGCAACACTCCAGAGCAAATCAATCGCATTGTCGTCAATTTGGAGCAGAGCAGGCAACCAGTCTGTTTCCTTCAGTAAACAGCCGACACCAAAGTTTAGTCTCAGAGTCATTTAAAACATTTGCCATTAAAAACACACTGATTGTCATATTAACTCATTGTTCATCGCAGTTACATCACTGAACCACACAAAAGTTAAACTGATTCTGAACTTTAAAGTCAATTATTATTTATAGATTCACCCAACTCAACAGCAAAAATGAATTTACAATGAAACAGAAAACTGATGTAGGCGATTAATTTTGATTAATTAACCACAGAGCATGTAATTAATTCGATTATTTTTTAAATCACTAGACAGGCCTAGTTTTTAGCTGTCAAAACAAATCACAATATAATCTTCTTCTTTTTTTTTCTCCCCACACATCGAGCTCCAGTTTGTAGTGGAGACAGGAAGCATCAGCTGGAGGAAACACTGAACTCTGAACACTTAGTTTTATCAGTTAAACATGACTGTGATGAAACATCAGGTCATTTGTTGGAAGATTTCCAACAGAATTAGTCAATTTCAGAGGGGTGTGTATATTTAGAAAGTTAAAAACCAGAACAACAGCTGTTAATTTATGGAACAAATTGGAGAATGACTTAAAAACATGCAATACCATAATCTTATTTAAAAAAGTACTTAAAAACAGGATGATTAATTTATATAAGTTAGAGTAATGAGTGGTGACATGTACTATGCTGCTGCTATTTTTGTTTTGTTTTGTTCTGTATGTTTGATTGTCTTTTTCTTTTCTTTTTTTCCTATTTTTTTGAGGAGGAAGGAAGTAGGGGAGGAAGAAGGGAAAGGAGAAGAAGAAGAAAGGGAAAATCAAATTAAGCATCTTCTCTCTTTTCACTCTTTTGTGATCGTTTATTTCTTTTATTAATCAATAACAAATTGTACATCTTAAAACTTTTAATTAACTTGAGTTGTAACAGGGTAGGCGTAATAAGCTATGCTTCAGCCTATGTCTTTTCGGTACAAATTTTCTTTTTCTGTTCTAACTTCTCTTTTAATGACATGTATTGACCGAAATAAACGAAACGAAACGAGAAACGAGTCACAGGTTGTGTTGTGAACTTGTCTGCGCTGTCACGGGCAGCAGGTGCACAGATCTGCAGACACGGCGCTGACACTCACTTCCTGTTTCCCTCTGTCACCTGACACCTCTGCACCAGCTGCACTCACCACCACGAACACCAGAAACATTCTGGGGTGAAATAACGAGTTTATTGTCATTTTAGATATTTCATGTCTGACTACGCTTTAATTATGCGATGGTGCTGTTGCTCTGTTTGCAACACTCAGTATTCATTGACGCTTAATGGTTTATTAAGTGCAGCTGAATTTCTTTTTTTTAATTGTGCGGAGGTGTGAGTGTGAAACATTTCAACTTTTCAGTCTGCTTCCTACACAGTCTTATAAATAAAACCACAGTTGATGTTTTGTGGAAAAATAAGCAGAGGTGACCGTTTTCCTCCCGACACCTGTCATCCCTCAAGGAACGGCGTTTAAGTGCAGTTAATTTGCAGCAATAGTTTGCAGCAATAAGGGAGAAATGACTGGAAGAAAATTACTGTTGTGTTATTTGTGTTATTTGGTGAGTCACAAAGATGCAGATATGAAATCTGTCAGTCAATAATTTTTCCTCCTTCCTGCACAGAGATGACATCTTCAGGAAGCTTCTTTATGTTCAAAGCTCACAAAAGATTTAAAAGTGTAAAATAATCATCATAACAAAAAATCTATTTGATATTTGATGTTAAAACTTTCCTGTCAAAACATCACTACATGTTTCACATTCCTACGCATCTACAAAACTCATTATATAATGCTGCAGCTACCTTTCCCTTTAAAGCTAACCTTTGCTAATGTTGCGTTCCATTTACGTAGGAAGTTTAAGCTTTGAAAAGCCATTTGAAAAACAAGCACAGAAGATGTCATACTTGTAAATGTTAGATTTCAATGCAATTTATAATTAAAAAAAAATAAAAAGTACAAACTTACAACAAAAACATCTAATATTCACCAAACAGGCCGTCGTCATTGTTAGCAATTCTGCTCTGATAGCATCACTTGGTGGTTTTACACATACAAACAGCAGAGGAAAATGTCCAGTATTAACAGTATTATGTACTATATGGCTGTCGAGTATTGTGAAACAATAACACGAGAAATTAGATAAACAGTAAGATTGCAGTGTTAACAAAGATTAGGGGCCTACTATTACTACTATTACAAGACGACTCACTACAAGCTGTGCTAATGATATGAAATGGCACTTCCTGTTCCCTAAGTGGGCGTGGTTACCTGTTCCCTCACCTCATGTTGTGAATGATGTGTGTGTAGTTAGTGTAGTTGTTAGTAGAGGAAAGTGAGTAATTTATAAGCTCTCAATATATCAAATATTTACACAGCAAACAGTCATATTTAACATTACGGAAATTGGTTAGCACGGGTGTTCGAGAATATTAGCTGATGTTGCCTAGGAGATCTGTGCCAAATCTGGCGAGATCTTCCAATATTTACTTTGGTGACTATCGAGCGAAAGATTTATAATCTGAGCTCACGTTCACTTCTCCCATTGGAGTCAATAGACTCAAAACCTGCTGCTGGTGGTCGCCTAAAGGGGGCGGAGTCATGGTCTGCTGGTCTCCTAAAGGGGGCGGGGTCACGGTCTGCTGGTCTCCTAAAGGGGGCGGAGTCACGGTCTGCTGGTCTCCTAAAGGGGGCGGAGTCATGGCCTGCTGGTCTCCTAAAGGGGGCAGAGTCACGGTCTGCTGGTCTCCTAAAGGGGGCGGAGTCACGGTCAGCTGGTCTCCTAAAGGGGGCGGAGTCACGGTCTGCTGGTCTCCTAAAGGGGGCGGAGTCATGGAGAAACCCAAGGGACAGAGAGACAGTAAACTGATTCATAGTGGGCCGTCTTGCTTCCTAACCATCTTTGGTGTTTACTATTGTAGCAGCCATCATGAATTTGCGGCTTGTGGTAATGGTCTGACTTGGTTTTCACACTCAGCTGATGAAATGAAGCTCCACATGTCCCGGTTAAAGCTCTGTAGAAGAACAGATGATGATGATATGTGTGTGTTACCTAGTTATGTGTGTGGACGAATGTAGACACACACAACACAGTACACACACACACTGTAGGTGCAGAGAAGACATTTTAATGATGAAAATAAACAGAATGATGAGCCGACGGGTGACAGCAGAAACTGTGAGCAGGTTTCAGACACAAAGCGAAAACACTGGGGAACAAACGCAGGAACAAAACAGCAAACGTCGACCACGAGGGAGTGAACACAGGAAACGCGAGCCGGAGCGGGAGGCAACACGAAGCCGAACAGACGAGCTGGGAGCGCCGGGACCAAATACACAAGGGAGGCAGCGAGTGAGAGTAGGACGCAGGTGAAACACAACCAGGTGGGGCCGCAAACACACAGGAGGTAAAACGAGACAAAAACAGGAAGTTACACACATACAATAAAAGAGGAAATGGTGAAATGAACACACTGATAGCTGAAGAACAAAGGCTAAATACACTGACACTGACCTCGTCAGTACAGAGAGAGTTAGCATTCGTACAAAGGCTAACATTGTGTCAGCTACTAGCAGTTACAAGCTAACAAACAACAAAACAGAAGATGCAAACTGGACAACAGAGCAGCAATTTTCAAAATAAGTGTATATATGTAACTATATATATAAATATAACTATATATTTCCTGCACTACACCTCGAAAACATCAGAAGTCAACAGGTCAGAGGTTTTCAGATTCCATTTCACCCTGGTGACATCATTGACTTGAGTAGATGCTGATTGTAAAATAACAAAATAGGCAGATCAACAGGTCAGCACAGAGTGGTTTTCCTGCTACTCCTCCGGATTAAATAAACTGTTTTTAGTTTTGTGGTTCTACATCCCGCTATATTGTGCGATTATGCGTGAATTCGTGGGTGTTGATGGACGGCGGAGCACGGAGCGGACATGCAGTGCAGTTGAATTCCGGGGTAAGAGATGGTAACTTCTCTGAAAAGATGCTAACTACAATTACTGTTCTATGCTCCATTAGTTTCTGTGTGTGTGTGGCACTTAACTGGTCTGAAAACATACTAACTAGCTCCATTTGGCTGACTGTCTCTGATGTTTCCTTGGCTGACCATGGGGCTAAAGGCCTGATCCAAGTTTCTCAGCCAGGAAGTAGATATTTATCAAACTTTTTCTTTTCTTTCTGTCTTTTTACTTTTTATGAGCTGAAAAACCAACAAACAAACTATGACTCACAGCTGAGAATTTCTCTTTCTACTTTCACACTTTCATATTCACATCTCTCCACAGGAGAAGTTCAGGGTTTTCGCTCAAAGACAATCTTCAAGCCCACGCTTTTTTTTTTCTTTTTTTTTTTTTGCTCTAATTTTAATAATCATAAACGTTGGCATGCATTGTGCATTCTGAAATGACAATTAGCAATTAGTAGAATATGATAGAGAAACCCAAACAAAACCCCGATACAGTGACAGAACTGCAGTCCTCTGCATATGTGGCAACGCGCGCCTTTATGATCCGTGGCAGCCCGAGGCTCTTTTGTTTTTCCACACAACAGATCTCATAATGGAAAAGCTGAAATAAACTATAAATCCTGAGTGAAAGGGAAAAAAAATACAAGGCTTCCCATCAGCCAGCTTATTACATCCTCCCACCTATGTACCTTCTCTAAACCACCTTACATTCAAGGAATATATAGTATATATTTATATATATATATGTCCACACAGACTGCTGTCATAATGGATACAAGCCTCCCTGCTGATCCACCAGCCTTTCTCTCTGGCTTCTACAGTCAGCACGGAGATGTAAATGGATTTTTGAGATATACACACTTGTACAGTACATCTCCATCTGAAGAACAGGAAATGTGTCCTTAAGTGTGCTGCAGTTGTGCCACTCTGCGGTCTGTTGTATGGAGGCCAAAGCTCTCAGCTCCACAGTCGGGGGTAATATATCTCACTCTTACTCCATCAGGCAAATCTCCCCTTCTCAATGTATTTTAAGGCCCTTTTGATTTTGGATTTATTTTAGCCCCCGTGTGCCAGAACCAACCACAGACAAGGAGCTTTTCTTCTTTTTCTTTTTTTTTTTTCTTGGCTTCTTATCGACGAGTCTCAACTGTATGTTTTGTTTTATCGCGTTTGTCCAAAAAATCTCACAAATGAAACAAAAGACTTCATCAGAGACGGAGAGCGTTCCAGGAAATTCAGCAAAGCAGATCAGTTTCTCCTGAGAAAACAACAGCAGCAGCAGCAACAACAGTCTTGGCAGCGTTCAAAGAGTTTTTAATCAAGACAGGCGATGCATACCCTGACTCTCAAACAGTGGCGTCTATGTACGGCAACATCTCTGCATTTTTCATCTGCGGCTGAACAATTTATATCCGTTACCTATATTTATCTCTTTTTGTGTTTGTGCAGTTAAATTATAAAGAGACAAAAAAAAGAGGCCCCATTAATGGCCTCCAGAGGCTGCGTTAATTAAGTTACTCAATGTAAATGGATTATTATATCTGTGTTGTTATTATTATGGGATAAGCCTCATCGAGTGTCCAGAATAGAAAGAGTTGAGCCTCTGGGGATCATAAAGGTGCCCTGGTAATTTCATACCAATCGTCCCTTTGGATTTTGATAATTATTGTCGTTTACAAGTGGGAGTTTCAGTCTGATCCCGACACCAGAGGAGAAAGGAGGAGGTCATTTAGATAATCCCACACGAAAAGATGTCCTTATTTATCAATTTCACAATAATAAGATTGCATTGGAGGAGTTCACACACGGATGGTTCTTAGATTGTCTCTTAATTACTCTGTAAACGTTGGGGTTAGAGGAGAAAGCACATAAAATATAATAACCAGATGTAGCTGGTGTAGAACAATTATTTATCTGTAAAGGAGCTTGTGAAATTTGTACAAACGGCAAGTGAGGTGAAAAACCAGAATGTTTCTGACAATGAACCAAATAAAACGACGATTAAAAATAACTCTCTTTATACAATAGGAGCACCTAACCTTTTAAATCTGTCTAACTTGTCGTCCAGATTTCAAAAGTAAATTTGCTCCCGGTTCAGGCCCTTTTGGTCAAATATGAATAACAACAATATAAATGTTTGGATATTTAAATCCCTGCCTTTTGGTAAGGTCTATTGCCATTTTTTAAAATGAATTATACTTTAGAATTGAACAGATAACAAAGCTAAAACTATGACAAGGGGGGCGGAGTCACGGTCTTCTGGTCTCCTAAAGGGGGCGGAGTCATGGTCTGCTGGTCTCCTAAAGGGGGCGGAGTCATGGTCTGCTGGTCTCCTAAAGGGGGCGGAGTCACGGTCTGCTGGTAAACGCATGGATCTATTAACGCTGGCTTTTAACACGGATGTCAATTTGTGTGATATCCATTGTTAAAAGCTGGTGTGATGATCCATGCGTTTTACAGATTTTCATTGAAAAAAGAAAAAAAAATCCATGTGTGGCGAGGTGGAGTGGTGAGTAGTGGTGAGTGGTTGCCAACAACGCCACCTGGGGAGTTTCGCCCCAGGAAATAGTTACTGTTTGTTTATAAAAATGAAAAAGGTCACGCAGGCTCGAATCACCACAGGGGAGAGTTCAGGTATAAAAAGAATAATAATTTATTGTCACAATATTGTTTCTATAAAACTTCAATAGTTGCCAAAATATTTCACATTCACAAAAGACTGGGCCAAAGAAAGGGGAATGGACAGGGCTGGGCCAGCCACGGCGACCTTAAACCAAACCAAGGGGAAGGAGAAACAAACCAAGAAAAATAAAATCACCCGTGACACTGCATACACACGCAATGGAGAAGTGAAGAAGCCACCACCAGGGATTGGGCCGCCGCGCTGGACTACAGCACCTGTCCACAGGGAGAGAGGGAAAAATTAAGATGGCCGCAGTCTAGCTGACCTCCTCACACACACACCAAGAACAATTAGATATTATTTATAATACAAAACCAACATAATGAAGTCTTCTTAAAATATTCAAATACAAATTAGAGAACAATTAAACAATTATCAAACCCGCCCCCCCCACAAAAGAAAAAGGAAAACAAGAAAGAAAAGAAATAAATTGTTAAATGTCTCCGAGGTCACTATCGTCGGCAACAACAATCATTTAATCAAAACCATGTAATCGAGCCAAACAAAACAGCAGCAAACATCGTGGTGGCCGATGACCGGAACACACCAGGACGCAGGATAGTGTGCAGAACTAGGAGAGTGGGGGCCGCTGGTTACAGCGCCCCGCTGTAAAGCAAGAGAGACAGTGTCACAACTAGTGCAATGATGTAAAACTGCAACAGCAGACAATTAGAGCAGCCTACCTCTGAGCTCTACTGCACCCAACACGCGCCCACCAGAACCGCTCGCTCCCTCCGGCTCACCGCCGCTCCGAGCACTGCAACGGAGCGGGAGGATGAAGCCCCAGGGCCAATAAAAGTAAAACACCAAACAATAACTAACACGGCATGCTTACCTTAGTGATATGACGGGGAGACTCGGGCATGCACGCCAGCCCGCTCACCGAACGCGCCGCACAGCAGAGGCAGAGAGGGAGAACAGCGACCAAACACACCTGTCCCAATCACACACACAGCGTCGCTCCACCAGCTCGCCGTTGCTCCAACACTGCAACGGAGCAAAGGGATGAGGCCTCAGGCCCAATAACAGCAAACACAAACCAGCAAATACACAGAATTCCTACCTTAATGGTACGACGGGAGGACACAAACAAGCACGCCGGCCAGCTCACCGGACGCACCGCACAGCAGAAGCAGAGAGGGAAAATGTCGACCAACACAGCTGTTTTAATCACCTAACAGTGCCGTCCCCCCATTAACCTGCGCCAGGCTGACAACAGCGCCATGCAGTGACCAGGAGGGAGATGACTCACCCGGTCACACATGCATTTACCGCGACTACCGAAACCATGGAAACGTAAACATAAAATTCCACCGGAAGAGCAAAACCAGCTTACATTTTTGACGTTCAGAAAAAGGTGGATACATTGAAATTTGTACATTGACGTTCATTAGATTTGTTTCAATTTATTTAAATTCAACATTTGTTAATATAAAATATTAAACCCATGCGTCCATATTTGATTGGTTGATGACATCAGTGATTGTCGTTTACCACCAGGTGCTGTGTGTAGCGTATATTAGACTTCTACCTGAGGTCTAGATGTCAGTATAATATCAGTGCAGAAGGATTTTATGAAGAGATCATGTAGAGAGGAGTTGTGTTTCTATCTGTGCATCTCCACCGAGCTGCTGCTGCTGCTGCTGCTGCTGCTGCTCAGGTTGTTGGACCTTTTTGTTCTGTCAAGGTGATTTGAGCTCAGTGCAGCACAGAGCACAAAAACTAAAGGTCAATCATGGCCAGAGGGTAAACGCGCTCTCACACACTGAAGTCTCAACTGCCCTTTGGACTCGACTGTTAGAAGAATTCCCTCCTGGAGTCTGACATAAGATGCACTGCCCATATCAAGTGCAGCAGCTGGCGTTGAGCCAAAACATCCCAGCATACATTTCACTCCGCAGAGCAGCCGCATCCCATGTTCTCACATGGCTGCTTTAGTAAAGAGGGTTAATTCCTAAGTCTGGAGGGTTTTTCATAATAACGACAGCTTATCGAGGGACTTGTCTTTGCTCCGAGCTAAAATTACCAAGTAGCCCCCCCGAGTGCACGCTGAGCAACACATCACACCAGCAGCTCACGTCTGCAAAGTTTAGAAAACTCGCTGCAAACTTCTCTTAAAGAAACAAAACAGGACTCCAGGGAACTGCTTCCTGTACTCGACCAGATGAACTTCACAGTAACGACAGGACGGAGGTGGTTTTGTTTTTAAATGGGCCAAAAAGCAGCTGTTAAAGGGATAGTAGCATTTTTTTAAAGTGGGGTTGTATGATCTCCAAATAGCCCCTAAGTACTTTAATTGCAGTAGAAGACTCTCTGCACTCCTCCCGTTAGCAACGCCAGCCCATAATAGCCCTGCCCAGAGATTTACAACATACAGTGTTGTGAACAGACCTTCAAAGTGAAGTAAAACGCAGTTTTTATTTGGACCTAACCAACTCACGTATCCCTCCGCCCAGGGTTAGCGCCCACCGATCAGCAGTTGGTTAGGTCCAAATAAAAACTGTGTTTTTCCTGCACTTTGAAGGGCTGGAAAAAATTATATTATAGCGAACAATGGAACTGTGTATTTTTTTTTCAGGTAAAACCTCTTTTAGGCCGTGAAAATAGGCAGTTTCTTTGGGTCCATTCACAACACTGTATGTTGTAAATCTCTGGGCAGGGCTATTATGGGCTGGCGTTGCTAACGGGAGGAGTGCAGAGAGTCTTCTACTGCAATTAAAGTACTTAGGGGCTATTTGGAGATCATACAACCCCACTTTAAAAAAAATACTACTATCCCTTTAAGTCCTATACTTATGACATCATTTCTTGTATATTGAATTATATTATACATTGCATTGCAAATTATCTCCTTTGCTTATTGTTATTTCTTAAAAGCAGAACAGGTATCAGACATCGTCATTAAGCTGCTGTGTGTTCTGGCTCCCACACTGAATGTTGACAGTGTGGTATTAAACATATGCTGCTCTGTAATAGGCTCAAATGCTCAGAAATCGTCTGGTGCCACGTTGGCACCGATCCCAGCAGCTAACCGGGGGCGCAGGTAATATCACAGAATTGGATTTGGTTTCTGGGTCTTGGCCATGTGAACACAGGTGGTAATGGAGTTGCTGCAACTTTCCCCACTAACAGGTTAATCCGGTCATATCGTCTCTATTTGAACCTGTGATAATGCAGCAGTTTTTGTTGATTAATTTTGTGTTTCAGACGTAAAAAAGCTCTGGGCTAAGAAAATAAAAAATAAAAAGTATATTATTTTCTTGCTAAACTGTCAGCAGTGGTTCTCAAAGTGTTTCACACACAAACAGCCCCAATGCTGACCCAAATTACCCCACCAAGACTTTGTCCCAAGGTCCAAAACTGATGAGATTTATCTTTTAGATTTAAATGTATGAAGCACAAGACCTGTGGCCTCAGTCTGTGATTGTGTTACTCATAGTGAAAGTAAATTATTCCCCTTTACTTGTTGCCGAGGACCCTCAGGGAAACCCTGTGGAAGTCTGGAGACTTTAACAAACCCTGGCTTGGAAAATAAAATGAATATGAGAATAAAATAGCATCAAAAGTGAACAGGAATCCGACTTAAAACTGTAAATAAGTCGAGACACTTGGGAAATTTCTGCTGTTTGAGGCAAATAAAATACAGTCAAACTATATATAAGTCTTTTGTCAATGAGCCATGTTTCACTTCTGACACATAACAAATTATCAACTGCAGAGTTTATGTTGTTTACATACAACAGAAATCTTTAGGGCTCTAGGATTGATCCCTGTGGAACGCCACATGCTGCTGCTTCTAGATTTGAAGAGCCAGTGTAATTATCTGTAATGAAACCTTGTAACTCAACAGTATTACTTCAATATAATATAAATAAGCATTTCCTTGGGTTATCACACACTAGACTCTCTAATTGATTCACTCTGAAGCAGCATCTGAACGGTGCTTATATAAAACTCATTGTCCGTGTTGAACTCGACTGCATGTTTACACATATATTTTTCCATCTCTTGGTAAAAACAGCAATTACATCAGCTGACACTGATTCACCTCTCTGCATTTCCTCGGCCGAAGCGCAGTCGTCCTTAGTCTGGTTTCACAGACCAGTCAAGAAGACAAGTGGTCAGGGAGCAGCGGCGCTGCACTGTGACACCCATCTGCAAAGTCATTACATTCCCAGATTAAAACCTATTACTAATACTGATTGCTGAAGCCCAATGAGGCGTAAAATGCAGTTTTTTTGCAATCAAGGGCAAAAGAGTGATGGACCGGAGTGCGGAGCCAGAGTGGCGAGGTCGTCTCCGCCGGGTCGCACACGGAGAGAGGCAGCAGCGGCTGACTGATGTTGTTTTCCTTCCTTGTACTTAACCCATTTATGTTAAACACATAGGCCCACAGAGTGCAGTATATACAGCATGCATTATGCAGCAGCCTCCCATTAACATCAAACCACCTTGTACTGATATGGAGTGCAGAACTTAATGAATGTATGAATAACATTGGAACGGTTTAAGATTATTAGAGGAGCTGCGCTGCTTCTAATGGGGCCTCGTCACACACACACACACACACATACACACACGCTTATTTCCTGGCCTGAATTCAGAAGTGACGACTGGTCATTAGACAAATGAATGAAATCATGTGTGAGGAAGTGGAGGCTGGTTTGGGTCAAAGTCTTTTTATCTGGGTCAAGGGACAGCGCGGGTGTCTGATGATGATGTCTGCACAGCCACAATTAGACCGTCATTGGTGAATATATGAATTTATGTCTCGCCACATCCAGGTTTTAATAGAATATATATATATATATATACTACATGTGTACGGATCATCCAAAACACAGCAAACAAGTTGTGCAGCTCTCAAGCTAAAGGTTAAGTCTGAATCCTTCTATAATAACTGTCAACACACCTAAAGCAGCTCTGAATCCTCCAGTCTGTCACATCGCACTGCACTCAAAAAAGTGAATGGGGTGGGTTGTTCACTGTATATTATTTTAATGTGTTCAGTTTACTTAAAATACATATCTTTGTTGAGTTAAAATATGTTTTTCTAATAAACTCAATGTAATTGTGTGTTTCGTTATGTGTACAAAATAATTATGTGTTGGTTAAACACAAACCATTTAATTTAAGTGAATTATGTGGAAATACTAATTACATCCAGAAGGTGGCAGTAAGAAGAAGATTAAAATGCTTCAGACTGCGCATGCGCAAACAATCAAATCTTCCTTGATTTTCGCGGTGAAGTTGCCAACGGTTTGTCGTCAAAAGAGGTAAGAGGACATTTTATTGTTTCATTTCATTCATACTGAGCATTATTTAGTTGTGTTTGTGATACAACACTCGTTCTATATTTGTGCTTGTGTTTTAGAGAGCTGAGGGTCTGGCACTTTTACTAGCTTAAGTCGCACGTTAATGCCACGTTGACGGTAGGTCGGTCTGCTTTTATCCCTGTGAACACGTTAACCGTCCATGACGTTAACACGTTCACTGCTTCATATTTAAAATTTTCCATTTACAAACTTGTGGGGGGCTTTTATTTTGAAACAGGACAGGAAATGCTGCGTGTGTTAACAGCAAATTAACGTTGGGCTACTCGGTTGGTCGAGCATACCGGGACATGTCACGGAGATGCGGACGTGCTCATTGGACCTGCTGGTTCACCGGCAGACCGAGAGGACTGCACCAAGTCTATCCCCGTTAACGTAAACTGAGCCACGGCTGAGCTAAGCTGCTGTCGCGGCTGTTAGCCGTTAGCTGCTAACGTTAGCTGTTAGCACGTCGTCCCCTACAAGTCAGAACACCGAACTGGAGGAGCAGCGCTACGAGCTGGTTCATGGTGCTTCGAGACATCGGTGCGCATCAAGACAACTCGTGTGGTTCGTGTTCACACACACGTGTGTTTCCACTCTGGTCAAAACCATAGATGAGTGACCGGAAAAAGACATGTCATGTTTACATGAGAAAAATTATTTAGTTTAAATTTTTTTTGGTCGTTTGAAACAGCATTTGCGTGTGCCTTTTTGAGTTTATATTTAAACACCACCTCTATAGAGGTGTATTGTAGGCCTATATAAATATTGCATTATTTTATTCATTTCCTGTTTGTCATTCATTTCCTATGCTTATAGAAATGCAAGGTGTAGTGTGTGTCTATGTGAAGTCCTAAAATAATTTTCTGTATGTTTTCTCTCTTTAGAATGAAACAAAGAGACTGGAGTGGATTCTCAGGGCACTTTGTATCCACCTGAATGAAGACCCCAACATCCTCTTCAAAGAATACCTGATTGGTAATTTTAATAGTTTAGTTTCTACCTGTATTAAATCAAATCCTGAATAATGAATCATGTTACTTTGTTAAAATTTGCATGGAGTCAGTTTGTTTAAGCTTTTTTGGAAACCTAAATACACTCACAGAGTATTTTATTAGGCACACCTGTGTAATCCAACAGCTCTACCATACTCTACTCTACTTTTACTAAGCTTATACATGATAATTTTTTATTGACATCGTCAGAAAGGTGATAATTCTACTTTGTTTATTATTGAGTAAGTAAGAAAAGTGTTGTGTCTACCCTGTTAAAATACTTGAGGGTGGCAAAGTCTTAAAAACATTTTCTGACGCAATGTAAACAAAAACTTAAAATGTATAAGCTTAGCAAAGTAAAAAAAAAAAGATGGCATTGCTTTTGTATTGGATTGCATTAGATTGTTGCTAAAAAAAATGCTTGTTGAGTGTATATTAAATATCTGTGAAGGTTCTTGTTCGTCCAGGTCATAGTTATCTCTCAGAGTTGAATCCGGTCATCTCCACTTCAGTCAGTCAGTCAGTTCATGCTCTTCTGACTAGATTAAGCTAGTCTGACTATGGGGGGGTCGTGGCGCACATAATGAATGCAGTGTTTCCCTTACATTAATTTATTAGTGGCGGCCCGCCACAAATAAATTACGTCCGCCGCAAATAATTTTTTCGGCTTTTGGCTCGACCAACGCAATATCGTTTTGTTCCTTTTTCTCCGCATAGCGCTCTTTGTCCGTTATTGGCGTTCACACACACAGAGAGAAGCGCACATGCATGACAGCAGTACATGGTCAACTCTGAGAGATATATTAGAAGTATCATGCTATTTTCATTAAGGGAAACCTGAAAGGCAAAAGTTAATCTTTGGAATTCTACAAAATCTGTGATTTCATAGATTGGTTGTGTCCTTTCTTTCTCCCCTATGTAAAGGTTACTGATGGTGCTGCTGTCCAGAGGGAGCTTGAGCAAGTTACCCATGGCATCTACAGCATCAGAGTTGAGGGAGGTGATGCCACCACCACACCTCCAGCTGATGTTGGCATAGTGATCGAGGATGTTGAAGTTCTACATGACCTGGGAGACGTCGCCTCTACATATGAACTCTTAATGGGTGTAGCACTGAACCTCAGTTATCCTAAGGAACTGTACTTCAGAGGCTCTTCCTTCAACTGGATGCTGGCAGACTCTCAACCAAGGTACAGATGCTCAAGAACAAACTGTATGAATGAACCAAACATTGATCTGGATGCCGAATGTGAATAAAATGGTTATCTGTTAGAAAATAGCAGAGTTGTTTATGCTGCATTAAGGTGGTTTATAATTGTCAATGTTGGGTAACAATGCTACATCACAAGTGACATGTTTGTTAAAGGGATAGTTCAATATTTTGGCAAATTGGCCCATTGCCATAATTGCTATCGTCATAGCAGTAGGTTCGTTACCTTTAATTGTCGATGTAAGCTATTTTTAGAACGGCGGAGCAGAGCCGTGAGCTGCTCAGAGCTACGCTACGGAGGCTGAAGGAATTTCTTGGTTTCCCTCATCAAACTCATAAAGTACGGTACACAATCCAACAACTCCAAAACGCTGTCGTGGACAAGTTGTGATCTACACATTCACCACGCTATGAGATAACAGAACGTTACGAGACGGAGTTGTTTTAGAGGTAAATTCATGCAAAACCGCTGATGCACGTTGCGTGCAGGGACAGTTTTTCAGCAAGCAGACTCTGTACCCTGTATTTACCTCAAACGGCTCTGTTTCGTAACGTTCCGTTATTATCTCATAGCGTGGTGAATGTGCAGATCACAACTTGTCCACGGAAGCGTTTTGGTTGTTGGATTGTGTATTTGATGAGTTTGATGAGGGAAACCAAGAAATTCCTTCAGCCTCCGTAGCGTAGCTCTGAGCAGCTCACGGCTCTGCTCCGCCGTTCTAAAAATAGCTCACACCGACAATTAAAGGTAACGAACCTACTGCTATGACGTTAGCGATTATGGCAATGGGCCAATTTGCCAAAATGTTGAACTATTCCTTTAATTTAAGTACATTTCAGGGTATTCCCTCCACAATATTAAAATAAAAGTTGACAGCAGCAGGTGTCATGGTTAAATTATGATGCTGTTACAAAAAAAATGGAGAACTGCAAGCCTGTTGTATTGTGGGACTGCAGTTGGATGGTAGTTTAAAACTGTTAGTGCTGAACCATGCTGCACCATAATGTCTTGTGGGGTATTATTTTGTACCAAGTGGCAACAAAATGTTGAATGTATATTGGTGAATAAAGGAAATAACAAAAATATGTTGGGTTTACTAAATTCATTTGTGTGGAACCTGTTGACAAACTAGAATTAGGTCAGACTAATAAGTATAAGTTAAATTGGATGAACACCTATTTTAATAAATTGAACTTAAATATATTATGTTGAAAGGACAAATGTAAAATATGTAGCCTGTAAATATATTATTTATGTCCATATAACATAACTAAATTAGATTGGGTGAGCTTAAATATATCTTGTTGATCAGAAGTTATTTTATCTAGTTGGGTCAATTCACATTGTGTTAAGGTAATACAAATACATTAAGTTAGATGAACCTATCATTTTTGCTTTAAACTAACATAATACACTTGTGTGGAACCTGTTGACAAAATAAATTTAATTAAAGTCAATGTTTCATTTTTTTGAGTGTGTGATATTTCCTCTTTCCTCTGCTCCACATGCTGTTGCTGCTGCTGCTGTTGTTGTCTACTAACTATGAGGAACACATCACTGGGTTGCACAGTTGTAACGGGCGATGTGCTCCTTCATTAGCATTAATGAACAAACTGTAGTTTTAGTCTGAATCCGTCCCACACTCCGTCCTCCTCCTGAAAACTCTCAGCAGACACCAAATGTTGATTAATATGTTGCCTAAAATAGTTGAGGAGTGAGATGATAAAACTGCAGTGAGCAGCTGCTTCCTGCAAAATAACTAATAACTGAGTTTAATATGAAAAAAGAAAATAACTGTACTTGTGAAACGTTCTTCCATTTTTAAATGTGAGTAGGATGTGGATTTGCCCTTGAAGGGTTATCTTATCATCAATGAAATTTCAATGTTAGAATTTTTAAAACATTTTCTCTTAGGCACCAAACTCTGTTCTTTCTGAACCTTAACCACTTGTGTCTCATGGCCTAAACCGAACCTCACCTGCTCCCAAAGGATTAGATTTCATTTTTTTACAGAGTTTTCGTGAACACTCTTAACTCTTAATCTCTAAATCTTTTTCTCTTTGCCTAAACCCAACATTTAGTTCCCTGAGCACTCAAATTAAACTTCATGAGGCGCTTATCCCTGCTATTATTTCTTTTTCAGTTATCACTCTCTTGTGTATTATTTAAACTGTTTATTTAACGCTCTCTGTTCTTTGGAGTTAGAACAGCCTCATCAGAAAAAGCCTAAATTAAAGATAATGTAGTCAGTTTCCTGTGCTAACACGCAACTATGATGTTGTTACAGTCTCATAAACCTCAGCTAAACCTAAACCTAACCCTGAAATTAACGTAAACCCATCGGGCTAACCCTAATCTTCAACAAGGGCTAAATCCAAGGTAACCCTAGTTCTCAAATAACACGAGGCTAACCCTAACCTTTGATTTTACATTAAATCTAGGCTTACCCATATCCTCTGATAACCCTAACGAGAGGCTAACCCTAAATCCAGGCTAACCCTAACCCTACGTCGCCATTTGTATCAAATGTAATACATGAAAATACATGAGTTTTTCAGACACATCCTCACTGTGATTTCTAATGCATACAATCAGATACATGCAATTTTCAGACAATCCACCAGGGTGCAGTTAGGCCTTCACTTGGGACATCCAGTCAGTGACCCAAATGTGTTTTCTCATGGATATTTTAGCCAATTTTGAAGAAGTTAACGTAACAAAAACTTTTTACTGAAACTTCAATAGGAATAGTTACTGCACTGATGCAAAGTAAAACTACTTAATATTTCATAACTCATTTTATAGTAGAACCGTGTTGAAAATGTGTGTATCAAAATAGATTGAAAAATTTGAATCATTTTTTTTTTTTGGAATTATATTCTTTCCAATAAAGGGTCCAATGTCAAAATTTTAGAATTTTCTGACAATTATTTCATGGTTCAGGCTTTACAGGACTAAACTAACCCTAAACCCAGGCTAACTCTAACCTAACCTAACCCGGCCCTGTGCATTATGACTCATGTCATATGTTTAGAAACGTGAGGTTACAGCGATGCAATGTCTCTAGAAACCAAATTATGGCAAAATAAATGCACTGAGGGTGTAGGTGTGTGTGTGGTGGTGGGGGGGTGGAGGGGCAACATGGCCGACTGCAGCAGGTGCACGGCAAATGAGACGGACAACAACAACGACAATGAGATTAATAAATCAATAAATGGAAACATGATTAAATAGAATGATGAGATGCACATGGAGCTGCTGCTGGGTGACTTCACTCTGTGTGTGTGTGTGTGTGTGTGTTTCTCTCTAACACACACACACACACACACACACACAGAGTAAGTGAAATGAAGCAGATTAACGGCTTCACACCTCACACTCACACTTTCCAGTGGATGATTTCAACCATATTTTACAGCTTAAACTGGGATAAGAGAAGAAGATCTCTCACCTCCTCTTCCTCAGCCTCCACACCCGGACGTTCAGCTGGATCAGGACGAGTCGACAGGAACGCTGCGTCCAAAAACCTTTATTATTATTTTTTTCAAAGCGTCAGAAACAGTCAGTTAATGAGCCCGGGACAGGCTGTGAAATGATCAGACATATGGTACGTACATGCTGTTTTATTTTCTGTTCTACACTTCCTTTATATTACGAACACGCTCTTATTGTGTAGGCTCACACTCCAACTTCAAGACTCAAGTCAGAAACCAATGTCATCACGATTATCTGAGCTCAGGAGGGAGCTGCACAAACACAGGAAATCCACCGTCAGTTTGTGGATCCTGATCTGAACCTGGGAGTGAAAAGAGCTTCTGTTATTATTTAGTTTTCTTTCTTTTACTTATACACATATATGTCTAGTATATATAATTTATTATGCTGAGAAGCCTCTGTGACAGCGCTACTCATGCTCTCTAAGGACCTGTTAGGAGTTATATAGATTAAGGTTAATAAACAGCTGTATAATTAGATTTTCCAGGAAACAGAGTTGAGTTTATTCAGCTTCAGTGTGTTTTTTTTTACCCTCCTGTTGTCCTCCTGTGTCAGGGAAGGAAGGACAAAGGGAGAGAAGGAAGGGAAGAAAGGAAGGACAAAGGAAGAGATGGGAGGAAAGAAGGAAGGGAAAAAGGAAGGTAAGATAGTTGAAAAGATTGGGTCAATTGGGTCAAAAAGGAAGGAAGGAAGGAAGGACGGACAAAGGGAGAGATGCATGGGAGGAAAGAAGGAAGGGAAAAAGGAAGGTATGATAGAAGAAAAGATTGGGTCCAAACGGAAGGAAGAAGTAAGGATGAAGGGAAGGAAGGAAGGAAGGAAGGAAGGAAGGAAGGAAGGAAGGAAGGAAGGAAGGAAGGAAGGAAGGAAGGAAGGAAGGATGAAGGGAAGGAAGGAAGGAAGGAAGGAAGGAAGGAAGGAAGGAAGGAAGGAAGGAAGGAAGGAAGGAAGGGAAAAAGGATTGCGGAAAGGAAATGTGGAGGGAGGGAACAGAATGGGTCAATTAGATCAAAAGAGGAAGGAAGAAGAAGTCAGGACGAAGGGAACGAAGGAAGGAAGGGAAAAAGGAAGAAAAGAAAAATGGAGGGAAGGAACAGAAGGAAGGAAGGGGAAAAGGAAGGAAAGAAGGATGGAGGAAGAGAACAGATTGGGTCAACTTTGCACAGTAGATGTCGCTCACATGACAAAACAGGAAATAAACTGATGAGATGATTTTTGCAGCGTGACGATGCAAAAAAAAAAAAATGTTGTTTGTTTCCGTTCCTCTGCAGATGCATGATGCACAATGCCGATGTTACCAGTAAATCAGGAGGCATGGCGGTCAGAGGGGGGAGGAGGAGGAGGAGGAGGAGGAGGAGGAGGAGGAGGAGGTGGTGAGAGGAGGGGGGAGGAGTGAGGTTTCCATCAACAGATCCCTGATCAGATCAGAGGACACTCCAATTAAGAGGAGGCTGCGGGTCAAGACGTCGTCCAGCTGAATCACACGGCCACAGACGTCTGTTTGTGCTGTCACTTCATTAACATAAATGTCTTAATGAGAGAGATGAAGCCCCCCCCCTCCCCTCACTCCCCCCTCCTCCCCCACCACCAACTCACCTTCCTGACTTTCTCTTTCAGTGCAGAACCAATCACACGTATAAATCCACTTTTATTTGACGAATCTGAGCCTCACAAAGAAAAATAAAATAAAAATGTGGTGACAATGAAGTGTGGCAATAATCCTGTAATTGGGCACCAGATGTTAAAAACAGCTGCCCTTTCTTTTTTTGGGTATGTGTATGTGTATATGTGTGTGTGTGTGAGAACCAAACCCTCAGCCGACTGTGTGAGTGAGGGGGAAAAGCTTTCGTTCAAATGAACCGAGTGAAAATAACACCTCCAGTCAGTGTGAGTGTGAGTTTTTCACACTGATAAACAAGTCATGTTTCTCTCCCTTATTAGTAGTATGTGTAATGGTACAGTATACTATGTTTAGCAAGGCTGCCTTATTATGCAGGGATCATCGCAGAATGTGCCACTGTTTTGGATGCGATTATATTTGTTTGTGTAATGAAGCCATCTGCTTTCCATTCTCTCTGTACAATTCAATTAATTAGTGCCACAGTTGATATTAGAAACACAATATTGAGAGATTGCAGGAGGGGAAGTCTGCAGAGATGAAGAGATGACGGGCGGGCGGGGGCGGGTGCGGGCGGAAGGGAGAAAGGGAGGGAGGAGGAGGAGGAGGAGGAGGAGGAAGAAGAGAAGAGGAGAAAGAAAGGAAAAAGAAAATGAGCATGGGCTGGGAGTGATTGCAAATGCAGATGGTTATGAAGCTAAGGCAGATGGCGTGTCAGATTGATTATTGTCGCCAGCGCTGCATGATAGATACAAGGCGAACGCTGAGCCGAGCTCTCCCCTCGTTTCAGATGACACAGAGTGATAGAGACGTGTCAGCTCGCGGGGTTAATCTCAACGTCATTCAAGCTGTTCCGAACCATTTAGACCCATCCATGTGTGCCAGCCCATTCATTCCCGACAAGCCGATTACACCTGTAAATAAATATGGACCTTGTGCTTGTGATTATGCAGCGGGCAGGTGGGATACTGCAGCAGTGGATGCGGATGTGGATGTGGATGTGGACGTGTCCTCCATGGTGCTTTAGTGCTATCTCCTCGCAGCAGAGGGGAGCATTCTCCCCGGCCCCCGTCATTTCGCACGGGTGGCATTTCAGCTGACCCGACTGGGAACAAAAGCAGCTTATGGCCGCGTCTCAGCCTTCCGGCGTGAAATATCAAGAGCCAAATGACATCTGACAATATGTTGGATGTAAGCCGGCCTGTATACGCTATGATACCAGCCGGCTCTCCACTTTAATTTGTCTGTGTTTCATGTGGCCGACGGGAACTGTAACACATTCCTCTCACATGAAATGACCATCGCTCACCGGAGAGGCTGCAGCTGCGGTGGCTCAGTGTTATTGAAGGTGATGCACTGTGGGTTCATGTTTGAGTCCCTGTCAAACAGCAGAGCCCTGTTACCTCTGCGCTGCTTTTATGAATCCATCCTGAAAAACACAAATATTCACTTAGATGTGAACAGGATTTCCATCCTGATCAAATATTTAAAAGCAGAGGATAATGATGCTCAGTGGAAGAACCAGAGGAGCTGGTGGAGCCCAAACCCTGAGCTGCAACACCTGATGTCATCAGATGGTTGTTGAGCTTCAGCCGTCTTCAGCTTATAATTCATTCATCAAGTTCCTGCAGCCGCGTTTGATTTCTACATGTGGCTCCCTGCAGCGCTGACATGATGTAATTCACGCTGCGCCATAAAAAACAAGCTAATTCGAAATTCTGTCAACATGTCACATGGCATTAAAGCGGACTGTGTGATGACAACACTTCACCCTGATTGGCTCAGGCTTCAGTGGAAGCTGTAAAACACTTTAACTTCAGGTGTTTGTTCTTGTAAAAGAAGTAATGCTCTTTTATTCTTCAGATTTCTTTTCTTTTCATCATCCTGGAAACATGGCGGCTCCTGTGTTTTGACAGAAACAGTGGTTCTCAGGAAGAAATAAAAGCCTTGTCTCTCTGTCTTGCATGTCTAAGTTTACATCTTCATCCATCGTCCATGATATCTTCATAAAACACACACAACAAAAGAATTTCCTGTGTGTTGAAACGCTGATGTGAACATGTGTGAGTGAAGACTGTGAACGCTGCAGGTTGACAAAGCTCACTCATGTTGCAGGAAGTAAACCATGACACCTTGGCATGAACGTTTGCAGAGAAAAAAAAGGCATACTTTCACCTAGAAACTTAATTTGAATGTTAAACAGTAGACACACGTCTTCTGTATTAGTGTCTGAATCCACGTTTTGTTAGGTCATATAGTTTTTGATCAATCCCTGATCAATGACCGTGATCATTTTTGGAGAAATTATGAGATTATAATGGGTGTGTATTGCACGGAATGTCCGTGTCAGAGTGCGTGACATCATTCAGAGTAGGAGAGAGAGATTTTTTTTCTCTTTCCATGCTCCTCCCGGACACAATTTACACTCTACACACATGATTTTTTTCCAAATTTGTAGACAAACTTGTTCTGTCTCTCACAATGAAACAAAAAATATCAGAGAGACTCACAGAATTTTAATTGTCAGCCTCTAAGTGCGGCCACGTCTGTCTCTGCTCCTCATTGACTCCAATACAAAGATTTTCTGAGAGAAGCAGAACGGACCCCTGTTTTAAACTCGCAAGTGTCTCCAAAATATTTACTGTAGAAACACCAAAATCACACCGAATCGTTCAGGAAGTCCTTACAGTGATCACGGTCTAGGCTTCTTTCTGATAGGAGTTACTGTTTTGTCAGAGTAAGTCTAAATGTGAGACCAGTGCAGAGGCAGAAAATCGCTCTTTTTCTCCACGTTTCTGTCTGCCTCAGCCTGGGGGGCCCCTATCGTCATTGGCAACCACCTCAAGTTGCCGTGGTAACCTCTGAGCCTCAGGCCAGAGCTCGTTAAGGTTCATAAACAATCCACCTGGAGCTCGTTAACATGTTTATAAACACAGGTGACTTAATGTGGTTACAGCTCCTCCATATCAGTGCTTATAGAAAGATGATCATGTGTCTATTTGATCAGCTCTGTCTTGACCATAAGATCGTGGGTTTGATTCCCATGTTGACAGAGATGGCAACCCCAGCTGTAGCTCCCGTGGCCCTATCAAAATTTCCCAGAGGAAATTTTCTAGTTAAAGTAAAAATGTAGCATAGCCATGGGATAAATCCTGCTTAGTTCCTCTTTAAACTGCCAATCGATGCAGCTCAGTTGAAGCTGAGAAGCCGAGCTACAACGGCTAACATTCATTTAAGAATCAAAACATCTCGCCGTAAAAATGTAGTCGCAATTTGCTGCGATTACGACAAAGACAGCTTTTTATCGGCCGAATCTGGGCGAGAATTAATGCTAGTGAGACAGGCCCAGGTCTGAGCTTCAACACCCACGGATCAGATCAGTTGATGGGCCTTGCCAATAGTGGAGTAGCCTAACTACTCTCTGACCGTTAGCTTGGTTGGGTAGGCTACTGGAGAGAACATGGGTGCTCATGTGTCTTAACATCTTTGTTGTCATGGTTACAGTACAAAAAGGCTGGATCTTAAGTCCCGGATCAGTTGGTAACAAATCCTGCTGCTCTTTATCTGCAGCTAGGTTGCTAACGCAGCTGAAACAAGCATTGTCCCCTAATCCCCCGTGACCTTTGACCTTTTGTTACATGAGCAGCGGTGTGTTGTTTATTTTTTTTACAACAGACACAGGAGACAGAGTCTTGTCTTTCTGTTTTCTGTCTTATTTCTGTGTTTAGTGCTTCTCCATTGTTTCCTCGCCATAAACTGAACTGTATAAACACATTTCAGACGTGCTCTGCATCCCGTTCTTTGTGTTTCATGAAAGCATCTGAGGCTGCATGGGAAAAAAAAAAAGTCTGAATCTCAGAAATGTGTTCTGAGGCCAGTCGAGTTCATTTAGTCGACTTTAAAACCCCAAACAGTTTGTTCCTATGGGAAGCGTAGGAGGAGGAAGAGAAGGAGGACACAAAAGGAAATATGTGCAAATGCTTCTCCGGGTTATATTCAGTCATGCATTGATACAGCACATTTTCAAACTGCATCTGGCTAAATGCATTTTTAGCTGAGAACATATACAAATTTAAATCCTCTCCACACAAATTGCTCGTGTCTTTCCCGCAGGAGTGGGCCTAAAAGGCTGGAAGGGAATCTGAATAATGCGACCGTGATGCTGCTGCTGCACTGGTAGCTACATGTGAGCGCGCTGTCGATATAAATGTGACCTACGAGCTTCTCTTCCTTGACCTGCAGCTCCGAGGAAAACGTGGAAATATTTGCATCAGAGCCGTGAAGGAAATATTTTAATTAAAAGTTTCTTACATGCAGAGCGAATCCCACCTGTACTTTTGTTCCATAACTGCACCGAGCTGTTTGCTCCACAGCTACAGAAGGAACAAAGTCTAAAACTTCCTCACTAAATAAAGCAGACGTGGAATAAAGAGCTCTCACTTCCCAACACACCAGAGAAAACTAACTCCACCTTTAGATTTCTTCCCTCTTCATGTAAAAACACAACTTCTTCATGATAAACTTGACTCCCTTATTAACGGAGCTGCTGATGGTGGACACCACTCGTCTCCCTCGGCTCCTCGGTCTCTCTAGTAAGAAGCTGTAGCTAATCAAAGCAGCGGCAGGCGACAGCGCTGCGTCTCCGGGGACGACGATGAAGACGACAACTCACTGGTTCCTCTGTCATCAGAAGAAGAGCTGTTGTTGTTGTTGATGATTTTCCTTTATTTAACCCTTTACTGTTGTTTTCTGCAGAAAGACACAACCAGAGAGAGAGAGAGATCCAATTGGGCCCCAGTGTAATGGAGAGTGTGTGTAGTTTGGAGTTCCAGTTTCATAAAACTTGTTTCTGGACTCTGTTCTCATGGAAAACAATGAGCCATTCTGTTGCTAGGCGACACCTAGTGGCCACAGTGATCATGACAGGAGCAAAGAGGAACGTTTGATGACATAGAACAAAGAGATAAAGTTCAAATCAGGATCCATGTGTGTTTAACAAAAGTCACAATTTTATTTTTCAGTGGTTCATTTATCGCACGTCACGATCTTTTCCTAAACTTTAACCAAACTTAAGTCGTTACGATTCCGATACCAGAATCGGATATGCCTCCGATAGAGCTAAAAATGCCTGCATCGTATCAGTGAGAACTGGAGTCCAGGCTGATGGCTGAACGAACGAACTTCACTATTCAAACAGAATTCAAATTATTTTAAAAATGAGAACAGTCGAAGGTGGAAACTGACGTTGGAACATGTTCCTTCCGCAAAGACGCAAATTAACGTTGTGCGTCGCAACGTTCAGGGTAGTAAACATGTTGATAACACAAACAATTTAGAAAAATGTGAATATAATTCAAATATTTAACATAAGAAGCGTTAGAAATTAGAATCTGATTTTGGGGGAAGATTGACAGCCCTATTAGAAACAGGAATCTGTTAATTAGTTATCTCCGTTAGCTCCGTTAGCTCCGTTAGCTCTGTTAGCTCCGTTAGCTCCGTTAGCGCGGCTACAGTCAACCTGGAGCAGTCCATTTATGAAATGGAATCACAAACGCTAAATAACCTGCGTACTTGTATACGTGTGTCTCCATTGTTAAAGTTTAGCTTTCAGTTCAGAGTTTCATTTTTACAATCTGGATTTATATAAACATGACGCTCTGTCAGTGGTGCGTGAAAACAAACGTGTACAAGCTGAAAAGTGAAACAACTGTACACCATGTTCTTCACCCTCTGTCCCTCACCACAACATGTTCTCTGCTTATAAACACTATATAATATAATACCTTCAAAGACCTTCAAAGTAAAACGTTGTGTCTCTTCTCATGAATAAACGTGTCATCCTGTTGTCATGGACTTTGTCTTAACGACTGTGACACAGACTGAAGCTCCACGCATCTGACATTTTTCTCTTGAACTTTTCCTGGAACGAGAATCAATCAAACTCCACAAAGACGTGAAATATCATCAGGTTTATTTATTTATTATTATACAATTTCCTTTACCAGATTCAATCAGCGAGGACACAAACAACAGATACTAATAGATGCCACGCTGAGTGCAGCAGCAGCAACAGCAGCAGCAGCTTGTTCCAGCAGAGAAAGTGAAGTTCTAATCTTGTTAAATATGTATCATCAGTTACTTTTTATCATCATATCTTGTTGGTTTTATTATTATCGTGTGAAATATTTTATGATATTATCATTAAATTCTTTATTTATCATCATTACAGGGAATAAATGTGCAGCGTCTCCCACACATTGTTTTAAAATCCTCTAATTTGTCCCCGAAGTGAAGGGTTGTTCTTCGCTGTGTCACAAAACATCAGAGTCAATAAAGTGGGCGTTTCCCTTCATGTCTCCAACGGCAACAGAGAATAATCCTGTGAGAAAATCTTTAAATTGTTATGAGACTTTTTTTTTTTTGTTGAATGTTCATGTTCTACTTTTCTGTTTCCATCTACCTCGGTGAGAAAATCAATTAGCAGAATAATGAAACTCACTTGAACTGTGTAATCCAAGTTTCAAGAGTGTGCTCATTGATTTCCCCATTGATTTTCATACTGCATCAGCTCATTGTGATGGATTACACTCCGCCCACGCCACTTTCAGGAGTTTTTGCCAATTGACCTGCAAATCCATCCTTTTTTTTTTCTTTTCTTTTTTTGTAGAGGTGAACGGAAATTGACGGAACAACACGGTGAAATTATCAAATGCAACATGAACACAACTAAAGACCTGAGCTGGAGCTGCACCGCACCTATTGCATGCTGCTAATTATTAGACACTGTAATCAACATTTTTAATCAGTCTTGGTCTTGTCTCAGTCTTCGGTCGAGCTTTTTCTTAAGACCAGTCAAGACACAGCTGTAGTGACATCTTTTTGTAACTGCAAATGTCTCTGTGTCTCTGTCTCACTTTGGTTTATGTGATGTAATTCAATAACTTTAAAGAGACCCCAAGGAGTTTGTATTCGGTTATAAAAAAGTCTCATATTAATGTGGATGAATCTACGTTACCACTTGTTAATGGCTCCATTTACAATAAATATATTGTTTTGTCTTTATAGTTATTTTGATATTATTATTTAGTGGTGGATTCGTCCAGCGTTTCCTAGTTTCGGTTTCACGGACACTGCCCGGCGAGTCATGGGAATAACGCCGCCTAATCACCGTTTATTGTCGGAACTACGACGGTAGCTGATCGTCTTCCAACCTCCGACTTTAATTCTTGATCAATGAAAACATTCTTGGCAAATGTTTTCGCTTCCGTCCAAGAATTGCACCGTGCACGTGGAGGCTCATGGGAAATGTAGTGAAAACACTTCGCTTTCCCAAACTCCTTGTTGTCTCTTTAAGATAATTTAAATAGTTGTACTAAAGCATCTGCTTGTGTAACCATGGTAACAACTTGGTGTCACCAGTGTCGACAGTGGGAGGAGACTTCAGCAGCTTCTGTGCTGTGTTCTTCTGTTCAATACAAACTTTGTTCACATTAAATATGGTTTAGATTTTTACATCAAATCATCTTTTCTCTTTAGCTGAGGAGGAATAATGTAAATATCAAGACACATGGTTATTATGAGGACTGGGACTGAATAGCCTACAGTGATGGACTTTGAAATGGTCTGGCATTGGTTTGGTCTCAGTCTTAGACTTGGACTTGGTCTCTACCTCCTTAAAGTCTTGTCTTGGTCTCGGTTCGCTCTGGTCTTGGTCTTGACTTGACTTGGTCTCGGGTTATGGTCTTGACCACAACAGTAGTTTAAAGTTAGGATGTTGATTGCGTTTGGACACAGTCAGGAAATGTTCCTAAGGCTAAACCGTCCCATTTACCAACGGTTGACGCGCCTCATATGGACCGAATAGATCGTTGAATTAGAACACAGCAAAAACTGCAGCATGTTGGACCCTCATGGGCCACCGTAGACACACACCAGTTCATACAACACGACACACACTCGACCAGGTGAGATCAGGTGTCGGCTCCACCTCGGTCTCATTTCTGAGGATTATAGCGTGATGTGGAGCCAGATGTGAGGATTCATAGAAGCACAAAGGAAACAGATGTGAGATCTCAGAGCCAGGAGTCGCTCACGCTCGGGAAAACCTCCGTCTGAAGGAGAGTTTCATCATTCAACATCTATTTAATATCCGTAGCTACAGCTCATGTGACCGAGCTGGAAAAGAATAAAATGAATTCATATATGTACAGAAGAGATGAGTGAGGGGTGGGCCGGGGCATTTACAATCTTTGGGGCGTTTTTGTGCTGAAAGCCTCAGAGCTTCGGGGCTTCAGCACAGTGACTGAGCTCTGTAACATCTGCTGGTCTGCAGTCGCTGCTGCAGCACTATAACACCTCACTGACTTTAATTGATTTAGTCTCATATGTGGGCGATAAAATCCCAGGAGGCTGCGTTTCGTTTTTATTATGAAATCTGTAATAATTTTATTCTAGAAGTGGATGCATTAAATGTAAATGCTATTGTGCATCCACGGTGCATTATATTAAAAAAAAAAGCTCAGTGTGTGTGTTTGTTTGTTGCTGCAGCAGCTGAGGCCTGATGTTCACTGTACAAGAAATATTTCATCTGTTAAAATGTGAAGTTTAACCAACAGTGGTCTAATTACAAACACACAACACTGAGCCTTGTTCACCAACAATCTGCACTGTTCTTCTAAATCCTTCCTCAGGTTGATGTTACTGTAAGAAAAGTCAGATTCATGAAGTTGCTCTTAGATTGATAAATGCTAATCTTCATGTAAATTGTAAGTGTGAGTCTTTACTGTAATTACATCACCAGTCAGACCTACAATTGTTACTTTTATTAAAAACCAACAACAACACAAAAACATAAAACTACATATTTACTGTAAACTGTGTAGATAGATAGATAGATAGATAGATAGATAGATAGATAGATAGATAGATAGATAGATAGATAGATAGATAGATAGATAGATAGATAGATAGATAGATAGATAGATAGATAGATAGATAGCTTGTTCACCGGTTAATCCCGACTCTCCTGCTGCTACTATAGAAAGAAAGAAAGAAAGAAAGAAAGAAGATTAAACTACATTACTGTATTATAAGAAAAATAAAGTTGAGATACTGCAATTAACAAATGTTCCCTGAAGGCATCACATTGATGCTTGATGTATCCTAAATGCCCCATGTGCAAACTGTAATAGATGGATAGATAGATAGATAGATAGATAGATAGATAGATAGATAGATAGATAGATAGATAGATAGATAGATAGATAGATAGATAGATAGATAGATAGATAGATATTGATCCCAAAATGGGAAATGACAGTGCATCTGTGGTAAAAAAATAAAAACATTCCTCCTGTTTGTGTGTCTGAGCTCGGTCCGATCACGTGATGCTGACGGAGAAGAGTTTTGATTTGTTGTTTCCTCGACCCTAACTCATCCTGCGCCCTCGCCATGGGAACCGCATCGCCGCCCGACGAGCTTTTAGGAGATTGAGCTGGTGAATTCTGCTTTGCATCGTCCAATCAGACACAGCTGATAATCAACAACTCCCACATGATATGTGAGTGTGAGCTGCCCGTGTCACTGGGCCGGTAATATACAGCTGAGAGGGGGGGGGGGGGGGGGGCAATAAAAGCTTTTTATCTACCTGTGAAAACAGCCTCAGCGGGGGGGAGTGGGGGGGTGTCGTGCAGGTACAGCTTATTGTTGCGACGCCTTGGGCCAATTTTACCTGTGAGTAATATTTTCCCTGCAGCTTCTGAATTGTTGATGGTCCTCAGTCGTTTTCTTTCATTAGCAACACACACACACACACACACACACACACACACACACACACACACACACACACACACACACACACACAGAGAGACACAGAGACACACACACACTGACGCACACATACACACACTGACGCACAGAGCTGCTGGAAACCCCTGAGGAGGAAACACACTTTGTTTGTTACCTGTGTGGAGGAAACACACTTTGTTTGTTACCTGTGTGGAGGTTTAGAACAGTGGTTCTCAATTTTTCATTTTTACATCAAGGACCTCTAAATTGACACAAAACAGACCACGGACCCCATTGGACAAAATTACACCAGAAATACACAAATATTTGTTCTGAGACTGAAGAACTTCTTTAGTCAATGTATATGTTCTAATTAGGGCCAATGGGCGTGACTTTGTGGAAAATATTGAAGATAAATTCCTGGAAAAAAAGTGGTACAATTTCTCCAAAAACATTTAAACATTTCTAGAAAAAAGTGGTAAAAATTCTCCCCCCAAAAAAAAGTAAAAACATTTTTTTTTGAAGAAACTGGTAAAATTTCTCAAAAAGTAAAAAAAAAATAAAATAAAATAAAATCATAAATTTTTTTAAAAAAATGATAGAAAATGCCCCTCCCCCCCCCCCAAAAAAAAAAAAAAAGTTTATAAAAAATTCTAGAAGAAACTGGTAAAATGTATCAAAAAGTAAAAAAAAGAAAAATCTTCAAAAATTGGTTTGAAAAAACAAATGTATTCATACAAATAAAAAAATGATAAAAAAAATTCCCCCAAAAAGGAAGTTTAAAAAATTTAGAAAAAAGTGGAAAAATTTCTCAAAAAGTAAAAAAAAAAAAAAAGAAGATCTACAAAAAGTGGTAAAATTTAAAAAAGAAAAGAAAAATGTATTCATAAAAATAAAAAAGTGATAAAGATTTCTCAAAAAAAAAGTGGTAAAAGTACATCCACTGTGACACTGTCATAGAGCATGTGCATGAAGTTCGCACACTGTAAACAAACTCCACACACATGAAGAAGACGAAGCCTGTCGACAGTGATGGTTGAATCTGTTGATCATGACGCTGGTGAAGCTGCAGCTGCAGCAGCTTCATGTTGTCGTTACCTACAGACCAGATCAGACCTGTGACCTTCACTCCTTCCTCTTATTTATTTATACTCATTCATTTATTTATCATTGTTCATTTCTAGGAGGTGGGAGCGGCCCTGCTTCTACTTTAAATACTTTATAACATGAATATAACGATCTGAGTCTGACTTAATGCGTATGTGAATTTACTTATTATGATCTTATCTTTATTTCAGTCCATCACAGTTGTGAATGAGCTGGTTTCTATTCTCCTTCATCAGCTCCGTGTCCACAGCCTCTTGGCCATTCGCCCGATTCTGTTTCCACCTTTAAACATCAGTTGAATAGTTCGTTTGATGCAACCTGATGTGATCGCTGCCAGAATTAACACCTCTGCCTTTTTTTTTTTTTATGTTTCATGTTGGAGCCTGATGAGCTTTAATGATTTATTGTCTGTATCAGTGAACACAGTTAAAACAGAACTGAACATGTGTTCAACGTTTTGCCGTCTTTGATTAAACCCCAGACTCAGACTCAGCTGATGGAGGAGGATGATGATGATGAAGTCTTCTCTAACTGCACCATCAGTCTGATGTGTGATATGATAACGTCTATTTGCAGCACCTGCTTTGGGGCTTATTGCAGGAAAAACACCGACAGAGACGGTGGTGAATTGTGGAATTTATTGAATTTAATGAATCCATTTGAATGAATATTGTTGCAAATATGAGGCAGCAGACGATTCTTCTGCTGTAATTTCCCAAAGGAACAAAAAAACAAAAAAAACACTCTCACATTCGTGGCCTCGGTGCAGAAACTCTGGCTTTGTTTTATCAGTTCATCGCTTTTCATCTAATAACTCACTCACTCCAGGTTCACTGACGACCTTTTTATTTCATAAAACCAGCAATTAGCAATTACCACATTTAACATCTAACACCTTAGATCAATGGTACGGTGGCCCTGAGGGTTCACTCACTGGAAACTGGAGGAAATACAGGCAAACACACAAATGTGCTGCAGATTCTGAATTAACAGCAATTTGACATCAATTTCTCTAGAAAAACATAAAAACGTTGAACCAGATATAAATCACAGCAGACGTGTGCAGGTGGGACAGCGGGGGGATGAAGACCAGAACACCTGCTGCCTGTGAGCACCAGACCAGAACCGCTCACAGAGAGAGGTCAAAGGTCGTCGACCAGGAGTCTGAGCTGACAACCGGAGAGAGAAATCAGAGAAAAGAGATGCTTCACTTCCTGTTTCTCCCGTGTCTCCGCCCCCTTTTTATAGGAGCCACACATCAGGAGGAAATTAACTTTTATTTATTAAAATCTGCAACAAACTCACAACTTCTCTGTAGGTTCTGGTTTTGAGACTTTGAAGAGTTAAATCAGAGACTTATTGGACGGACAGGAACAAAAACTACATCTAGTTGTTAAGTTCTGACCTGAATAAGCGACAACCGCGCCCCACAAACAGGAAGCAGGGAGTGTAAAACATATTTCAGTTGAATAAATCAGCAGCTTCATCACAATACGATATCAATTTGTTCGGATGACGATACGATGTTTGCCGATGTCACAAAGTCTGTCACAATACGATTTCAATTCAATTCACAAGGCTATGATATGATGTGATATCATATACCCATCTAACACAATCATTTACATTAATATCAACTCACAAAAAACAACTGAAATATGATTTGACCATTTTATTTCTAAGCTCTTCCAGGCATCAGGCATTTAAATGAAGAACAGCCTTCTTCTTAGTTAAAAATTAAAAAGAAATAGACATTTCTCATGTTTAAGTGCATTTTTTAAGAATAATGACAATGTGGATCGATGTTTTCATTTTGCATTGATGTAATTGGATCGTTAATCATCAATATATCATTACACCCCTAACATCTTTATACTGTTGGTGCGTCCTGTAACATACAGTAGTGGTGGATGATCAGACTATGCACAGACGTAACTGACAGGCGGCCATCTTGCATCAGTCCACTCCCTCTGACTTTATGCATGTATCATAACTGCATTTCTGACGTTCATAACAAACCAAACCGTTTGAAAATCGGTGAAAATCTGAGCAAGTTCTGGTTGTTTTAGTAGAACATGAACCAGAGGGTTAATGCAACTCTGAGGGAGCGAGGGGACTGAGCCAAGATGGCGGCCGGTAGATATCTATGGTTTCTTCTGTGCAGAGGATCTTTGGAGAAACGATGGAGGAAGTCGTCCACCTGCTCCTTCAGAGATGTTACGACAGAACCATTACGTGAACTCTATCTCGTCTTCATATTTTCCCCGGTGAAGCGCGTTCATCTGAGCTTCTACGACTTATTAATGTCAAACAGCGGCGGCTACGTGATGAATATCAGAGCGGTCATCAGCCATAATGAGTTCTTCTCTGGATGGAAACCCGTCAGCGCTCGTGGTGACATCAGCCTCGCCTCGGAAACCCAGCTGTGTCCATGGCAACAGAGTCAGATGCCTCGTTCCTACTATTACCTTGAAGATGAAAATACCGAACCTCCACATAATGTCAATCAATTATCCATCAATCAGCTCCGTTACGAGGTCGGAGCGCGACACGGAGACCATGATAATAAAGTCGGAGTGAGAAGATGGTGCAAGAGGTCGTTAATATTTCACCTCCCGGCCGCTCTGCAGCTGATCTGAGGCCTGCACGGCTGTGACAGTCTGTAAAACAAACGCACCCACACTGTCTCCGTGGTAATTTCATGGCCTGTTGATCCTATTTTGGGTCAATTTCACCACAACGATGCAACACAGGCCTGGTGTAATCTGCTGCTGCTGCTGCTGCTGCTGCTGCTGCTGCTCTGAGCGCTCGCATATAAAAGCAAATACAGAGTGTTCTCGTAATAATTATTATTCTTTTACATTTATCAGACCACACACACACACACACACACACACACACGGGGCTTCTGACTCCAGATGGCCGTCGCTCTGGTGGCATTAGAGAAAAAACAAGCAGAAGACAAAGGTGCATAAATATGAATAAAGTCGAGCCGTCAGCGTCTTAATGAGGTCGGTGACTAATGAGCTGCAACGCGGTTGTTTGTCTCTTGGTGACACGCAGCATGTGCACGACTTCATCTAATCCGACTGTATCTATTAGATCCTCATCCCGCCGCCGCTGCTGCTCCCAAACCGCCGCTGATCCGTGGGAAGTCGGTTGATCACGGAGCTTCACCTCCGCCGCTCCGACTGAAACCTGAAGGAATCAGATGTGGGTCGTTATGATCTCTGTCAATCAACCAGTTCCTCCTCCAGAGAACTGACACAGATTTGTGTTAATAATCCACAGCATGACGCCTAATATTAATAATAATAATGTTAATGATAATGATAAAGATAATGATAATGAATTAATCTACTGCTGCTCCAGGTTGTGAATCTTGTTGCTGCTGCACCAGGAAAAGTTTATTATTAGAACGACATGTTTGATTAAGTTAAAGCATAAGTGAGTGATATTTTTGTGTTAATATAAGTCTTAAATAGTTATATCTTCCGACAGCAATCACTTACATAGAGTGTTTGGACCGAAACACGGGTCTGTCAGTCACTCTGCTCTGCTCTGAGCCGAGGAGAAAACATTTCTCGTATCCTACAAGTTTTATCCAATGAGGAGAGAGAACGGCATAAAGGGGCAGTCCTCTCTGTGTGTGCAGCCAAGGGATGCGCGTGAATGTGGTGACGTAGGGACGAGGACCAATAGATCCATGACGAGGGCGGGGGCTGCTAACTCCATCGGCCGACAAGACGTTATGGTGCGTTCAAGGAAACTCGTAACTCGTGTTTTTCCGACCTGTGAAGTGGTACCAGTTCGATCTGGTACGAGTTCACGGGTCAGAAGTTACGAGTGGCCGTTATAGTGACTTTCACAGGTAAAACAGGTCGGAAAAACACGAGTGGGTTGCCTGGAACGCTACAAAGTCGTAAGTTGTGACTTGAAGCTGTAACTTACAGTTTCAAAAGCCTGCCTGGAACGCAGCATTAGCCAAAACGACCGGATCGCTTACTTCTGCTTTAAATTTACCTTATAACAAAAACTTTAAAAATATATACAGCTCTGGAAAAAATTAAGAGACCACTCCCAAAATGATCAGCTTCTCTGGTTTTACTATTTATAGGTAGGCTATGTGTTTGAGTAAAATTAAATTTAAAAAGTGTCGTTTTATTCTATCAACTACCGGCAACATTTCTCCCAAAATTGAAATAAAAAATATTGTCATTTAGAGCTTTTATTGGCTGAAATTACTAAACTAGTCTAAATAACAGAAATGTCAAGTCTTTTCAGACCTTGAATAATAATAATAATGCAAAGAAAACATGTTCATATTTATTCCTAAACAACACAGCAAGAATATTTAAGAGTTTATAAACCAGTTTTAGTGGGATAATGTCGATGTTTAATCCCAGCAGTGGTTTTTATAATCTTCCTATGTGGTTCAGGTGATGATCTCATCAGTGTCTCATTAAGTAGAATGAGTTGTGTTTGTGTCTGTATTTAAAAAAGAAAAGAAAAGAAAAGAAAAGAATGAGTGTCATACATGTAAAGATGCTTTCAAGAAACATTTGTGAAACTGGTCTCTTATGTTTTTCCAGAGCTGTATATATTGAGATGTATGTTAACCCCTCGTGTGCCGGGCGTTCAGTCTCGCAGTTAATTGATCAGCAGCAGCATCATTATTTGTTTATTATAATGAAATTAATGTTTAATTTGATGTTTTTACTAAGTTTCATTTTCCCACAATGAAGACAATTAATATATTTCCATTGAACTCATCACGTCTGTTTAATGATGTGTTTGTTTTTCTTGGTGATAATTTCAGTTTTCATTTCCAATTTCCTGTAAAAGAACAAAAAACAAAAACATTTAACATTTTCTGCTGCACAATTATTATTTATCATAATTAATTTCACTTTATTCTGATGATTTTTCCTCATTATTAAGACATGCAGCACAAAATGAGCACATTACATCTATAAACCTCTCCTAACCCTTTTAAGGACTTCCTGTCCACTTCACGTCCACTCATGTGTCCACTTTGGACCTGTGTTGTCATGGTTACAGTAACGATAAGCACACTGACGGTGGTTTTTTCTTGTGCTCAGGGAAAGATTGTGTTGTTTACTGGAAAACATTAAAGTACAGATTAAGAACAAACATGAGCTGAAGAGTCAAGATAATAAAAATAAAGGTTCAGTGGTTCAAAAATAACTTTATTGTCCCTGCAGGGGAAATTGGTTTGTAGCTCGTTTTATGAAAACACACACACACACAAACATTTACAACATAAATACATAAAAGTCCCACAAGATGATCCAGTAAAAGTGTGATTGTGTAACAAGAAATTAAAATCTGCTGCTACAAAGGAAACCTGAAGTATTTTAGTATTTTCTACAGGAAGTTTATACTAACAATACAAAATAATATGAAAGACAAACTGGAAAAATGGCTTAAAGCGGAAGTCAGGTGAATGTTTGTGTTAATATGAGTCTTAAATAGTTATATCTTCCGACAGCAATCACTTCTATAGAGTGTTTGGTCTGAAACACGGGTCTGTCAGTCACTCTGCTCTGCTCTGAGCCCAGGAGAAAACTTTCCTTGTATCCTACAACCTTTATCCAATGAGGAGAGAGAACGGCATAAAGGGGCAGTCCTCTCTGTGTGTGCAGCCATGGGATGCGCCTGAATGTGGTGACGTAGGGACGAGGACCAATAGATCCATGACGAGGGCGAAGTTAGCCAAAACGACCGAATCGCTTACTTCTGCTTTAAAGTAAAATACAACTCAGAGACACAAATAATTAAAAATATAGATAATAATAATCAGAGGAACTTTATTGCCATGGGTACGACCTAAAACTCACAGTTATAGGGTTGTAAACTATTGTTTTAGCCACTTGCAGCAGCTGCAGTTCCTCTCTTTGCCACTAGAGTCAGTCTCCATTGACTCAACATGTTTACAGCCTGATACAGAAACAGACTTGGGGCGTATTCACACCAGGCTTGTTTAGTTCACTAGAAACAAACTTTCAGGTCGGTGTGAATACAAACCACCGAGCTCTGGTCTGGCCGTCTTGGCGCGTCTTTGTCCTTGACGATGTAGAATCAGAAGGTTGTGCAAACGACGTAGCTAAATGCACGTAGAAGAGCTGCGACTGGAAATACCAAATTAAAAGGGCAGTGAGAAACTCATGCATGACCTCCACTGTGTAACTTTTTGTGCGAGATCCTGTCGATAATTTTAATCTAATGAACGACTGAGCGACTGTGGGACAGACTGCTTGTAAAAAATGAAATGCAATGTGAATACAAACTGCACCAAGTACAAACCAAAAAAATCGGAAGTGAACTTTTGGACTTTCCTGGTGTGAATTTGCCCTTCCTGTTTACAACTCACCTGTTTTAATTAACCACTGCAGGTGTGGAGGACTGAGGTGGGCGGGGCCTCTTTGACTGACAGCTGGGTTAAATACTCACTGAACTCTCAGCTCAACACAGGCTCCTCCTCTTTGACCATATTTGGATTAGCTGGGTTAAGTTAAGGGGGCGGAGTCAGATGCTGCCAAGATGGCGGCAGTGCAGCAGCTTCACTCTGAGCTTTATGGTGCCTTCATGTGCTATGGTACAGATGGTATTTACCAGTGCGTTGTGTTCACGTGCTTTTGTTGTTGTACAGAGAAAATAAAGATGGTGGACACAAAACTAAACTACAACGGTATTTTAAAAACTGACACCGAGTGTTAACGCATCATATTACAATTGTCAATGGAACAACACTTTATAAGCTACAAAAACTATCCACTAACAATAGCAACACGTTTAGTAGTGTAGGCTACATTACCATTCACGAATCTTGCGTTGCTCGCCGCCATGTTGAAAAGGTCAAAGGTTATTCTCATCTCGGCAGCTCGGGCATCAAAAAATTCTACGAGCTGCCCAGTGGAAAATACCACATGAGAGGGTGTTCATGTGCACTTTTCAAGTCGCTGGAGTGTATTTTCCACCTGAGCTTTTTTGCTTTAATATCTTGAATTATCTTGTGTTTTTCATGGTGTTTTTTTAGCCTAAAAGTTAAGGGATATGTCAGAAGTCAGTCACCATTTGGATAGGAACTTCATTTGTGATAAGTAACAGTTTACAGTTAAATGGAATAAATATAAATAAATTCAGATGTTACAAGAGAGAAAGGCACACGCACACATTTACAGCAAGATGTTTAGATTAGGTGTCTAGTAGTAGTGGGGAATGTACCCTGAGAAATGTGTTTCTTGTCATCTACCCATCTCTCTGTGGGTCATAGTTTTTGGGGATACTTGACTGTATCTATGTTTAGTTAGCTTTGTCTTTGTCTGACCATCTTGGTCAAACATATCCTTCTGTGGGAGAAGGTGGAGAATTAGAAAACATATATAAGGTTAGAGCTTTAGGCCAAGAGAGAGGGATCTCACATTGGCACCAGAGATGCTCCACGATTCGGCATTTTTCTACACTGTTCTTCTTCTTGTAATAAACTCTTTTTGCAATGCAAGAAAAGACGTGTCGGCGGTGATCCCTTCTTTTCATCAACACACCAATATACCACATCGCCTTTTGGTATTTACCATAATTAGGCTACCATAGCACATGAAGGCACCATTAGAAACCAGTGGGCGGAGCCACACAGAGACGACGTCCATCTTCATCCACAGGTTGTGGGATGTTCAACCGACCAGCACCGACAACCACCATCGATTGATCACTTCCTGTATCCGTCATAATCAACATGAAGTCTACAGCTCTGTTTTCACCTGTCGCTCATCTGATTCCTGGATTAAAGAGACAAAAGAGAAAGAGAAAGAGATATATATATATACATCTGGCGTTCCATCAATCAATCGGTCCTCAATTAAGCAGCACTTCATGATCGATTGATTAATGTGAAATAATGAGGAAGGCTCGCCGCTGCGTGTAAAAGTGACAAATGTGCGGCGCTGCGGCGACTATCATGGACTAATCATAATGGACTAATCCATTAACAGGAATCCAGCAGCAGGGGTTCATTAACCGAGGTAGAGACATGGACAGGCTCAACTTTTATCTCTGCACTCAAGTCTCTTCAGAGACACACATTACTCCTGCCAGCACTGTGTGTTTATGTGTGTGTGTTTCCCCCCATGTGCTCAGTGATGTGTGTTTGTGTACATGTGTTATGTCGTACACATTTAAATGGTAAGTTTTGAAAGAATTAGCAGATGGCTGTGTTCTTAGGGGGAGATTGCCAAGGTTAATGATAATGAAGAATTAACAGGATTGATGTGTAATTAGACTGATGGATGGAGTCACTGGGAGCGCATATTTGTGTGTGTGTGTCTGACTGCACACACACACACACACACTCACACTCACAGAGACACGAGCCGACGCCATTACAGAGCACAATTCCCTGGGGTCTATTACACTCAGCTCATCTTCAGACATGCAACGTGAGTTTAATGTGATGGAGGACACAGTTTAAATGCCACACCATCATCATGTGAGATCGCTTCTCACACCATCGTACACACACACACACACACACACACATATGTGCACGTGCATGTACAAATGGCCCGTGTGCGCTGCTTTGATCGTGCCTATCAAACATGTGAATCATGTACGTAGCTCTCTGCCTCTCACCTCAGTGTGACGACGCCGGTTTAATTCATCATCGATTTTTTTGGGGGGAGAAAGAAAGAAAAAAGAAATAGAAAATAAAAGAATCAAGATGAGTTGGTGATGGAGCCACACACAGACACCTCCAACCAGGACGCCCTCGCTCTTCCTCCTCCTCCTCCTCCTCCTCCTCCTCCTCCTCCTCCTCCTCCTCCTCCTCTGTCTTTATCTGGCTCTAATCTCCTCTGTGCTTTCACCCCTAAATGAAGCAATCTGTACTTGGATAAGGGCCGAGGAGCCGGGATACTGTAATTGGCTTCCCCCTCCTCCGCGTGAACCTGAGATGACTTCCTGGGTGCAGAGTCAGAAACATGCTGCAGCTGCACACACACACACACACACACACACACACACACACACATGCACACACACCGTACGACTTCTCTCTTTAATTGTCCATCAGTGGAAAATGAAATGACACATTATGTTTGTCGTATTTGTCATTTTCTCTGGAACTCATCCACTGTGCATGTTTAATTTTTTATTTTTTTTGGTGCACACTTTTGGGTGACCTACTTTCTCTCTGACACACTGCCACGGTTAAGCTTCTCTGTGGAACTAAAAAATTACTAATACTTCAAAGTTAACACAGAAACTCACAACACTGAGGCACTATAGGTGTAAAACAATTCAAAGGATGCTAAGAATATTAACACATTTGTACATTTGTGCATATAAACAAAAGCGAAATATACAATAAATACAACAGAGTTTACATTAAAAACAACAAAAATGTATATATACAATAAAAACATCATACGAAATATTCAATAAATTCAAGCAACAAACAAAAAATGTACATAAAATGCGACACATTTTACATGAAATGCAACTATATAAAAACTCATCTCTTTTCCTTGGCATTTTAGTTTAGTTTTATATGTCTTCACTCTTGTTTTATTGTTTTATTGCATGTTTTATTGTAGCTACATTACCTGTATCCCATCTAGTTTTATTGCCACCAGTTTTGCTTGTGTGTTTTATTGTACAGCACTTTGGACAACCTGGGTTGTATTTTTAGATGTGCTATATAAATAAATATGTATTGTATTGTATTGTTTATACAAAAAATGAACAGACATTGAACAAAATATACAAAAAAATGACATTAAATACAACAAACATTTACATA
The DNA here is from genome assembly GCF_905171665.1 of Trachurus trachurus. NCBI lineage: Eukaryota > Metazoa > Chordata > Actinopteri > Carangiformes > Carangidae > Trachurus > Trachurus trachurus. Next base: position 2,136,241 of record NC_139911.1, on the reverse strand, counting down.
AACCAACATCATATACAATAAAAATATCATACAATAATATTCATTAAATGCAAAAAACATATATATTTTTATATATATTTTTTATATTTCTTATATATATACTGTATATATTTGTTTTTTAATTTGTTTTTTCATTAAAAAACAAATATAACGTACAAATAGTTCACATGACAATGTCAAGATATACAATAATATACAATAAAAAATGTACATATGGACATTTTATACAACAACATACAAAAATATACATTAAATGCAACAAAAAATGTAAAAATGAAATACCAGAAACATAAAAAAGTATATTTAAAACTTACATATCATACAACAAAACATGCAACAACATTAAATTTACCACTTTAATGTTTCACATGGATTTCCTTACTAGTAAATGAAAGTCTATTAAAGCTGCAATAAAAACGTCCAGTAACATTTAATATGTTGGGACTTATCACCACAGGACGTCCTACATGAGTTAACCTCTAAATCACTCTCTCTATACGTGATGACTGCAGTTGTAAAAATGTACAGTATTCAGCAAACTGCCTCACTTAAAAAATGAGCGCGAGCACATCAACACCCAGAGGAACTCATTTAACACAACTTACAGTGTGTTGAGTCAGCCGCCGAGGTTGGGCTGCAGCGCAGGGTGACCGGAGAAGAATGATAAACTCCCGTACACGGAGAGAAATCCCCCGAGGACGAAGAAGCACCACAAAATAATAAAATAGAATCCTAAATATTGGAAATCAAAACGACGGGTCACATTTTTACTCTCATGGCTGCAAAAAAATAGGACAGAGGATGGTGGAGCTGGACTCTGGATTAGTGAATTCAAATTGTTCTATCTGCTTGTGTAACCATCTGAAAATCTTGGTGTCACCAGTGGGAGGAGACTTCAGAGCTATACGCTACCAGCTAATGGGATTTCTTGGTTTCCCTCATCATCAAACTCATCAAATACACAATCCAACAACTCCACAACGCTCTGGTGGACAAGTTGTGACCTGCACATTCACCACGCTATGAGATAATAACACAACGTTACCACACAGAGTTGTTTTACTGCAAAAACTCAAATTCTTTCCAAGAATATTTGTCTTATTTCTTGTCAAAATGTCTCATTTCTATTCAAAACTAATCTCTTTTCACTTAAAATAAGACTCATCATCTAAAAATTAACTTGTTTTTAGATCATTTTCACTTGTTTCAAACAAATTTTCACTTGAAATAAGTAGAAAAATCTGCCAGTGAAAGCAAGTTTTTTGTGCTTTAATAAGAAAGAAAAACGTGCTCCACTGTCAGATTTTTCTACTTATTTCAAGTGAAAATATGATTGAAATAAGTAAAAAGTGTCTAAAAACAAGCTGCTTTTTATGTGATGAGTCTTATTTTAAGTATAATGAGATTTGTTTTGACTAGAAATGACATTTTGGCTAGAAATAAGACAAATATTCTTGGTAAGATTTTGAGTTTTTGCAGTGTTTAGAGGGAAATACAGAGACTGCTTGATGGAAAAACTGTCCCTGAAGGCAACGCGCATCAGCGGTTTTGCATGAATTTCCCTCTAAAACAACTCTGTGTGGTAACGTTGTGTTATTATCTCATAGCGTGGTGAATGTGCAGCTCACAACTTGTCCACCAGAGCGTTGTGGAGTTGTTGGATTGTGTATTTGATGAGTTTGATGAGGGAAACCAAGAAATCCCATAATGAGCCTCCGTAGCGTAGCTCTGAGCAGCTCACGGCTCTGCTCCGCCGTTCTAAAAACAGCTTGCACCGACAATTAAAGGTAACAAACCTACTGCTATGACTGTAGGGATTATGGCAATGGGCCAATTTGACAAAATGTTGAACTATAGGGTCCCTTCAGGCTGCTGTACTGTACAAACATGGCGGTGCAAGATGGCGACGCTCTCTAAAGCGAGACCCTTGTTATACGTAGATATAAAAGAAGAATTATAAGGCTGCAAAAACCAAACAGATTTTATTTTATAGCGATTATTATACACTTCTACTAATATATTCATGGGTAGTAGATTCAGATTTTGCCAGTAAACCTTGACAGTTACTACACACTGGAGTTTTAAATATGGTTTAGATTTTATATCAAATAATCTTTTCTTTGTAGCTGCGGAGGAATAATGTAAATATCAAGCCACATGATTATTATGAGGACTGGTAGTGAATAATCTTTGAAATCGCATTGGTTTGGTATCGGTCTTGGACTTGGTCTCGCCCCCTCTCGGTCTTGGCATCAACAGGTCCATGAGTTCTGCAGATCTCCTCCTGCTCTTCAAGGTGAATCCAAGATCGAACATAAAAGTGAAACACCCAAGATGTTTCCTGTTTTCTGTTCAAACTATGAATTAAACTTGTAGCTGTAATATAAAAGACCCACCCAGCAAGAAATCCATAGACTAAAGCAGATGTGTCTCAGAATGTGTTCTTGTTGGAGCTCAAGGCTTTTAGGTGTCGCCGAACTGTTCAAACTACTGTAGCTACAATACAGAAAAAAAACATTTCAGGGAGGAAAGTAAAACATTTGGGCTCAGTAGAATTAATAGAGTAATTCATTTTCTATGGAGCAGCTTCAGATTTACATGTTAATGAACTTCCTGCCTCGGGGCACGGCTCCATGATTTCTGGATTTGAAGGAGTTATTAATGTTCCTGCAGCAGTGACGCTTCAATAATGACGCTTTACAGTCATAATACACAAACTAAGTATTTGCAGAGAGTTTGGAACAACAACAATATAACTATTTATACCGTATCCTGTAGTTATATGTGTGCACCTGTTACAGACTCGTAAGACACTGAAGGTCAGATCAATAAACAGGATAATACAATAGATTTATTTATCTGTTGTATGACATGTTTATTCTATTGTATGTTATCTTTGTTGAATTTTATATGTTGCATTCAATGTACATTGTGTCATTTTTAAATGTTTGTTGTAGCCTATCTAAAGCATTGTTTGATGTATTTTTGTACATTATTTTTGAGTATATGACATATGAATTGTTTGTTGTATTTTATGTATATTATGTTCCCTCCCGTATCACAGGATTCTCTGCGTGTCGGTTTTAATTTGCCACCTAGCATGCTAGCTATGGGAACGTTGAGGGAGCGCCTTGTTAGGACGTTGATTGTGTTCAGTTCATTTCATGTCCGAAAGGGCAATTTGGGTTGCAGCTCATAGAATCACATAAAGGTAAAAACATACAACGCAGAGACATATAGTGACATAGAGATGCATCATTATAATTAACAATATAAATATAATATGCACTAATTGTGATCATATAAGAGATAAAATATAAGAAATACCGTTAAAACACTGAATACAAAATCCAAGATAACACTGTTAAGAACATAGTGGTCAAGTAAAGTGCATCAGATAAAGTGCAGTCTCACACAGAGGAGAGCAAAATGATTGGGACAGTACGGTGGCCAGTAGCTACAGACTTAAACAGGTTACAACCAGACATTATTTCGAGGCATTCAGTGCTCGAATGGAGACAGGCACAAAGGAAAGTCTATATCTATATAGTGTTGGGACTGGTTGCTCTTCACTTCCTGTTTGGAGAGATCTCATCTACGTTTGTTGATGCCAGTATGTGGAAATTGGGGGTTACGCTGAAGAATTTTGGACCAACGAGGACTCGACCAAGATCTGGTGGTGACCTGAGCTGAGACTTGGAGGACAACGACCCTCGAGGAACCAGCTGAGACCCTCTGAACCAGACCTGAATCCTCCTCCATCATCTCTGATCCACGTCTTTCCATCCGTCTCTTCACTCCCACTCTCCGGCTTCCCGCCTCCTCTCTCCACTCCGGTCTGAGTGTGAACATGTTATTTCCAGCAGCTTCCTGTCAGACTCTCTGCTTGAGTCTCTGCTCGTCTTCCAGCTAACAGACAGTGTTGTATTTTCCTCTGCCCACCTGTTTTCCCTGCAGCCGCCTCCTTCCTCTCATCTGCCCTTTTGAACCTCCGACAGAGATTCCTCTTCTCTAACACAACATCTCTTTGTCCTTGGCTCTTCAGACATTTTCCAATTTTCATTTTCTTTCTTTTTTTTCCCAGGCAGCTGCTGTGAGAGATCCCGGGTCACACCTGGCTGGGATACTGAAGCAGAGCGGGAAAATGTCCTTCTATATATAGAGGAATGTGTGGACGACATGGGTTTAACCTGCTGCCACCGCGACCTGACTCCAGAGAAGTGAAGTGTGACAAAATCCAGCCTTAATCTCCCCTTTAAATTAAAGGACTCCATACCAACCTGCACACACACACACACACACACACACACACACACACACACACACACACACACACACACATGCAGCAGTGTATGGTCAGAAACCTGATAGCGGTATTTCTTATATCCAGCTTCCTAATATTTTACCTTTTTAGTTATTTTCTGAATTTCCTGAGTTCCTCCAGGTGGTGACAGACTCAGACTAACTAACTGCTGCTCTCTGCTCATGTTTGATTAAACCACTAACAGCCTGATCAACATCCAAATTAGGTTGACAAAAAAAAAAAAAAAAACCAGTAGAGGAAAATATCTGTTGAAATTGGAAGCCGAAGATATTTTAAAAGTCATTCAGGGAAGAGGGATGTGTGAATTTTGTCTCAACATGCAGCTACTACAATGGTTCAAAATATGATATCATATAATATAATATAAAACAAGTAGGGTAGTGATATAGTGTTTTTCAAGGGGCAGTTTTTCATCAACAGTCTCTGTATTTCCCTCTAAAACAACTCTGGTAACGTTGTGTTATTATCTCATAGTGTGGTGAATGTGCAGGTCACAACTTGTCCACCAGAGCGTTGTGGAGTTGTTGGATTGTGTATTTGATGAGTTTGATGAGTTAAAAACCAAGAGATCCCATAATGAGCCTCCGTAGCGTAGCTCTGAGCAGCTCACGGCTCTGTTCTGCCGTTCTAAAAACAGCTTGCACCGACAATTAAAGGTAACGAACCTACTGCTACGACTATAGGGATTATGGCAATGGGCCAATTTGCCAAAATGTTGAACTATCCCTTTAAGGTTCAGCGATATAAGTATAAAGTGGCAATGTAACGAACGTAGCTGCAGCAAACTTTACGACAATCATTGCTCGGCAGCAGCGAAGCATCTCACACCTGGGTTACACAAAGGTCAAGCTCTTCTCCCATTGTCTGACCACTGTCTCTTTATTCCAGCTGCTGTTATCTTTTTTTAGTAAAGACCTGATTATATTTGATCTTTTACCCTTTCTCTTAATGAAACATCTAATGTGATCTGATGTTAGTTCTTTTCCTTCAAAGTGAAGATCGGCCTCGACGATAACAACTGAATTGATTCTGATAATAACATGAGATGTGAAAGTCAGTCGGGGGGGATCAGTGGAGTTATTACAGGAACGTCTGCACGGAAATTCATGGAAAGTCCAGTCTGACATTAGTCGGACCAAACCAAAACCAACACCTTAAAGGGATAGTTCAACATTTTGGCAAATTGGCCCATTGCCATAATCCCTATAGTCATAGCAGTAGGTTCGTTACCTTTAATTGTCGGTGCAAGCTATTTTTAGAACGGCGGAGCAGAGCCGTGAGCTGCTCAGAGCTACGCTACGGAGGCTCATGGATTTCTTGGTTTCCCATCATCAAACTCATCAAATACACAATCCAACAACTCCACAACGCTCTGGTGGACAAGTTGTGACCTGCACATTCACCACACTATGAGATAATAACACAACGTTACCACACAGAGTTGTTTTAGAGGGAAATACAGAGACTGATGATGAAAAACTGTCACTGAAGGCAACGTGCATCAGCGGTTTTGCATGAATTTACCTCTAAAACAACTCTGTGTGGTAACGTTGTGTTATTATCTCATAGCGTGGTGAATGTGCAGCTCACAACTTGTCCACCAGAGCGTTGTGGAGTTGTTGGATTGTGTATTTGATGAGTTTGATGAGGGAAACCAAGAAATCCCATAATGAGCCTCCGTAGCGTAGCTCTGAGCAGCTCACGGCTCTGCTCCGCCGTTCTAAAAATAACTTGCACTGACAATTAAAGGTAACAAACCTACTGCTATAACTATAGGGATTATGGCAATGGGCCAATTTGCCAAAATGTTGAACTATCCCTTTAAAGGGCACGGTGTGATCTCAGAACATTTGAAACAAACCTGTGAATAGATGTTACAGAGAATCTCAATAGGCTACATGTTTAATGTGTGCAGAAAAACAGGAAATATAACAACAGGAGAAGAATGTGTGTGTGAGAGCATGGAGGGAATAAAGAAAGAGCTCATGATAGAGTGTGTGTGCGTGTGTGTGTGTGTGTGTGTGCAGGGCTGTTAGTAACAGGAAGCAGCGTGTTGTTTCTAACACCTAATGACCTGTCTGCAAAATGGGCCCGATCTCCTGAATTATTATCGTCATATAATGCATCAGGACTACTGATATACGCTGCGAGACTCCACACACAATGCATTATGGGAGCGCACGCCACGCCGAGCCCTTATCATTATGCATGTGCAGTGCAGGCAGTAACACAAAAAGGTATCAGATGAGTGTGTTTCCAAGGTTTAGCAACGTCGCTACAACAACACGTCCATTTAGAAAAAATACTTGATAACTCGCGGAGGAGTCGCCGTGTTAAAACGTAATTTCTGGAAATAATTTGTAGCTGAATTGTTCCCATTATCTCCATCAGCTCTAAATAACAGAGATGCACACGGAGCGCCGACCGGCCTCGGCTCTGGAGCGATAGCATGGCCCCCAACCCCCCCCCCCCCTCCCTCTACAGGCTCATCTATATTGCACCTGTCTCCCCTCGGAGCGCCGCGGCAGGAGACATAAAAGCTCCAGCATGTCTGAAACATAATGATGGTGACTAATGATAGCGAGTGGAAGGGTGCAAATGGAAAGCACCCGAAATCTTTAGAGAGTGATGAATGGCTTTATCATGCAAGAGCAGCAGATTTCAGCTGCTGCTGCTGCTGCTGCTGCTGCTGGGGAGTCAGAAAAACAAGGTTCAAGTGTTTTAAAACCTTTTTTGTGCGTCTCAGTCTCTAAACTCAGCTCTTTGCCACAACGACGACGCCGACGACTGATGTCAAAACAAATGTGGAAGTTGCATCTGTTTGAATAAAAAAAAAAAACTCATATCCTTGACATAAATAAGAAAAATCCAAGTTTTTTCTTTTGTTTGTTTGTTTGTCTGGGAGTCGGTTTCAAATATGACAGAACAGCTTATAGCTCAGCTCTGTGAGAAATACACTGCCTTACTTTCTGTGAGTTATATGTTATGATCAATACAACTCTGAATTTGATTGCAAAGCTAGCATCCAGTTAGCTAGTCTACCTCCAAGGAGCTATTAGTGAGTTTTACTATTGCTACATAGCTAGCGTTAGCATTAGCAGCTGTTTACTTACAAGTGTAGAAGAAATGCATCAGATTTCCCACCTTTACTCTCTAACATCTGTCTCCAGATGTGGAGAGTAACATCGATACTAACTCCGCTCTGTCACGGCTTTTCTCCTGCGGAAGTTAGCATGCTAAGCTAGCCGCTAGATGTCCAGTGTTACATCTTCTCCACACTTCTGTTCAGACAACATGAAAAAGGAGGGAACTATGCAAATCGGTCGCATTTTCGCTGTTTTTGACGCGTTTTTTTTTCTTTACAGAGCTCCTCCTTTTGTGAAAACTCACTGCGCCACTCTTGTGTTTGATGATCTGAGGTTGGATGTCCCCTGAGAGTTGTCGTAGCTTTCATTAAAGCAGGATTATGTTGCGTCCCAGTTGTATACTCGCAAGCAGTGGCAAACGGCTAAGAGCTAACAGCCTGTTTGTTTTGGTGCACATGACATGTTTTTGTTGTAAGTTTTTACAACTTTTTACAAAGGTTATATAGTGTTTACATTGAAATTTAACATTTGCAAGTATGAAATTGCCATATTTTCATATTTGTTGTAGCCTATTAATTGTCCATTAATTGTCCACTCATTCTGACTTAAATGTAATGCACCATTGGTTGACAAGCTAATAATTTAGGTTGCAGCAGCTCTGTAAAGTGAGAAGACCTCATGATATAAAACAACAACAAAGCAATTCATCTTTTTTTTTTTTGTGGTAGGCTACAAAAAATTCACCAGAAAACAGGCACTCATATAAATATGAGCTTTAAAAAGCGACAGATTTTTACTCTGTAAGTGTGTAAGAATCCCACTTGACTATTGGAGTTGTGTTTTTTCCCGATGTTTCCGTGGTGGTGAACGGTTAATCACAGAAACCATGGAGCTCCAGGAAGAAGTAGAAGCGCCGGCAGCAGAGGAGAAGAAGAAATAAACACCCCCCCCCCCCCCCCCCCTCTCTAAAACGTTGAACTTTTCTTTTAAGGTTTTTCAGCGGCGTCTCGTCTCGGTGTGACAGAACACATCCGGTTCTGTTGTAATCAAAAGAGTCTTTTAAGGCCTCCAGTCTATTTTCTCACAGCTGCATCCGTAACCACCTTGACTTTGTAATGGGCCGTGAGTGCACAGCAGAAACAGTGGCAGAACGCATCTGATGGAGGACTGCAGCTGCTGCCGCTGCCGCCGCTGACAGGATTTCTCTCCTCCGTTTCATCTATGAAGACATCTTATCTCTCTGAGCCGTTATCAGCTGCAGAAAAGAAAAAACAGACGCAGGGAAACAGAAGTCGAAGCCAAAAGGCAGCGAGATCCTCGTGTTTCCATTAAGAGCTGAGACAGAAGCTCTCAGGAACATTTCCTGGTTGAAATCCCACTTTACCACCAGGACATGCTTCATATGAGGGATTTATGATTATTATAAATAAGGAAATCACAGCTTAAAGACCATTATTTTTCACAACTACCTATTAACAGTCTGTTAAAATAGATTTACAGGCTCTAATGTACTTCTGCACTGCAAAAACTCAAAATATTTCCAAGACTAACTGTCTTATTTCTAGTCAAAATGTCATTTAAAATAAGACTCATCACATTAAAAAGTAGCTTGTTTTTTGACACTTTTTACTTCTTTCAAGCCTATTTTCACTTGAAATAATCTGATAGTGGAGCAAGTTTTTCTTTCTTATTACAAGCACAAAAAAACTTGCTTTCACTGGCAGATTTTTCTATTATTTCAAGTGAAAATTAGTTTGAAACAAGTGAAAATTAGTTTGAAACAAGTGAAAATGATCTGAAAACAAGTTCATTTTTAGATGATGAATCTTATTTTAAGTGGAAAGAGATTAGTTTAGAGTAGAAATGATACATTTTGACAAGAAATAAGACAAATATTCTTGGAAAGATTTTGAGTTTTTGCAGTGTGTATCTAAGACCCCGCCTCCCTGCTCTGATGCTGACCAATCAGAGCCCACTTCCTGTTTTATATGCATTGATGAGTTTTTGTATTTAACTGACTTGATGCACGGTGCACAGCTCAGTGTTTTTGTATTTGTGTTGTGTTTGTGTTGTGTGTCCATCTATGAGGTCACGGTCCAGGTTGCAGGTGGGCGTGGCCAAGCAGCACACTGAGGTCAATATTTCTAGGAAGTAAAACGAGACCTTTAATGGGGTGGAAGTGTTTTTTTGTTTTTTTTATCTTCTTCTGTGATATTCACTTCACTCTTTATTTTATTTCCTCACATCCACTTTTACATCAGTAGTTATTTCAACACCCAGTAGGACAATTCATTTTACAAGCGGTCTTAGAATCCAACTTCAGCCAGCATAATTTTGTTTAAATATATAGCTACTGTATGTAAAAGTAAATCAGAAAATCTAAATTTGAAATAATCCAATTACTTTAGAAAATAATAAACGAACAAAAGAGAATGAAGAAACACTGAATAAACATACAGAATACAAAACAACAAAAATAACACCAATAGCCTATACTGTATGAGAAATAAAATCATATTGTAAATTTCCTTTGCATATATACACTTAATCAGTTCATTATGTCCTGCTGGTGTGGTGTGGAAGTTGTTTTTGTGCTGACAAATGACTTAGTTTGGCCTCTACTCTCATTTTTATTTATTTTAAGTGCACATAAAGAAGGGAAAACAAAAAAAAAACAGAATATTTCCCCTTTAAAATCCAGTGTGAGCTCATTATCCAGCTGCCACAGTGTCTTTAGTTGTAACGTTGTCAGTGCAGCCTGTAAATAATTGTATTTTAGCTTTGTATAATTAATAAAACCAGAGTCGAGTGCTTCACATGAGTGACCTCGAGACTCAGGAATAACTTTAAAAAGAAAAGTTTGTTGTTTTTTTTTTACACGGGGGTGTGTCTCTCTCTCTGACACACACACACACACACACACACACATATTTCAGGTTGTGTGTGTCCATGGAGCATCACAAACGGCTGCAACTGAATCACTTGACGGTTTCACAGAGTAGGAATTTATTGTCTCATCTTGTGTTTACAAGCGCGGTCCCGACGCGGCCCAATAAAACCACAACACGGGTCAAAGTCAGCAATTTTGTAAGTAAAATAGAGGTCGAGCTTCTTCTGTCAAGTTTTCTGCCAAACTCCAGTTTTTTTTTTTTTCCTCTTTGTCTCATAAAACAAAAGTTAAAGTTTACTCTGCTGCAGCTCGGACATTACATCATCATGTACAGTACGGATGTGCACTAGTGTAGAAGTATGAAACCTCGTCTCATAATTTACACCACAGTGCCCTCGGTCCTGAAGGTGAAGCCTGGCCAGGCATTCCTTTAGGCAAATCAATATCCTTTTATTTAGTATAGTGCTCTTGAACGCCCCGCGCTGCCTCCTGTGTGTGTGTGTGTGTAAATATCAATGAGTGTGTTTGTCGCCAGCGCTCCAGTTTGATCCCTGAAAATATTTATCAGAGGGAGCGTTTCACGACACAAGCATGACAAATTGATGTGTCAAAGGAGAATGCATCACCAGGCCGGGCTTTTAATATAATTATTAACTTTGACTCGCCCTCATTTTTCACGGCGCTCGACTCAGCTCGGACCGCGAGAGATGGAAATGGAGACACCGGTGGTTGGTTGGTTGGTTCGGTTTCTTTAACTTTTTCCTCTTGGCTGCACAAACTCTGACACTTGCTGACACTCAGCTGTTACACATGTAGGTGTGTGTTATTGTTTATACTTTTAATAATCCAGTTAGTGTGTCTCTGTGTTCATGAAAATGAAACTGGACCAACAGACGACGACTTTAACGTCCTGGATGGAAAGAAAGAAACAAAGATGTGAGTTAGTTTCACCTGTTGATTCTGATGGAGCTGTTTTGTTCAGGAGCATCAGACTGTTTTTATTTTAATATTTAGTGATAAAGCGTCCGTGCATCAATCTCAAATTAAAACCAGAGTTTCTCCTAAACAAGTGCTGTAAATAATAATCATTATCAAATGTACCTAAAATCTATTTTCTCAGAACATCACACAGCGATGTGACCACGAATAAACAGGATGAACTTTATTCTCACTGTCGTCAGTTTTACGTCTCAGTTTCAGTTTGACGTTCAGTCTTCAGATGTTTCGTCGTCTCATTTTTCATTTTCTGCACCTGTTCACTTTAACAAACCTGTTCACAGTTTGTTTTTGTCGTCTTTGCGATTTTATCCTCATGGATCAACAACAAATTAATCCTAATTATTATCAACTTTGATCTTTTTATGTTTTGTTTTCATACTCTTTCTGTCTTTTTCCTTTTTAATCTTAATCGTTTCATTAATATTAGTTTTTACTTCCCTCCTTTTTAATAGATAAATATGATGTGACCTTTGACCAGATTAAAACTGTTGTCACATCTCTTATTGTCTCTTATGTGTCTTAAATTAAAGTTAAACTCACATTATTCTATGATAATAATGATTATCTCGGGTCTCGGCCGTCGTCAGCCTTCACATTTTTTAGTTCAGATTTTATAACCAACACCATCAGCACCGTCCCTGAACGTACGGAGAGACCCAGGAGATGGGATTAAGATCGAAATCTGTCCTCTGGTGGAGAATGTACCCAATACAAAGATATTGATTTGCCTAAACGAACACTTGGTCGAACCTTCAGGAGGATAAAGAGCAGACGACAGCAGAGAGAAGGAGAGAAGGAGGGAGAGTTTCAAGTCAAATAACGAAGAAGAGGAATAAGAAGAAGTGAGCAGAGAGGAAAGCTCCATGTCTTGGAGTCGGAGTGGGAGTGGGAGCAGTCGGGTCTGCTGGGGCAATTGTCAGAGCAGAAATTGGAGCGTGTGCCTGTGTGTGATGGATGTTTCCCGGTTTGACTGCTGAACGTCAGCGCGCGGTGACAGCTCTGCAGACAGCAGCTTCGCCTCTTTGCCTCGCAGACTGACACCAAACCCTGATGTTAAATTCATGCTTCACACAGATGGAAAAAATGAAATAAAATAAAAAAAATAAGAAAATCCCTCCTAACAAAGGAGCGGATCTATTCTGCACTGGGAGGAAAAATCAATTAGCACTGAGGGGGGAAACTCCACCGACTCTGGACGGATGGATTTTATATAAAAATAATGATTTATATTCCTGAAGCTGCAGTCGTAAGTGTTTGTGTTGCACATTCACTGAGTCTCAGAGACAAAGTGAAGTCTGAACATTTCCATAAAGTCTGAGTTTTATTCAGCAGTGGATCCTCATGATGATGATGATGAAGATGATGATGATGATGATGATGTTAGTGAGGTCGGACTGGGGAACAGGTCTGGACCGGTTTTTGGCCCGAGGGCTGCACACTGAGGAGCCAACCATCTCGTCCAATCAGGTCTCATCTTACATGTCACCGTCAGGTCACAGTCATTGGCTGTTTCTGAAACCGCCAACTAACAAACTGACTACACAATCAGTTAGTATGAACAACATGCTGGATGTGGGATTCAGTGTGACGCTCCAGCAGACTGATGCCGTTTCTGAAACAGTATATAGTATAGAGTATACAGATATCCCAGAATACATTCGCGCCAACCAACAGCGGTAGTGGTAAAGTGGCTATAAGCTGTTTTAATTCCCGCTATAGTTCTGTTAATACGTCGCTTCTTAAAGTAACTGTTTAGATCCCAACATGTGGTCAGTTGGTCAGTTTATCCAAATATCCTGTTTGGACATTTGCTTCAATGTTTTCAGAGATGTGAAAGAAGAGCCACCTGTGGGACCAGTGGACCGACCGGGAGCAGCGGATCATCTTGGAGGTGATTGGCCGGTCAACCTCCGTCATCATCCCGGGGGAGAAAGCGATTGAAGTTACCTGCAGCTCTTTCTGGCTGATATAATTCCTAAAAAACAAAAGCAAAATGTTTAACATTGCAATGACGATAAATAAGCAGATATTCAGGTTGTTGCATATTAACCATACAATTCTTGTGTCTTTCTGAAAACGACTCAATACTCTGTAGTACACACACCAGGCCTATGGTGGCGCTGTAACACTGCCACACTAATAGACCACAAACAGAGAAGAAGAAGAGTGGGTTGATTTACAGGCCGTTAATTACGTGATAATGTGAAGAAATAGTCTAGAAAGTACGCTCAATTTCATAGTTTTGGGGAAAGGCCTGAATTTTTCTCCACCAAGTCGTTTCAATTGACCGTTATTTCTAGACATTATGACACAATTAACTGTTTTTCTTGACATTATCACGTCATTAACGGCCTGTAAATTAAAGGGTTTACCGAAGAGTGGCCGTTGTAGTTACGTTACGTTATGTTACGTTACGTTACGTTACGTTATGTTACATCAGCAGATTTACTTAAAAATATGGTCTAAAATGAGGATTTCTCTGTGGAGGATTCAGGAGGTTCAATCAGCAGCCGTTATCTGTTTGTGCAAAACTCACGACGTTCATTCATATTTTTAACTCTTTTATTGTAGAAATTCTATTGACATAAATGTTAAATTGAAAGTTTCTGACCTGAGCACCTTCACTCTGCTTCGTCATTTCCTTAATCTGCTCTTTGTTATGAACCGAACCACAGGAGTGACTCACTTTTATATGAAAAACCTCCTTGATAATAAAGTCAAGTCTTTTTTATACAGCAGATGTATAAGTGCAATAATAACGATATAAATAACTAACTGTATTTCTCTCCTGCTGATATGAATCCTGACAAAAGCTTTAGTGATTACGTCAACGACACGTATCAACCTCAGATCTGTTGAGTGAAAGAACAAACACAAGTCAAAGTATTTTTATTAATATTCTTTGTAATAATAAGTTAATTTTGTATTGAAAAATCTCTCTGAGTTGAAGGACTTCAGCTTTCTTTCCTCCAGTTATGAACCAAACTCAGAAGTGAATCAGAATGTGATGAAGTCAAAGTATCTTCTTCTTCTTGTTGTCTTTATTCCCTCGTTACCTTGAAGCTCATCGTGTCTTCACCTGTTAATAAAACAAGAAACAATAGAAACGGACCTGAGGGGGTTTGTGCGACAGTAACACAACAGTGTGAGTGTGTGACACAACGACAGCATTATTCAGCGTCGGGGTCGGTGTCTTCATCCAGTGTGTGGTTTAACAACGATTCACTGACGAGCCTCAAAACATCGGAGACACTGTGGAAGGACTGAGTGACAGTAATGCACACAAATACACACACAGTATACACACACGCACACATTCATTCATTCAAGGTTGCTAGGTGACAGTAATGGCTTGTAATGGAAAGTTGTGTAACTACGGCTGCAGAGAGGACGTGTTGTCACCTGTGTGACTGTGACGGACTGTCAGCCGCACACACACACACATAGAGACACACACACAGGAGGTGTGTTGATGTGATGCTGTCAGCAGAGGAGTGTGTGTGTGTGTGTGTAAGGAGGGATAACTGCTGCGTTCCAGAGGAGGCCTCAGTCTCGTCCATGTTCTTCTCATCTGCTCCTTCTCTCCTGAGGAAAAACCACAGTGATGACAAAGCATCTTTATTTAAACAGCACAGTTCATCCAAGGAAACTCAATGTGCTTTACATTCAGATTCAGATTCAGATTCAGATTCAGAAAACCTTTATTGTCCCGTGCACATAACAGTGGAAATTTTTCTTAAACGTGTGCATACGTGCGCATAAAAGAAACATAAAAACACAGTTAAAGCAGAAGTAAGCGATCCGGTCGTTTTGGCTAATGCTGCGTTCCAGGCAGGCTTTTGAAACCGTAAATTACAGCTTCAAGTCACAACTTACGACTTTGTAGCGTTCCAGGCAACCCACTCGTGTTTTTCCGACCTGTTTTACCTGTGAAAGTCACTATAACGGCCACTCGTAACTTCTGACCCGTGAACTCGTACCAGATCGAACTGGTACGACTTCACAGGTCGGAAAAACACAAGTTACGGGTTGCCTTGAACGCACCATAACGTCTTGTCAGCCGATGGAGTTAGCAGCCCCCGCCCTCGTCATGGATCTATTGGTCCTCGTCCCTACGTCACCACATTCACGCGCATCCCTTGGCTGCACACACAGAGAGGACTGCCCCTTTATGCCGTTCTCTCTCCTCATTGGATAAAGGTTGTAGGATACAAGGAAAGTTTTCTCCTCGGCTCAGAGCAGAGCAGAGTGACTGACAGACCCGTGTTTCAGACCAAACACTCTATAGAAGTGATTGCTGTCGGAAGATACAACTATTTAAGACTTATATTAACACAAAAATATCGCTTACTTCTGCTTTAAACATAACATAAAACAAACAACAGATACATAATGACACAAGTAAAAACAGAATAAAAACCTCAAAAGAACATTAAAAGATTTCATAGTGAATTATTGATGATGTTGATGGCGGATGTGATGAATGATTTTTCCCTTCAGCTTGTCCTTGCTAAAGGGAGCCTGTAGCGACGGCCTGAGGGAAGAAGTTGGAAAGAGTTGTGGAGTGGGTGAGAGGGGTCGTGTAAGACAAAAACATTTTTCATAAAGACAAAACATTTTAAAAGAACAGCATAAAAACAAACTATTTCTTAAAATATATTTAAAAAAAATGTAAACATTAAACAGAGTTAAAAGCACCAGCAGCACAGTGATGGAAGTGAAACATGTGGAACATCTGGAGCTGAGACTGTGTTTGGTCCAGAGCAGAAAGTGTGAGGTTTATTCTAATGTTCAGTAACAGGAGATTATTGTGAGTGTTTGATTTTCCTCTACTAGTTACTGTGTTGGATCAAGTGACTCGACTGAGAAACAGTGAGGAGAACAAGATCAAGTGCATTTTTTTAATGACACATTCATATATGACATTACATATCTGAAAAAAACTGATGTGTTTTCAATTTTTATCATGAAAACTCTTTTTTATGCATGTTACTGAAAAAAAAACCCAGAAAATACACTGACGTCATGTGTGTGACCATGAGATTTTACAGCTTAGTTGTTTCCTTTAATTTCATCGTTAGTTTATTTAACTCACCTTCTGTGTCCAGTCTCTCCATTTGGCTCCATTTCCCTGGTGTCCCTGAACTACACACCTCACATTACCTTACGTGTGACTAAAACAACTAATAGAACATGTGGCATCATCATTTTACATCTGACACATAAAATACAAAAATAGGCTATAATTACTGCAGAAGACGGTTAGCCCCGCCCACATCCCATCCCAAAGATCACAACAACACATGTGCACAACACACAAGGCTACTCAACAATGAAATATTGTATTGATATAGCCTACTTTTGTTTTATTGGAAAGCAAAGCAGGTGCAGATCAACATACTGTACAGTATGTCTGTCACTGCAGACAAGAAAACACATACACACATGCATAGATACCAAGACATTAACCAAGAAATAAATAACAGAAACAACAGCAAGAAATGAATAAATAACGACAATTAATATACATATAAACACATGTACACACATATATACTGTATGTACGTACAACTCCAACCATTAGTCAAAATTCATATCATTACTGTGTACAATTGAGTACTGTGCTCTATATTTTATTTGCTCTAGTCTTTTGCCTTTCCTGTTTGTGTAGTGTATGACCATTAGTATTTTATTTATTGTATTGTTTTTATTCCTTGTGGTGTAGTGTACTGGTAATTGTATTTTATTTATTTATTTATTAGGGACCACGGATGTAAATTAGCGGCTCGGCTACAATCCGGTATATTTACTACAGTATCCCAGTGTTCATCAATATGCACTGTCCCTACTCAAATAAAATATTTATTACTATTATTATTATTATAATTGACAGACATGTATTAATATACTCTTCTGAGACACAGACGTAGCAGGAAACCTGTCATGTTCAATTGGAATTGGAAAAAAAACAGCTTTACTCAATATTAACACTAAACATAGTTGTCTTTCCTAAAAAACAGGAATCTGAGCAGTTTTTGAGTATCATTGTCTTTACATAATTTGTTGTATGTCACTGTACGTCAAATTGACTGTCACTTTGTTGAATGTCATTGCTATATGTTAGGCCTACTGTCTATATTCTTCTTTTCTATTGTGTCACTGTTGTTATATGTGCTTTTATTGTCTATATTTTAATGTTATACTCCCCCTCTCCCTTGCCCCTTACACTGCAAAAAATAAAAAAAAAAAAAAAAATAAAATAAGACTCATCACATTTAAAAAGTAGCTTGTTTTTAGACACTTTTTACTTCTTTCAAGCAGATTTTCACTTGAAATAAGTAGAAAAATCTGACAGTGGAGCAAGTTTTTCTTTCTTATTACAAGCACAAAAAACTTACTTTCACTGGCAGATTTTTCTACTGAAAATTTGTTTGAAACAAGTGCAAATGATCTAAAAACAAGTTAATTTTTAGGTGACGAGTCTTATTTTAAGTGGAAAGAGATTAGTTTTGACTAGAAATGAGACATTTTGACAAGAAATAAGACAAATATTCTTTGAAAGATTTTGAGTTTTTGCAGTGTGAGGAGGTCTTTCATACCAGGCCATCACCCTAATAAGAATGTATTCTTAGCTATTCTTGCCTGGTTAAATAAAGGTTTACTACTACTAACTAACCGGACGTGTTGTTTCTCTTTCTGAACGTCGTCACTGAGCTTCGGCAGAAAATAGAAACTCACCGTCAGAAAAAAAAAAGTGAGATAAGCAGGACTCACACAGAAATAGTATCTCATAAATCTAAAGCCACTTTCTGGGGATCTCCAGTCCGACTCCCCGAGGGACCATCGGGACGGAGAATAGTTTCACTTTCCTCAGAGATCACCGGGTCAATAAATCTAAGTGCTAATGTAATGGAGGGATCATCAGGGGAAACAGCAGAGAGGCAGGAATTAAAGTGCTGCCTCCTCCAACGAGCGGCGTAATAACTAAATTGAGCATCAGAACAAGTGAAACCAGTCAGAGGGGGAGGGGGGGGGTCCACTTTATGTCCATCAGAAAATCAATAACGCTGCAATTTCCAATCACATGTCTCTTCCCCTTCTCTTCTCATCATCATCATCATCATCCCATCTCATCGTACTCTGCTCGTCGCCGGGGGAAACGTGTTGTTTGTCTGAGTGGACGAAGACGAAGCTCGTTAGAAACCATCATTTATCATTTATTAGTCGTTCAACATGTAACAGACTAGTCAGTGTTCAAATAGAAAGATAACACAGACATAACACAACTTGTATTTAAAAAAAACTTTCATGTAAAAGTTAAAGGGATAGTTTAGAACATTTTTGGCAAATTGGCCCATTGCCATAATCCCTATAGTCATAGCAGTAGGTTCGTTACCTTTATAATTGTCGGTGCAAGCTATTTTTAGAACGGTGGAGCAGAGCCGTGAGCTGCTCAGAGCTACACTACGGAGGCTCATTATGGGATTTCTCGGTTTTCCTTCATCAAACTCATCAAATACACAATCCAACAACTCCACAACGCTCTGGTGGACAAGTTGTGAGCTGCACATTCACCACGCTATGAGATAATAACACAACGTTACCACACAGAGTTGTTTTAGAGGGAAATACAGAGACTGTTGATGAAAAACTGTCCCTGAAGGCAACACGCATCAGTGGTTTTGCATGAATTTCCCTCTAAAACAACTCATCTCATGAATTCAAATTCAAATTTGTGTCCTTGTTTTATGCATTATGACCTTTGTGTCCTTGTTTTGTGTATTTCTATGGCCTGAGGACTACAGTACAGTTGATACCCTTTGGCTACACAATGTCCATTAATGTGCACTGTCCTCTAAGTAAAATAAATAAATACATAAATAGAAATTTGAGGAGAGTTTTGGTGACTTTGCGACTACGTCATACGCACGCCGGTTTACAAACCAGTCAGTGTTGAGTGCAGCTGAAGCCTCTTCCCTTATTCTCACCGTGCTTCACACCAGCTCTGACCTCCACACTGAGACTCTTCAACAAGTGTCCTGGTCGTTGACTCGTGTAGTTAACATGCTGCATGATCGTTGCACTCTGCTTTGTGTTGGAGTTATTGTTGCATGATGATCGAGCCTGTAGCAGCGCACAACACCACACATCAATAATGTATTAATGTATCATCAGAGGCTGAGACTGAAGCAGCAGCTGTGTGGCCGACACACACTGCAGGGTTACACATGGAGCTGGACCGACGATTGGTTTTAGACGAGCTCTTCACAAAGTTGTGTTACTGTAAAATGGTAAAATATTCTAATTATGATAAAGTACAGTCAATAGTTTGTTATTAAAAAACTAATTAAAACCTGGTCCAGATGTGACTGACAGTGAAGAGAGACTAATAATGAATGATTATTATTATTATCATCATTATTATTATCACAACTACCAGTTTTCAATAATCAGCACAGAAGATTTGACACTTTAGCTTCAGTCTGTTGCTGTCGGAGCATTTCTACGGTGGCCCACACAGGTCAACACAGATGTAAAAGCTACTTACACTGATGCAAAACCCAAAACTCTTCTTTTTTTTTGCACAGAAAACTTCATAAAACAAATTATTAAAATGAAAAAAAAGCAAAAGGCACAAATTTAATGCAACAGATTGTAGCTTTTGCATTTCTGGTGTCCCCCTCAGGCCACCATACATTTGTTCCCAATATAAAGGGGAAATAAGTAGGATATTAGATATTATTGTCCATTCTTACCATAATTTGCAGCTTAATTCACTTTAAACAAGAAAGTTTCCTCATTTTGACAACGGACTGTAGATTTATTTTTGTCACATCACAAAACCAATGTTGAAAAAAAAAGAGAGAAAAAAAGGTCTGTCTCATTACCACGGCAGCAGATTGAGACTGTGTCGAAACTGTGACCTCATCCCTCAGAGAACGACACAGATCCTCCGAGTTAAAGTTTGTTCTGTTCAACATGTTTTAAGTTTTCACACTGAAACCTTCTGAGCAAAGCTTCGTCCCGTTTTATAAACTTAACACAAACAAAACTTCCCGTGACCTCGCTGATGTCTCATCTTCATCTTCATCTTCATGTCTGTAGTAAACGCCCTCATATCCAGCGACACCGCGTTTAAAAGAAGCACGAATCCTCTGACCCCCTCACTCACCCACACGAGGACGAGTGTGAAGCCTCGAGTCTTAATGAGACACTCGGCTCCACGGTCTCGGTGTCACAGTTTCACTGTTTCTCTCCCTTTTTTCACTCGACGCTTCGTCGTTCAAGTTGCTCTCGTGGACGTCGAGAGCTCGTGAACACGACGGCTGAGTGGAGGTGGAGAGAGAGAGAGAGATGAAGCGCTCCTCTTGTCCTACGGAGGCCTGGAAGAGCCAAAATGGAGAGTATTTAAAAATCAACACATGTTCTGTCCTGTCGACCTCTGATCTTTGAGCTGCCGTCTCAGTCTGAACCTCCTTCACAGAGTCTTTGAGCTTTTTCTGGACAAGATTTGCGACTGGTTTTGGTTCATGAATAATAAAGTATCATTTACATAAAGCTGCATTTTATTAAACCTCAGACTTTCCTGACTGGAGCAGGAGAAATGACCTGGCCAGTTGAGCTCAGGTTTTTGTTCTTTGTCACTTTAACTTCCATTGTGTGTCTGTTTCCTGTTTTATTTGTGCACTTACCCTGTGTCTCATTTCAGGTCACTTTACTTCCTGTCCTCGCGCCCAAATGTGTTCCACCTGTGTCTCATTGTCCTCATCTTAACCCCTCCCGTGCCACTCAGCGGCTGCCAGTCGCTCTTCGTACTTTGTGTCAAGTTTTCCAGCCTTCGTATTTCTAGTGTTTGCCTCCTGTGTGTTTTGACCTTGTTGGACTGATTTCTGTTACTGGACCCTGAGCTGTAATAGAGTGTTTTACTCCAACACCTTGTGCAGCAGAGTCGTACATTTGAGTCCCTTTTTTTTGTGAACCCAGTCTGACATGAGGTGCATTTTGTTATTAAGATTTTAAATTGATTACTTTTTAACCTGCAGTCAAGACAGCAGCTAAGTTCTTCTATCCATCCATCTGTGCATTTTACTCCGGTTGTTGTTCTTCTTCAAGCTACAAAGATTGTTCCAAACATTTCTCTCTCCACCAACGTCCTCCAGCTCTCAGATCTCATTTGTCCAGGTCAAAGGCAACTGAATTGAGTCAGATTATCATGATTATTATGCATTAATTAATTAATTTCACAACACTATGAATGTGTAAAAACTAATTATAGTCAAAATATATTTACATTTCTAATCATATACACAAAATATTTTAAGTATCTATTAATATAGGACCGATTGTGGAAAATGTTTGAATTATTTCAGTGATTATTTGTCATCTATAGCTACCAAACTTTTACATCTATTTTAACCTTTTTAATTTATTTTTTTCAACTGGCACGCTAACATTTTCCTACCAATTCAATGTTACGTTGATCCTTACGTAGCTGATCTGCCGATATAGTTCCAACATGATCTTTTTTATTTAAGATTGTTGATTATTAATCAAGGTTTTCAAGGTTTCAAGGTTTGTTTTATTTTACAAATCATTTTAAAATACAAAATACAAATTCAATTCACAATATACAGTAGACCTGATCTTGTAAAAAGGGTAACCCCAGAAGCTTCTGTAGCTTATGAACGGGGGCCCAGAGAATCGTGAAAACAAGAAATCCTGACATCCTACTGGTCTTTTGTCTGAGTGGCTTCAGAAGCTCTTAGATCAGATCGGAGCTCTGGTCGTTCTCCATGGTTCCTCCTCCAGGTTTTGCATGGTGACCTCTGACCTCTGCTCTTCAGCTCCATGATGAAGTTGTGGATGTTTTTTTTCTCTCTGGGACATTAAATCTAAATCTGTTCCCTTCACTTCTCTCTGCTCGGGACCAAACCAAACCGTGTCCTCAGGTGGAGCTTCTGCTGCTAATGGACCTGGACCATGAAGCTTTAAATAGCTGCTGCTGCTGTCGGTCTCTGTGGCCGGGAACTCATTATGTGTCCAAACATCTTCTTTTTTTTCTTTTTTTTGCTGAGCTCAGTTGGCGCTCAGGAGTCTCCACTTTCCCCCCGAGATGTTGTTGTATCGGGAGGTGATGGAGTGCAGCTCCGCCTGCCAAAACCTCCGTCCGTCCACGTCCGATGACTCACAGCAGCTCCGTTAATCTCCTCTTCCTCCTCCTCTTCATCCTCCTCGACTCACCATCCTTTACATTTATTTAGAAAATTAAAAATCCTCCATGGATCTTTGACAAAAATCTCTTCTACATCTATTTATTTCATGCTACTTCAATTCTCACTTAGTTACAGTCTCCTTAAGTGTCTGGGGGGTAAAAAAAAATCCACCTAAAGTGTTCAAATCGCGCTTGAAATTAATTTCCAAACCCCTGTGTTTCCACTTGGTTTAGCTTTTGTTGCTGCGCTAAATAAAATATCAGTAAATAGCAGAGATAAATCACCTGCTGGGTAATAAGAGCGGCTTCCTGCTGCTGGAGTATCTCAGCCTGCACCTTGAGCTGAGGGGCAGCAAGAGATCAGCCCACATTAAAATCCAGCAGGTAAAGCAGCCGAGTCAATAAGAGCAGATTAAAGCACAAGTTCCAACACACAAACACAGTGTGTACATGAAACCCACACAGACACACACACACAGACACACACACACACACACACACACACACACACACACACACACACACACACACACACACACACACACACACACACACACACACACAGACACACACACACACAGATACACACACACACACACAGATACACACACACAGACACACACACACATATCGCTGAGTTGCAAAAGGCAGCAAACAAACATGTTGCCTCAGGCTGTTTTCCACTTTCTCAGCTTGTTTCCATGCAACTGCCTCGTTTTTTTTTGTTTTTTTCTTTGAACAAAATATTTTCTTCACAGTTTGGAGCCGTCTCGTTCATTCAGCAACGTAAATTGCAGTATCTCTACTTTATTTTTTCTTATAATAATGTAATTTCTTTCTTTCTATAGTTTGCACATGGGGCATTTAGGGGAAATCGGTACATTGTAGCATCAACTGATAATCTATCTATCTATCTATCTATCTATCTATCTATCTATCTATCTATCTATCTATCTATCTATCTATCTATCTATCTATCTATCTATCTATCTATCTATCTATCTATCTATCTATCTATCACAGTTTGCACATGGGGCATTTAGAAAACATCTAGCATCAATGTGATGCCTTCAAGGAACATTTGTAAATTGCAGTATCTCTACTTTATTTTTTCTTATAATAATGTAGTTTCTTTCTGTCTTTCTTTCTTTCTTTCTTTCTTTCTTTCTTTCTTTCTTTCTATAGTTTGCACATGGGGCCTTTAGGGACATCCGTAAATTGTAGCATCAACTGATAATCTGCATGTGACACTTTAAGGGATTGGTTATAAACTTGCATGTGAGGCATTTAGGGTGCATCTGTAAATCGTAGTATCAAGTCTGTCTGTCTGTCTGTCTATCTATCTATCTATCTATCTATCTATCTATCTATCTATCTATCTATCTATCTATCTATCTATCTATCTATCTATCTATCTATCTATCTATCTATCTATCTATCTATCTATCTACCTACCTCTGCACTCATTTATTCAACACCAGCTTCTTATTCCTGCCTTCCTTTTCCTCTGAGGTGAAGGTTTATGTTGAAGTGTTTTTAAAGCGAATTTTAACTCGCAGTGTTTTCTTGCTCAATGTGAGAATTTTTTTGTTTTGTTTTGTTTAAATGTCAGAGAAACCACTTAAGAAATCAAAGGTTGCCATTCAGGTTTCTAAAAAATGTTCCTCCACTGAGCTTTACGTAAAACATTAAATTACCACCGACGAAGGTAAAATATTATTTGTATTTACAGTAAATAAAAAAAATCAGTTTTTAGTTCAGTTGAATTCACTTCGAGTCTTTTCAGGTCAGTTTCTTTAAATAAAAGTAATGAGACGCTGATCAATATTTTAATATGTTTGATTCTTGAAAGTTTAACAACACACACACACACACATGCAGCCGTTATTACAGTAATGAATGTGCAAACACTTTTCAACCAAAATAAAAGGCTGAAAAATCCATTAAATAGTTCGTCCTCACTTTTTATTGCTGTTGGAATAAAAATGCAGCTTCTTCTTTATTTTACAACAAATCAATTAAATTTGAAGGAAAACAGATTTTTATTATTAATTTCAACTCATTTGTGAGAGAGAGCGTTCATTAGAGTTTGTTTCTGTTTTGTGTGAACATAGTTTGTGAAGCTTTAATTCAACGAAGCAGAACATCAACACATAAACACATCACTGTACATTAACTCCCCTGTCTTTAATTTTCAATCAATCAAAATTTAAATTATAGAGAACTTTTTTTTGCAAAGACATGCAACACAAAGTGCTACTGCTATATAAACAATACAATAAGTAATAAACGCTTTAATTCACATGCCATTAATTACGTGATAATGTCAAGAAATAGCCAAGAAATAAACGGCCATTTTCATAGTAATGTCATGTTTTTCATAAAGGCAAAAGATTACACATGCTTTTCAAGCTTTGAATTTTTTGGGAAAAGTCAGAATTTTTCTCCACCAAGTCCTTGTAATTTTATTTCTGGCCTTTTCCTACGCAATTAATCGCTATTTCTTGGCTATTTCTTGACATTTTGACACAATTAATTGTTATTTCTTGTCTATTTCTTGACATTATCACATACTCAACGGCCCGTAAATTAAAGGGTTACCTACAATACCTACAGAAATATGAGACACAAGGTATGAAAATTAAAATATAATCGCAGTCAAGACTAAAAGTAATAAGGATAATCAATACTGCAGCGTAAAGTAGAGCTTTAAAAGCCTCAATCGAAATGAGTTTCTCAAGTTTCAGTGAGTCCTGTCATTTATTCCAGCGGTGCGGTGCTACAGTAACAGGTGAAGGCGGTTCTTTCCTTTCCTTCAGTCGCTCCTCTGAAGGAAGAAGCTCCTGAACTGAGCAGCAGCTTCTGTGTCGAGGTGGAGATGAAGCAGCAGGAGTCAACGAGTCTATGAGAGGGTGAATCACACACATGTTCACTTGGCTTCGTCTCCATCACGAGGGGCTTTCCCCTGAACATACGATTTACTGATCTCCTTTCTTCTCCTCTTTCTTTCTTTCTTTTTTTCACGGCACCTGTTGTTTCTGCTCTGAGGCGAAAGGCTGAATGAGCAGATGGAGGAAGGAGCTGATGATGATGATGAGTCTGTAGCAGAGAGAGGGATAGAGAGAGTAGGACACGTGCAGATCTGCAAGTCAAATAAGAAAAGCAAACGGTTGTAAATAATTAAAGAGGGAAACAGAGAGCGATGATGCGATGATGCCCACTCTGAGTGGAAGTTCTTCTCCACAGGCTCCTCAGTGTTTGTCAGAGCCAAGGCTTTGAAATAATAATAAAACCCTCTCCGGCTGATAAAAGAGACAGAGAGTAAGAGATGAGCAGGAAGAGCTTCAGCTGCGATGCCAACGCCGCCGCTTTTGGTCATTAGCATTTGTTAATATATACAGATTGCAGGAAAAAAGCATTATGGGAGCCTTGGAAAGCCTTCCTCCTCCTCTTCTTCTTTCTGTGTTGCACTCTTCTATTTTATTTTTTTCTCTCTCGACCTGCTCTCCTCTGCTTTCCAATCCCTTTCCTTTGCTCCACGCTGCTGGAGAGCTTGATGAAAGAACATCTGTTTCCCTCTGGGAAGTCCTCCATGAGCAGCGCAGCAGAGAAACTGCCCCGTTGCTTAGACAGTGAATAAAACCCAGAGCAGACACAGACACACACAGGTGTCAACAATGCAGCTCGGCGCTGTTCGCCGCGGAGTCGTGGGTGTTCTGCAGAGTTTCCCTCTGAAATCTGACTCAGGAAGAAACAGACTGGAGATAATTCAAACCAAAGATCTGAAGTCGACTTGGACTCAGCGATCGAGTCAGAAGTTTTCATTTCAACTCTCTCAGGTCGAGTTCTTGAAGCTGCATTAAAGCTTTAATCCGTGCATGTATTTTTACATCAAAATCCATGTATTTCCTCTTCCTGCAAAATGATTTCAAACTTCTTTTTCTTTTTCTTTCTTACTTTTTTTATTTTTTGGATGACTCATCCTGTTTTTAACTTTGCATCCAATTAAAACAGTTTCTGGACTTCTAAACTGTAAATCCTGCCTCCGAGCTGTTTCTCTAACTCCAACTCCAACAAACATCATCTCTGTTTTTACCGTGTGAAGTCGGTAGGTGGAGGTGAGAAGTGACCAACAGGACAAATCCCTCTCTTTGCTTCCTGTCTGACCTCGGCTTCAGGACGTCCCATCACAGTGGATCATTGAGTCAAAGATCCTCTACTATGACAAGATGACTCACTACAAGCTGCACCAATGATATGAAATGATACAGCTACACTTCCTGTCTCCTAGAGTGGGCGTGGTCACCCGTCCCTCCACCTCGTGTTGTGAACATGTGTGTGGATTTATAAAAATTGTCAGTAGAGGAAAGTGATGTATTTGTATTTTCTTATGATGACATTAAATATTTACACAGCTAACAGTCAGATACAACATTATAAAAAAATGTCCATTTTCATGTCAAACTGTTCAGAAGAGATTTGTCTTGTGAAAAATTAGTCCGATATTTACTTGAGTGCCTTTGGAGCGAAAGAATCGACCATAATCTGAGCTCACATTCACTTCTCCCATTGGAGTCAATAGACTCAAGACCTGCTGCTGCTGCTGGTCTCCTAAAGGGGGCGGAGTCATGGGCTGCTGGTCTCCTAAAGGGGGCGGAGTCATGGGCTGCTGGTCTCCTAAAGGGGGCGGAGTCACGGTCTGCTGGTCTCCTAAAGGGGGCGGAGTCACAGTCTGCTGGTCTCTTAAAGGGGGCGGAGTCATAGTCTGCTGGTCTCCTAAAGGGGGCGGAGTCATGGTCTGCTGGTCTCCTAAAGGGGGCGGAGTCACAGTCTGCTGGTCTCCTAAAGGGGGCGGAGTCATGGAGAAACCCACGGGACACAGAGACAGGAAACTGACTCGTAGCAGTGTTATGATAGGCTTTATGCACAGCTCCACTACTTCCTGAACTTAAACAAGCTCCTTTATTGCTTTAGCTTGTTTAAGTTCAGGAAGTAGTGGAGCTGTGCATAAAGCCTATTGAGTCCAAGCTCTGCTCTGCTCTGATGAACCTCTGCAGCTTCTCTCAGCTCCAGACTGATACGACATCAAGGGCCCTAGTTTCGTCGACCAGGTGAAGTCTAACGTCAGCGCAGCTTCGCCACGCCAACGGGGTGTGGCCCAGGTCCATTTCGCAAGATTCGTGGGCCGCGCAGTCAGACTTACGCCAGCGCTATCCCTCCCCTCGTCCCTCCCACCGGCGCAAACGGCAAAGAGGGAGGAGAGAGGGCGGAAGGGAGACAGGAGGAGGAGAGAAAGGCGTGGAGTGGGTTTGACACAGCCGAGTCAGATCTTCACCAATCAAAGGAGCTCCTCTCCTCACCTTTAACTGCACGGCGGGTGATGCGCGCTGCAAGTTTGTCATTTTATACTTTGACATGGACGGAGGAAACAGCGACGCCAGAGGCCGAACCTCTCCCCGGAGGAAACAGCTGTTTCCCCGGAGGTCCGAGCTCAGAGTGACCAACAATGAGTTTACTAATAATAATACAAATATCCTTAATCAGGTTTGATCTGATACACTGAGAACCCCTGCCCAATAGTATAAGAAACAACAACTAATAAACTAATAAAGAAACTCACATTTATTCAAACCCTGTGCAAGATGATGAGACAAAGATAAACAAACACCATGCGTAACGGATGAAATCCGCGTAAAGGACGCTCTCTCTCTCCCTCTCTCTCTCTCTCTCTCTCTCTCTGTCCGTCTCTTTTTTTCTCTTTTTTTCTGTGATAGAGAGTATACTGTAGTAGGCTATATACTGACTATCTGATACCGAGGCAGTGGTGGTGGACTAAGAGAGATGAAGATTTGTGTTTTGTTTTTCATTACGGCTGCCTGATGCGGTCGCTGGCGTTTATAAATTAATAAGTAAATAAATAAATAAATAAAGCGATCATCACAAGGGCAGAGTGGTATCTCAACACGGCAGCGACATGCAGTCATCCACCCTCAGTCCTGCTTTTGGGACATCCGCAGCTGCTTTTCAGTGCCAGTTCGTCCCTGCTGTGTTAATTCAGGTGGAGTTTCCATTACGCGTGCCACAGCCTTTGATCTCTGCTTTGATCTGACGTCAGATGTGACGGGACAATCTATATAGATATAAATTCACGTGTTGATTCCATTAGTTGCATTAAATAGTGGTTATTGTGGATATTTATTGCATTGAAATGTGTCTGGAACTGTGGAGATCTGCCTGTGAGGTCTTGGTGACGTGTGTGCACTGCAGGTCAGTCAGCCAAACTTGCACTGCACCTGCTGCGCTCCGCGCTGCGCTGAGACTAGACCTGGTTGGAGGTGGCGAGCTTTCAGCGCAACTTCGGCGGGACATTTTCGGACGAAACTTCCACTGCACCAAGCTGAATCTGTGACGCCTCCCCCTGCTGCGCGGCCACGCCTATCTCAGCGCAGCGCGATCTGCCAATCTTCCAATCTGACTTTGCGCTAGGCTGCGCTGGTCGAAACTTGCATTAGACCGGCTGCGCTACCTTGCGCCACCTGCGCTGCGCCAGCAAACTAGGGCCCCTAGTCCCTAAACTCATCTCTGTGGAAAAGTCGGTGCAGCCACAAAAACAAAGGTCATAGTGAAAATAAAATCTAATTCATCTGAGATCTTAAAAACTGCTCAGATCCAATCACAGTAACTCATCATAATCATCAAACCATCGCTCCCACACCTTCAGGTCTGTCTGCCAGTCCAGGTCCAGGTCTTGGAGCCAGGAAGCTGCGGTATGGATGGTCCTCCCGCCTGTAAAGCAGCTTTATATTTTCCCCGTCCGTCACACAGATGCTCCATCTCCACTTCCTCTTGTGTGGTAATTGCGTGTCTTCCTCTGGGGCGATGCAGCTCTTTCCTGTCCATGAAGAGAAACTCATTACTGAGAGAGAACAACAATCAGACCCCTGCAAACCCGTCCTGCAGGCCGCTCGGCATCAGCAGGGAAAACACACTCACACTGTATCCCATAATAACTCTGTGTGTTAGTGTGGTTAGTTGTGTTACTGCGCAAAGATACGAATCATCAGCTGCACAAGGAAATTGGTGTTTTAGGCTCTGAATGAAAACAGGTGTAAAAAGCATCAGAGGAGTGTGAGGATGAAGAAAAATATGGTTTTAACACACAAGCTGCACACACACGTTGTCGTTTTTGTTTGATTTAATCAACTTTTTGGGCTTTTTGAAGCTGCTCCACTGATGTTACTGTCGTTGTTCTGGGTCTGTTATCTAGAAACAACATTTGTGCATCAAGGCCTAAATCTACGGTGGCCCTGAAGGCTCGACAATGAGTACACAAAAAGACAGAAACGTGCATCAAACTCGGAAATCAACTTCATCAGTTTGACAAAAACTCCCAACGCAACAGGAAGTGTTTCTGGAGGATAAAGCGTGGGACCGGTCTGGGGCCTTTAGTTACAGCTTCCTGTTAGTGTGTTTGACAATAAGCTGAGTGTGTTTGGTTTATTACAACGTCAATATCACATGATTCACATGGTATTAAAGGGATAGTTCACCCAAAATTGAAATTTCACTCATTCTCCTCCCCCTCATGTGGACTAAGGGCTGGGAGAAGTTTCAGAGTCCTCTTCTCGAAGCTCCTCTTCCCAGTTCGTCCAAATTTGACGAACTGGGAAGAGGAGCTTCGAGAAGCTTCCACTACAAACAAGCTTGAAATATAGACTTATTTAATTTTTTTCGGGACAATTTCGCATTTCGGGGCTTCAATACAAGACGGACATTACATAAGAGCAGCATGGAGGTATTTGGATGTTTTTTGGTGTGTCTTTTTGTTACAAAGACAGTTGGTATCCATTTGCAACCGTTATATGGACATGCACTGCTACGCCGAGACCCCCTGTAACTCAGAGAAGCCACGGAGGACTCTGAAACTTCTCCCAGCCCTTAGTCCACATGAGGGGGAGAAATTTCAATTTTGGGTGCTCTATCCCTTTAATCATATCGATCATATTAGCTTAATTAGCATTAGCCTTTAGTCTGAATTTGAAAACACGTTGATGTTGTTTTGATTCAACAGTTGTTGTGCAGCTCACCGTCATTTTACTGCTTCAAACCGTCACATCACCAAGCAGCAAGAAACAAAACCAGTAGCCATTTAAATAATTAATTAAATAATTACTATCACTTCTCGTTTTGAATGAATATTTGGAGCAGCTCGTACCAGACACACAGGAGTAAAGTCAGTAAAAGCCGTGGCCTCAGAAACGCCACCACACATCACAGTAAATGGGATTTTTTTTTCTTTCTTTTCCAGTTTCCAGTTCATTGTAGAATCCGCGCCTCCAATCTGTGCATCTTAGCATTTAAAATCCATTTTACACAGTCAGAGGAACCATTTTGTGTCACTTTGACTTTGCTGTGATATTATATTTAAATGAAACTGGAAGTGTGATTTAATGAGATTTTTTTTTCTTTTTTTTTTTTTTCCCCGCCGCGGCCTGAAGGCAGCTCAGCTATATGATTTGAAAGGGTGTGTGTGGACCTTTAATATCCTCTGTACGGTACAAATGGGAAATAATTCTGCACAGAGTCACGAAGACGTATAAACAATGGGACAGTGAGCGGTGGGCTCGCAGGCAGCAGATGGATTATGGGATGCAGCTCGAGTATATAGGCGCTGCTGCTTTCTTTACTTTATTATTCACACCAGATGTAGCTGTGCATAGAGAAACTGGATCAAACACCGAGGTGTTGACTTTGACAGAGTACAGTCTGAACAACTGAAGGTGTGTTCGCCTTCAAAAACAAAACAAAAATCTCAGTTATTGTGGAAATAAATGGAATAAGATTATAAAACGCTGACAACACAAACTTTGTGGAGATCTTCCTCCTTTTTATTATGTTGTTCACATTTCAGGCCTCTTTGCATATCTTTTTTGCTTTGCCACAGTTAATTATTTAGACCCTCAGAATGTAATTCGAGCTGACAGCAAAGTGAGAACCACATTAATTCACTTTGGCAGATGAGCATCTCACAGCTCGACACAAACACAGACAGACAGAAGCTTTTTCCTACCACAATAAAAGCTCCTCTTCAGTCTGGATAGATGTTTGGATAAAGTGAGAGTCCACAGGAACAGGAGGTGAAGTGATTGTACTTCTGTGTAAAATCATAATTATGTCTCTTTGAAATGGTAAAATCCTTCTGTGGGAGAGAAACAAACCGGTTTGATCTCCCTGAGAGGCAGAAGGAAAGATTTTTTTTTGGTTTGTTTTTGGTTTGTCTCCTTCTGCACACAGCGAACAAACCTCTGCAGAGGTCAGAGAGCTGAGGGGTCAGAGGTCAAAGTGTAGGACTTGACCTTTAAACTGTGTGTGGTAGCCTACAACTTTAAAACAACTTCTGTCAGATATTTTGCTGTTAGATATCTGAACTCTGTGTGTTTGAAGAGTTCACACACGGTGAGTTGTGTTCGCCCATCAACCGCCATCTTGGCTCTGATCTTGTCTTCTGGAAACCCTTAACAACAACAAAACCATGTGGACTGAAATGCAATGAAAAAGCATATGCTTACCTCTCAGTTCATTTGTTGAAACCCCACACACACAAACTATCCATAGCCCTTTTCCTATATTCTTACATTGCTATCTGGATTTGAATGTTTCCATGTCCTTTAGTTGAGTCGTTTTCCTTTTTTTCTGCTTTCCTCTTTATTCACGGCCAAAATTCACTGGTTGCATCAAACATAGAGAAATAAAACACAGACAGAGCACAGATACAATCAGATAGACCTGTTACATACAGTTTATTTACAGTTTCCTTCATCAGAAAAAAACCTGAAAGTCCTGAAACAGTGTTAGCTCTACATTAGCATGCATGATAAGATGTTGGAAATGAAACATCATCATTGTCTTTAAAGAGCATGTTGGTGTTAGCATTTAAGTCAATTCATTGCAGAACCTAAGCAGCTACAGTCACTACAGCAGTCAGTCCTGTGCAGTGTTTTCTTCCCTAACCTTGAGCTTTGAGTCACGGTGCATACAAACATTAGTCACACATCAGCTGCAACAAGTGAACAAACAGTGTTTGACAAACACATGAAACAGAAACCTGCTGCAAATTAAGAAACAACACAAATTGAACAAATACAAAAGAAATGTGTCATGTAAACAATGAAGTGGAGTTTCCTCTGTTTTTCTGCATTTTTCTGTGTTTGTTTCTACATTTTTTCTGTATTTTCATTGTTTTGCTGTTTAATTGTTTTGTCTTCCTGCAGAACATTTCTGTTGCATTAGTTTTTATCTTCAGTAACATTTTAAAATTTGCAGCCGCAGTAAACAGAAGAGCACAAATGAACTGTAAAGTCACAGGTAACGTCGAACTCTGTGTTGGCTTCATGAGCCAGTGAAACCTGCGGCTGCTCTCAGAGCAGTGATGCTGAACGCTGCATGTAAATGTAAATCAGAAACAGTGGATTTGTCACCGATCTGTGCTGGTGTTGGTGCATTAAGATAAAAACGTATTAATCCCTAAAACGACATTCAGTCTGTGTCGTTCCCTTTGTTACAGAATATTTTGTCAACCTTTTTTTCTACGGTGTATCATTCTTGTGCGTCTGAGGAGTTTGTCTTGCTAATTCCTCGGCTCACGGCTCCACTCCCGCTGATGTATTATTATGAATGGGCCGTGCATAATGCCGTGGAATCAATCCCCGTCTCGTGCATGTTTTCCACTGAATACACATAGATCTCCGCGCCCGTTTGAAAAGGCTCCTGTCGCAGGTAATCAATACAAAACCATGTTTGTTCCAGCTCATGTCTGAGCCCTTACAACAGAAAGCAGGAGCCGTCTTTGTCTCTGGGAGAGGTGAGCATTGTGTGCGATCCGCTGACTAAGCTCCATCTGCAAAAAGAAAGAAAAAAAAAAGAGAGAAAAGGAACGTGAAAGGAAACCAATGGAGTGAAAGCTCTGGAAACTTTATGCAAACCAGCGCTTCGCTTTGTTGGATCTGAATTGAGCCGTTGATAAACAGAGGCTGTGAGTGGACGTCCTGTCTGGTCGAAGAGAAACTCGTCAAACTTTTTAAATCAATGGGATCATCATCATCATCATCATCTGCAGCAGAGTTCACACCTGTCAATATTTGCATCTGTATCTGGATTGAAGGGATAGTTCAACATTTTGGCAAATTGGCCCATCACCATAATCCCTATAGTCATAGCAGTAGGTTCATTACCTTTAATTGTCGGTGCAAGCTGTTTTTTAGAACAGCGGAGCAGAGCCGTGAGCTGCTCAGAGCTACGTTACGGAGGCTCATGGGATTTCTTGGTTTCCCTCATCAAACTCATCAAATACACAATCCAACAACTCCACAACGCTCTGGTGGACAAGTTGTGAGCTGCACATTCACCACGCTATGAGATAATAACACAACGTTACAAGGCGGAGATGTTTTCGCATGAATTTGCATGAATTCCCCTCTAAAAAAACTCTGTGTGGTAACGTTCTGTTATTATCTCATAGTGTGGTGAATGTTTAGGTCACAACTTGTCCACCAGAGCGTTGTGGAGTTGTTGGATTGTGTATTTGATGAGTTTGATGAGGGAAACCAAGAAATCCCATGAGCCTCCGTAGCGTAGCTCTGAGCAGCTCACGGCTCTGCTCCGCCGTTCTAAAAATAGCTTGCACCGACAATTAAAGGTAACAAACCTACTGCTATGACTATAGGGATTATGGCAATGGGCCAATTTGCCAAAAATGTTGAACTATCCCTTTAAGAAGAAGAAGAAGCAACATGGCTGCTGTTTGTGTTTTTCTCGAGTATTGACGCCTGGAGTCACCTGTAATGAAACACAATAAGAACGTAACGGATTTACATTTCCCATCATTGTGTCTCCTCTGGGTTTGATTTTTTTTTTATCACACTTTGAGCCGCATGACGTTTCAAATGAGTGAGCCGAGGTGACCGTACAAATCAAATCAACATATGCAGCTCGCTGTGTATTAAATATTAACTCAAGTCAAGTCTGTGCGAGCAGCTGCTCAGAGAAACGGAGGGAAAGCACTTTGAGCTGCACCTTCCCCTTCGAGTCAATTAAACTCTGTTTCTTTTTGACTCTGTTCTCATAGAAACGTCCGACAGTCACAGCACACATGGCTTTTATTCAAAGACGCATGTTCGCTACGACCTCCCATAACCCCCCCACCCCCACCCTACACTTACTGGCTTTGTGCTACAAAAGCAAAGTGGGACAAAGACTGATGTTGGTACTGTTCTGCAAAATAAAATAAAAATGAGGCTCAAGTTTGAGGTCAGAAAACACAAAAAGATGCTGTTTCCATCTTGTTTACCAGGAGCAGATTCCTGCAGCTCGTCATCCATTAGCACTGGTTCCCTAAAACCAAACCTCCGAACATGCAGGAGATGATTTTTGCTACCGAGCTGTAAATGCATTTAATTGTGTTATTATCATAGTGAATGTGGGAGCTACAGCTCAGACACCTGACAAATGATTTAATGATTCTCTGTCAATGGATCAATTAAAATCAAATGGATCCTGTTGAGTCGACTGATGAATTATGTCACATTAATTTCCAGAGATGTTTTCATCTCTCTCTCTCTCTGAGGTGACGTCTGTGTATCGATGCGCTGACGAAGGCCCGCTGCCTCCAATCAGCAGATCAATATGATTGTGTGTGTGATGATATGTTTTCTTCTTTAAACGAACCTTCTAAAGGTAAATTATAGATAATGCACATACTTATGCTGTAACTGTTGTTGTGTAGAGCTCTATTTTGTATAAATGGTGAATGTTGAGGCCTTTATACAGTGAGTGGACGCCAGTTTGTGTGTTCATCAATGCTGCAGACATGTAAAAAGTGGAAATTCAGGTAAAAGACACAACATGAATCTCTCATAGTTCACAAACTGACTATATTTCCATGTAAAGCAGACAGTTAGTAACTCCAACATCCATTTACAGTCATGTAAAGTCTAATAAAATGTCTTTTAGCTAAGCTTTGGTCTCCACCACCCTGATATATATAAATATCTGGCTCTTTATTTGATGAATGTTAAGATAGCTTCTCTCTTTCATTCAGATTGACTTTCAATTAAAATTTGACAGAGATTTTTATTTTATTGGATTATTTTGAAAAGTAGATTTGTGTTTGGACTGGTTCAGATCCCACACTGATCTTATTTGGCTTTAGTCTGTGGTTTTTCCTCCGGTGGTGTTCCCCAGGGCTCCATCCTCGGCCCCCTCCTGTTCTGTATATACAAGCTGCATATTGGGCCTTTGAATCCATATGTTTTGTACAATGTGCAAATATACTGTGGCTGAAATCCTGTGCTAATGTCCCCAAACACTCTCCATGAAAAAAGAAACAAGAATTATTTCATCCCGGTGTCTGTAGATGTAAAAACCTGCAGTTGGAAACCGCTTTCTGTCTGTGACCTCACGTTTAAATAGAATAAAGTTGCATAGGTGAAAGAGTCGTGTTTGATCAGCTGAGGAACATCTTAAATCTGTTCCCTCTCAACCTTTTTTTATCCGTAAGGTCAAACACCCTTTGATTTCACCTCCGTCAGATTATTGTCATTCACTGTACAGAACTTCTATCGCCTTCAGCCTGTTCAGCTTCAGCATATTAACAAACATTAGAGGATGGCTCAGCTCCCGACAGTGACTTTGCTGAGTTATTGCTGCCCTGCAGGCCACAGAGCAGCCTCACATCCTCAGGCTGGACTCTTCTGGCTGGAGACTAAAGGAGGTTTTTTTTTGCATCTTTTGCCCCTCAGCCCTGGGACTCCCTCTGAAGATCTGAGAGTTGCAGCATCAGTAGCATCTTTTCAATCGCATCTCCAAACTTAAGGAAAAAAAAAAGCCTTTCTGTAACTGGTGGCACAGGATTTTTTAATTATTTTTTTTCAAAGATGAGTGTTTATAATTCATCTTATTGGAGGACAGGTTGTTAAGTTAAGAGCAGAGAGAGGAGACGAAACCAAACCGTCCTAATTTCCTGTTTGTTTATAGCGTTTCTAGTGGGTTTTTTTGCAGCTGATCGTTAAGCTGCTCAGGTGAGTCTCCAGTTCGTCATCGGGGGGGTTCAGGTCCAGGTTCAGGTTCAGCCGAGCCGATCGAAGCAGAAACGAGACCGAACTTCCCTCTTCTCAGTCCTCCCCAAAGTAAAACACGGTGACACTGTCCAAACTTTATACAGTGTGTTATTATTGCTTTGTCGAATAAACACACACACACTGACTCACCCTCCCTCCACCTGCCTCCATCGTCCTTACGCAGCACTTTGTTTGTTGTCTCCTTCTCCTTTTCATTCCATGTGAAAATGGCACTACAGGAAGGACATGGGAAAACTAATGAGACTATCAATTGCTGTTTTTTTTTTCTGCCGCAATGCAGAGAGAGACACGGTGTGATTACGGAGGAGGAGGGTGGGATGGAGGAGTCGGGACGGAGAGAGGTATACAGGATGTTGTTGTTGTGTCCAGCAGGGATCTGGACTATGGCCGGTTGCTGGTGGTAATGGTGCTGTAGTTGTAATTATATTTGGCGTGAGGAGGTGGCCGAGGGGCTCCGGTAATGTAGCGTTGGGGGGGGGGGGGGGGAGGGGGACCAACCTCATCAGGCTTTCACCACATGGCCTGACAGTTTCATTAAAGCCCAGCCATCCTCGTCTGCCAGCACAAGTCCAAAGTATTTATAAAATAAATCTTTAAGCCTCCCCTCCATCCCCCCGACTGCCTCCTCACTTTGTCTATATGCATATAGGCTGCATCGCTGCTTTCTGGCTAATCGATGAAGAAGGCAAAACAGCTCATTCCATCTTGTCTTATCTTGTCTCATTGCATTGCATCAAATCGTATCATATCGTATCATATCGCATTGCATTGCATCGCATTGCATTGTATCGCATTGCATTGTATCGCATTGCATCGTATCGCATTGCATCGTATCGCATTGCATTGTATGGGGGGCGACCGCCATTCCGAAGGACCGCCATTCCGACGGTCTGCCAGTCCGAAAATTCCCGAAGGTCCGTCATTTCGAACTTCCCGAGGGGCCGCCGTTCCGAATGTGTTTTATTTTGAAAATTGACCGGATTCTCTCGTGGTTTGACTTCCTGCCCGGCTTGACACGACGCGCCGCGGGGACAGCGCCCGACCGGCCCCTCCCCCTCCGCCTCCAAAGTTTCACCCAGGTGTGAGTCTGATGCATTACATCCATGGTCTGATGCAGCCGCGGCACTCCTGCTGAAAATAAATGTCCTTGCTCTGTGCTTTGGTTAGGTTTAGGCAATGTAGAAAGGAGTTGGTTAAGTTTAGTAAAAAGGTTAGGTAGAGGCCAATAAAATCGCAGTTAATATGTATCTCCCCCGGGAGTCGAACCCTGATCCACCGCGTCAAAAGCAGATGCTCTGACCACTACGCTACCACCGCAATTAGGCTTGTTCACTCCGTGCCGTATACCATTCAAGATTTTTTCAGGTTCGGAATGGCACCCTTTCTTTCAGGTTCGTAATGGCACCCTTTTCCCATAAATAATTAAGGGTCGGCATTCCGACAAATTAAAGTAAACGTTCGGAGTGGCGGCCCTTCGGAATGGCACCCTGGAACCGCATTGTATCGCATTGCATTGCATCGTATCGCATTGCATTGCATCGTATCGTATCGCATCGCATCGCATTGCATCGTATCATATCGCATTGCATCGTATCGCATTGCATCGTATCGCATTGCATCGCATCGTATCGCATCGCATCGCATCGTATCGCATTGCATTGCATCGCATCGTATCGCATTGCATCGTATCGCATCGCATCGTATCGCATTGCATTGCATCGCATTGCATCGCATCGTATCGCATTGAATCGTATCGTATCGCATCGTATCGCATTGCATCGCATCGCATTGCATCGCATCGTATCGCATTGCATCGTATCGTATCGTATCGCATCGTATCGTATCGTATCGCATTGCATCGCATCGTATCGCATTGCATCGTATCGTATCGCATCGCATTGCATCGTATCGTATCTCATCGTATCACATTGCATCGTATCGCATCGTATCGCATTGCATCGCATCGCATCGCATTGCATCGTATCGTATCGCATCGTATCGCATTGCATTGCATCGTATCGCATCGTATCGCATTGAATCGTATCGTATCGTATCGCATCGTATCGCATTGCATCGCATCACAT
This sequence comes from Trachurus trachurus, assembly GCF_905171665.1. NCBI lineage: Eukaryota > Metazoa > Chordata > Actinopteri > Carangiformes > Carangidae > Trachurus > Trachurus trachurus. Next base: position 2,097,511 of record NC_139911.1, on the reverse strand, counting down.
TGCATCGCATCGTATCGCATTGCATCGCATCGCATCGCATCGTATCGTATCGCATTGCATCGCATCGTATCGCATTGCATCGTATCGTATCGCATCGCATTGCATCGTATCGTATCTCATCGTATCACATTGCATCGTATCGCATCGTATCGCATTGCATCGTATCGCATTGCATCGCATCGCATCGCATTGCATCGTATCGCATCGCATTGCATCGTATCGTATCATACCGTATCTCATCCCATCTTATCTTGTCTCATCGCATTGTATCGTATCACATTGTATTGTATCACATTGTATCGTATCACATTGCATCGTATCACATTGCATTGCATCGCATCGTATCGTATCGTGACTCATCTTATCTTATCTTGTCTCATCAAAAAGAAACAATAAATGATTATTATTATTTCATCCGGTAATGTAGCGTTGGGGGGGGGACCAACCTCATCAGGCTTTCACATGGCCTGACAGTTTCATTAAAGCCCAGCCATCCCCGTCTGCCAGCACAAGTCCAAAGTATTTATAAAATAAATCTTTAAGCCTCCCCCCCGTCCCCCCGACTGCCTCCTCACTTTGTCTATATGCATATAGGCTGCATCGCTGCTTTCTGGCTAATCGATGAAGAAGGCAAAACAGCTTTCTTTCTGTCTCCACCTATCTCCCTCATTAGTGTTTAGGTCTCTTTTAATTCCAGCCCCTTATCTATCAGTGTAATGGTTAGAGCTGCCATCGATTCTCTCTTTATGTATTGCCCCCGACTCCCCCACCCGCCCCCCAACCCCCGCCGTCGGGCCGGGGCAGAGAAAGAAAGTGATGGTCGCACTTTAAGCTTCAGGACGAGAGGTGGAGGAGGTGGAGGAGGTGGAGGAGGAGGGAGGAGGGGGGGGGGGGGGGGGGTTGTGTTTATTCATTTTAAAGCAGCATCAGTGAAGTGTCAGAAATGTCTCTCCATGTCACTGAGAGAGGGAGAGAGAGAGAGAGAGAGAGAGAGAGAGAGAGAGAGAGAGAGAGAGAGAGAGAGAGAGAGAGAGAGAGAGAGAGGAGCTTCAGGTGGATGTGAGCCAGGTGATCAACTATTTATACTATTTATTTTAGGAGGAGGGGGAGGAGAAAGAAGAGGAGAAGGAAGAGAACGAGGAGGAAGAAGAGGAGGAAAAAGAGGAGAAGGAGGAGGAAGAGTAGAAAAAGAAGAGGAGGAGGAAGAGAACGAAGAGGAAGAAGAGGAGGAGGAAGAGGAGAAGGAGGAGGAGGAGGAAAGAGAGGAGGAAGAGGAGAAGGAGGAAGAAGAGGAGGGGGAAGAGGAGGAGGAAAAAGAAGAAGAGGAGAAGGAAGAGGAGGAGGAAAAAGAAGAAGAGGAGGAAAAAGAGGAAGAAGAGGAGGAGGAGGAGGAGGGGGAAGAGGAGGATGAGGAAGAGGAAGGGGAGGAGGAAGAAGAGGAGGAAAAAGAAAAGGAGGAGGAAGAGAACGAGGAGGAGGAAGAGGAGGAGGAGGAAGAAGAGGAGGAAAAAGAGGAGAAGGAGGAGGAGGGAAAAGAGGAGGAGGAGGAGAAGGAAGAAGAGGAGGAGAAGGAGGAGGAGGAAGAGGAGGAAAAAGAGGAGAAGGAGGAGGAAGAGTAGAAAAAGAAGAGGAGGAGGAAGAGAACGAAGAGGAAGAAGAGGAGGAGGAAGAGGAGAAGGAGGAGGAGGAGGAAAGAGAGGAGGAAGAGGAGAAGGAGGAAGAAGAGGAGGGGGAAGAGGAGGAGGAAAAAGAAGAAGAGGAGAAGGAAGAGGAGGAGGAAAAAGAAGAAGAGGAGGAAAAAGAGGAAGAAGAGGAGGAGGAGGAGGAGGGGGAAGAGGAGGATGAGGAAGAGGAAGGGGAGGAGGAAGAAGAGGAGGAAAAAGAAGAGGAGGAGGAAGAGAACGAGGAGGAGGAAGAGGAGGAGGAGGAAGAAGAGGAGGAAAAAGAGGAGAAGGAGGAGGAGGGAAAAGAGGAGGAGGAGGAGGAAGAAGAAGAGGAGGAGAAGGAAGAAGAGGAGGAGAAGGAGGAGGAGGAAGAGGAGGAAAAAGAGGAGAAGGAGGAGGAAGAGTAGAAAAAGAAGAGGAGGAGGAAGAGAACGAAGAGGAAGAAGAGGAGGAAAAAGAGGAGAAGGAGGAGGAAGAGTAGAAAAAGAAGAGGAGGAGGAAGAGAACGAAGAGGAAGAAGAGGAGGGGGAAGAGGAGGAGGAAAAAGAAGAAGAGGAGAAAGAAGAGGAGGAGGAAAAAGAAGAAGAGGAGGAAAAAGAGGAAGAAGAGGAGGAGGAGGAGGAGGGGGAAGAGGAGGATGAGGAAGAGGAAGGGGAGGAGGAAGAAGAGGAGGAGGAAGAGAACGAGGAGGAGGAAGAGGAGGAGGAGGAAGAAGAGGAGGAAAAAGAGGAGAAGGAGGAGGAGGGAAAAGAGGAGGAGGAGGAGGAAGAAGAAGAGGAGGAGAAGGAAGAAGAGGAGGAGAAGGAGGAGGAGGAGGAGGAAAAAGAAGAAGAGGAGGAGGAAAAAGAAGAGGAGGAGGAAGAGAACAAGGAGAAAAAAGAGGAGAAGGAAGAGGAAGAGAGGAGGAGGAGGAAAAAGAGGAGGAGGAGGAAGAGAACAAGGAGGAGGAAGAGGAGGAGGAGGAAGAAGAGGAGGAAAAAGAGGAAGAAGAGGAGGAAAAAGAGGAAGAAGAGGAGGAGGAGGAGGAGGAGGAAAGAGAGGAGGAAGAGGAGAAGGAGGAAGAAGAGGAGGGGGAAGAGGAGGAGGAAAAAGAAGAAGAGGAGGAAAAAGAGGAAGAAGAGGAGGAGGAGGAGGGGGAAGAGGAGGATGAGGAAGAGGAAGGGGAGGAGGAAGAAGAGGAGGAAAAAGAAGAGGAGGAGGAAGAGAACGAGGAGGAGGAAGAGGAGGAGGAGGAAGAAGAGGAGGAAAAAGAGGAGAAGGAGGAGGAGGGAAAAGAGGAGGAGGAGGAGAAGGAAGAAGAGGAGGAGAAGGAGGAGGAGGAGGAGGAGGAAAAAGAAGAAGAGGAGGAGGAAAAAGAAGAGGAGGAGGAAGAGAACAAGGAGAAAAAAGAGGAGAAGGAAGAGGAAGAGAGGAGGAGGAGGAAAAAGAGGAGGAGGAGGCAATCAGCTCCTGCTCATCCTTTCACTCTCTCTCTGTGGACACACTTAGATCTGACTCACTTTGAGCACTTGCATCGATCACCGCCTCATACACACACACACACACACACACACACACACACACACACACACACACACACACACACACACACACACACACACACACACACACACACACACACCTCCACCTCTCTTCTGAGTCGAGCGGCTGTCAGATGTTCAGACGCAGCCGTCGCCTCCTGGATGCTGCAGAGTTTCTTGTTTTCATAAAAAAATGACTTTGTGCCTTGAGAGCGATGGAGCCAAAGGCCACTTCACTACACAACCGCAGCAGTGTGTGTGTGTGTGTGTGTGTGTGTGTGTGTGTGTGTGTGTGTGTGTTTGCTCCTTGGCTTCAGGTACAGACCGACTCCTTCAAGGCTCGATCGTATTATACTTTGAAAGGTTCGGTAGGAATCTCTTCCTGGAAAGACGAGGTGAGCAGAACATCTGCAACACAACACAAACACTTGCATCAAGGTCTCTGATCCTCATGGACTTCACACAGGACAGATGTTTACAGACAGAATCAGTTATTATACAGCTGCTCTGTGTTGTACATATGTTCTGTACTTATTTATACTCTCATCTTATTGTATCTGATCTTGTATCTTATCGTATCGTATCCTCATCCTATCTTATCTTTTCTTGTCTCATCGTATCGCATTGTATTGCATCGTATTGCATCGTATCGTATCGCATCGTATCATACCGTATATCATCCCATCTTATCTTATCATGCCTCATCGTATTGCATCGTATCGCATCGCATTGTATTGAATCGCATTGTATCGTATCATATCGTATTGCATCGCATTGCATCGTATCGCATCGCATCACAACGTATTGCATCGTATCGCATTACATCATACCGGATCTCATCCCATCTTATCTTATCTTGTCTCATCATATCGCATCGCATCACATCGTATCGTATCTCAATCCATCTTGTCTCATCGTATCGCATTGCATTGCATTGCATTGCATTGCATTGCATCGCATTGTATCATACCATATCTCATCCCATCTTATCTTATCTTGTCTCATCGTATCGCATTGTATCCTATCGCATTTTATTGTATCGCATCATATTGTATTGCATCACATTGCATCGTATCGCATTGCATCCCATTGCATCGCATTGCATTGCATCACATCGCATCGTATCGCATTGCATTGTATGGCATTGCATCGCATTGCATCGCATTGCATTGTATCGCATTGTATCGCATTGCATCGCATCGTATCGTATCGTATCATACCGTATCTCATCCCATCTTATCTTGTCTCATCGCATTGTATCATATCGTGACGCATCCTATCTCATCTTGTCTTGTCTCATTGTATCGTATCATATCTTATTGTGTTGTATCGTATCTCATCTCATCGTACCTTATCCCTAATAAGCATCCCTGCTTATACAAAACAGGCAGGGAACATAGCAGTAGCATTAATATGTTGTGTTAACATCTCTAAACACACGAAACAGAACACAAACCCAAATCAAAATGCTACTGCTATGTTTCCTGCCTTTTTTGGATAAGCGGGGAACATATAAACCCATTTTTTTAGTAACCATAGAACCCGGGGAACATAGGGATGACCCCATTGTGTTGTACCTCTTATCTTATCTTATCTAACTTATCCTAAATGCTGAAAATATTCAAGAACAACTTGAAACCATCTCATCAAAAATAAACATCCGTGTCATAATGGAGCAGCAGCAGAGATTTGCAGGTTTCCACTCTGTGAACAGGAGAAAAACATTTTTACTTCATTTTCTTTCCTGTGCTGATGATGCTGACGCTGATACTGATGATTCAGGTAATTAACATTACTCACAGTTGCCACAAATAATCAGTACACGAGCAGATTTTTCCGTCACGGGTCTCAAAGCTTTTTAATAAATGTGAGTTATTTTGAGAAGTTATCAGCTTGTTGCACAATAACAACAATCTACCATGTTGTAGTTGTAGAAAAGTGGACGGTGCCGTGATGAAACCAAATGAGTTTCCCTTCAACATTTATTCAGTTTAGTTCATTTATTTAGGTTTGTATTATTCTCTATCATCCATATTTTAAAAACTAACAAGGTTAAATCATGTTCTTTTATATTCATGGTTTGAAAGTTTGAAGTGTTCACATTCAGAATAAAGAACGTATAGATTTAGCATTAGTTGTCGTTGGTGTCCTGTTATCTACACTGCAAAAACAAAAAATCTTTCCAATTTTGTCAAAATGTCTGATTTCTAGTCAAAACTAATCTATTTTCACTTAAAATAAGACTCATCACCTAAAAATTAACTTGTTTTTAGATCATTTTTAATTGTTTCAAACTAATTTTCACTTGAAATAAGTAGAAAAATCTGCCAGTGAAAGCAAGTTTTTTGTGCTTGTAATAAGAGAGAAAGAAGAGAGATTTTTTTTATCTATTTCAAGTGAAAAGGGTATTAAAAACAAGCTACTTTTTAATGTGATGAGTCTTATTTTAAGTATAATGAGATTTTTTTTGACTAGAAATGACATTTTGACTAGAAATAAGACAAATATTCTTGGTAAGATTTTCAGTTTTTGCAGTGTATTACATTAATAACAGTGATGTTATTTCACCTCAGGTGGAGTCACCACTGGCCTCTGCTCCACCAGAGCGCGACCTTGTTAACCAACCTTTTCCTACGACTATAAACCTCTTTTTTTATTGAGTCTATTTCTCAAACAGCAGCAGCTTTATCTCTCCTGACATGCGGCTGAATAGAAAAACAAAATCAAATGACCAGACCTGAAACGGTTTCTGTGTCTATTGAGTCTGGATTCAACTGAGGAGCCGCTCCGCCTGCTGCCTTTGATATCGTCACCGTGCAGCCGCTCCTCATCATCCACGCTGACCCGCCGATCTCTCAGGGATCTGATCTCCCACCTGTCGTAGCGCAACTTATCAGATATAATTGAAGAGGAGCTCCACCTGGTTCCCTCTGGACCCCCCAGGTCTAGATCCACCCCCTCCCCCCATCTCCTCTCTCTTTAATCCACTGAGCTTCCCAAGACTGCTTTTCCCCCCCCTTTTTTTAAGGGATAGTTCAACATTTTGGCAAATTGGCCCATTGCCATAATCCCTATAGTCATAGCAGTAGGTTAGTTACCTTTAATTGTCGGTGCAAGCTGTTTTTAGAACGGCGGAGCAGAGCCGTGAGCTGCTCAGAGCTACGCTACGGAGGCTCATTATGGGATTTCTTGGTTTCCCTCATCAAACTCATCAAATACACAATCCAACAACTCCACAACGCTCTGGTGGACAAGTTGTGACCTGCACATTCACCACGCTATGAGATAATAACACAACGTTACCACACAGAGTTGTTTTAGAGGGAAATACAGAGACTGATGATGAAAAACTGTCCCTGAAGGCAACGTGCATCAGCTGTTTTGTATTAATTTCCCTGTAAAGGTTATAGCGCATTGTAGGTGCATTCTGAAATTGAATCCAGAAGCCAAACATCCCTAACTTTTTGTGAGTAGTGTATCTCATATTCAGCTACGTAGTCAAGATGGCGACCACTGAGGGTGTGAAGTGTCCATCGTTTTTGACCATTATGAATGCACCATTTGGGTTCTTCCGTCACTTATAGAAGTATTCGAATTGAGACGCAGCTAAAGTGTGAATAAATCCGACTTTACTGCAGCTTTTATCTCTAGAGTTGGTTCCTCCGGCTTCAGTCTGAGGACCGAGCTAAGAGGAGGTGCCGCAGGCGTCGTGTTTGTTCTCAGACCACTTGAATTACAATATGCCAAACAGCCAAGATGGAAATTTTTTCGCCCATTGATGCAAAACAATTACTGCCGACCTCAGCTGTAAGTGTCTTCGTCTATGGAAGCGGTCGATGCTGTTGTCTGGAAACAGGTCAGAAAAGAAAAGAAAAGAAAAAAGAAATCCTCTGCTTCAAGGTGAGACAGTCGGCTAGTTGTGTCACCATGTGTTGCTGCTTTATGAGCGGTGTCATCTGTGCTTTAATGACCAATAAGCGTGTTGTGTTGTGATGGTGCAGGGGGGGCGTGTGCAGATCATTACATGGGCTGCTCAGTGTTTGCTGGGAAACAGAAGGACTTGTCTTCATCTCTGTGCATAATTTAACGGCTGTATAAAGCTTTAGGGTCTCTCTCAGAAATAATCTTTCAACAAAACATCTGCAGCTTCAGTTTTTTTTTTTTTTTAAAAGAGAGCTGGTGTTAGTCTGAGTCCAGTCGCTGCAGCCTCGTCTGTATCGCTGCAGAGCTGAAGTATATTTACTGTATGTAATTTAAACAAACCCAGAGTACATGCGCTGCTCGGCGTTTCACTTCACTTCGGGGACTTATTCCCGAGACACTGCATGCTTGTTTGTCGAAACTATCTCATCTAACACCTCACACTGCTCTTTCAATTTCTGCACTGTGCACAGTATCTTCACATCACATGTTGCAGAGGCTTCAAGAAATGGCCCCATCCCTGCTTAGTGCTGCAGCCTCTTTCCTTATTTGTGTGTAGCCTCAGGGCTAACAGGGAAGCTGCTGTTAAAATATTGTTTTTGTATTATATCGCATGTAGAAAAAAAAAAACTATGACTTGTCCTTTTTTTTTTTTTCTCCAGGTTTGTCATATTTTCTATTGCTCATTATAATTAAAAAGGAACCTATTATGCTCATTTCTAGCTCTGTGTTTTTTTTTATTCTGGGGCTCCACCAGCAGCACCAGTTTTGCATGATTCACAGTTTCACAAAGTCCTTATTTATCTCTAACTGCCTCTTGTGCAGCCTCTCAGTTGAGCCTCTGGCAGAAACCAACATTATTAGCCCAGGCCTCCTTAAAAGCCCACTTCACTCTGATTGGCCGACGTCCAGAGCCCTGTCAAGGAGCAACACCTTTTTATTTTTTATTTTTTTTATTTTACCAGTGTGTTTGGTTTTGACAGAAACCTGCAAAACTAATGAACTGGTGACTAAAACTCAGTAAGAGAACATCACTGGCTGAAATGGAAACCTCTCAGATCCACCTGCATGTGTCTGAATCTGGATTTGGTCCAGGAGATGAGAGAGAAGCACCAACATCCGCATCAACACCGATCACAGCAGGACGTCTCTGGGCTCATTACCTGCCTGTTGTTGCATAACAGTGGATTTAGTCCTTATGTACTTTTCTTTTTTGTTAATTATGCTTCTGCAGCAGCTGCAGACAGAGATTTCCAGGTTGTCACAGACACAATAATGTATCAGGTCCATTCTCTCAATATCTCACTCAAGCTTTGGCAAAACCGTTCACCTGGACTCAGTTATGAAATGTTCAGATTTTCAGGGGTCAAAGGTCAAGGCCTTGGTGACCTCACAAAACTCAATCTGGGCTCAGAAACCATCTAGGACACTGAACATCTGTAAGTTTCTATGCACATACAGAATTAAATATATTAGAACATAACATATTAGAAAATGGTAAAATGTCATATTGATGTATAAATGTGATATATATTTGTGTATGTGATTACTGTATGTTATGATTTAGGCTATATATATTCAAGCCCTGCTAGGGTATTCATAAGACATCACTTTTTTTCAAATAAATAGTAAGGAATTTGATTGATTTATTTTTTAATAGGCCTATATTTTGTTTTTGTACATTTTAATTTAATAAAAAATAAAATGAAACACATGCAACTACTGTAATAAACAGCTACTGAGGGACCAGTCAAATCAGAGCTGGTTCCCGTCTGTGTCACTGAGCTCCTGCTGCCACTCAGGCTGTGAGGACGAGCTATTGGTCAACGCTCTGAAGGGCCCACCCCCTTTACTTTAATCTGATTGGTCAGCGGAAACGTCTGTCTACACACTCGCTTAAAACCACCGCTGCTTGAAGATATTGATCAATAACATTTATAAGTTTATAATTAGCACCAAATGAACTGAATAATTTAATTCTATAGACTCTTAACAGATCTAACAAGGTAGTTAACGTTACAGCACAAGTCTAGAACCCTCTATGGGCCTGGTTAGCACTGTGTGGATGATAGCAAATACAAAATCATCATATTGATATTTTTTTATTAGGCTATTATGTAAGTTTATAGTTTCATTATGTGACATATGGGTCATTCACATGATGCAACTCAGTGTCAATTGGTGTAACTGATCTGAAAATGTGAGTTAATAGGCACTTTTGCAATGCAACACTATGTTTCTTGACAGATTTTACACAATTTGTCACATTATTTAGAAGAAAAGCTGTGTTATTAGGATATGTCCTGCTCAGTGTTGCTAAAAGTATTTAAATAGAAACACAGCAAAAAAAATAAAAAAAATTCAATTTATTGTTTTCAGTAACCTATAGTTTTATACACTTAAATACACTGTAGGTGCATAAGATATTTAATATTTATCATTCTTTTGTGTCATTTCAAATGACATAAAGCCAACATGAATACAAAATGTACATTTATGCAAATCTAATGAATGCTTTTAAAGCATTGTTTTATTACTGAATTGCTCATCTTGCCAACCTTTAGGCTATTTGTCACTGACCTGTAGCCTATATATGGCAACAGCTCTCTTGATACTGTATATAAGGACATAAGTGTCATATATTACATTTCTGTGTGGGATAAACAGTATAATACATGGGCTGTGATTGCATGCAAATCTGAAGGATTATAATTTTAAGTGGGGAAAGTTGTTTACTTTTTCCGTTTCCTACCAAACCTGTGCTGTTCTCCTGCTTTGGTTTGAGGAGGCGAGTTGTTGTCATGGCCAGACCGACTAAATTACCAACCTCACTAAATGACAGGTTGGCTCCAAATAGACGAGAGTTTAGGAGAGAATCAGATACAGTACGTGTGTTGTTGAGCTAAAGTTAAATCTTACATGCAGCTCTTTCTGTGCTGTGGCGCTTATCACCCACAGACAGGTCAGCTGGAGGCGCTATCATATCTGGGAGCACAGCCCCCGTCGTCTGCCTGAGCTGCCCACCCACCAACCCACCTGCCTGTGTTTTTTATTTATTTTTTGTTACCCCAACGCCTCACATCTGAGGCGCCGAACCCATCAGGCCTGAGTCAAGGCGCAGCATCTGTCTCGTGTAGCCTCGGTGCTTCGGCTTTGATTTGAATGTGAAACACGCTGTGAGGGAACAATGCGTCGCTGAGAAGTATCTCCTTCCTCTCGGCCGACAAAAGCATGAATAAACACAACAACCTGTGAATACGACCGGGCGGTCCTGAAGCACAGGGACAGACCTTTCAAGTCTCTCTCTGAATATAATAATATATAATACATCTTCATATGTAACTTTTCCTTCCCTGCCTGGGCACCATGTTCCTGCTGAGCTGCAGTAGAGATAGTAGCCTACCACAAAGAGGAAAGTTTGTTCTTAAAAAATATAACTTTAATAGCCTTTTACATATTTTTTTTTATTTTTTTTCAGCTTCAGCCTGTTCCCAGTACAGATCATTATCGGCCAATAAATGCACATACAGACGTGTGAAAATAGTTATAAGTGACTTTATTATAAACTGAACCTGTTAATGAGAAAAAACTTAAAGTGTTGGCTTTAGAAAAAATAGCAACAACTTTATTTTAATGACAATAATGGAAAATTAAGGACAAAATGAAAATGGAGAAAACTGGAGTCGTCGTTACCTTCTGTCTCTTAACTTTATCTTTATATTTCCTCCTGTTGCTAGCTCTGCATTATACAGTTTTTTTCTCTATCGATGTTATTTTTCAGGGCACAATCAAACATAGCGAACAAGTTTACAATGTGGTCCAGGAAGAGAAAAGTTGTTAAAGTTGTACTGTTGTTTTTGCGAATGATGTGTCGGTTTAGAGGCAAAACCTTCACCATCCCTGCAGCCCACAGGTTGGAAACCCCTGGTCTTTGCATATTTACCTTGTAAACATTTAAATGAGCATAAACAAATATACACTCACAATATCAAGCAACAAGAATAACAGAAATATTGTCCTATCAAAGAGATTTGCATACAACAGTAACGTGTTGCTGCTGCTCAGGCGGCCCAGTCCTCCTCATAAGGTTAGTTCTTATTTTAAAGTTATTTGACAAAACTCAATAACATTTAAATTCTAAGAGAATAAAAGGAAAAAGTCTCTTCAGAGGCCAATTAGTCTTCTGATCTGGAAACAGCTTTAAACAATATCCCATGATCTGTTAAAATGATGACAATGTGTGTAACTTTGTGTTCACAAGCAGCTTTTTTTTTTTTAAAGTTACCACATCGACTCTAACGATGATAAATAATTGTGCGTTTACACGTTTGGATGTGAAGCCGCTGGGCTCTCGCCGCCGCCGTGTCCTAATATAGATGTGTTATGAACGCCTGAGTCACCCGGCGACTCAGGAGCTAACGGCTAAAACCTCTCTGGGGAGCTGGTGTAGTGCTGCTGCTCCTCTGTATCTATATGTTTATTAGAGCCTTGTTCATGCATTGTGTCGCTGTGTTTGTCGTTGTCCCGTTGAGTTGTGGGTATTTGTGTAAGAGCCCATCTGGGGCCAGATGTTGCAAACAACCTCAGAGAAAACGGTGACTGAAATGACAAGTGCATTAATCAGAATAATAACGTTCCCATTGGAGGTTTAGATTTAACATCTGATTACAAAAAGAAAACTCATATTGGTAACACTTTACTTGACGCCTATCTCTATAACACATTATAACTATACTTATAAGGAGTTATAATGCAGTTATAACACTGTATAACTATAATTATAAACACTCATAAATGATTATAATGCTTTATAACAACAATGATAACACACTATAAAGTATTTTATCATGACTTATAAGGTCAGGTATTATAATAGGTTAAAATTGTTAGTAACTTACTGACAATGACCACATAGCTAATGCATTATAAATGTAGTTATAATGTGTTATAATTGGTTTATAAACGTTTATATCTATCATTATAAACACTCATTAATTATCATAAGGCTTTATAACAATAACAATAATTACATATCATAGAGCATTTTATAATGGCTTATAAGGTCTTGGTATTATAATAGAGTTATAATGCTCTATAATGTGTTATGCTTATTGTTATAAAGTCTTATGTGATTTATGAGTGTTTATAATGATAGCTATACATGTTTACAAGCCAATTATAACATATCATAACTATATTTATAATGCATTATAAATGTGGGCATTGTCAGTGACTTACTAACAATTATAACGTATTATAATACCTGACCTTATAAGTCATGATAAAATGCTTTATAGTGTGTTATGATTATTCTTATAAAGCATTATGATCATTTATAACTGTAGTTCTACAGTGTTATAACTGCATTATACCTCATTATAAGTATGGTTATAATGTGTTATAGAAATAAGCGTCAAGTAAAGTGTTACCCTAATATTTATAAAAAACACAATGACAGATGATAATGATGATGATGATAATAATACATGTTGTGTTCCTCTTTTGCTTTGTTCTTAGTTGTTGTTATCCCTGAGCCTTCCCAAAGCTCTTCTGGCTAAATCTCAGACATCAGCCTTAATAAGCCCGGGAGTCGGAGAGACGAGCGCCCGGCGCCGCTAATTGAGCCGCCGTAGAGTTAACTTATTCCCCCAAATTAAATTCCTGTGTCAGTTTGGTCACTGGTAGAAAATCTCTACAGGGGGACGACAAATTGAGTCTGAGGAGCAGCATCCCGCGGTGTTTCCTCAACACCAGCGGGCGATGCAGCTCCTCATCCAGATAAAACCACAATCAACCAACATTCAATCATTTCCCTCCCTCGTCCCTTCGGTATCCTCTGGTATAAAGCAATCACACAAGCTGCCGAGGCTGTGGCGGTGCACTTACATCACCTTTCAGGATTATTGGGTATTAAAGTTCACATTTTTCAAACTGTGATCCTTTGCAGCCATTTGAAGCCACAGAGGTGAAAAATTAAGTGGTTGCAGCAGCAGCAGCAGCAGCCTCTGCCTACATAATAACACACAGGGCTATTGAAATTTCAGGAGTGCAACCAGCGATCTGATTCAGCAGCGGCGTTTTTCAATGAGTGCACTCGATGATCTGTTTCATGTTCCCGCTAACACACAATGAATAAACCGGGGTGTAAAAGGTGAGCGTGATAGGGGCGTACGTTCGCTGAAAGACAAAACGGGACATTATCACCTCCAGAATCTGTCCTGACAGATTGTTTGGACAGGTCCTGCACTCTCAGAGAGTGTGTGTGAGTGTGTTTGCCAAGCGAGGACTCCGTGGACTGTTTCTATTTTGAGAGTAATGGCCGTTGGATTCGGGAGGGCCCTGTTTCCGTCTAATCTCCTTGAGTTCTAGACAGGCAATCAGGGACAAAGAGATGTGTTATCAGAGGGCCACCTTGATGGCGTGCTGTGATACATCGTTACACGCTCGCTGCATTTTCAGAGACAAGCCCACACGGCAATCACAACAGCAACCATTTAGAGAATCAATGGCTCAAACCGTAATAGAAAAGCTAATTTATCCCACTGTAATCTATCCATCTATCTATCAATACTGGGATTTATCTGTCTTTCCCAGGCCTCATAACCGAATAATCTGCGCAATTAGTCTTTATGTTGGAGCATTCACCAGATATTTGATCCATAAGAAGAAGGTACATTTGTGTTTTTTAAGAACCAAAAACCAATGAAAACCAAATTGAAAATACTGTACAACAGACAACATAGAAGAAAGTCAATACAGCAGAATATTGCAACACTCTGTGTGGTCATACAGGATGGATTCACGGACACCGAGTATTGATCTCTTGTTATATAAATTGCAAATACAATGAAAGTTTTCATACAAGAGTATCTTCTATGACTGTGTTCCTTATTTTTGCAGAATAACATTGATTTAAGCGAGAAAAACTTCACAATTTGGACAGAGTTTTTTCTCTAGGGACATCATAATATGGTGAAATACTGAGGATATCAGAAAATTATTGTAAAATAACATAGCATCGTGACTTAATTATCGTAATAATATTGTAACGTCGGACCTCTGACCCTAATTACACGTCCACAATGACTGGATGAATAATTTGAAGCGGTGACGCTGCGATTTAACAGAGGACGGCCTGATAAGTCCCAGTAAAAGTGAACACTATAGACTCTCACTTTTAACAGGAAGTAATAAACACTGAAGTCTAACTGCATGAGCGCCGGCTCTATAAAAACTACTGACAGCCTGATTTTGATAAAATTAATATCCTCTGATAGCAATTATTAATTAAAGCCGCAAGCGGCGATGGCGGCCCTCGCTGCCCATGCCACCGCGGGGCCTGAGGCACGCTGTGGCGCGGAGCAGAAATGGAGAAAAAACCCGGAAGGAGGCCAAAAATGCAATGTTTCGTTCATCCACCAGGGGGCAGTCACCGCATGTGGTCTGGTGCGTTCAGGGGCCGCCCCTCATCACTCGTGTGAAGTTTGGAGTGAATCGGACAAAGCATGAGGGAGTTATGAGCAGTTAAAGGTTCGTCCACTAGGGGGCAGTAATGAGATGCGTGCAGGTGTGTTCAGGGTCAGCCCCTCATCACACATGTGAAGTTTCGTGGAAATCGGACAAAGCATGAGGGAGTTATGAGCAGTTAAAGGTTCGTCCACTAGGGGGCAGTGATGGGTTGCGTGCAGGTGTGTTCAGGGTCAGCCCCTCATCACACATGTGAAGTTTCGTGGAAATCGGACAAAGCATGAGGGAGTTATGAGCAGTTAAAGGTCCGTCCACTAGGGGGCAGTGATGGGTTGCGTGCAGGTGTGTTCAGGGTCAGCCCCTCATCACACATGTGAAGTTTCGTGGAAATCGGACAATGTTGATGCAAAAAATGGCACTTCCGGTTTCCACTAGGGGGCCACATGAGCGACACCCCTATCAGATGGAAGAGGTCTCCACCCTGGACCTGTCTATCAATTTTCATGATGATACGAGTTCATTAAAGCCATCAAAAAGCCAAACGTATTTTCATGGCGAGGAATTGATGGTAGCCACGCCCCCACAGGGACGCCATTACTCGTAGCTTCACAGTCTTCATAATGTAGCTTCACCAACTGGTTCTGCATGTTTTAGAAGTGGAATGAAGTTGATGGGGTCAACTATGTATTTTTAATGAATTTTAGTTCACTTCCTGTTACCACCGGGGGGCGCTATGAGTTACGTGGGAAGTTAATATATCGGGACGTTCAGGGCGGAGCCATCACCATGTCCAGCAAGTTTGAAGTTGATTGGATGAAGTATGTGGGCGTGAGAGCCAATCGTATTACATGGCGAGCACGCCAAAGTTAATTGAGCGCTGGCAGCCACGCCCTTTGACCTACGGACTCACGGAGCACAAGATAAGCTCAGCTAGGTCTGGAGATGTGGTGTACCTAATTTCAACTTGATCGGGCGAACGCTCTGGGAGGAGTTAATTTTAGGCGGGAAAAATCAAAACCAAAATGGCCGACTTCCTGTTGGGTTGAGGTCATGAGGTCAAGAGGCTATTTTGCATATCTGGGTATAATACATATGTGTACCAAATTTTGTGAGCGTAGGACAAAGTTAGCGAAAGTCCCTATGGGCTTTTTGCAACTTTCTAGGGGGCGCTATTTCGCCATTTCGCGTCGGACATGTGCGACCACCACAAAATATCGAATTTCGGAGAAGGCCGGACGTCCCCCCAAAAGTTCACGCATTTTCGAGTTGGGGAAAGGGGCGAAATTGGGGCATGAAGAGGCCAAGAATAATAAATAATAATAAACAGCACGATTTCAATAGTCCCTCCGGCGAGTGCTACTCGCCGCTCGGGCCTAATTACTAACCCAAGCCGCTGTGAATGATATTCACACTGGTGCAGACGGCGTGGTGGGATTTTCTCCTCCGTTGCATCACACTGTGAATTATAACTCCTGTCTTGGGCCATTTCTCCTGGATCCAAGGATAACACTGATCTCACCTTAATTTAACTACGGTCTTGGATGTGAAACTTTCTTCTTGCCAGAGAGAAAACGTGTCGTGCTTCACTTCAAGTAAAACTCGGCTCTTCTTGCTCATGAATGCAGAAGACATTTTTCCCAATCAGAAGCTCACCTGTCTCACCCCTCAGTCGTTCCTCTCTCCCCAAGGAAACTTAATAAAGGTGATCAGTCTTAACTAATGGACCGTTTGGACGTGATGTGATGTGCAGTTCAGGCAAAACTCAGTGGTTTTTCCTGAGGCGCATTTATATATATATAAAAAAAACCAAGAGGTGCTGACAGAAATTGCAGCCTTTGAAAAGTAAGCTGGTGCATGTGTTCAAGTGGAGGAATAAAACCCCAGTAGAGAACTAAAGCAAATTCTATCTAAAGCAGTTCACTGCAGCAGCTCTGCCATGACTGGTCTGATCTAGATATTAACCTTTTGAGTGTCAACAAAGCTTTAATCAATGATAAGCTTCATTAAAGTGTAATTCATAGCAGAGCCGTTGTATTGGATTGGATTGCATTAGATTTTACATATGTACCTAATAAAGTCGTCACTGAGTGTATTTGCAACCGGTCATTAAGGCCTCGCCAACTGTGGGATAAAACCCATCACTCAAATTTAGAGGAGCACATTAAAATGCACAGACATGCTCGGAGGAACGGCGCCTATACCATCATCCACAGCGAGCCGCGGCCCCATCACACGTCTCCTCCAGACGCTGATTAAACCACTGTATGCATACACTTGAAATGTACATTATGCAAAACAGAAATCCCCAGCCTGGTGTGTGTTCTCTCACTGAGTCTACAAATTCATCTTTCCCCTCCATTTCCACTGCCTCCCCGCTGCGTGCGGAGGGTGCTCCAGCTACTATTTTAAAGCTGGTGTGATTTTCCAGCTAAAAATACATTGTGCAGGGCTTTTTAGTGAAGTATGACTCAGTGCGGTCTGTCAAAACCTCTTATTGTACGACATAAAAGCAGGAAAATGAAATGTTAATAACTCATTATCTTAACCACCTGGTGCAGCGTGGGGCATGGGGGGGGGGGATTTTAAGTGAATGTAAGTGAATATCTTTAAGGAACAAGTTCCCTGAGGGCGGTCTCCACAAAGTCCTTTCAAACTACACGGAGACTGGTTGTTCTATAATTATCATACAAACTGTAAAGTGCCTCGGTTTAATCTGTACAACAGTATTATTATTTCACAGGAGACAATGAACAGTACCAAGTAGAATCGTTGAATATATAGAAAATCCCTCGAGTTGTTTGGATGGTTTAAAGTCAGTCTACTCTGCATTATAACGTGAAGGAGTAAAACTATAGGAGCACAAGGGGACAGGGTTTATATTAAGATACAAGACACAGCAACAACACAAAAAGCTGAAGATTTGTTCAGGATTTGAACAGGAAGTCCATTCAGGATCCATTCGTCAACCTAGTGGACAAGCAAATACCGCACAACTCAGATTGTCAAGACAATGTTTTAGCATTTAACACAAGGCTAAATAGTACATAGTTACATCTTCCAAAGCATTTTGTATCCAAAAATGAATACCAGGCCCTGCACATGTAGAGGGTTTGTGAAGACGAGATCTTTCCTTGACTCACACTTTGAGGATCCCCTGAACATGACTCAACATATTTGCAAGAACCTGACTTGGACTTGACTTGGAATCGCCAACAGATGGATGAGATTCAACCATTAAATCTTTGTTGCATCCATTAATCTCTGGTGGACATTGCCATTTTTGATCAGTGTGCGAGCCTTTTCCTCCTGTTGCTCTCAAATGTTTGTTGGCCGACGCACCTGAAAAGAGGATTTTTTTTTTTTTTTTTGGACAGTGAGCAAGAGCGCAAACACCTCTTCTCCTTTTTGAGATTCAACCTCAACATTTATCATCTCGGGCAGTTTGCAGACAAAATGATGAAGAAGAAATTGGACGAGCATCTGAAGTTGTTCAGCCTTTCTTCTCTACTGACCTGATTCAAGAGTCTGAGTTCAGCATCTTGAAGTCATAGTTGACAATCCTGTTCAGAAACACGTTTTGTTATACTGGGTGAAATGGTCCTTCTATCCTGAGACTAGTCAATACATTATGTATTCAGAAAAAGGAACGGAAATAATGAGACCTCTGTGGCAACTGCAGGACTGATACAACTCTGACCAATCCATGCTTTTCGCTCCAAGAGCAAAAAACCAATCAGATGCCTTCATGTCTAGTTCTTCCTACGCCCAATCGAGCTGTTGTCTCTCTCCCTCTCTCACTCCTCTGGCAATGCACATTGGGTGTCTTCACCCACGTCCACGGAAAGGTGAAGGCGTGGCTTCAGACAGAAGTCCTAGGAAAAGGGGATGGGACTTTTGACTTAGTGTGTATTTTCAAAATGTGGCCTGATAGAACCGATTTTCCAGAATCTCCAACCCTAACCCTGAAGGACTACATGGAGCGTGAGGTTTAAGGGTGAAACTCTCAGTTATTGTGAGATGATGAGCTTTTGGTTTATGGCTGTTTGGTACAATGTTCAGATCTTAGACACATGTTAGAGGTTGGGGGATGTGGTTTAGATGCCTTGAGGATGTATTCTGAGCACATTCAACAGCACAATTATCCCCCACCCCCATTTAGGAACACGTTTAAGACCATATCTTCTCAGAAAGACACATGAGGTTGTTGTAACAGCTGTTTTTGATGTGTTGTTGATGGAGGTACCCAAGGACTATTTCCCTTCAAGATTTGCCAGATGGATCTAGAGATGAATGTTCTCGCTTCGACAAACAAAGCAGGAACAGAAGTATAGTTTCTTTAAGGTATGTTCTTGATACTTTGATTGACCTCCATAGATAAATATGGATGAGAACATATTTACACATAAAACACTGATAATTATCTGTTGTTTGATATACAGCACATCAATGCTACAGTAGGGAGTCAAAAAGCCAATTAATGTGTCTCAGCTGAAAAACTCTTTGTTCTGGCCTTTGTTGCCGGGGCCTGTTCCTTCGTATGTAACAGATCTAACACATCATGCAAACGTTTCGCAGAAAAACTTCTAAAGCTCGAGTCGCCCCTTTTAAAAATCCACTATCAGTCAAAGTAAAGTATATCAAACAGTGGAGGGGTTGCAGAAAGGCCACTGAGACACAGTCATCTGGAGGAGCATCCACACCGCCAGAGCCCAGACAATCAAGAGGCACAGCAGAGAGAAACATATTTAACACAGTGGCGCACAAACGTGAGATTACACTGAACAGCAAGACGGCTGATTGGACTCGTATAGCTGCAGAGCACTTCAGCACCCCCACCTGTATCCGTTAAAGGAAACAAGTAAACAGCTGGAATGACCACAACTAGAGATGTTTAATACCATTTCTCCTTCTGATACCGATTCTGATACTTGTGCTGTGAGTATCGGCCAACACCGATATACTCACACTCATACTCCTGCCAAATACAAGGAATTTCTTATTTTTTTCAGTTACAGATCAGTATTTCAACTCAGATATGACATGAATAGGACATGGAGGAAAGTTTGGAGCCATGACTTATTTATTTAAGCAAAGTTACATTGGTGTTTATTTAAACGTTGAACAAAATTCATCATGTCCAAAATGTATTCATACCCCAGTGATACCAAGACAAATAGTCATAGGATGTTCGAACAAACCATTCTCGTTATAAGTCTTAAGTGTTAAAAATGATATTGAATGTTTCTGGGTTTCTTTTGACCAGTTTTCTGACTATTTCTGACTCTATTATAGACTTACTGTACCATGGCAAAGACCAGAGAGCTCAGTGAGGACTTAAGAGCTCACATTGTAAATGCCAAAAAGGAAAGAAAAGGTACAAAAAGGTGCCGGGGTCAACGCTGCAAACTATCATCAAGAAGTACCAAAAATTTCAAGAAACAGCAAAAATGTAACACAGTGAAAACTCTCAAAGGGTGCAGATGAAAGTCAGTCGTGTCAACTCGGCTAGTCAGAAAGATCAATCCAGATGTTGAAAACAATCCAAGGACTCCTGAAGGAACTGAGTGCAAGTGCTGTACTGTGTGTGTGTATTTAGGGCTGTAGCCGATATCCGAGGACTCGAGTGCTCGCTCGGCTTGGGCGGTATCCGAGTGTCATTTCACTACTCGGATACCGCAAAAGAAAGACATTTAACTTTCTTAAATTTTCTAGTTTCAGTCAGACACAACTGACAAAAGACGTGTGGTACGTCATGTTTACGAATTGTAGAAATTGAACTCTGAGAAGTTACGCTGAACTTTAAAGCAGTACTAAAGAACTTTCAGCTTTGGTTGAGTTTGGCGGCGCCAGTGGCCCAAAGTGGTAGTGTTTTGCCTGAAGGAAGACTCCATTTCCCATGAGCACTAGCGCGTAGCGCCGTAAACATCCTGATCTCCCGGTGCATGGAAATTAACAGAAGACGTCCAAACTAAGTTTCTGTTTCCAGCGGATCATTTCTCAGTAAACACACATACACAATCTGACGGAAAGGTGCCGCATTGCTGCTCCCTCCTCGTCGTGACTCGCGAAAGTGAAAGTGAAACTTATGTGAGAGCAGGGTTCCTACCATGCTCCTCAAAGCTGCTTAGTGCCAGTGAAGGCGATACAGACCATAATGATACAGACCCCCTCAGGCCATGACAGAGGTGTCATTCAACCTGTTGTAAGTCGATGTACCATCACAAAAGTTACGAAAATATTATATGAAGGTTGAAAAGTTCCTTAGTGTTGGTTTAACAGAGACACACGCACACAGTACATGGGTTATTTGTAGCGCTGGTCATTTCGTTTTATATACGGATCGCTCCAGAGTTCGACTGTTG
Source organism: Trachurus trachurus (assembly GCF_905171665.1). Taxonomy (NCBI): domain Eukaryota; kingdom Metazoa; phylum Chordata; class Actinopteri; order Carangiformes; family Carangidae; genus Trachurus; species Trachurus trachurus. The sequence continues at coordinate 2,076,577 of NC_139911.1, read as the reverse complement.
CTGAACTAACTGAGCTAACTGATTTACAGATTCGCCGGCATGTTTGGCAGTATCGGAGGCATTTCCCGTACTGGTATTGGTATCAGAACAAGTCAATAATCTCTATAATGTAGCTGCATCTACATCATAAAAACACTTGAACCTGATCTCCAGCAGGATTCGCTGCTGGGAGATAAACCGGCTCCCTGGGGAGAAGTCTCCACGGCTCCAGATGGTCGGCCCGGCGGTGCAATAATATTCTGTTGTGACCTTATGCGGCGTATTCATACGAGAGCCTCGGCTGTAATGGGTTTAACTCTAATCCGTGCAGGTAGACGAGGCGCGGCGGCGGCGGCTGCTGCTGTATCTTTATTCCGGGCGAAGCCGCTGTAAATGAGTTCTGTGTCTCTCAGCGTCGCGGTGCCAGTCATGTTTAATGTAGCTCTGGCTGAGCCGCGCAGTTTTGCTCCATGGTTGTTTATGACTGTTGGTGTCAACAGCACTGTGGTCTGACTGTTTGTTAAATAAAACATAGCGCTCAGGAGGGAACTCGTTAGTGCCAGCTTTCCACTGACACATCCACACACACACATCGACAAACACACACACACACATACACTATGGGGGGAAGAGATGCACATATACACTTATTATTTACTCAAAGTTCCACTTGTGTGTGTGTGTGTGTGTGTGTGTGTGTGTGTGTGTGTTTGTGTGTGATTAGTACAACTCAGTAGTGCACGTGTAACTCCTAACACACGGGCGTGCATGCACATGTGCGTGCACGTACACATGCATGCACACACGTGAGTCTGAAGGGTCCATTACGCTGTCAGACGCTCCGAATAACAATCTGTGCCTGTCAGACCAAAACAAGCACATTTTAGTTGATGCACTTTGACACACACATGTATACACACACACACACACACACACACACACACAAACACGCCTGTGTGTGAGGAGACACACGTGCATGGCAGAGTTATCACACTCAAGAACATCAGAAAAACTCATTTATTTACAATTTAACCATAATTAAGTTTTCAAAATACAAAAATAGGAGAGAAAAGTGTTGAACATAACTGAGGTCGGCTGAACATACAGGAAACTATATGGGGGGTTATATAAACAAAGGTTAGCCAATGCAGACACAAAGTGGGTCAGGAATACACTATTAACTACAAATAGAAGATGAATCTTAAAGGTTGACTATGTAGAAATACAAGAACAACAACAGAAAAAGAATTCCAGCAGTCGATTGCCAGACCGTTGCTAGGTAAAACGGGCCGTTGCTAGGGACTCCGCTCTGAACAGAGGACAGCAGAGGAGGAGAACTAAGCAGGATATTTACCTTATGTTTCATTTTTACCGTCATTAACAGCATAATAAATGACTTGTAGCTTGTTACAGGGACAGTGGAGGCTCTCTGCCTTCCACACCGCTGCTGCTCAGAGCCTCCACTGTCACTGCTCTCCTCAAGTTGGAAAAAAAAAAAAAAAAAAGGAGCTCCGTGGCACCGAAAGTCCGCGACGATAAACGTGTTTATGACAGATAAGACTACACAAATACACCCATCCTAACAAGTATATGATAATCCATTGATCCACCGATTGATTATTAAAAAGGCTTGGTTGGAAACAAACGCATAGGACCGGGAGGAGGCAGGAAAACAGCGGAGAACTGAGCCACATGTCGGCTACAGGCAGGTACGAATGTAAACAGAACGTTGACAGAAAGTCATTGTCGAGCCCGTCAAAAAAATTAAAAATAATAATTCAGACAAAAAATTTTTTTTTTGTGGAAAAGCAATACTTTCATTCTGTACCCCTCTAAAGGCCCCATGGATGTATCATTTTTGAAAAAATATAGCTTTTAATAAATATTCTACATATTCAACCTTTAATACTAACAGAGATTTATATCGTACTTTTTACAAAAAAATTACCTGTAAAGCAAAAACATGATTACATTTAAATGGATCCCTGCCAAAATACAAACCCAATTTAATCAAAAAGAACATCAGTTATAAAAAGATTGCACTAAAGTTTGTCTTGTAGAAACACTTTGACACAAACACACACCTTACAGGTAACTTTTGGAAACATTATTACCATATAGATCATATAGATATAAAGTAATTTCCTGGATAATTACGATAACCAACCACTGACCTGAGAATCTGACACGTCCTCGGTCTCCGATTGGACGGTCGTCCTCAGTGAAATGGTCTTTAGTCTGAACCAAGGGGGCAGTTGTCGGTCTGAGAAGTGAAGCTCACTTCCGCTATGACACACAAACACATGAATACAGTTACATTCACAGCAGATTAGAGACCTGGGACATGTTGGCCTGAAACCTCGGGCTGAGAGCTGAGTTTATCCACATGTCACATGGTCTGCAGAGAGAGACTGAGCACATTTCCATGACTTATCAAGTAAACACTCCATTAGCATGTGCACGGCCTGGTCTGAGGCTGAGTTAACAATAGGACGTTATATGATTATAATTAGTGCACGGCTGGCTGCCTTTAACGCTCCTTATCTTACAGGTCAAATAGCTTTGATTTTAACATTATTTCAAGCGTCATTTTGTCCTTCGTACCTGTTGTTGGAGCTCAGACCTGCAGCCTGTTTGCAGACACACTTCCTGAAGCTTGTCCCAAACTGAAATGTGAGCTCTCAGATTAAGAACAGAGAGGAAACAGATAGAGGTGAGCTCTGTGTGTCTGTGTGTGTGTGTGTGTGAGCGATGCTAGTGTTTTATGCACGTGTGACTACACAGCATGCGGCATGCTGGGAAGGCTGACGGGCACGCAGCCAGAGAGGTGCTGAGCTCATGAGCGTAATGAATTCTGTGTGCAGATCTGGATGTCTGTCTTTGAGCTGCTTAGATAAGTTTGAGCTTTTTTTTCTTCATTTCAATTGAAACGCTCTGTGGAAACATTTGCATTCTGGCATTTGGTCGTCTTGTCCCCGCTGATCCGCATCAAATGCAGAATATCTCCACACACCAGTCGCAGTCTGTCTCTTACATTTGCTTCCTGTTCTTGCACCCGTACCTGCTGCCACTTGTTGTTTGTTTACTGTACGTGCCTTCTCCTACTCTTTAATGTCACATAAGGACACACACCGGCGGATTATTCTGCCCTCTTCAGCTCCAGAAGAATCAAGATACAATAGGATTTTTGCATTTTAATTGCACATAAAAGAGAAGGATGTGACTTTTGTTCAGGCTTGTAACCAAACCTGCATGTTTCCTTACATCTGGAGAACAAGATTTATAGGTTGGGGTTTAATTTATGGTCGGTTGTGACAAGTTTTATCTTTATTGAAAGTAGAATCAGCTCCTTGTGGTTTTTTTCCTCCTCCACTTAGAGTACAGTCGTCTCAGGTAAATATGATAAAATATGATCCATTTGTGTGTCAAATTTTGATGCAACTGTTGTGTAACATGTAGAATAAAAACTAAAAAGCGTCACTATGACCTTGACCTTGGATCACCAAAATGTAACCAATCAATACTTGAGTCCAAGTGAATGTTTGTCACAATTATTAAAGGGATAGTTCAACATTTTGGCAAATTGGCCCATTGCCATAATCCCTATAGTCATAGCAGTAGGTTCGTTATCTTTAATTGTCGGTGCAAGCTATTTTTAGAACGGCGGAGCAGAGCCGTGAGCTGCTCAGAGCTACGCTACGGAGGCTCATTATGGGATTTCTTGGTTTCCCTCATCAAACTCATCAAATACAGAATCCAACAACTCCACAACGCTCTGGTGGACAAGTTGTGAGCTGCACATTCACCACGCTATGAGATAATAACAGAACGTTACCAGACAGAGTTGTTTTAGAGGGAAATGCATGCAAAACCACGGCACGGGGTAGTCTTCATCAAGCAGTCTCTGCATTTCCCTCTAAAACAACTCTGTGTGGTAACGTTGTGTTATTATCTCATAGTGTGGTGAATGTGCAGCTCACAACTTGTCCACCAGAGCGTTGTGGAGTTGTTGGATTGTGTATTTGATGAGTTTGATGAGTTAGAAACCAAGAAATCCCATGAGCCGTTCTAAAAAATAGCTTGCACCGACAATTAAAGGTAACGAACCTACTCATATGACTATAGGGATTATGACAATGGGCCAATTTGCCAAAAATGTTGAACTATCCCTTTACAGTAAGAAATTCCTTTAAGGCGTCACAGAGATTTTGCATTCACAAGGCCAAAACTACATTTAGCCAGGTTACCACAACCTTGATCTTTGACCTCCAATATCTAATCAACTCTTAGTTTCCTAATGAAAGTTTGTGCCAAATTTGAAGAAGCTCCATCAACATCCATCAACTGCAGATCTGAATATTACTAAATAATCATCCCTGATCTCCAGCACCTAGAACATCCACTGTCCCTCCGTTACCTGTGGTACAGTTGAGGCTTTGACTCAGTATTGAACTTGACTTCTCTCCCCCAGAGTAGAGACATGCATTAAGCAGGAAGGATGACGCAGAGAGTCTACCTTCCTTTATTTCTCAACTTGGCACTGGTGTAGTGACCGTTCAGAAGAGCTGAAGCTTCAAACTAAATGTAAAAAAAGGAAAATGCAACATTATTTATAAACTCAGGTGCCACCGACCCACATGGCCAGAAAAAAAAACCCTGTCACTGTCAAAACCCTTTTTACTGAAACTCCAACATCCACCTCCGTTACAAAGAAACTCATCCACCAATGACAGGAGAACAAAAGGAATAAAAGAAAAATCAAACGACACTAACAACTCACTCTGACTCACCTCCCAAATCAGCCCACTTGCTTCAGTCCCATGAGTCCAATTAGCTGCAGCGTTTTCACATGTAGCAGGTGATTACGCTGCCACTCAGCCCGGCCGCCGCCACACGGAGCAGCTCACAGGAGAAGACCTCCGCTACAGCAAACAATGTAAATTATAATCCTGTCAGAGCAAATTGTAAATAAAATCACTGAAATAAAAAAGGCAACTGAAATGATTTGTCTCAGAAAAGGAGTGTATTTATATTAACAGGTTCCTATACATAAAGAAGACCCAGCCAACACCCAACAAGCACTGTGTTGGGGAAAGTGCATTTTAATAAAATCCTGGAAAAACAAAGACTCACACACAGACACGAGTGAAACCTCACAAACTATTAGAGTACGCAATTAATCATTCTTGGTTTTTCTAAATTTACAAAAATGAAAACTATTTTTACATAAACATGAGAGAGATGTTGACAGACTAACTTATATAAAGTTTGTTGTATTTAATAGAACTAGTGTTTAATTAATAGTCATCGACCACCAGTGGTTCGCCTGGCAGAGCTGCACCATGAAGGCAGCAGTGGCCCAGGTTCAAGTCCAACCTGTGGTCTGACCTTTGCTGCATGTCCTCTCTCTCTCTCTCTCTCCATCACTGTTAAAGTATAAAAGCATAAATTGCCTTAAACAGTTGTTAGCAAAAACAGAAAATAAGCAATATCCGTGTGGTTCGCAAGAGGCCGTCTCTGGATTATAACCTTTCAGATCTTTATCTGGATTATATGATATACGGTTGATTAGAGCAACTGTTAAAGGGACAACGAGGAGTTTGCTTTTGGTTATAAAAGAGTCTCATATTAATGTGGATGAATCTACTTTACCACTTGTTAATGGGCCCATTTTCGATAAATATATCGTTTTGTCTTTATCGTAATTTTGATATAACTACGATGGTATCTGATTGTCTTCGAACCTCCGACTTTCATTCTTGATCAATGAAAACATTCTTGGCAAAAGTTCTTGCTTTGGTCCGTCTTGCGCTGGTCCAAGAATTTCACCGTGCGCGTGGAGGCTCATGGGAAATGTAGTGTGGAAACACTTCACTTTCCAAAACTCCTCGTAGTCCCTTTAAAAGAGCCCAGGTGCCACGGTAAACAGTTGATTCCAGTGTTAAAATATTTCTAAATCCAACCGAGAAAAGTGCAGCGATCTTCCTCTGCAGTTAAAACAGGCCACATCTGTCCGACCCTGTTAAAAATGAAAATAATAAACTGTCATTTTCAGCTTCTCTCTTTTAAATCTACAGTAGCCCCATAGTCATTGATGACATTTAAACTAACATCTTGAAAGTGTCTAAAATATGTTTTTTCTGCAGTGATTGCAGCACTAGCTAATCTGCTGTGGCCTCGGTCCATCGGCGTGCGGTGGGTGGGAAGTTCACCTGACGGCTGCAGGACGAGTTTTATTTTTCCTACTTTTCCCCCTTTGATAAATAATTAGTCACAACATAAGTTGAAAAGCTGCCACCACCAACGAGTCCCAGCTGATGGAGCCGCTGCACGTTTTGGCCGGCGCCCACGAAAATCCTAAATGTCCCCGACTTCAGTGGAAGGACGTTCAGATGGTTCATAATCCTGCCAGCACGTGAATGTGAGATGAGGCCGGCGCCGGTTTGGAAGCGATGGTGGTGGTGGAAGTAGGGGGGGTTGTGTGTGTGTTTACAGCGGGTAAAATATGCACACGGCTGCAACACATGCAAACACATTTCACTTTGGGGCAGTTTAGCCCTGTGGAGTTTCGGGCATCATGCTATTAGTCTTATTTACTTTTAATGTGACAGAGACAGAGAACGGAGCGCAGCAGCCTTTTATTACAAAGCCTTGAGAAAGTGGGGGTCATGCATCACTCTCCCCCCTCCCTCTCTCTCTTTATCTCCCCCATTGTTTCTCCCTCTATCCATCTATCAATTCTGCTCCTTTCACCGCTGAGAGGATGCATTGTCTCAAGTTCACACATGGCGCACCGAGGCTTCCTCTCCGTAACCCCCCCGCCTCTTATCCGTCTCCATTTTCCACCATAATTCACTTAAAGGTGGCATCTCCAAGTCGACAAATGGAAGGGATTTAATTGGAAAGTGTTACAGGGGGGAGGTGGGGTTGTTTATTCCCATCCACCCACCCTCGGTGATGGACTTGGAGGGACTGACTTTGCAGAACAGGACCGGCTGACAAATGCAGATGCTTTGTTGCCCGGAGGCGAGAGGAGACTAACCACAGTACTGCAGCTGCACCTCCACTTCCACTAAACCTCCAACCGGACACCGTAATAAATGCTATAATATTTGGACTCGTATATTATTCATCATTTTTCTCTCGGGTAAATTATTTATCAACGCATTTCCAGCTAAAGTGAGAGGAAATTGATGATTCAAAGCTTTCACACAGAGCTGCTGCAGGCAGGCTGCCCCGTCGTCCACACACTCTTTCAACAACTCAAATCTTTTTTTTCTTTCATTATCTCCAAGGCCTGAGATTGAAACGTGTGGCGTTAACGCTTTTTTTTCTCACAAGTTTGACTTCAGTTATCAGTAAAAAATCAAGGTGAGAACCGAACCGAACATCCTCCTCCTCCTCCTCCTCCCTGGGAATTAATTAAACATGGAACAGTGAAGATTCGACACGTTTTAAAAGCAGTTGTTTATAAAGTCAACAGTAACATCAATTCTGAATAGAAGAACAATAGATGAAGTTTTCTGCAGCTTGTTTTTATGGTAGAGTCTCACAGCTTCAAGTCTGTGAACACTGCTGAAATAATAGAGAATTATCAGCTACTTTAATGTATAATTAATAATCATCAAATTTAAACTAGTGCACAACTGGAACAAACTAGAAACTACAATAGATAACACTTCCTGAGACAAACTCTACAAATACAAAATACAATCAGTTTATGTTTTCTGTCTCTGATTCTCTAAGGGAACAGGTGAACAGACCTTCAGCTATGTTTAAAACTCAATCATCTAGTAAATATTCAAACTCCAGTCGACTAAAACACGAAGAGTCGTGTCAGAACAAATGTAACTAGAGAAAACTGTATGTGTGTTTATAAACATGTTAACGAGCTCCAGGTGGATTGTTTATGAACCTTAACGAGCTCTGGCCTGAGGCTCAGAGGTTACCACGGCAACTTGAGGTGGTTGTCGATGACGATAGAGGCCCCCCAGGCTGAGGCAGACAGAAACGTGGAGAATAAGAGAGATTTTCTGCCTCTGCACTGGTCTCACATTTAGGCTTACTGTGACAAAACGGTAGCTCAGTTTGTTTAAATTATGTTAAATAAGTCCCGTTACAACATGTATAAGCGGTTAGAAACAGCTAATAATCCACCCAGGACTGTTAAAGTGTTTCATTGTTTGTGGCAGAAGCGTCCTTCAGCACTGGCATCTGTTTTATTGTTGTTTTTGTTTTATCTCAAAGCTGTTACAGCTCTACTGTTACTATAAATGCTGGAGACACAGGCTACAGTATGATAGAATAAACAGCTCATGCAGCCTGAACAGAGGTGGCTCTTTGTCTGTGTTCTGTCATTATAATACAGTAGCATCTGTTGATGTTGGTGAGTCTTGATGCTGCTGCATGTGTAGCTAGAAGAGACTGAAAGAGGCTGGGACTCTAACTTGAGTTGGGACGACCAAAACTCATTTGCTTTAATTGTCAAAATACATCAACATGTAATTGCCCCTGTTATTTATCTCATAATATATATAATTAGAATTTTGACCACCTAGCTGAAAATATTCATGATTTTCATTTCATAAATCTGGTCACCTTATAGTCTAAAGTGGTTTTATAACAAACCCAGAGGAGGAAGAACAGTTTGTGATACACAACATGCGATGGATGAAGCTGCTGCTGCTGCTGCTCCAGGATCTGTTTATCATCTGACTCACTTATTTATGTCTCTTGTGCCGTTTTACATTCAGCCGTGTAGATATCTGAGGCCAAAACATTTGACTGTGTAACTGTGAGTCAGTCTCACCTGCGCTGCATGATGGCAGACGTCTTGTGTAACACCACCGAGGGCCACGGCCAGGTTTCTGAGGCTGCAGTTTAGTTGTTGTTTTGAGGTTACAGCTGATCTCAGAGCAGATCGGAGTTTACTCTGCTGTCATTTATCTGTAGATGCTCTTCTCCACGGTTCTGTATCGCAACAACAGACAATTACCTGCATTATAAAGCAGATTTTCTTTGCATAAACTTTAAAGTGTTGATGTTTCACATTGATTTTGAACTGTGAGCAGCAGAAACCAAACAAGCACTGGGTAAAGCAGAGGACACGATCACAATATGTTATTAACACTTGTTTACTCAAGCTATTCCATTCAAATATGCTTAGGCTGCTATTTTTTTTTCCTTCTTCTAAGGGAACTATCAAATTCATGAGTGAACGCATTTAAGCATGATTAATTGACAATTATGTCAATTAGAGCGTGTAAATGAAGATTGCAGGCGATTTAAACTGCCAGTTAGAGCATGTCAGTGGCAGCAGGGAGACGCTGGTTTTAATTTGTGCGAACGGGCAGATCTGGTCCGAGGTCGAGGAATTAACACACGCCGAGTTGTGTGTGCACTTACACGTTTATTTGCACGGCACAAAGCGTCGAGTGCGGGTACGTGTTTGCAAACTGAACTGAACTGAACTGAATCACAAAAGAGAGGAACAGAGAGAGAGAAAGAGGAAGCATCAACAGCCATCGACTCACAACTCTCTGACTGGTGGACCTGCATGATATCAGACCACACTGTTCAATACTGCAATGATGATATGACCTTCAATGAAAAAGCAAATATTCAGTGCTGTGTCTTTCTGAAAATGACTCGATACTCTGTAGTACATACACCAGGCAACAAACACACACAAATACAAACTGAGGAGATGAGTGTGCACTGTGATTTCAACATTTCATGTGTTCTTTGTACATGTTGACATCACAATGACGATGAAAATAGGATCAATCGTGCAGCTCTACTGATTGGGATCAACTTCCTGGTGTAACAGCAATAATATTTATGCGTAGTATATGGTTCATTTACACATTTGGACAATGAAATACAGTACAGCTGCTGAAATCCACTGTGTGAAACATGTTTTCTTTTATTTTTGATTTTAATCTGATTTAATTTTTAGCCATAAAACGTGTTTTAAAGTTGCAGACTAGACAATGATGGACGACCTCTGGAGCGAATGTCCACAAATGTGTCCACTTTCAAATGAGTCAGTGATTTAACATTAAAAGACAAAGTTTAATAATCTCAAATTAGATTAGATTAGATTAAATTAGATTATGCCCAAGGGTAAATTAGTTTGTGACAGCAGCCTTAAAAGAAGAAAAAGCAGGACATTGAATACTAAATAAATATATACATAGCTATGCAAGAAATTATACAAGGAATAAAATACACAATTCATAAAAGCTACTGTGCGCTGCGTAAAATAACAGATTAAAAAGTGCTTGCTGGTAGACAAAGACATAAATAAAAAAACAATTTTAAAGTGCATGGGTTAAAAGTGCAACAGACATGATGGTTTTTATTCCACGTTTGCATTTGTTTCAGAGGTTAAATGAACGTGAAGCCGTCATGAAACAGCTTTTGTTTTTAAAAATCAGAGATCTTATTTAATGTAGGCTATCTCTATTTGACCGACATACGTTCAGTTACTCTTTAAATAAAAAAGATAAATAAAATGAAATATTTATTTGCAAATGTTTAGTCCAAGTGACCTACCTATTTTTGCCAGCAGTAACCCATATTGGGAATATTTTATATTTTACTTCTCCCGCAGTAACCCCGACTTCTATCCTCTTGGACGTTTCACGTGAAATTGTGTTTTAATTATCTCATAATGATGTCTTCATTGTTGTGAATGAGGATGGACAAATCATGTGCTCAGCTCTCGGGGGGGGAGGCGTGTTATTAAATTAATACCTACTCATGTTTAAGCATTTCTTTACATAAGTGGATTTCAGGGTCTCTGTGTGTTTTCATCAGTTTAATTTAGCCTCATTTCAGGCACTTCACTTTGGTTCAGGTGATCCTGAAAGCAAATTAGCTTTAGACATGCTGCAGAATGTGATTAGTTAAACTACACACGGAGTAGCCAAGGTACTTAAGCTCTGCATTTTTATTATAACGTTTGAAAATGAGTCGCACTTTCTTAAACTTGATTTAATTGGTTTCCGTTTCAGCCCCGGAGGCAGAGGAGGCTTCAACATGTGAACAAAGCGTTTTCCCCTCTGCTGGGCTGGACGCTATGTGGCAGAATGTGCTGATGCAGACGTCCACACACACACACACACACACACACACACAAAAAAAAAAAAAGAGAGAGAGAGAGATGGAGTGAAATGTAGGAAAGATTACAAAAACATTTCCACTGTGCTACTGTAACCCTGCAGCTCCACACTGTCCTCACTGTATTAACAGCTCTGATAGAGGAATATATATAATATATGTATAAAAGGCGACTGTGGAGTCTGTTATGGGAGGAAGTTTCATCAGTTTGCTCTCAGGCACAATTAAAAAGACATCACTTTGTTAAACAGAACATTTTTACCACTGTTCTGCCTGCTGGGGATCTACTGTAAATGTTAAATGTCTTTGTTCTGTCGTCTCGTTCTGCTGAACGATGCTGATTATCAGCTGATAAGTGATGAGGCCGGAGTTTAGCATCGACACTCCAACTGTTGACGTTTGTAAAAACAGAAGTGTGTGTATGTGTGTGTTTATGTGTGGAGAAAAACAACATGCATAACTCAGCAGTGTAGTTTTGTATTCCCTCGCTCAGCTTCTCTAGTAACAACAGGTTGGTGTCAGCCAATCAGAAGAGAGGAGAAGGCTCTGAGCCTATTGGCTGTCTGTTTTCTGAGTGATCCAATTAAAAAAAAATGGAGCAGATTTCCGAATAAAACACTCAGAGAAACCAAATCCTGCAAGTTGTTGCATGCGTGGTGGTTCCAGGTGGTGGTGAGGGGGCGGGGCTTAGTTGTGACATCACAAAGTGACAGGAAGTCCTGACGGCTGGTTTTAAGGCTCAGTTTCTGAATACAGGCTGTGTGCATTTCTCTGTGGACTGAGGCTTTGATACTTTCACAGTATTAATATAGAACCTAGAGCTGCTTTATAGTCACACTACACATGGACATCTACCTTTATACTGTATGGAGCTTTAATACAAACATCTACCTTTATACTGTATGGAGCTTTAACACAAACATCTACCTTTATACTGTATGGAGCTTTAATACAAACATCTACCTTTATACTGTATGGAGCTTTAACACAAACATCTACCTTTATACTGTATGGAGCTTTAACACAAACATCTACCTTTATACTGTATGGAGCTTTAATACAAACATCTACCTTTATACTGTATGGAGCTTCAAGGTCAGTGCTAATGGCTGAGAAATGCACCATGTCAATCACAGATCCCCTTCAATATAGCAAAACAATATGTGTGCTAGTGTGATTTCTTTGTCTGGAGCCCATTCATGGCCCTCGGGGTCGGAGGAAGCTGCATGCATCCACATGTGACGACTTGGGAGTGAGAATAAAACTGGTCTGTCTCTTTGCCAATCCCACAATCTGGATGTTTTATGAGCAAAGACTCATCTACATTTGTAGATCAGCAGCACACACAGTCTTTGTGTTTGGTTGAACTGAGCCTTTAAAAAAAAATCCTGCTTTAGTGTGTGTCAGAGAATGAGAAGTGAGGGACAAGGACTTTAGTTTGGGGTTAGAATTAGAGTTACGCAATGAAGTATAACAAGTGTGTGTGTGTGTGTGTGTGTGTGTGTGTGTGTGTGTGTGTGTGTGTGTGTGTGTGTGTGTGTGTGTGTGACTCATTGGTATGGGTGCATGGGAGTTGACTTGCAGAGCGTCCTGTGTGTACGTCCTTGAAAACCGCATTTAAAAAGATGCTTTTCACGTTCAAGCAAATAGACCTTCACATACATTTAAGTCTTTGGGTGACAAGAAAAAACACACACTCACACTCACACACACACACACACACCCAGAGCAGCAGCACCCTGCAGCTCCCTGAAGGCTTGTTATCAATTCTTCCCTCCCAATAAATCCTCATAAATAGATAAACCAATCTCTATTAAAGGTCTTGTTAGATGGCCACAGTCCAGGTGATAACGCGTCGTCTTACAGAGGAAGCCCCGGTTTTATTTTTACGATCAGAGGTCGCTCACGTCGTCGTCGTCGTCCACCACGTCCATGCCAGTGCCGGTGCCAGATGAGAGGACGGCGTGTGCGGCATGTTAAGCAGCAGACTGTTTGCTTCCACAGATTAGGGTGTTTACGCGCCGGACTGGGCACCAGCGACGCTCCCAAACTGGGATTCAAGGACGACTGCCAGTGGATATGATGATTTGTTTTGCATCCCTGCTGTGACTGGAAGAAGAGCCACCGCTGAAATGTGAGCCAGTGTCGAAATCATGCTGGCAGATTTTTTTTTTTTTTAAGATTTTTATTTATTTTTTACATGATAATTTAAACTGCGGGAAAAAAAAGCTGAATTTACACATTCCTTTAAATGAATTCAACTCCAAGGGCACAGAACGTGTCCTCCAACTTTTGTGAGAGGATTAAAACTGGACCCTGTGAAGAAAGATGAAACCTCTCATGCATGAATCCACTGATCCAGAATGGGACTTTTATTGTGAAACTCAGAGGAAGGACACAACAACATGAATACATGCAGAAGAAAACCCTGAACTCACAAACATGTTGTTTGTGCAGCTTTTAGTGTGAGATGCAATAGAATGAACCAACATTTAATGTTAGCCAGACATTTTAATAATGAATATTGTGGATTTTGAAGTTATAATGGGGGAAATAGATGTTTTCTGAGAAGTTCCTGAATTGAGAAAATTAATAAAAAACTTTAAAGGGACAACAAGGAGTTTTGGAAAGCGAAGTGTTTTCATACTACATTTACCATGAGCCTCCGCGCGCACGGTGAAATGTACAGTATTTGTTCTGCTCATGCACTAGCTGAGTCCAATCAGCTCTGAGCTACTGTAATTAGTGATGCACCTGGTTCAGTGACTGAGCAGAAGAAATACATGGCATGGAGACGACTTGATGACTCCACAATTCCCATCTCTGGTAGATGATATATAACTTTATCTACAGCTCTATTGATTGATTTCTCACCGGCTTAGTTGAAAACAAATGCACATGGAGGAGAAGAGACCAGACTTACATACATGTAGTTCCTCTTTAAATCTGCACCTACAGGGGTCCAGACTCACTCTTTTTTTTTTTTTTTACTAGGAGCACATTGGCCCCTAACTTAAAATTTTAGGAGTCCCTCAGAAAATTTAGGGGCTCACGGTGTAAATCGACTTGCAAAGAAAATATCACATTTCCTTTTCATTCATGGCCCTCACACACCTTGGCCTGCCACCTGTAATGACAGATTCCATGTTTCACCAGTATTAAAACTAAACAAAAAAACTGCAAATTTACTAGCTGCACATGTGCAAGTAGTTGAACATTTTACTTGCACTGTCTCAAATTTTAGAGGCAAAATTCCTCCATTTAGATGCAGTTTGGAGCCCTGACCTGAAACCTGCATAGAATAAACATGGTGCAAACAACCGTCAGATACAGATACACTAAACCCAATATTTTATAGCAATTATTTAGCCGGAAATGATCTTTAAGAGGCAGTTTGTTTTGCTAGCCAACATCTGTATTGACAGTTGTTGGGTTACATATTACCAGTCTCACCAGGAGTTTCATTCTGTATATGGGCCAACGGGGCCACAGCTGGTTAGCATGTTTGCTGCAATAGAAAAAGTGGTAGAAGTAGAGGGATTATTTACACAGAAATTGCAGTTCAATGCTGAACTCATAACGTTACTTCCAGGCTGGTAACTCATGTTGGTTCTGTAGCAATGGCACTTATATCATTGTCAATTTTTTCAAGGTCCTAATAACAATCTCCAACAAGAACTTTAGTTGCTTTTGAAATCTGAGAACAATCACACAGAACAAAAGGCCTGGACCTTGGCAAAAGTGAAAAATAATAAAACTTCAAATGGTTCAAATACAATTTCTGTAAGTGTGGCGATGGCCGGAAGCCCAACAGGCTCCGTAGAGGAAAAATCTAACAAATAGGCAGTAATTAATTTGTCTTGAGGAGTAATGCAACATCTCAGTATAATCTATAAACTCTGTAATCAGAACCTGCACCTGCAAAACAGACATAAAAACATCTGATCTTATTGATTATTGACTTTATACATCAAATCTGACAGTGGAGCATTTTGAATTTCAGAGTTTCACCTGCAACAAAGTCCTTCCTCAGCAGCTCAAAGCTCTGGCTCTTGGTCGTGACTCGTCTTAATCACCCGTTTGCCTTTTCCTGGTAAAGCTCTGCACCGTGTCACCGTCCTGCAGAGATCCTGTAACAGAGTGGCTCCACAAAAAACCTCTCCTGTGTCCTCGTGTGGCACAAACACAATCACCTGCAGCTGCTGCACAAAAACCTGCACTGACACTGGTGATTACCTCTTTGTTCAGACCAGGAGAAGTGTTGGTCAGCGCACAAACAGATTCAGCAGAAAGGAAGTGGACTCTGATGAAACGTGTCTTTATCTCACTGCTGATTGTGTCTTTAGTTTGGTTTTAAACATGTTGTACTGGTCCTGTGTTGACATGGCCACTTGTTTACAGTGTCCATCCTGCCCAGTGCATGCTGGGATAGGACTCTCAGCAGGAGGAGTCTGTAATATAAAATAGATGGATGATGGTCGGATGCCTCAAATAATACACACCTTCCGCCA
This sequence comes from Trachurus trachurus, assembly GCF_905171665.1. Classification (NCBI taxonomy): domain Eukaryota; kingdom Metazoa; phylum Chordata; class Actinopteri; order Carangiformes; family Carangidae; genus Trachurus; species Trachurus trachurus. The sequence goes on along the minus strand of NC_139911.1, from coordinate 2,060,963 downwards.
GCAGCTGTAAAAACACCATGGACCTCATCACATCTACATGTAGTTGCTCTTTTTAAACCGAATACTCCATCGTTTTTCGATCAAAAGCCAAACCTTTACGGGCCAACGTTCCCGTGGTCCGCCTTCGACCTAAAGTCCTGACAAGATTATGCAAATAATGCAGCCTACTGGTCTTAAAATTACACAAATGTACAAGAACAAAGATTTCTCTTCTCAAACACAAATTATTTTAATTATGCATGGTGAAAAACAAGGATCAATAAACTTTAACTGTGCCTTGTCTGCCTCGGCCGTCTTAACGACAGACCTCCACCATGGTGCAACCTACCCCTCGTCGGTGGGCAGTTCTGGCACAACACAATGTTTCTGGAGAGCTGAAGACCAGGCCGAACCTCGGCTCCGAGCTGCAACCACGCTGCGGGTGAAAGCAGATCGTCTGGGTGTGTTTTTATCGTTTCTGCGTTTTGTCCAGATGGAAACAGCGTTTTGTGGATGCAAAAACGGTATTCTTCTTCTGGAAATGGGTCCCAGAGTGGGAAAATCTCAAAACACCGCCCAGCGTTTTCATCTAGACACGCTAAACAGATCTTTTGTGAAACAATGATGTCATACCCCCCACCGCTCTGACCTGTAACCACACCACTAGTCCCTTGGACCCTGCAGCTGACTCTCGCCCGATAAATCATCGCTGATCGTCATTGTTGGACAGACGATTGTTTTCAAAACGAACAAGAAAAAGATTAGTTTTGGGTGAAGCTGCATTTCCATGTGGACAATTTCCTCTGGTTGAAATGTTCCTAGTTCCTTGAAAGGTTCCTGGTTCCTGGTAAAAAGTTCCTACGGTGGAAATGCGCCCAGATGAGACCAAGTTACCCACATTGAATTCATCCAAAGTTTCTGCTACAACATGGCGCTGGCCGATATAAAGCTACAACAACTAACAGCTGCTAACCCTGAGCTGCTGTTTGTCTTATTTCTTTGACTCATGTTTTGTTGAGAGAGTAAAAGATAAAATAAAGTAAAACACGACCCGACTCAGTCAGACAAGTTGAGTCGTTCATCCTGCCCCATCGTCTGTGTCCGTGTCCTATCTCACACCAGTTATTACCCCCGACCCCCCCCCTCACACACACACACACACACACACACACACTGAGCCTCCAACACCAGTCCAGTTATTAATGATGTGTTTCCTTCTGGTTGAGGCTCATTAGTTTGGACTCGTCCCGTCACTGAGTAAAGCTCCGTCTGAAGTCTCGTCCCCTACAGCACGCCGCTGCACCGCGCCGCCGTGTCGTCCAGTCTGACTGCTGCTGTCCTCGTCTTATCTCTGCCGCCGCTGTCATCACAGGGGGGGGGTGGGATGTGTCTATGGAGACCGGGACAAACTCCCTGGTGAGTCAGTCAGACAAAGCAGGCTCCAAAAAGTTGGACAGTAACTTAATTAGTGACTTATTAAATTATAGTCCAAGGCAATTGATATTCTGCCCTGCAGCTAATGCAATCATATTTTGCATTTAATTTTTTTTTCTCTCTTCCCTCCACCAGCTTGACTTTAGCTTGGTTCAATTATTCTCACAGAGCAGCCATCTCTGCCTGTCTTTGGTGGTAATGAAGCTCCACTAGGTTTTCTTGTAGTGCGGCTTTATTCCCTTGTTTTATGTCTTGTCCAATTATTTGCCGTCATTCTGCTTCTGCCAAAACTTTCTGCAAAAAAAAAAGAAAGAAAAAAAAACGTATTCAAATCGTTGATTATGTCAGACTCATTCACAGCTTTATTTTTATTTAATTTTATCTTTTAAATAGTTTACCTCACACACATATTGACACACGAATAAACTGTTTTGGTTTTTTCTATATCAGAGCAAATCAAAGCTGAAGCTGTCGAACCTTCAACACCTGATTGATGCTTTTTACATGAACGTCCACAAACCGACACTTACTGTGAACAACATGGTGCTATTACATAATGGGAGAAGTGGCAGCTGCAGTAATCAATGGACGATTGATTGATCAGTAAAACTTTTGGTTTGCTCTTTGGTGTGTTTGTGTTAGCGTATCGATGGCCGTCAGCTAGTTAGTTGGGATTGTTGGCACTAATTGTAGATATTATTTGATTTATGGTGTTTTGCACAAACCAAATCTGGTCCGTCCAGGTGGTGGTGGTGAGGGGGCGGGGCTTAGTTGTGACATCACAAAGTGACAGGAAGTCCTGACGGCTGGTTTTAAGGCTCAGTTTCTGAATACAGGCCGTGTGCATTTCTCTGTGGACTGAGGCTTTGATACTTTCACAGTATTAATATAGAACCTAGAGCTGCTTTATAATCACACTACACATGGACATCTACCTTTATACTGTATGGAGCTTTAACACAAACATCTACCTTTATACTGTATGGAGCTTTAATACAAACATCTACCTTTATACTGTATGGAGCTTTAATACAAACATCTACCTTTATACTGTATGGAGCCTTAATACAAACATCTACCTTTATACTGTATGGAGCTTTAATACAAACATCTACCTTTATACTGTATGGAGCTTTAACACAAATCTTGTCCTGTGTACAGTTACAATACATTTAGTCATACTTCTTATTTTCTAAGGTTGTCTTTAATCAGTTATAAGTGAAATTCTTGTCATGAATAAAGGTTGTCATCAACCGTCTTTGATCAAAGTGAAACACTTCAGCTTTCCCTGAAGCTCTGTGACAGATAGTGAGGAGTTTAATAAGCGTGTGCAGAGCAGCGTGGTGACTGGACACTTAACGCCCTTCATGTCCTGCACCACGGCCCTCACCGACCTCACACGACAGCTAAATGGCGACTCTGAAAAGCCCGTCTGACCTCGAGGGGAGGAGGAACGGAGCAGAAATATCTATCTGAGGCCTCTGCTCTCTGACCCTCGACCTCCGGATGAAACCAGAAAGTTTAACCTCTGGCTCAGAGTGGAGAAGTTCTCCTCCTCCCGCTGACCTTCAGTGATGTCGGTGCTCTGCTCTATCTGTCTGAATCAGCCGGCGGAGCAGCGATGGGAGTTTAACAAGGTTCCATAAATGAGTCTGCAGAGGCAATAACTCCTCCTGAAGAGGCTCAACTCAGTCAGCTCCAACCTGCCTCAGCTCTCCTGCTTCACATGATGCTTCTGGTCCACTGACAACACATCTGCATCTCTCTCCAACAAACAGGAAGTCTTGTAGCTACATTGATTTTCATCTTAAAGCTGCTTTATTTCCTCCTCTGTCTTCATGACTTTCACTGCAAAAACTCAAATGTCTTACCAAGAATATTTGTCTTATTTCTAGTCAAAAAAAATCTCATTATACTTACAATAAGACTCATCACATAAAAAGCAGCTTGTTTTTAGACACGTTTTCCTTTTTTTAAGCAGATTTTCACTTGAAATAAGTAGAAAAATCTGATAGTGGAGCAAGTTTTTGTTCCATATTACAAGCACAAAAAAAACTTGCTTTCACTGGCAGATTTTTCTACTTATTTCAAGTGAAAATTTGTTTGAAACAAGTGAAAATGATCTAAAAACAAGTTACTTTGTAGGTGATGAGTCTTGTTTTAAGTGGAAAGAGGTTAGTTTTGACTAGAAATGAGACATTTTGACAAGAAATAAGACAAATATTCTTGGAAAGATTTAGAGTTTTTGCAGTGTTGGCCTGTGGTATATTGATGTGTTGATGAGAAGAAGTGATCACCGCTGACACGTCTTTACTTGCATTTAAAAATAAGGGTTTATTACAAGAAAGAACACAAAAACACAAAAATGCCGAATCCGAGAGCATCTCTGGTGCCAATGTGAGATCTCTCTCTCTCTCTCTCTCAGCCCAAAGTAACTGTCCTTATATATGTTTTCTAACCTCCAAAATCCCACCTTTCCCAAACAGAAGAATGTACCTTAACCCAAATAATCCATAAATGAAGACAACATCTAACCCCTAGATTTTACCCTCTGACCAGGCTATCAACCCTTAGACTAATGATAAACATATGCATCTAAAACTACAAAGAAAACAGACAACAGACACAAAACAAAGATTTTGCAGAGTACAACATTATCAAAGAAGATAATATACTCAAGATAACATTCTCAAACAACATATGAGGATAATATACTTCAGGCCTTTTTGAGCAACGAAAACAGACTGGATGAGCAAAAATGATGACATCATCACTCGCAGTGGCTCCTGATTGGCTCATCAGCCTCAACTACCAGAGGTGAAAGCGTCATGATGAGGAATCAAAGTGTCTCTAACCTCTTCGTCCTTCAGAGGATTTACAACCACAGAGAGACGATCTACTTCCTCTTTACACCGAATTAGTTTAGTTTAGTTTAGTTTATTCGTTTAATAAGGGACAATGTGCACTTACATTAATCATTTAAAGAAAAAATGAAAAGATGGTTGCACCAGATTTAGCTCCCAGCTAATTTCCGTCTGTAGTCCCTACACATAACACATAACACCGACTCACACATGCTCAGTGAACGTGAACTGGATGCACAAGATGAAAACTGTGATTTGTGAAATCACTTTAGGACACACTAATTAGTTTTTTTTTTTTTTGGGGGGGGGGGTCAAAAGTCCCAGTGACCACAGAGGAAAAACTTTCTATAGTTGAAATTTCACAGGAACAGTTTGACTCTAGATTCTAGTTTCACTTTCTGTGTAGTGATGCTTCATCTTCTTCATTATCATTAAGATAAACACACTGTAGTTTATGACTCAACCCCACACACACACACACACACACACTCCCTTTAATCCGCTGCTTTCAAACATCCTCCTCTTTCATAAACCTTCGCTAAAAATAGTGCGAAGCTGTTAAAATAAATAAATAAATAAATAAATAAGAAACTATATATGAAGACACAATATTCACACTTCAGCACTAATGGGAACTAAAGGGCTCAGAGAGTCAGAGAGTCAGTCAGAGCTGAGAGACAGATGGTCTTAAGTCTACATATCCATATATATAGATATATATATGTGTGTGTGTGTGTGTGTGTGTGTGTGTGTGTGTGTGTGTGTGTGTAAGCCGAGAACACCACTGGTGTCGGCTTAACAACCCACATGATTATTTCACCATACGCTCAGAGAACAAACATTTGTGTTTATCACATTAGTGTCTGACGATGATCCCAGAGTCTGTTTTTCTTTTTTTTCTGATACTTTCTGGTATTTTCACTTCCCTTTTCCTCCCGTCGGTCAGACATTAAAGGACAATTCTGGGCAAATTCAACTTGGGGCTGTATGCTCTAACATTTTAGGTCTAAAAGAAGGAATCTAAAGATTTTCAGTTTAATTGTTTTTATCAGTTTAACTGTTTTGCGGTAGCAAAAAAAAAGGTCCTTTAACCCGACTCTTGACTTGAAGCAAGTCAAGAGTTGATATTCCTGTGTTTATGACACAAACGGGAGCTTCCGACTGCACCTGAACACACCGAGCCTCAACTTGGGTCTCGACTCCGCCAGACTTTGAATTTGAATGATCTAGTTTTACAAACATGTCGGCTTGCTTGAAGTCTTTTGGTCCCCCTACTCAAAAATGTCAATGTTTTTATCTTGTTATAGTTGTTTTGTTATGTCCTTGTTGTCTGCATTGTTATGTTGTTCATAATACTATGTTTTTCTGTCACTGTATTGTTTTTATGTTTTGGGACTCCGGATGGAAATTAGCATTGTTGCTATAATCCGGCACATTTACATGTTTTTATATGTTCATTAATGTGCACTGTCCCACCCAAATAAACAATTAAAGTAAAGTAAGTAAAGTAAATAAACTTCTGGCTGCATGTTTGAGTCTCCATCTGACGCTGTCTGTGGCTTTGAGGGATGGAAACAGCCTAAGCAGCAGAACTTGCATCCGCTCCCATTCATCGCTGCCGTGGCGACGCGGGGACAGACACAACTACCGCAAAACAGGAGACATTAAACTGGAAACCTACAGATTCCTTCTTTTAGACCTGAAATGTTAGAAAAATACAGCCCCGAGGTGAATTTGCCTTTGTCCTTTAAAGGGATAGTTCACCCAGAATTGAAATTTCACTCCTTATCTCCTCCCCCTCATGTGGACTAAGGGCTGGGAGAAGTTTCAGAGTCCTCCGTGGCTTCTCTGAGTTACAGGGGGTCTCGGCGTAGCAGTGCATGTCCATATGACGGTTGCAAATGGATACCAACCGTCTTGGAAGAGGAGCTTCGAGAAGTTCCGCTACAAAACAAGCTTGAAACATAGACTTATAAAATATTTTTCGGGACAATTTCTCATGTTGGGGCTTCAATACAAGACGGACATTACATACGAGCAGCATGGAGGTATTTGGATGTTTTTTGGTGTGTCTTTTTGTTACGAAGACAGTTGGTATCCATTTGCAACCGTTATATGGACATGCACTGCTACGCCGAGACCCCCTGTAACTCAGAGAAGCCACGGAGGACTCTGAAACTTCAATTCGATTTCAATTTTGGGTGAACTATCCCTTTAACCCATCTCCTCCTGGGCCGGAGCAGCGCCTGCAGCAGAGCAGTCTGAGTTGAGCCTCCAGTCCACTGATGGACTGAAACCGGCGGCGGCGGCCTGAGGCGGCGTCATATCAACCAGACCCTTTTCTTTTTTTTTTTTCCAACCCGCTAATGATTCATGCTACTTTCACAGCTCTGGATGGAAGAGGAAATTGCCTCGGTGTGTGTCCACATTCATATTCTATTATCAGGGTTGGGGAGTAACGGATTACATGTAACGGCGTTACGTAATTAAAATACAAAATATGAGTAACTGTATTCCGTTATAGTTACAGTTTAAATTGATGTATTCTGATTACAGTTACTTTCTTTTTTTAAAAAGGATTACTTGGATTACTTTAGCCTGCCGCACACGCAGGTTGCACTGACGGACGCTTGTTGCACTGTGGCGAAGTTATAAGGGAGAGGGACGGACAAAACAGACTAAACTCGTCGGCCGTCACTGGTGAAGTTGGCTTCATTTTGGAAGTGGCGCTATCGGGACGCCCAGCATATTCCTCTTCAATGTCCGGTCTCTGGTAAACAACATGAATGAACTGCGACAGGATGACGTTTTTAAAAGGATCCTGGACTGTCATGTGTTTATGATGAGCTGCATGTTTAACAGCAACGTCAGTCACGCTGTTTCCAAAACCACACCGACTTCAGCAGAGACGTAAGTTTACAGTAGGCCTAAGTCATAGACTGTAAAAGGCCTAAGTAGGCTACAGTTTTTGTGTCACCCTCGCCCTGCTCATCAAGCTGTAACAGATCCGACCCGCAGTTGTTGAAGCCCGGACCCGACACGGACCGACACACTAGCATTAATTATTACGAGGCGAGGCCGGCCAAAATAAAAAAATAAAAAAGGAGATGACGCCCGAGGCCCAGCCCGGCCTGACGAGTCAGATTTTCGGCACGAACCAGGGTCAAACCAGCGCGTCCGGTCGGGTTGGACCGTCCATCACCTAGCCCAAAAGAACCAGGCAGCCCAGACCAGAGAGCAGAGGAGAGAGACAGCAGAGTAACAGGTGTGTGTGTGTGTGTGTGTGTGTGTGTGTGTGTGTGTGTGTGTGTGTGTGTGTGTGTGTGTGTGTGTGTGTGTGTGTGTGTGCGCGCGCGTCTGCCTGCTGTGAAAGATAGGCTAATTCTAGGCTGAAAATCTCAGGACACATCAGCTCTGTGAAGCTCAAGCAATATCTGACAGACAGATGAGAATAGGGCAGATGTGGTGGAAGAAGACAGTGTGGCCTGAAAGAGACACATGGTGAAGCAGAGGATGGATAGTTGATACTTGATGGATCGGTGAAATTATGGTCTGTATGCTTCAGATACATGCTCCGGTTGTGAGAAATGGGGCTATACAGTATGTCCAAAACAGAGGCATATCCCTTATTTGCTTGTTTTTATTGTAGGTTTTAAAAGATAATAAGTACATTTTGATTCTGCTCTACTAATGTAGCTTGATTGTTATTTATATCTATATGAGGGTTTTCTAATCTTATAAAAAATGAAATGTTAAGCAAGATTGGCAGAGCAGAGGTGCTGTGGTATCAGATGTCAGTTTGATATGCACTTATGTAAGTGGCAAAGAATACAACTGCACACACACTACACAAGTACTTTGTGTAATTGGGGTTTATTTTGCAGTCTGTATGACCTCTGGATGTCTAGACATTGTATGTCTTTTTGCTTGCAAGCTAGACCACCTTGGCACGACAGGGGCCCCCCGCTGTACGGGCCCCCCAAAACATTTTCTACACTCACAAACAAAACCTATTTTAAAAAACATGTATTTTTTTAGGATATTCTGCATGAGTAGGAGGTTCAGAGGCTGTAGTCTGAACTGTAGAGCAGAGAAAGCTGCTCCGTTTTAATATAGCCTAAGCCCACTAATTCAATGTGTTTGGCGATAAAAAAAACATTTAAATGTGGCTGGATGATCAATAACAAATTAAACTGTGGTTTGACAAATTCAAACACATGTAGCCTATTAATGCTTTTGTTTAAAGCCACGGTAGTCTACAGTAAGATCATGTGTAAGATCATTCAAAGCAAATTCAGTGTCCCAGTCAAAGGCGCTTAGGCAGGCGATTTTAAAGTAATCTAAAAGTAATCCAGAAAGTAATGAAGTTACATTACTTTACTTGAGTAATCTAATTACATTACAGATTACATTTTGGGACATGTAATCAGTAATCTGTAGGGGAATACATTTTAAATGTAACCCTCCCAACACTGTCTATTATGTTCTAATTTTAACGAGATGAGCTACAGACCTCGGGGCCGGTGGCTAATCAGGTCGATGATTAACCGCAAACAGCCGCGCGAACCGCTCTGCAACGTGTCATCGTTCACGTTCCACCGAGTCGGAGAGCGAGGGGCTTCGTCCTCCCACCGACTCATCACAAACGGGTGTTTCAGCACTTTGCACAGACTAGTGATCCGGAGTGGATTGAAAAATACACCTGAAAGTAAAAAATGAGGATCATATTTCTCCACCACGCTTTAGTCTTTAAGTCTTAAACTCGGCCCAGCGAGTCCACATCACGTAGGCTACACGCCAGCAGACAGACAACTCTGTTTAATCCAATTATCTCAACCAGCCTCCATCCCACAGAAAATATGTGAATATATAAAAGTCACTATCATCAGTTTTATTGTAAAACTGCAGCAGTGGAAGAGCGGCTCAGTCAGAGGTGGAGCCGCTTCCCAATAAAAGACACTGAACTAGTTTTATCTAAATGATGAGGATGATGCACCGGAGAGAGATGTAAGACTACACTCTGATGGTTTCTGGGTCTTAAAACTGCAAATATCTGATATAATATGTGAGTAAAGAGCAAATTTAAAACTCATATTCTTCTTTACATATTCTATTTTTACCTATATTGTGGTATTACATGTATATTTGCCTTTATGCTTGATATTGTCTCTCTTTCTGACGGTGTTACTGTAACTTAGTCTTCATATTCTGACTCTGAAATGTGTTTTTATTCTTATGGATCAACTTCAACACATCAAACACAGGAGGAGAGAGTGAGATCTGGGATCTTTAATGTGCCGACATGAGACCGACGCTGAGCTAAAACAGGCCGAGTCTCCAGAGAGTCAAACTGTTCCTGTAAAACACCTAAGAGGTGAAATTTATGAATGAAAATGTGTTTGAAGGCAGATGAAGTGATGTGTGGACTGTGGATGAAGCTTCTTTGACGGTAGCTAGATAATACATAATTAAACTTTATTTATGCTGCACCAGTCATTACATGAAGAAGTAAGGAGTTCAAATTCCTCCTTCAAATTAACAGACCACTTCAAAATCATCAGTTACTCTGCTTTTACTATTTATAGGTATGTGTTTGAGTAAAATGAACACTTTTGTTTTATTTTATAAACTATAGACAGCATTTCTCCTGAATTTGAAATAAAAAATATTGTTATTTAGAGCGTTTATTTGCAGAAAATGACAAGTGGTCAAAATAACCAAGAAGATTCAGTGTTTTCAAACCTCAAATGATAATAATGCAAAGAAAACAAGTTCATATTCATTTTTAAACAACACAACACTCATTCTTTAAAATTTAGAATTCAGAAATAAATATTGGTGGAATAACTTTTTTTTTGTTTTTTATACCTTTCCTTTTGAAATGAGATCTGAATGAACGGCTGCCAAACATGTAGAGATGCTGATTCATTAAGAAACAATTGGAGTTGTCTAGAGCTTTATATTTTATTCAAACTTAACTTAGCTTAACTTAACTTATAAAATACAGCTTAAAGATAAATGCAGAGAGGAAATTAATTACACATTAAAGCAGAAGTAAGCGATCCGGTCGTTTTCGCTAATGCTGCGTTCCAGGCAGGCTTTTGAAATCGTAAATTACAGCTTCAAGTCACAACTTACGACTTTGTAGCGTTCCAGGCAACCCACTCGTGTTTCTCCGACCTGTTTTACCGGTGAAAGTCACTATAACGGCCACTCGTAACTTCCGACCGGTGAACTCGTACCAGATCGAACTGGTACGACTTCACGGTCGGAAAAATATGAGTTTCCTTGAACGCACCATAACAGTCCTCGTCGCTACGTCACCACATTCACGGCGTTCCTTGGCTGCACACACAGCCCTGCATGCCGTTCTCTCTCCTCATTGGATAAAAACTGTAGGATACGATAAATGTTTTCTCTTCGGCTCAGAGCAGAGCAGAGGGACTGAGAGACCCGTGTTTCAGTCCAAACACTCTATGTAAGTGATTGCTGTCGGAAGATATAACTATTTAAGACTTATATTAACACAAATATATCACTCACTTCTGCTTTAAAAGCAGCAGAGACGATGAAAATAATTAGTCCAAAAGATATAGAGATTTATTTATTTATTTTTAAATCAGGGAAAGGTTGCTGTATTAATATCATTGTTATGTTGAGAGACCGTGGACGTTTTGGCTCAAAACTAGTCAAATCCGTACTAAACACGACCCAGCTCCACTTTTCACTTGTGATTGGGCGGCAGCAGCTCTAATGCGGCTTCCATTAGCACCTGTGCTCTTCCTTTCTCTTCTAATATCTCAGCACAGCAGCAGCAGCACAACGGCCACACCACCGTGCACCCTCTCAAAGTGACCCTACTCCCCTCCCTCCCCCTCTCTCCCCCCCTCTCCCCCCCTCCACCTATCACATTGATGAGAATTAGATGCCACTCCTCCGGCCGTGCCTGTCTCCTCTTTAATTGGCGTTTGATATTCTGCGGTTGTCATTTCAAGAGGGAGAACAAGGGGTTGCCATTCACCGTGGCTCCTGTAAAAGGAGAGGGTGGGTGGGTCGGGGGGGGGGGGGGGGGGGGGGGGGGGGGGGGGGGGTGTAAGTGTCACTCTGTCTGATGGCTCTGTAATGTGTTTTGGGTTGCAGACTGTCTGTCAGGGGGCTGAGCTCCTCCATCTTCTCCCTTTATTCAGGGGGACTGAGATTTCATTTAGCCGCCCCGTCCATCAGCCAAACGCTGCTGCTCTTAAACCTTAAACCGTTTCACTTAGAAGCCGCCGCCGCTTTCTCCTCCGTCGCCGTCCTAAAGGTAGATATGAGCTCAAATTTCTCAAGATGTTCCCACACCCCCACGTTAACACCTCCCTGCACCCTGCTTAACACCTCACAACACAACACTACCAGCACCGCCGGGATACACTGCAAAAACTCAAAATCTTACCAAGAATATTTGTCTTATTTCTAGTCAAAATGTCATTTCTAGTCAAAACAAATCTCATTCTACTTAAAATAAGACTCATCACATTAAAAGCAGCTTGTTTTTAGACACTTTTTACTTCTTTCAAGCAGATTTTCATTTGAAATAAGTAGAAAAATCTGTTAGTGGAGCAAGTTTTTCTTTCTTATTACGAGCACAAAAAACTTGCTTTCACTGTCAGATTTTTCTACTTATTTCAAGTGAAAATTAGTTTGAAACAAGTGAAAATGATCTAAAAACAAGTTAATTTTTAGGTGATGAGTCTTATTTTAAGTGAAAAGAGATTAGTTTTGACTAGAAATGAGACATTTTGACAAGAAATAAGACAAATATTCTTGGAAAGATTCTGAGTTTTTGCAGTGTATTAGATCAGACATCAACTTTAAAGTAAACTTTATATTTTCAAGAGCAAGTGGAAGTCCTGAGTGCAACTTGGTGGAGAACTCACTGCTGCACGCACACATTATTTATTTCATGCAACACGATGCCGGTCATTGGGAAATTTGCGTTCAGAGAAAATGCAGCGTTAATCCAACATTAAACGGCGAGTAACGTACAGTAAATCCTCTCAGCTTTTATCTGCTCCACCTGCAGACCTGACCCGTCTGGTCTCCGTCCTGTGAGTTCTGCTGCAGCTCTCAGGCGGTTTGATGCAGCTCGACGGTCTGAGGAGAGAAACCTCCACGCGCCGCCTGCAGCTTGTCCACATTTGTATTATTTGTTGAAGCATTATCTAAATGTATCTGGAATTAAACAGAGTTCATCTGCATAATGTTATTTATTGTCCTGCTCTTTAGCTGCAAGGACTTTGCAGGGACAAGTCACCGTTCATCACACGGGAATAAATCTGAGTGGCTGCAGAGAGATTCTGAATATTTTCACCTCAGTGGTTCACTACTATCTATCTATCTATCTATCTATCTATCTATCTATCTATCTATCTATCTATCTATCTATCTATCTATCTATCTATCTATCTATCTATCTATCTATCTATCTATCTAAAAAAAATGGTCATAATAAATCAATATTTTGCACATTCATAGATTAAGTAGTTAATTGATTGTCTATTATTGATTATAAAAATGACTTTTCACATCAACGATGATAAAAGCCCATATGATGAGATTTTTTATTTTAGAAACTTTTTTTCTTTTTGAAAATGTTTCTTATGGATGGAGCTGTAGAGAAGATGAATTATTCTACTATTCCTTTGGACCCAGCAGACCTACAGCTGTTTGTAAAGTATCAAAAAATACAACTTCATTACAGTCAGAGAACGATCCATTCATAGTGGGAGCAGGTATTTGTAATAGAAGTCCTAATATTGTTCACCTGCATTACAGTAACATGCTGTGTGTGTTTTCTGTAGCGGACGACCACACAGCAGCGGTGAAACATGAATGAAGAGGGTTCATGAGCAAATCAGCGAGCAAATCGTCAGTGCTGTGTCTGCTGGCGAGGCCACGGGCGCTTCAGAGCAGAGTGACGGGGGAAGACGACTCTGAGAGCAGCAGCAGCAGCAGCGATGGAGGAGGAAACGGTGAGTCCACCTCCACCTCAACACGGCAAACACAGGAGAACTGACTTCCTGATGCTTCACACCAAAAGCGATTCTGGCATCGCACCACCTGTCTGCAGTGTCCAAACTGTCCAAAGGGGCGGGGCTACAGATCTGTGTGTCCATAGGCTGAGCAGCCGTGCCCTTTACAAGGATAAATAATTATAATCATGATCATAATAATGGCTTGGATTTATTTATTTTTACAAGGATGAGCACATACTATCCTTCATGTTTCACCGTGTATTCATCATTATACTCTGTGTATGAATAAAGAGGCATCAAATCTCAGACCGCAGTTATGTTTATGTTTCCTCCATCTTCGTCTTCTCTTTTGTTCTTCTTGGGAATCCTGGTCTGCAATTGGCTGCTGCTCATTTGCATAAAGTTGAGCTTCTTTCAACTAAACTGACGCTCTGGACACTCGGCACCGCTGGACGTTTTTGGTGTGAACGCACAGTTAGCATCAGCATCAGCATCAGCAGGTGAGAAGAGTCTGGTCACAGTGACCAGGAAACAAAATAAATCGGTTCTGGCCGACCAAACAGTTCACTGGGGGGAAAAGAACAAAAACAAAGTCAAGTTCAGCTCTTTCTGGTGAAGTAGTTCTTTAGAAAAACGTATTACCAAGGTAAAGTGCTGTTTTTTATTAAAGCATATTAGTAGGTTGAAAAGAAAAAAATATCTGATATTTTTCTGAAAATTTGGAGAAAATGCTTGATAATTTAATTAATCTGCAAGAAAGGAAAGGACTCACACATTTACAAGAATGGAAATTCACAAATTACAAGTAAAAGATTTTAAATGAGCTGGAAGGAAAGGGAAAAAATATATAAATATATGTTTTCTTTTTCTTTTCCCCTTTTTTTTGTTTATTTGAATCAAGGAAGAAGATAATTTATCTTCACTGCACAAGGTTGGAGGAAGCAGCAGAGCTCCGCCACATGAGGAGCTGCAGCAGGTGAGTTCAGTCAGATGAAGGAAAATTACAACATTACAGATCAGAAATAGATTGTATTTGGATTTGACTCCGGTCTGCATAGCTCTCTGACTAAATATATGTACAACAGATGTGACTAGGGATGCAACCAACGACTATCTTCATTATCGATTTATCTGTCGATTATTTAAATGATTAATCAATTAGTTGTTTGGTCAATAAAATGTTTAAAATGTTAAAAACATCAATCAGTGTTTCCCAAACCACCAGACGACGTCCTCAAATGTCTTGTTTTGTCCACAAACCAAAGAGAGACTCAGTTTATTGTCATAAAGGAACAAAGAAACCAGAAATATTCACATTGAAGAAGCTGGAATCAGAGAATTTAGACTTTTTTTCTTAAACTACTCAAACCGATTATTAGATTATCAGAATAGTTGACAATTAATTTATTAAACGATTATTGTTTGATTAATCGATTAATTGTTGCAGCTCTAGATGTGACTCCATCAGGGCCGTTGCTAGGAATTCTGGGCCCCCTTAAAGAATACTAAAGTGGGCCTCTCCCCCTACCTTTTCCTTTTTTTTTCTTAGACTACGTATGTATTATCGTTTTTTATTTAGCCTTCTTTGTTTTGATGCTAATGCAGCATTACACTGCAAAAACTCAAGTATCTTAGCAAGAATATTTGTCTTATTTCTAGTCAAAATGTCATTTCTAGTCACAACAAATCTCATTCTACTTAAAATAAGACACATCATATTAAAAGCAGCTTGTTTTTAGACACTTTTTACTTCTTTCAAGCAGATTTTCACTTGGAATAAGTAGAAAAAATCTGATTGTGGAGCAAGTTTTTCTTCCTTATTACAAGCACAAAAAACTTACTTTCACTGGCAGATTTTTCTATTTATTGTGAATTTAAGTGAAAATGATCTAAAAACAAGTTCATTTTTAGGTAATGAGTCTTATTTTAAGTGGAAAGAGATTAGTTTTGACTAGAAATGAGACATTTGGACAAGAAATAAGACAAATATTCTTGGAAAGATGTTGATTTTTTACAGTGTACTATGAGTATTAGTCAGGGTCTTACGCAGAATAAATCAGTCATACAAAGATTAGACTACTGGGGTTTTTTATGGGCCGCGCTGGGCCCCTAGAGTTATCATCACCTTTCTCCCCTATACAACGGCCCTGGACTCCATAATGTCAGTGAATATTCAGGTCTTTTTCTTGTAAATTTGCGACTTTAACTTAACAAATTCCTAAGTTGTCAAGGAGCTAAAATGTTTTTGCATCATGTGAACGTGTGAACAGATGTTGGATTGTTTCATGTCGTGTCTTTTTAAAAGGTTTAGCACCGATTTTTCCTGTTGGTGCATCACATGACTTGTCAAATAACCCCCAACCACCGTCCCTTCAACCGTTTTCCGGTCTCGGTTTGAGAGAATTCAAAAAACGGCTTTTACTAAAAAAAAAAACGGTCATTATTAAAAACTCTGGTGGAATAAACGCTCTTTATGTTCCACTGTGCAGAAAAACCGACCGTGGCGGCTTTTATAGCACGAAGCAGATTTGAGCGTACGACGTGTGTCCTTTCCAACTCAGCGTGTCGGCGCTGCCTTCAGCTTCAGTGTGGTGCCGCCGCGTCGAGTCCAGATCTGGCAGCTGAGATCAGTCAATCACCAGCAGCCGTTTGATGGAGGAGCAGGTAGCTACTGTACTGTACTGGTAGAAAAAAAAAGAAAAAATCCCATGCAGAGCTATAGGGAACCGTTTTTTTTTCTTGTTCCGTTTCCACAATGTTCCTGTCAGCAGCGGCGCCGCGGAGGAGCCCAGCGGGACCTGTCAGCGTCCGTCAGGAAGTGCACACGGAAAAGAAAACCACTGCCTCACTCAGTTTAGCAGAGAAATTGGAGAGCTACACACACACACACACACACACACACACACATCTGCACCATTAAACTCCAATGGCTTCACCTTTCCACACACACACACACACACACACACACACACAGACACACACACAGCGCTAACAGTATTCAGGGTGTTGCAGCGAGTCGTCACTGACAGTTTATAATCTGCTGTTTGAAAATAGTGTCCAAAAATATTAATCATGGCTGCTTCATTACACCTCCATCCAATTTGTTGCAGAATGGATCGTTTTGGAATTATTTCCCCCCTCACCTATAGGAGGAAAACTCCCAGAATACCTTGCTCTTCTTTCTCTCACTCTTGTCTCCAAGTAACTACAGTATACATTAGAGTTAAAGAAGGGATAGTTCAACATTCTAGCAAATTGGCCCATTGCCATAATCCCTATAGTCATAGCAGTAGGTTTGTTACCTTTAATTGTCGGTGCAAGCTATTTTTAGAACGGCGGAGCAGAGCCGTGAGCTGCTCAGAGCTACGCTACAGAGGCTCATTATGGGATTTCTTGGTTTCCCTCCATCAAACTCATCAAATACACAATCCAACAACTCCACAACGCTCTGGTGGACAAGTTGTGAGCTGCACATTTACCACGCTATGAGATAATAACACAACGTTACCACACAGAGTTGTTTTAGAGGGAAATACAGAGACTGTTGATGAAAAACTGTCCCTGAAGGCAACGTGCATCAGCGGTTTTGCATGTATTTCCCTCTAAAACAACTCTGTGTGGTAACGTTGTGTTATTATCACATAGCGTGGTGAATGTGCAGCTCACAACTTGTCCACCAGAGCGTTGTGGAGTTGTTGGATTATGTATTTGATGAGTTTGATGATGAGGGAAACCAAGAAATCCCATAATGAGCCTCCGTAGCGTAGCTCTGAGCAGCTCACGGCTCTGCTCCGCCGTTCTAAAAACAGCTTGCACCGACAATTAAAGATAACGAACCTACTGCTATGACTATAGGGATTATGGCAATGGGCCAATTTGCCAAAATGTTGAAGTATCCCTTTAACTTAGCAGCAGCAGCCGTTGGCCTGATGAGCGGCTGCAGCTCCTCGACCTCGAGGCTTCGGCCTCAAAGTCTCATTTCAAAAAACTTCCATTATTCTGCTTCTCTGCTTAAATGCTATTCATGTTTAAGCAAACCTGGGGCCACGGAGCACCGAGGGGGGGGTAGTTGTAATGGGTAGTTGCCCCCGGGGGTCCCCCCCCCCCAGCAGTTTAAGTCAACCGTGTCCGGAACAGTTTATATCATTTTAATAGCGTTTTGAATATATATTTTCTAATCTATGAATTTAAAGACTCGTGGAAGACGACTTCATTTAACATCTGCACAGGAGAAAGGAAATTAATGCTCATGTTCTGTGAATACTAACACAGACCTTTACATATGATATAAATTAACACTTTATACAGCAGCAACAGGAAACTACAGACTGACGAGGAATACATAGGACAAGAAGGTCATCTATAATGTTTCATGCGTCCATCAGCTTCCTCGTATTGTCCAAAATAACATTTTAGTGACGTAAATGCACATGTAGGATGATTAAAAATCATTTTCACTGCTAAATGATTAAAAATAGCAGCTTAGAATATTTACATTTATAATGATAATAATCTTTAGATCACACAAAATTAAAAACAAAAAACAAAATGGTAAAAAAAAAAAGACCAAAAAGTTTGATTAAAACCTCTTTTTTACCAGATGAATCATCCACCGATGCGTCTTCGTCCCTAAAACAAACAGACCATAAAATTAAAATAGTTTCATCTTGAAAATAAAAAGAGTTTCTCCGACAGATATTTGATGGACACAGGACGTCTCGGAGCTGCTGCTGTTGACATCTGTTCAACATCGTTCTCTGAAACCTCAGAAGATCCAGATGTTCAGGACTCTCCTACAACACAAACGGAACAACAGCGCTGATGAAACATCTGGTTAAAATACTAAACGAGTCAGTTCCTCAGCTTTCAGATCCTAAACCTTCATCCAGATGAATATAAAGTTAAAAACAACCAAGATTTTCTATTAAACTGTGCTTTATAGAAGGTTAAAGTCACGGTCGGAGCTGCAGATGTTCGTCACCATGAGGTCAATGAGATACATGATCTAAAAGTTGGATTATAAACATGTTTATGAATGAACACATCTGTTCATACGTTCACCTGCAGCAACACACGACCTTATGATTCATGCTCCTGACAGATGTTGCATGAATGAACATCGTTAGATCCACAACATGAAGGAGCTCGTACACATGTACAGTTTATGTTTATGTTTTGCTGCTTCATGAGCATCAGCGCTGAAGTTTTAAAGGGATAGTTCACCCAAAATTGAAATTTCACTCCTTATCTCCTCCCCCTCATGTGGACTAAGGGCTGGGAGAAGTTTCAGAGTCCTCCGTGGCTTCTCTGAGTTACAGCGGGGCTCCGTGCAGCACCGCATGTCCATATTCAGTTTATTTGATAGGGACAATGCAGGTTAACATAGTGACACTTCCACCCGTTACAAACAAGTCAATGTGACTGAAGTTCTGCAGACAGAGATTATAGCTAATGCTAGTTTCCAACTCCCGTCCCTAGTTAGGCTTTTAGTAGAAAAAAGAAGGTAAGAAGAAAGACATCAAAATGACATACAACACTATAAAATGTACAAAACATCTAAAATCATACCAAGTCATGACACATTAAAAATGCATACAGTTCTGATTTTGTTTCAGCCAGATTTTAACCTTTGTATTAAAAATTCTAATGTCTCGGGTTAGTTTTATTTCGGTCGGTAGTGAATTCCACATCTGGGAACCCTTTATAGAGAAGGCTGATTGCCCAAAGGAGGTCTTCTTACGGCGTGAGATTTTACAGTTGCCACTTGCCGTACCCCTGGTGATCCTATCACTATTTTGTCTTCTAAAACGACTACACGGCACATCTGGAGCCAAGTTCTGCAAACATTTAAAAACCAGTTTGACAGTATGACGGTTGAGAACGGAGCTCACTTCTCTTCGTCCAAAAAGACACACCAAAAAACATCCAAATACCTCCATGCTGCTCGTCTGTAATGTCCTTCTTGTATTGAAGCCCCGACATGAGAAATTGTCCCGAAAAAAATTAAACAAGTCTATATTTTAAGCTTGTTTGTAGAGGAAACTCCTCTTCCCGGTCGGTCGTCAGTGCGATTAACTTGTGGAGGTATTTGGATGTTTTTTGGTGTGTCTTTTTGGAGAACTTTTGGTGAACTATCCCTTTAAAAAGCAATAATTAATCAGTCAATCACACATCACATGTACAACAGTTCATGTTTATGTTTTCCTGCTTCATGAGCATCAGCGCTGACGTTTTAATCTCTCTCTGTCTCCGTCATCTCCAATCTCCATCTGCACGGCCACTTATAAAACCCTGCAAATCTTTCATTACTAATTATTTTATGAATGCCTGATTAAGCTGCAGCACACACACACACACACACACACACACACACACACACACACACACACACACACACACACACACACACACACACACACACACACACACACATAAAGCATGTTGCTGGCCAGAGTCCATGTTGGATTATTCATGCTTCCTGTGCTGCTGCCTCACACGACGCCAGTCATAGCTGTTTAACGTTAACTCTGTGCAACTGAAGGCGCTGCATGCTCACGCCCCGGTCATCACAGCCAATAAACACACATGTATATTTCATCACGTAGCTAATAACAGACGAGGCAGCAGCGGCGGGGGGGTTGGGGGGGTTAAGACGTGTGACTGCGAGGAGGATGAACCTCCCCGTGAACCCGTTAACTCCTCTCCCGTCTTAGCAGCGCGCTCTCATCTCCTCAGATCAGCGCTGACGGAGCGGCGACTGGCAGCCGAGCCACGGGCGTTTAACCACATCTGGAACAGCTGCCGGCCAATCCATGATGAGAGCCTCTCAGGCAGAGGAGGAAGAGGAGGAGGAGGAAGAGGCCTGGATGCTGCTGCACTGCAAAAACTCAACATCTTTCCAAGAATATCTGTCTTATTTCTTGTCAAAATGTCTCATTTCTAGTCAAAACTAATCTCTTTCCACTTAAAACAAGACTCATCACCTAAAACTTAACTTGTTTTTAGATCATTTTCACTTGTTTCAAACAAATTTTAACTTGAAATAAGTAGAAAAAGTTGTAGTGCTCGTAATAAGGAAGAAAAACTTGCTCTACTATCAGATTTTTCTACTTATTTCAAGTGAAAATCTGCTAAAAGAAGTAAAAAGTGTCTAAAAACAAGCTGCTTTTAATGTGATGAGTCTTATTTTAAAGGGACAACGAGGAGTTTCTCCGTCGGCAGAACGAAAAAATCCACGACAATAAAAAAGTCTCATATTAATGTGGATGAATCTACGTTACCACTTGTTAATGGTCCATTTTAGATAAATCTATGGTTTTGTCTCTATGGTTATTTTGTTATTATTAGTGGTGGTGGAAATGCTGGTCGAGCCGACCAGCGTTTCTTTACTTTCGGTTTCGTGGCGAGTCATGAGAATAACGCAGCCGAATCTCCGTTTATGGTCGGAACTACGACGGTATGTGATCGTCTTCCAACCTCTGACTTTAATTCTTGATGAATGAAAACATGAGTCTGTCTTGCACCGGTCAAAGAATTTCACGGTGCGGAGGCTCATAAATGTAGTGTGGAAACACTTCGCTTTTCCAAAACTCCTCGTTGTCCCTTTAAAATAAGACTCATCGCCTATAAATTAACTTGTTTTTAGATCATTTCCACTTGTTTCAAACTAATTTTCACTTGAAATAAGTAGAAAAAGTTATAGTGTTTGTAATAAGGAAGAAAAACTTGCTCCACTATCAGATTTTTCTACTTATTTCAAGTGAAAATCTGCTTGAAATAAGTAAAAAGTGTCTAAAAACAAGCTACTTTTTATGCGATGAGTCTTATTTTTAGTATAATTAGATGTGTTTTGACTAGAAATGACATTTTGACCCAAAATAAGACAAATATTCTTGGTAAGATATTTGTTGTTTTGCAGTGTGCTGCTCTCTCAGCTGAGTGTGCGTTTCCTTCAGGCTGCTGCCGTGGAGACGTCATCTCAAACGCCTGTTGTGAACGGTTCAACACCAGTTCAAACTCCCTCTAAACGCCTCCTGTCACCTTTTATGTCGAGGCCAAACTGCCCCCGATCCCCCCGATCCCCCCCGCCGCCGTCAACATCTTCACGCTGCCCCCGGGGCGCAGGGTGAACGCACACATCTGGATTTCACTGCGTTTAAAAAGAAAAGAGAGAGAAGAAAATAAAATAAAAAAACACACTTATGTAAGAATTGAACTTGAACTTGAACTTGAACTTGAAGAAAACATGTCAGATTCATCTGGTATAAAAGGTAAGAAAAGAATAATAATAATAACAACAATACAATGGGATTTCTCAAGGCCCTGCAGGAATAAGGCGAGGTTGCCGTGGTAACAGAGTTTCTTCTTGCAGGTGAAACAAATCCTGATTGCAGACGAAGTGACGGTGTAATTATTTAAAAAGAAAAGAAGACGAGGAGGAGGAGAGTCGGTTTGTCACCACCCAGAAGTCTCCAAAGTGTTTTTATTGTCAAGGACGAGTTTGCAGAATAAAAAAAATGAGGAATTTCTTTATTTCTTTCTGAGCTCCACTGTGTGTGTGTCTGTGTGTGTGCACGTTAAGGTGGAAACTTATTCATGCTTTTCACAAAGAATACAGACTTTGTGAATCAAAAATGTTCTCAACTCTATCATTTTGTGGTGCCTTTAAACAAATCAACACACATGCAAACACACACACGCCACTGGAAACATGTTGCTAATCCTGTTGTTGGTCTTGATTTACTGCACGTTTGTATCACTACCCTTTGTCTTGTGTCAGCTTTCTGCTACCGTCTAAGGTGTTCGGGTCGGTTTTGACCCAAGTCTTAAATCTACGAAGGAGGAAAAACAATTATTTATCATCCCATTTGTTTTTCTTCTCTTGGTTACATTGTTAAGTCTCCTTATCCATGCAAATATTGGTTTTAATATTTTTGGTGTGAGCCCCTGGGCCTTTTTTTGTCAGTATACCCTTTGTCTTCAATTTAATCTTCCTATTGTCATATTTCTGCTGCCATCTCTTGTGTTTAATCAGCTGTAAAACACACTAAAACAATTATTTACTTATCCATGAAAAGGTTGGTTTTGCATCAGTTTTAACTGTAATTATTGTTCTTATTGTTATAACCAGGTCGAAATTGACCCTAACAACACAAATTCTGTCTGTTTGTGTGTTACCTGCCAAGGGACTACGGATGCAAATTAGCAAGTTGCTAACTCTGACGCATTTACATTTGTGCACACGTACGAATGTTCATTAATGTGTATTGTCCCTTTTAAATGAATACATTTAAAAAAAAAAATGTCACAAGTTTAACCACAGCATTTTAGAATTTTGTGAAAAAGAAAAATGTTTTATTTTGTTTAAATAGAGGTTCCTGACAAAGTCGAAAAAGCCTTGATGTTAAATTTATGTGGTACTTTTATGCATTTAAAACCTGAAAAAGGGTCAGCGGTGACCCAAACACAGGAGAAAGGATATTTGCACACTTTTTTTTGTTTTGTTTCATTTTGTTTTGTTAAATGACAGTGTGTTGAACCCTCTGAGCCACCGTAGAGCATTGACGCACATGTAAATCAGTTTGTCATCTGAACAAAGAGCGAACAGTGGGAAACTTTAGATCCGGACTCTGAGACGAGTGGATTTCTCAGATTTCTAAGCTCATTGAAGGATCTTTATTCATGACGGACTTAGTGAATCATCACTTTGAATCCTGAAAACCTCAGATCGTCACTTATCAGACAGTCGATGTCGCCTGTATGTATTACTGCGTGTGTGTGTGTGTGTGTGCACCAGATGATGTGGCTTATAGTTACTTTATTAAATGAGTCATCTGTCTGTTGGATGGAGACGTGCAGGACAGTCGATGCAAGTCGAGTTACAACATCAATCTAAATATTCTTAGGTCTGATCCTCGACCGTCTGCAGCTCAGAAAAACTTAACACAACTTTTACTCTTCAGTCGACCATCTGTTGTTTTATACGCCATCGCCACGGCACAATGAAGAGTGGATGAGGCCTTTACAACATGAAGGGAACGAGAGCAGCTGATTTAAGTTTAAGTTAAAGATTTTCATATAAAAATTGAACTTTATGAAATAATAACTATATAACCAGAAATACATAGCCTATATTCCTCATAAATTACCTCTACTATACAACCTCAGTCAATATCCAAACTTTAAACACAGTTGCTCTTTATTTACACTCATTTATGTTACAAAAAACATCCTTCTCTATCTTAGTATAAATGAAACAGAAACATCACTAATACACACTTTGTTGGACTCAGGAAATAAACAAAATCCTCTTAGTGATTATTTAATAAAGATCCTATAAAGTTTTAAAATAAATGAAAGAGACAAAGGAAGCAGGAGAAACGTGTGCAGATAAGGACACGACAACACAAACAAAGTGTAAACATAGAAAATTCACTTTTCAATCCCAAAGGATTAAAACAAAATGGATTTCTGGATATTTCTTTGTTTTTGAATTTTAACACCATTTTACAGGCTGTAAATGTGTTTTCTTTTTCTTATGTTGTTTGTTCTCCTTCATAATTTAAATGTGTGTGGATGTTGTGTTTCTCTCCTGACATATGGACACGAGTTGCGTCCAGCTGTGCTGCAGAAACAACTGCTGCAAACAAACTGATGAGAAATGTTGTAAAAAGGTTTCAGACATGAGGACGTGATCGTTGTAGGTAGGTGCAAAAAGCTCTGAGCAGCGAGTTTCCAGTTCGATTCTCAAGACGTCGTCTCGGTTTCTGTCTCCTCTCCTCCAACCTGAACATGAGCGACTTTATACGTCGCTTTTTCCCCATAAAGTGTCTTTGTTTCCACTGCAGGAACTTTGGGGTCATTTTACGGGGCTGAAAGGAGTCGCTGCCTCGGGTTAGAGACTCAGATCGGCCACAAAAAACTCCCGGTTGGGGCTTGAGATTTACTCTGTGCTGATCATCAAACTCAAAGAAGGATGTGACGCCAAGAGAAAACCCAGCATTACTAAAAAAGGATCTACATGGCCAGAAAAAAAGAGAATAAGAATAATAATAAAAGACGCAATCGTTCGATTACGCGACGATCGAAACGGAAATTAAAAACCCAACTTTATTAGAAAGCATCTATATTGACAGAAAAAAACAACAACAACAAGAGTAGTTACAAAAAAGCTGTATAAATCAAGATGAAAGAAGACAAAAACGGTTAAGGCGGCGGCGAAAGCAAGGGATCCCTACAGGGAACAACTAAATGTGACCACTAAGCAAAGGTATTTAGCTAAAATCAAAGGTATTAACGATATAGACCCCAACGAGCTGATCTCCCTCCAATCGTTTCCATTTCAGAAAACCAAAATAACGCACCCCAATGTCTCCACGTTTGCGATACCAATTGTAGCGCTTAACCCTCTAGGCGCCAGAGTTTATTTAGGAAAATATTAAGTTTGGATTTCAAAATTTCACAAGGCTTTGGCTTGCAAGTGGTGAGAGATAAATCTATGGTGTAAATGAGAAAAATATTCATAATGACCTAAAGTTTGTGATGGGAGTAAATGTACTAATCTAATTTGCATATTGTGACGTCACCGGGTGGCAGCCCCATTGGATTACGTGACTTCCAGTAAAACTGAATTTTGAACATATTTACACAGAAAAAACATTTATATTGTCATCTCATCCTCAAAATAAAGGAACAGGGGTCTGATTGGAGTACATTTACAGTTAGGAAAAGATGGTGATTTAGATGAAAATAATCTGACAATGGACGATATTTGTTGTCATGGTCCACTATGGCCACTAGGTGTCGCCTAGCAATAAAAACCTAACGACGGCCCATGGTAACCCGCTGCCACTCGTGTTCCTCAGGTATCACCACCTCTGACTGACTCTCTCTTCTCTGCTTTTACCTCCGTCTGGTGTCACTGATCTGAGGACAGCCAGAGCTCTGAGTCTGGTTTCCCGTCGCCACTCAGGCCTGATGAAGATGAAGATGAAATGAGAGCGTCGGTCTTTAAAGATGTCCGCCTGTGAGGAAACAGAAGCTCAGCAGCAGCAGCTTCACTTTGTTGTTCTCACATCACTCATCACATTAGTGGTTTTTCTCTAATTTGGTTCAATTTGGTTTCATTTGTTTCTGATTCAGGTTTTTCCTTCCAGCTCATGGAGCCAGAAAACGACAACAGTTGTAGTTTGTTATCAGACGTTAAGTCCACACATCTGTCTGGACATGTGTCCTCTGATGTCCGGTCTCTGCTGACCCACAGGTTTGTCCACAGTAACATCTGTCCGTGTTGTAGCAGCAGCCTGTGGACCAGATGAGATGCTGCTGCTTCGTGTCCAGAGTGAAACTCTCATTTATCTCCGTACGTGTGCAGCTTCCTCCTCGGTGTTCACACGTTACAAAGACTTGAACACAAGCTGAGTCCCAGTTGACGTATGGCTAAGCCACGCCCCCAAACGCGATGAGCCAATCACAGTGCGCATAGCTAGCCCATACACTCGGACATTCTCTGCTTCCACGTCCATTGAAATGCAGTTAGTCAGTTTTCATTTGTTTTTATATGTTATTTCTTGACATTTTAAGTTTAAAATGGTCAAACGGTGTTCATGGGGTACATGCAACTCTGACACTAGGTATCCCGAGAGGCCACGGGGGGGATTTTTTTTTACCTTTTCCCAAGCCACATCTCAACCCAGAGAAGTGTCTGCTCTGGATAAAGTTATGCAGTCGACCACAACACCAACTAAACGTGGATAAACTTAACAAGGATGTCTACATCTGTTCTAAGTTAAGTCAACAACGTATTTGAGGCAACATATTGTCAGAGATGTTTAGATGTTAGCCAGTATCACAACTAAGCATAAAGCCCACTAGCTTAATGCTAACGTCTAATGTAAAACTCCATAGACAGGCTAACAGAAATTAGCCCGTCGCTATCGGCGTTTCGCGGCAACCGACAGCCATAGCAGTAAAGCTAAGTGAAGTTTTGGTGACTTCAACATGATATTTAATCTTTCTGTCTCCAGAAATCATCAGTTGCCTCCTGTGAAATGTCTCTACTGTGACAGCTGCTGCCATAGCAACCGTCACCAAATGTTGACTGTTTGTCCGAGTGAGTGGAGGGGGCGGGGCTTAGCCAGAGGTCAATTGTGTGACTGTACTGTCCATGTCTGAGCCGTCTTCACCTGGACAACGACTTATTATCCTCTGCTCTGTGTCTGTTCACCACTGTGAAGCCTGAGAGGAATTCATCCACTCATCAATAACCCACAAGAGTCTCGTTGTTGTGATCGCACTGCGCCAGTGAAATTGTTACTACTGTAGCTCGTTGACGTTATTGAGCGTGAGAAGTTGTTGCTGCTCCCAGGCTAACGTCACGTCATCGCCCAGCTCCATGGCCCACAAACAACAACATGTCAGAGAGAAGGAGAAAAGAGAACAACTGTTAGCGGCTAACAGCGTCGACTTTCTTTACAGAAGTGGAACAAAACGCTCTTGGCCGTGACCGTTCTTTGTCGTTTTGCTCAGAGCGCTTCAAGTTGAAATCTGTTCAACTTTTACAACAGGGCAGCGCTCGTCAATGTCACTTTTCCCACTTTGACCAATCAAAATGCAAGAAGGGGCGGGACATGCTCGGTTCATATCATGCACTCAGACTCGTTTTTGAAGATAGGCCGACCTCAGGGTCCATGTGAAAAGCTGCCATTGGTGCTACTGTGGATATCTTGGGTCTGTTGTTGAGGATACATCAATGAGGCTAAATGCGTTCACACTGGACGCAAAGCAAATTTTTCATGTGATAACTGTAACAGAGGTCCATGGGTATAGCCACAGTCAAGAGGAACCAGTGAGGAGAAGTGACGAAGTGTGGCGGTTAGCTGTACTGAAGTTAAACTCACTCACCAAAAAAATATGTGCAAACCCACTTTCCGAATGGTTGTTGACCTCTTGGCGAAACGGTTAGCATCGTCCCGGGTTCGAAACTCACTCAGTGCCGATCAGACAACATCGGTCACAAAAGATTACATGCAAAGTCACTGCAACAACGAATACACCTTAATTTGTGCCTGCGATGTGAATGGCGCAACACGAATTCACCATTCCAACTCAGTCCACCAAGTTCAGCGCAAGTCGGTTCTGTATTTTTTGCACAAACCTTGTTGACGAACAATGAAACATACAAAAAACATAAACACCATTATCTCTGGAACACATTTAAGACGCATCCTGCAAGATTTCTGGTCATTTTGGCACAAAAAAAGAGGCACCTCACCTTGATGTGCTTCTTAGTGTAGAGCTTCAGAACTTTAAACTAAAGTTTCAGTCGCCTGAAGGTGGAACCCAGGAAAAGTGAAAATGTTTTATAATTAGTTTTTTTCTTCCATGTGCTCAGTGTGCGTATACTTTCATGTTAATGGTAATTTACTAATGTTACAGTTGAAGCCTTTAACC
Source organism: Trachurus trachurus (assembly GCF_905171665.1). NCBI lineage: Eukaryota > Metazoa > Chordata > Actinopteri > Carangiformes > Carangidae > Trachurus > Trachurus trachurus. The sequence goes on along the minus strand of NC_139911.1, from coordinate 2,033,218 downwards.
ACCACGGCCGTGTGGAGTCAAACTGTGATGTGTCATCTCAGGTAGAAATAGACCGGAGCCTCTGCTGAAAGGAAAATAAAAATAATCTCCTGACTGTGCGTGTGATTGATGTCGTAATTTACGATCCGTCATCACGGAGGCTGAAGTCGAAGTTGCGAAAAATTTCTTGCAAAAAGTTGTCACCACCTCCACACACACATAAATACACACACACACAAACAGCCACCCCCTCTCCATCAACCCCGCCTGCATCTTCACCAACACTTAGCAGCTCAATAGGCTTTAATGCTGAGAGATTAATGCGCCCTAGCTCCCCTCTGCTGTGGGGCTGTGAGGAGTCTCAGGGTCTCCATTAATCCACCATCATGACTCACCTGTGAAACACCCACAAATAACCGTCAACAAAGTGCGCGGAGCAGCAGCCAGCGGCTTTACACAAAGAGCTGGCAGGCAGCGCCGCGCAGATTACTGTATCTCCTCAGTCACTCCACTCGTCATGCTTCTTCTGGTCCCGTTTGGTTTGGCACATCTAAATAGACACACACACACACACACACACACATATATATACCCTTCACCAGCTCAGTGGAGCTGAATTGCCATGGCAACGCAGGGCTAAAGAGATTTCCAAGTAGCAGCACTATGGCAGGAATTCAAAGAGGAGACGTCGTCTATAAATGCAGATATCTTTTGGAGGGGGACAATCGGACCGAAGCCGCAGTGAAACTCAATCAATCAATCAATCAATCAATCAAAATGTATTTACGTATATTTACAGTAGCCAGACAGTACCCAAAGTGCTTTACATCAAGGCAATAAAATAATACATAAAAATAATACATAAAAACCCAAGAAAGTGCCACAGTGCTGCAAGAAGACACAAGAAAGTGCTGCTAGTGCTGCAGGGTGTTAAAGGCCCTCTAAAAGTGCACAGTAGAATAAAAACAGGCAAAAACAGGCAAACTCGAGGCCGTTTGATTGGATGACACAAAAACACAGCGTCCTCGCCTCGTCGCCCGCCCATCTGTTTAAGTCCTTGTCCTTCTTTTTTTTAAAGTTAAAGCAGCATCAGCAGCGGGGGGGTTAATTACACCGGGAGTTCAGCCCATTGCTTAGCGGCTGCTGACGATGACGTCGTGGTTACATGGTAAATAAATAGCCGGTTCACGCCGCGGCCCCATTGTGCAGAGAAATGATCTGTTGTTACGCAACAGCAGATTATTCTCCTCTTCTCCTCTCCCAGGGCGGTCCATCTCCCTCTCTGTCTCCGTCCTGCAGGTATAAAAGCAGTTGATGAGTCATCGTTGCCATTCGTCCCCACGCGGGGGAGCGAGCCGCAGCCGCAGCCGGTAATTGGAGGTGCCGCGTGATGACATGTTACCACGGCCTCGCGGTCGCATGTCGCGTTATTCAAACTGCAAGAGGAGGAGGAAGAGAAGGAGGAGGGGGGTTTTCTATGGGCTTCATCAAACTCATGCCCCTGTAAAGGTAACGGCCTCGGAGAGGGACGAGCACGGGCCGGAACTAAGAGAGGGGAGGATGAAGGAAATGGAAAAAAGAGAATAAAATTTAATGAAGGGAGACGGGAGAGCAAACCATTCCAGAGAGGTAATGACTGGTAAAGCTGCACTATCGTTCTCCTACTTTATAATCATGGTAATACTCTAATATACAGTAGAGCATGCACCCAGTGGACACTTTATTAGGAACACCCAGTTAAAACAAACACAAGAGGACTGCAATGAATCCTGACTTCCTGTTCAGTTTTTTATTGATCTTAAAGGGATAGTTCAACATTTTGGCAAATTGGCCCATTGCCATAATCCCCAGTAGGTTCGTTACCTTTATTTGTCGGTGCAAGCTGTTTTTTAGAACGGCGGAGCAGAGCCGTGAGCTGCTCAGAGCTACACTACGGAGGCTCATTATGGGATTTCTTGGTTTCCCTCATCAAACTCATCAAATACACAATCCAACAAGTCCACAACGCTCTGGTGGACAAGTTGTGAGCTGCACATTCACCACGTTATGAGATAATAACACAACGTTACAAGGCAGAGATGTTTTCGCATGAATTTTCATGAATTTCCCTCTAAAACAACTCTGTGTGGTAACGTTGTGTTATTATCTCATAGCGTGGTGAATGTGCAGCTCACAACTTGTCCACCAGAGCGTTGTGGAGTTGTTGGATTGTGTATTTGATGAGTTTGATGAGGGAAACCAACTGAGAAATCCCATGAGCCTCCGTAGCGTAGCTCTGAGCAGCTCACGGCTCTGCTCCGCCGTTCTAAAAATAGCTTGCACCGACAATTAAAGGTAACAAACCAATTTGCCAAAATGTTGAACTATCCCTTTAAGTTGTGTGGTTGTTTTTTGAGGATGGAGATAAAGGTGGACCAAACAATAGGAACACCTGCCTGCAGCAGAAGAAAGTGACCAAGAAGTTGGATCCAGACCTCGGCTTTGTGAGGGAAACGTTGAGGCCAAATGTTTGTTGCTGCTTCAGACTCAACAATTTAGCTTTCAACTTCAAGTAAAAACAACCACTTTGTCTGTCTGGTCCTTCCTCTTTTATTCTCAAACAACCATGATCTCTCTGGTTGCACCATTATTCCCATCTGTGCAGTGTGTTGTTTCTCTTCAGGCTTTCATCCACTTCAGGTTGCAAAAAAAGACACTTTCTACTCGTTAAGTAAGTATGAAAACAAAGTTTGAGGTATCAGGTATGCACATGACTTCAGCATCACCACCACTTAAGTTCAATTTGTAGTTAAACACAGTTAAAGGGATAGTTCAACATTTTGGCAAATTGGCCCATTGCCATAATCCCTATAGTCATAGCAGTAGGTTCGTTACCTTTAATTGTCGGTGCAAGCTATTTTTAGAACGGTGGAGCAGAGCCGTGAGCTGCTCAGAGCTAGGCTCATGGGATTTCTTGGTTTCTAACTCATCAAACTCATCAAATACACAATCCAACAACTCCACAACGCTCTGGTGGACAAGTTGTGACCTGCACATTCACCACGCTATGAGATAATAACACAACGTTACCAGACAGAGTTGTTTTAGAGGGAAATACAGAGACCGCTTGATGAAAAACTGTCCCTGAAGGCAACGTGCATCAGTGGTTTTGCATGAATTTCCCTCTAAAACAACTCTGTGTGGTAACGTTGTGTTATTATCTCATAGCGTGGTGAATGTGCAGCTCACAACTTGTCCACCAGAGCGTTGTGGAGTTGTTGGATTGTGTATTTGATGAGTTTGATGAGGGAAACCAAGAAATCCCATAATGAGCCTCCGTAGCGTAGCTCTGAGCAGCTCACGGCTCTGCTCCGCCGTTCTAAAAACAGCTTGCACTGACAATTAAAGGTAACGAACCTACTGCTATGACTATAGGGATTATGGCAATAGACCAATTTGCCTGAAATGTTGAACTATCCCTTTAAACCTTCAATAGTCAGGACTGGAGCATGTTGGAGGTTGTAGAACTCGTTCTCGTAGCTCAGATTCATGCACCTGCTACGTTGAAAACTTCTGTCACCTTATAAACAAAGAGGGAATTGGCTAACTCGAACTCTGCCAATAGAGCTTGAACTTTTTTTAATTTCAGATGCAAAGTTGATAAAAACAAAATAAATAAATGAAAAGGGGAAATTCTAAACAAAAGAGATTAGATAGAACATTTAAAATGCTGATTGTGTTTGACCTTCTCCGACGCTTCCCCTCGGTCATCGCTAAACCTTCTGTTTTGATGCCACGATGGTAAAAAAAAAACAGCCAGAGGAACATTTTCTCTGCTGTTTAGAGAAAAAAGACGTCACAAGGACGAACTCCTGAAACACTGATGTAATCTGAAGGGGTGTCGGCTCGGTTGCATGGAAACAGGAACAATCAATGCTGCAGCACTTAAAGTAAAACCATGATGTATCAGAGCCTGAACAACACAAGCAACATGATATGATGCAGCTCTGCTTTAATAGAGACGGAGCGGCTTTATTCTTCTCTGTGTAGTAGCTCTTCTGTTCGTTGGTTAAGAGCAGGAAGCGCTATTGTTCAGTTCAAGTGAAACAGAGACTCAATTCATCTGCATGGAGCCACAACAATGTTCATCCTGCCACGCCGCCGCTCCTTTCCTGTCCTTGAACACATCTCTCTATGCAGCTCTTCTCACATTAGGGCTTTTAGAAACATATTTATCTCTTCATATTTTTAAAGTACTTTGTGAATCGACCTGAACAAACACTGCAAAAACTCAAAATCTTTCCAAGAATTTTTGTCTTATTTCTTGTCAAAATGTCTAATTTCTAGTCAAAACTAATCTCTTTTCACTTAAAATAAGACTCATCGCCTAAAAATGAACTTGTTTTGAGATAATTTTCATTTGTTTCAAACAAATTTTCACTTGAAATAAGTAGAAAAATCTGCCAGTGAAAGCAGGTTTTTTGTGCTTGTAATAAGAAAGAAAAACTTGCTCCACTATCAGATTTTTCTACTTATTTCAAGTGAAAATATGATTGAAATAAGTAAAAAGTGTCTAAAAACAAGCTACTTTTTATATGATGAGTCTTATTTTAAGTAGAATGAGATGTGTTTTGACTAGAAATAAGACAAATATGGTAAGATTTTGAGTTTTTGCAGTGTAGGAAAATCTGCTTTAAAAAGGAAGTAAAGTCAGTCTTGAAACTACATTTTCCGACCGCTACCTTCCTTCTTTTGGTAAAAACCTGAATTGTCCGGTTCTGTGGCTCAACCACTGATGTCATCTCACCTGAACAGTGGACACTGAATTTCAAACACCTTTAAAAAAAAAAAAAAAAAGCAGAATCTCTGACTCAATTTGCAGTCGGCAGCTGTGGCGAGCGTGTGTGTGAGTGTGTGTGTGTGTGTGTGTGTGTGTGTGTGTGTGTGTGTGTGTGTGTGTGTGTGTGTGTGTGTGAAGTGTCCTGGGTTAATTCTGAGCTGAAAGGGAAATCATTAATTCAAGCGCGGTCGGTGCTCTTTGACTTGTATGTGACAACTGTTTGATGTCAGGAGACTTTACACAGGAACTTTTCTACCCACCACGGACTGATTTCAAAATAAGAGCTCAAGCAAAACTCACTGGCCACTTTATTAGATCAACCTGGCCGGTACTGGCTTGGACTCTTTCTCCTTCAGAGCTGCCTTAATTCTTTTGGTGGTTACGCTGTTGTCATTGGGGGACGGACAAGATGAGCAACAATCCTCAGATCGTCTGTGATGTTTGAACGATGCTCAGTTGATAAGAAAAGGCCCCAAGTGAAATCTCCCCAAACCCTTAAACCACCAGCAGTCTGAACTGTTGATACAAGGCAGGATGGATCCAGGATTCATGTTGTTTATGACATTCTGACCCTATAATCTTAAAGGAGACATATTCTGCCTCTTTTCCACAAATTAAAACAGTTCCCAGGTGTCTTAAAGACATGTCTGTGACATGCTTTGGTCAAAATCCCCCAAGGATCAAACATCACAGCTCTTTACATCCTCTCTAAACAGCCCTGTTCAGAACGGCTGGTTTCAGTGTCTGTCCCTTTAAATGCAAATGAACCACTGCTTGCCCCGCCCCTTCTACAGGTACCAGGTAGGGGTGGGGTTATGCAAATTCAAAAACTAGTTACATCATTGCCAGACAACTGAGGGAACAGCTCATAAAACCACATGGATTTCATCCTAGGGAGCCTGAAAATTACCAATTTTTTTGTGAATTCTCAAATTTGGGGACAAGAAGGCAAACAAAGCCTTCAAAAAGTGATATTTCCATAAAATGCCCCCTTTAATGTCACAGGAGATATCAAGCTCATTATTATCAGACAATGTTTTTCTATTGTCCAATCTCCTTTGACCTCTGCAGTCAACAAGGCATACAGATACACAATATTAAATAAATGAAACTTGCTCTATGATTTACCTGTTGCTAACACCTGATGGAAGTCGGTTCAGCCAATGAACAGCAAACTGGTTCCATGGTGTCCAATAGTAGCTGAGATAATCCACACTTAACTGCAGCAAAGTGTTGGATGGAGAGAGACACCAACACACTGACCAACCAGCCCATCCCTGCAGCTGCAACATGACATGACATGAGTGTAGTTTAAAGGTTTAAAGTGCAGCATCAGAAACGACCATATAAACTGACTGGCATGATAAGTCCATATCACAAGGTCCCGGTATCGACCACAGGGAAACACAGCGTCCACTGATGAAAGATTTAGTGTCTGATAGAAGCAGAGCTCTGAGCTGTTTCACAAACATCCAACAAAACTTCAATAAAAGACCTAAAAAAACAACATTTTTATTAATACATTCATCCCCATATCAATGAAAAGAGAATTCAATCAAACAGAAACATTAGTGAAAGTGTGTGTCTGTCTCGGAGCGAACAGCTCTGGCCTCTGGCCAAACTTAATTGCGACCCCTGCTCTCCAACATAAGAGAAACAAACGCTAACTGATTACTTTAATGTTTATTCATTCAGAAGTATTCATCTTTCCAAGTGGAGCATTCAGCCGGGCCCAAGGGCCATTAATCCTAATCTTTTTAAAGGATTATAGTAGCTGGCATATTGACAGGCAACTGCATCAACACACATCAAAACACTGTACAAAGCGTCACAAAAAAACTCTAACACACTTTCTCACACACACTTACACACACTTATACACACACACACACACACTGCTGTACCTTTGCCGCCTCCGTGATGTTTGAGTTTGGTCCAGAGGTGAGAGGCCAAACGTCCCTCATGATGTTAATCCCCTGAACTCATCGTCTGTGAGGAGAAGCAACAGACGACTTTGATCCACAGACTGACTTCAGAATAATTGTATCGTAGTGAATTAATGGTGATTAACTTCTGCCTCTGGGGTCTCCCAACCAGAACAACAGGGGCTTAAAGCAGCCACCGTTGAAGGGACGGCTAGAAGGCGAGAGGTGCTGATGTAGAGTCCATGTTGATGTCGTCTAACCTGTCACATGTGTGAGCAGGTTATTATGTGTTTCTGTCATTTTGTTTATATTGAGTTTTACTGTTGGTAGCTCTGTGGATCATTAGAATATTTACGAAGATACCTTTAATTCTTTTAATAGTGTATGTTAAAGGTCCAGTGTGTAAAATGGGGGGAAACCGTCACATCCTTTTATTCTTTCTTTATTAGGATCCCCATTAGCACCCGCAGCAGCATCGGCTATTCTTCCTGGGGTCCAACATACATACAACATACACATCCATCGTCAGATTCTAGTTTGCAGCACTAGCTTGCTCTCTGATTGGCTGGATTTTCCCTTCAGGCTGCCGTACAAACATGGCGGCAGAAGATGGCGACACTCTCTAAAGCAAGACCCTTGTTATATGTAAATATAAAAGAAGAATTATAAGGCTATGAAAACCAAACAGATTTTATTTTATAGCGATTGTACACTTATACTAATGTATTCATGAGTATTATTCAGATTTTGCCAGTAAACCTTGACAATTATTATTGAATTGAATTCCTTTTATTGTCATTATACCAAGGTACAAACGAAATTTAAAATGCAAACCTCCATGTGGTTTAAAAACATCAATGAAGATAAAAAAGACATACACACAATTACACACTGGACCTTTAAAGGGCTTGGATGTTTACCATTGCTAACGTTTAGCTCCAAAGCAATATAAACTCCACTGACTCACTTCCATGTCCTTGTGGACTACACTCTCTCTGATTGGCTGTTGGGACGATAATCACTCAGAGTTGAAGGTTGGACCTGACGGATGTGAACAGGTTGGGAGGTTTTAAACGTGGATCTGTGAACCCAGCAGATAATCTGGGTTTGATACCGGCTAAAGCTCTGCTGATTATCACCACGGTGATTCAGGGATACATGTACGGTGGCCCTGAGGCCCCAACACACTGCAAACTTTAAAACAAAACACATGCAAGGACACAAACTTCATCAATTAGACAACACACAAGCTGCAAAAACTCACAACACAAATAGAGCTCTTATTGTTGGTTAATTATTAAAATCTCAAACAGGACGTTCATGGTGTCCTGAGGATGAACTCTACTGACTTTAGAGTTTTAATCTTGCACCGCCACTTCTGCACAAACATTCATGGATCTCAGACAAAAATCTGGTTTTATCATGAAATACAACTCAGCTGTGTTTTGAGTTTAGAGCTGAATCATAAATGTTAGCATGCTAACACAAATTAACCTGTCCTTACACTGCATCACATTAAAAAGTAGCTTTTTTTTAGACACTTTTTTTTACTTCTTTCAAGCTGATTTTCACTTGGAATAATCTGATAGTGGAGCAAGTTTTTCTTCCTTATTATTACAAGCACAAAAAAACTTGCTTTCACTGGCAGATTTTTCTACTTATTTCAAGTGAAAATTAGTTTGAAACAAGTGAAAATGATCTAAAAGCAAGTTGATTTGTAGGTGATGAGTCTTATTTTAAGTGGAAAGAGATTAGTTTTGACTAGAAATGAGACATTTTGACAAGAAATAAGACAAATATTCTTGGAAAGATTTTGAGTTTTTGCAGTGTAAAGTGCATCACACATTTTACAGTACATTCGATGCCTTCACTGCCCTTCAGTTCAGTTGCACACACTCTGACTGCAGACCTCACATGTTCCTCGAGCTTGAAACATGTAGGAGCCAAAAACCAACCGTCAACCGGTGAATTCACACGACATCCAGATTAGACTTGTTGTTTTTCCTACATTAGGAAGAACACCACTCTTAGTCTCTTAACAACTTCCTCATTCTTCTCTTTGGAAAAAAAATGAATTATTCCCACTAATGTTTATTCCGTCCCTGCAAAGAAAACATGGCTGAATGTGCATCGTGCCCATCAAATATACATAATGAAGGCAGCTAAAAGTAGTGTGAAAGAGAATAGGCAATGCTTTCAATAAATTAACTTCTAAATAAGCGCATGTGTGCACTCGACACTCTGCTAGGTTTTTTTTTATTTTATTCTGGTCTTCATTCTTCTCTCTATATCAGAGGAGAAGCAGTCTGATATTTTTTTCTATTAATAAAGGACATGGATATAGGGACGTGTCCATATTTGCTCAGACAGAGGATACCAGACAGCCATATTTAATCACGGAGCCGCGGCGCTGTGTTTGCTCATCCTGCTGAAGCTGAGGCAATTTGTCATACTTTGCAGGAGATAGGTCTCAGTCCGAGCTTCAAACAGAGACAATGAAAAGTCTGACCCGGGTCTTTTACCATTTCACAGAACCGTTTTTTAAGAAGCGTCGAGTTCAAAGGTTCAGTCGCTTCAGCGTGGCCGGTTTCTCCACGATCTGACAGAGCAATCTACACACTCAAGATTTAGAAATTTGCAAAAGTCCTGATTCTGACCCCTTCGAAAAACCCTCATTCCTTCATTCCTTCAGAAAATAAAACTGTATTTTTGAAGCCTCAACTCAAACTCCAGCGCAGCACATCGCAGCGCTGTGAGTCATCCTTCTTTGTTCGTGGCTGTGAACAGCAGTGTAATGGAGCATGTAAAGAAAGGAGTGTTTATAGGGCAGCTTTAGAAAGAGGCAAGAAACAGCCAATTAACTGCAAGAAGGAAACATTGGTTTGTGTGTTTCCCCCAAGGCTCCGCCAGCGAGCCAAGAACAAGCAGAGAGGAAAAGTAAAAAAAATACTGAATACAGGTCAAAAAACGGATATGACTGAAAATGAAGGAGCTGCTTTTAAATCCCTCATGGTGTTGTGTTGTTTCACACTGGAACCAGAAGGTGTCGTCAGTGAGGATCCAGGTTAGATCCATCTGAGAGGTTCCTCCTGACTGTGTTCACACTGAACCAAAAATCCGACGTCATCAATCGATATCATTAAGAGACTTGATCTTAACACATGTTAATGACACTATGTTCACACTGCAGTTGCAAGTGGCCTGAATCTGATTTTTTCGCTCATATGTGACTCATATCTGATTTGCTTTTGACAGTGTGAACAGCACAAGTCGCATTGAATCTGACTCAAATCAGATTCAGGCCACTTTTAACTCATTGAGTGCCGCGCTCCTTTCCAAAGTTTTAGTCAAGTGTACCGGCAATTTAGACCATTTTTGACTTTTTATGTAGAGCCACAGTGTATTCTATATTATTGCCACCAACACATACTGTGGCTCAATTGAAAGGTTTAACTTAATGCTTCAAGTGGCCACAAACCGTTTGTTTCTACGTGCCTCCGTTCCTGAGAAAAGTCAAGCTAAACATGGCTGGGTTTCACCAAAATCCCTCCTTTTTTTCTAGAAAAGGAGATAGAGCGTCTTTTATGAAAGGTGCTCTGTTTGTGTCTGTCGCTCTTCTCACACTCGCATTTCTGGATCAAAGGGCTCGTATAAGATAAATATATACAACAATTGTTGTTCTATTCACAAAACCACCATCGGGGGGGGGGGGGCGCCACTAAACAACAATAACACAGACGCACCGTGCCGTGTCTCAGCTTCTCCCCGCGGAGCGTGAGGGTCAGTCGGCCACCGCGGCTCGGGAAGACCGGTCCCGCCGGTGGTCGCGGTCCTACTGTGGTTCGGGTCGGTGATGCCGGTCTGCTTTGGCCCAGAGACCATCAGATTTTACCGCGGGAGGACTTTGGGGAGGACACGGTGTTGCTAGAGGTGAAGACCGGGCGGACTGTCGGCTGAGAGCTTCCTGGTTCAGCTCCGAGCAGCTGGAGCAGCTGGAGCAGCAGCGCAGGTGAGAGCAGAGCAGCAGCAGAGCAGCTGCGCTGCATCTGCATGCAGAACTCGTTTGCAGAAGCCGAGTTATGATAAAAACTTCCAGATCATGAGCTGTCATGTGACTTTGATCGTCATCTATTTCAGTTCTCCTCGTCGTAGAGTCCCCAAATTTACATATAATGTGTATTAAAGTGTCTATTTTCATAATTTAAAAAAAAAGCAAAAAACGTAAAATTACGTTGTTGGCACTCAACGCATGGGAACGAAAAACGAGAAATTACGTGGTTGGCACTCAATGAGTTAAATGTGGTACTGAATCAGATACGTATCTGATTTTTTTGAATGCAACCACAATCTGAACAGCCAGGTGGCATTTAATGCGACTTTGACGTCATTCTGACCTACGCTGCACTGTTTTGTAGATGAATGACAAATAAAGTTGATTGAAAAACAAAAAATGTGCCACAGGCGCATATTTCTAAGAGGGGGGGCAGGATTTTTGTTGGGAGAGTCGGGGGATGAGACCATAGGATGAGACACACACTTATCAATGATTAAAGATTTGATCTTAAGTTATTTACAGTAATAGCATACTAAAAAAAACATTAAGAGCTATACTTTGATATATGACGTCTTTGTTTTTAACACTTCATCGCCAAATAATTCAGTTTTTAATTGTTGACCTTCTGTATCAACATATTGGATATACTGTAAGAAACACAATGTTGGGTTTTATAATTTAGTAATTTTAGTTTAGTAAATTTAGTTTATACTTATTTCTGTTATTGTTTCTATCTCTCCTTAAACTTTCATCAACCATTTCTATTTTTACTTTTCTGACTTTTTATCTTTTATTATTTGAACCAGTTATAACATGATTTTTTCTAAACACTTTTATTATTGATATTATTGATTTTTCTTTTTATCTTTCTTTTTTCTCCATTGTTTGAATTGGGACGTGTGTGAAACTTTGACAGGATGTTGATAGTTGTTCCATCAGCTTCAAACTGATGTTCACGTGTTCATGTCAAACGTATCAATCTCCCTGAGATTTAGTGAAGAAAATATCAGTTTTATTTGCAACAGTTTGTAGAAGCAGAAAGGAAACCTTCGTACCTTGACCCGGCTGATGACGAGGGGCTGCTCAGAGCCCCCCCGACCTTAATACACAACATAACTATTGTGTAAACAACAACTCTGTATTTTCACTGAAGAAGGAAACTATAATCACTGAGCGAGGTCAACGACGTTTAAACAGGAGCTGGACTCGCTCCATGCAGAGGGTTCACTACTGTTTATTTAAAGGACAATTCCAGACAAATTCAACCTGGGCTCTAGTTTTCTAATATGTTGGGTCTAAATGATGGAATCTGCAGATTTTCTTTGTAATGTCTCCCGTTCTGCAGTAGTTCTGTCTGTCCTTGCGATCTTAAGCTGTTTAAGCTGTTTACATCGCACAAAACCACAGTTTTTTTGTCTTCAAACATACACCGAGTGGTTTGTTCACTTCTTTCTTCCTAAAATATAGGAAACTATAGCCCCAGGTTTAATTTGCCCGAGATTGTCCTTTAAAGAGGAACTAAGCAGGATTTCTCCCGTGGCTATGCTACATTTTTACTTTAATTAAAAAGCTCCGAAGTAATTGTGATCGTTAAGGTTAGGGTTATGTATACATGACTTGTGACTTGTTATGAGTGACAACGGAGGCTCTCTGTCTTCACCTGGCGTCTCACGGCTGAAAACCAACCTTGCAACATCAGTGCAGTACCTGGCCGCCGCCCCGGTGTCTCAGCTCTCGTCTCTGCACACCGCCACACAAACGCGCTCCGTAACCCGTAATCTTTTGTTGATGACGGTTAAGACTACACAAACACACACGCGTAACATCATATATGTTATGTAACGTTATCCACTGCTCCATTTATTGATTTCTCGCCGGCTTCGTTGAAAACAAATGCACATGGAGGAGAGGAGCGGAACCAGAACAGAGGAAAAGCGAGCGGACTTGCACAGTTCCCCTTTAACTGCGCACAAAACACTGGAAACTATTGAACTGCATCTGACTCTTTGTCTTACGTCACCATCTGAACACAAGAAACACAGATTTATGGATTCTTTTCCTTCATCGCTGCAGTTAAACCAAAGTTTTTTCTTCTGGTTTTCTGTTGGATGGACGACATGCAGCACAAAGACTCTTGTCCATGTCTTCGTATTTAACTCGATGACTCCTGAACAAAAAAAAAGTTAATTCTTATCGTGACTTGTGAGGAACGTTGCAGCAGCTTTTTACAGCTTTTTTTACCTCCAGATTTTTCCAGTGGCTGAACTTCACCACATCCCATCGTCATCGTTGTGTGTTCAGCTTCTCTCTCCTCCGGGAAAGTTTTGGAAGGAGAAGCAGAAGGAAAAGGAAAAGGAGAAGGGGATTTTGTCGGCCAGCTGTCGGCCAGATGAAGCCTGCTGCTCTCTCTGTGTGTTCTGTGAGCAGAGAGGATTGTGGGTCTGTTGAAAGTGTAAATAACATGTTGTCTTTTCCCTGTCAAAGTTTCTCCTCCTTGGCAGCGAGCGCTCGGTGCTCGTTGCTCGGTGCTCGGTGCTCGGCGCTCGGTGCTCAGCGCAGCGCTCTGCCAGACTAAACTTGGCTAATTGGTGATTCTAGACCGGGGGATTATTGAGGAAGCAGAATTCATCACAGTAAACACACGGTAAACAGGGAATGTTTTCCAAGGCTGGAGATGGATCAAAAATCACAGTGTTTGTTTCATCATCAGCGCTGTCATCAAGCACCAACGACGATGCTTTTGTGGGAGTTTTGGGAATTTTTTTAATTTTTTTTTTATTTGTGTGTGTGTTTTTTCTTTTGCAAGTTTGGGAATGACAATAATTTTTTAGTTTGTCTTTGTGGTCGATCTGTTGGAGTGTGAACGATGTCGCTGGAGATGCAGCTGCAGTCTCGTTCTTATGGAGCTCCGTCCTAAATGAACTCCCCTAAGAGCTGACGATGATGTCTTTCCTCCGGCCGCCTCCTAACAACACAGCTTTACTGTACCACTGCAGCGACTCGGCTCGGCTCTCCTCTTCTTTCTCTTCTTCTTCCCCACTGAACTTAAGTAACTATTTTCATCTGGAGAAGTTTGTTTTTCAGTGGGCACCATGCAGAACAAAGCCCAACTTCAATTAGCTAAGCTCACTGGTTCCCAGTCGGAGTGCCTTTAAGGCAAGAGCTCGACATTAACTTTGAGTCCTCGTTCCTTTTCCTGAATTCATTACGAGTCGCTGTGATCAGAGAACATGTTACACAACCTAATGACTCTGCTTTTATCTGATGATAAAGGGCACAATGCAGCGACGCAGAGACGAGAGAGAGGCAGAGAAATGTTTTTTTAGCTGCTGTGTCATTAAGATCAAGGAGGTCAGAACCTGCTCTGAAGTTTCTTTATGTAAGACCACAGTTCCTCTGGTTTAGACACAATGAGAGTTTATGTCCAGCAGGTTCTAACATCCCAGCTGGTTTGACATTATTTTACTGTCTTTCACTTCTAAAGCAGAAGTCTTCAAATCTTTGGTTGTTTCTAAAGACAATTTTTGTAAATATTCTTTCGTTTCCACATTTATGTTCAAAATAAAAACGTCGGTAACACTTTACTTGACGCCTATCTCTATAACACATTATAACCATACTTATAATGAGTTATAATGCAGTTATAGCACTGTATAACTATAGTTATAAACACTCATAAACGATCATAATGCTTTATAACAATAATCGTAAGACACTATAAAGCATTTTATCATGACTTATAAGGTCAGGTATTATACGTTATAATTGTTAGTAACTCACTGACAATGCCCACATCGATAATGCATTATAAATATAGTTATAGTGTGTTATATTTAGCTTATAAACGTGTATAACTATCATTATAAACACTCATAAATGACCATAAGGCTTTATAACAATAAGCATAACACATCATAGAGCATTTTATAATGGCTTATAAGGTCTTAGTATTATAATAGAGTTATAATGCTCTATAATGTGTTTTGCTTATTGTTATAAAGCCTTATGGTCATTTATGAGTGTTTATAATGATAGTTATACACGTTTATAAGCCATTAAATGTGGGCATTGTCAGCCAGTTACTAACAATTATAATGTATTATAACACCTGACCTTATAAGTCATGATAAAATGCTTTATAGTGTGTTGTGATTATTGTTATAAAGCATTATGATCATTTATGAGTTTATAACTATAGTTATACAGTGTTACAACTGCATTATAACTCATTATAAGTATAGTTATAATGTGTTACAGAGATAGGCGTCAAGTAAAATCTTACCAAAAAAAGAAAAGAAAAGCCCTGTGTGTGTGTGTTTCTGTTCTGTGTCCAAATCCCCACTTTATTTAAAATTAAAACGTAACGCTGATGTCCTGTCCTGGTCGACCTTTGTGGATGCGGCCGTGTCGGTGTAAGTGCTGCTGAGTGTTTCTCTGCTAACGACTCATGCTGGACGACAGTCACCTTGACTTGTGTGCAGCAGCAGCAGCAGTGGTCAGATCTTTTATGCAGCAGGACGTTACAACGATATTACTGCTCAGCTGTTACTCAAGCCAAGCATGATAATCTTGTTAAGCACACTGACTTCACGGGGAAAAGGTCCCTCTCAGGACGTTGAAACATGTTAATTCTCCATCGGCCGTTTCCACCTTAGCCAGGCAGAAAATGCCCTTCCCTCTCTCTGGAATATATACGTATATGCTCTATTGATTAAACTGCCTCAGAGATGCAAAGGAAGCTCCTTCTGCTCCTTTAAATGTGTTTGCATTTCTCCTCAGAGTGCTGCCGCCGTGACCAAACACTTTGTGCACGCTCTCACTCCTCCTGCCTCCTGACATCAGTGGAATCAGCAGCATGAGAGAGAAATTAGCTCGACAAGTAAAAACTGAAAGTGAAAATAAACGAGGTACGTCTCGAACCAAGAGGCTGCTGCGTTAAAAACACACAGGTATTAAAATGATGAAAACTACCACAAACAAGGCAAAGAAGCTCTGATACTTTAAAGCTTTAAAGTTCTTGTTTTCCAAACAGCGAGTGATGGGAATGTGTAAAAAGCAACAATCTTCAAACAGACAACGACTCTATTATTTATTTATCACTTTGTCTTGTGTAGGTGCTGTCTGTGTCTGTTCTGATGGACTCGTGTTTGTCCCTCGGGGCTTTCCGTAGCGTAGACGCTTCCTCAGGCCTTTTAGTTAACGCTATAGCACAACTTCCTCTTAAGGCCACCGTTAAATTAGCATCGCATCTCATCGACTTCTCTAAAGGGATATAAAATAATCTTATAATAATCTTCCTCCCTCCATCCTTCCCTCTTTCCTTCCTTTCTCCCTTCCTTCTTTCCACAATATTTTTTCCATTCCTTCCTTCCTTCCTTCCTTCCTTCCTTCCTTCCTTCCTTCCTTCCTTCCTTCCTTCCTTCCTTCGTCCTTACTTCTTCTTCCTTCTTCCTTCCTCTTTTGATCCAATTGGCCATCAGTCCCTCCCTCCATCTTTCTTTCCCTTTTCCCTTACTTCTTTCCACAACCCTTCCTTCTTTCATTCCTTCCTTCCTTCCTTCCTTTTTCCCTTCCTTCATCCTTCCTTCTTCTTCCTTCCTCTTTTGATCCAATTGACCTTCTCTTCCCTCCCTCCATCTTTCTTTCCCTTTTTCCTTACTGCTTTCCACAACCCTCCCTTCCTTCTTTCCTTGAACAAATCTGTTCCCTCCCTCCATGTTTCTCTCCTTTTTCCCTTCCTTGTTTCCACAATCCCTTTCCCCTCCCTTCCTTCATTCCTTCCTTCTTCTTCCTTCCTTTTTGACCCAATCTGTTCCCTCCCTCCTTCTATCCTTCCCTCCTTTTTCCCTTCCTTCTTTCCTCCCATCTTTCCCTTTGTCCTTCCTTCCTTCCTTGACTCAGGAGGACAACAGCAGGTTTAACTTTCTGACTAACTGTCTCAGTCAGTCTGAAGGTTTATGATTTTATTTGTTGGTTGTTGTTTTGTTTTTTTACCATTCATTTTCTCTTTGTTTTGTGAACCTCTAGCGATTTTTTGTAATATATATAATACACAGCTTCCTTTCGAGGCACTCAAGGTCGCATTAGAAAATAGATAACAGAAAACATTAGAACAGTGCAGTAGCAAAATATACTAATAATGAATATACAAATAGCAAACAAGCAGAACCTACAAATGGCAAAGTAAATGTACGAGTAATAAACATAGAGAACATACAAATACAGATGGTAAATGGATGGATGAACTATTGGGATTAAAGGGAGCAGGCATTTTAATTAGGTCAGATTTTTCTTTTAAACCTTCATGGGCAACGTTTCTTAATCTATTTTGTTTTTGTTTGTTTTGCACAATTAAAAAATAATCAATCAATCAATTATTTGATGCACAATTCCATTACGTCCTGTTATATTGACCTTTTGAGCCACAGTTTCAATCAGTTGCTGGAAATAAATCAGCTGCAGCTTCAATGGAGCCTCATTACTTTATTTATTCTTTTACTTTATTCCATCTGGAAATTATGCAGTTCACTTTAACAGATGAAACATAAATTGACGTCCCATGTGTTAACTGCACTAGAAGCCACCTGACTGGTTTATCCTGTAAATGTAACGTTAATTTACTTTACTTATGATTGTTAAGGTTATATTATCTGTATTTATTCCATTACGTTGTAGATAAACTGACAGAAAAACATCTGAGTCGACACTACAACTCTCTTCAAACTTAAATTAGTCTCTTTTTTTTTTTCATCGACTCGTGCCGTGTGGTCAACTCACAGAAAACTTCTAACTTGTTAAAATTTGCCTCCACCCCCCCAAAAAAGAAATTAAAAACAAAACTTTAAAATTCTAGTTTAGATCCCAGAGTGTCCACGGATACCAAATATGTCAGGTTGAATTTGGAGAAAATGATGCACACACCATCTAGATATTAATATTTCCATTTGATCTCATGGTTCAACTATTTAAAAAAAAGAAAAAGAAAAAAAAGAAACACAAGTGATCTTAAAGTTTGAATATTACACTCAGAGGAACCGTCGTGTGGTTCGAATGAGAAGATGCTGAAAACTTCACAACACTGTTGAAAATAATCTTCTCCTTCTTCTTCCTGCACTGTAGAGAATAATTGGAAAGTATCAGAGAAATGAAGTTACATAAAAATAAATTAATTAAGCTTTGATGCCAGCTGAACATTATCATAATTCTAGTTCTAATGAATTCACCTTAAACCTGAAACTGATTCAACATGTAAGAGAGTGTTGTTTAATTTACACTTTAAAATCTCATGAATAAAACTCTATTAAAGTTTTGTGTGATATTTATATTTAGATTCAGCAGCAGCTCATCGTCCTGCTCCGCTCTTTTAGACACTGTCACACTTTGATTAAATCTTTATTTATTCTCTTTTTTAGAGAAGCAAAGTTTTGGTCATCAGATAAAATCTTAGAGATATTAAAAAAGTTTTTGTTTTATTTGAACAGACTGAACGGTGTCGACTGTAAACACCATGTTAGCATAAACAAGCTAAGGCGGTCGTAGAGTTTCGTGTTTGACAATTGATGGGATAGTTCAACATTTTGTCAAATTGGCCCATTGCAATAATCCCTATAGTCATAGCAGTAGGTTTGTTACCTTTAATTGTCGGTGCAAGCTGTTTTTAGAACGGCGGAGCAGAGCCGTGAGCTGCTCAGAGCTACGCTACGGAGGCTCATTATGGGATTTCTTGGTTTCCCTCATCAAACTCATCAAATACACAATCCAACAACTCCACAACGCTCTGGTGGACAAGTTGTGACCTGCACATTCACCACGCTATGAGATAATAACACAACGTTACCACACAGAGTTGTTTTAGAGGGAAATTCATGATGCGCGTTGCCTTCAGGGACAGTTTTTCATCAACAGTCTCTGTATTTCCCTCTAAAACAACTCTGTCTGGTAACGTTGTGTTATTATCTCATAGCGTGGTGAATGTGCAGCTCACAACTTGTCCACCAGAGCGTTGTGGAGTTGTTGGATTGTGTATTTGATGAGCTTGATGAGAGAAACCAAGAAATCGCATAATGAGCCTCCGTAGCGTAGCTCTGAGCAGCTCACGGCTCTGCTCCACCGTTCTAAAAACAGCTTGCACCGACAATTAAAGGTAACGAACCTACTGCTATAAGATAAGATAAGATAAGATAAACTTTATTGTCTGTCACGAGTGACAGAAATTCGTCTTTGACAGGCTTGACTATAGGGATTATGGTGATGGGCCAATTTGACAAAATGTTGAACTATCCCTTTTAAGTAAAGACAGAAACGTTTCAGTTCGTCAACAAGGCGAAGACGACCTTTTAATTCTGACTTTTCTTCGTCTACAATTTGTTGATGAAACCCAAAACGTCTTCTTTTTCACCAACTACATCTGGTTTGTGTTTCTTCCGTTTCCATGGAGCACTTGATTTCTGCGCCACAGCAGCGTTAAATCACATTTAACCGTCAGATCTGTAATGACTTTGTGAACTTTTCTGTGGTTTTATTCTTCTAATAAACACTGATCATGGTGTGTGCTTTTTTTTTAAAGGAGTTACTTTAAGGCGTTCGATGTCTTCGGAGCTGAAATGTGAAATCTGTCGCGGTCGGTATCTCTGAGCTGCACCGCTCTCAGATAAACTCGTGTGATTTCACGCCGACAGCCGGTCGGTGTTTACTGCTGCTCTGCCTCGCGGCCCGTCCTCTTCGCGTCACGTCACGACACGTTTTAGCCCTAGCGGCTCCCGGAGTCAAAATGGGGGAGGGAAGAGGGGGATGGGAGTTGCGAGCGTCACCGGACTGTGTGGGATTTGTGTTTGTTTGTTTTTTTTCCAAACGCGCCTTCACAAAAGTTAACTTGTGCAGTGAGTTCACCCTCAGTTTCCCATTAATTATAATCCTGTCAGCACCGTTCCATATGTGCGGAGCGAGGGCCGCCGCCGCCGCCGAGCGCCTCGACACTACACACACACACCACGGCTCGGCACGGCACGGCTCGGCTGAGGAGGGAAGTGTGGGGGCCGCATCCGCTCCCCTTCACTGGCAGCAGAGGAGAGGCTGCATTATGCTAATGTCAGAACCAGAGCAGAGAGAGGGAGAGAGGAGAGAGGAGGAGAGGAGAAGAGGAGTGAACAAAAAAAAGAGTGTGAAGAAGAGACGAGTGCAACTAGGAAGAGAGTGGGTGGTGGTGTGTGTCTATGTGTGTGTGTTCTTGTACATGCTACGTTGTGAGAACCGGAACGAGTTTTTAACCAACAGAGTGAGGACATTTTTGGGAAGGGTTGAGGGTTAAGACTTTAGGTTATAATTAGGTTTAAATTAGGTTTAGAGTAATGGTTAAGTTTAGACATTTGTTTTGGATGGTTAAGGTTAGGGTAAGGGGCTCGGGAATACATTATGTCAATGACATGTCATCACAAAGATAGATTTACAAGGATGTGTGTGTGTGTGTGTGTGTGTGTGTGTGTGTGTGTGTGTGTGTGTGTGTGTGTGTGTGTGTGTGTGTGTGTGTGTAGTGGTTGGTGGCTGGTGAGAAAGTGAGCGAGAGGAGTCACACGGTGTGTACATGGCGGGGGCGAACATGTTGTCATCTCCTGCATTTAAATGCCCCCTCTCTCCCTCTCTCTCTCTCTCTCTCTCTCTCTCTCTCTCTCTCTCTCTCTCTCTCTCTCTCTCTCTCTCTCTCTCTCTCTCTCTCCCTCTCTCTCTCCACATCATTTAAATTGGGTCAGACAAGTGTTGGAGATCCAGTTCAAATGCAATCACAAAGACACCGGCGCCCCCTCCATCCCTCTCCCTCCCAGCAGCGACGACCACAACGATGCAGCCAAACACCTCAGGTCGGCAGCTGCTGCTTCTTTTTAAAGGGATAGTTCAACATTTTGGCAACTTGGCCCATTGCCATAACCCCTATAGTCATAGCAGTAGGTTTGTTACCTTTAATTGTCGGTGCAAGCTATTTTTAGAACGGCGGAGCAGAGCCGTGAGCTGCTCAGAGCTACGCTACGGAGGCTCATGGGATTTTTTTTTTGGTTTACCTCATCAAACTCATCAAATACACAATCCAACAACTCCACAACGCTCTGGTGGACAAGTTGTGAGCTGCACATTCACCACGCTATGAGATAATAACACAATGATACCAGACAGAGTTGTTTTAGAGGGAAATTCATGCAAAACTGCTGATGCGCGTTGCCTTCAGGGACAGTTTTTCATCAAGCAGTCTCTGTATTTCCCTCTAAAACAACTCTGTCTGGTAACGTTGTGTTATTATCTCATAGCGTGGTGAATGTGCAGGTCACAACTTGTCCACCAGAGCGTTGTGGAGTTGTTGGATTGTGTATTTGATGAATTTGATGAGGGAAACCAAGAAGCGTAGCTCTGAGCAGCTCGTCGCTCTGCTCCACCATTCTAAAAATAGCTTGCACCGACAAATAAAAGTTAATACTACTGCTATGACTATAGGGATTATGGCAATGGGCCAATTTGACAAAATGTTGAACTATCCCTTTAATGTGCATTTCAATCTAAATATCAGCACAACACAACGCACACATCTCACCCTGTGACCTCTCAGCAGCTGCAGCGGTTTAATAATGGGCAGCATGAGGCGGTGACTCAGTCTGCTGCTGTAAGGACCTTTTGTGAAACGCCTTTTATATTCCAGCTCTTTATCCTGCAGGATTAAAGCAGAGGAGTGTATTATACAGCGCTATCTAACGTGGCGCTGGCTTTAATGGTATATGTGACGACTGTATAGGAGCGAGAATGCAAAGCGAGCACAGTGTGATGATGATGAGGGAGAAATGTGTCACCGCCGCGGACTGGGAGATGAGAGCGTGGCTTCTTCGGTAAGCACATCCTCAGCAGAAAGGGTATGAAATGTTCAGAGAGTCCGCGGTTTTCTAAAGCTTCGGTTTGTTTCCGCTGCTTCAAAGGGAAACGTCCACGTCTGCATGTATACGTCGTACACGTTACCAACACCACCACCGCCGCCACCGCGGCCTCGCCTTGTGGGTCGCTGCAGCGTTTTGCAACTTGTGCAGCTTCCATCTCAAAGACTCATTTGCAATTTCAATTTTTTGATACAGATCTGACCATTTCTGTGTCGCATCTTAAACACTTTGGTTAAAATATTAGAATATTTCTGAAGGCAGCCAGAGAGAGGAAGGGAGGGAAGGATGGCGGGAAGGATGGGGGGTAGATGCTAAAGAGCTTAGTAGTTTAATATGTTTCCTTAATAGAATCAGAGTAAATTATATTAGTTGTGTGATTGAAAAACAACAATCAGCTGCAGCTCAGGAGGTTCAGTGGCTGATTGCGAGTCTTTGAGCGATCGATGTTTGACGTTCATTCAAAAAACATATTAACATGGTGGCCGGTAAAATCAAATTCAACCTGGAAACACTCACACTCATGCAGCAAACTGTTTAACAAGCAAACATGATGGTTTTGAAACCAATTGAATCCCTCTACAAACAAACACTAAAAACACTTGCATTGAGCATTGAGCATTGAGCAGACTGTATTGAGAAGAGCAAAGGGTCAAAGGTCGGATTTGAATGATCTACAGCAGAGAAAAGAACAGAAAAACAAAGTTTCATTTCAAATATATCATTTATATTTTTTATTTTTTGCTATACTAACATTTTTATATCTAAATTATAAGAGCACGACTGGTTTAATCCTCTGATCAGAGTCTCTCTCTCCGTCTTCTCAGTGTCAGTGATAAGAACCAATGTGAAGAATTTCTTTTTTGTGTCTTGTTCAACAGTAAATTGTTGAGTCGCATATTTGAACTTTGGAAAAACTGTGTGTTTATATAAATAGGAAATATCCACATTTTTACTCCTGAATATATCACGTATCAGCTCCCAAAAATCCCACAAGTTTGACTGAGGAGGAATGGAGCGTTACACTGATGCTGCATTCACCTGCAGTCGGGCAGACGGCCGTCGCTAACAAACCAGACGTCGTTTTAGTCACAGAAGTCCAGAGAAAGACGGTAAAACAATACCACATTGCCATGACATATTGATAACATATTGTCACAACGTGTATTGTTTTGCCTCGTGCTGACCGACCACTTGTTTACATAGAGGCTTGTTTAAGTCGTCCGTCTGACGTCTGCCCAATTTCACGTGAATGTAGCATGAAAAATACTGCAAAAAACAGCTTGAGATATACAACCGCAACACTAGATGGGAGGAATTCCTACACAATGTACCTTTAATATTGCTGAGATGAAAGTACAAATGTGGCGGTTTGTGAGGGGGCGTGGTCACTCATTCTGGGGCCCCTCCCTCTTTGACCGTGTGTTTTTGTGTTTTCCCTCCAGTCTAAGAATGAAAATATAAAACCCAGGAGTGAATGTGAGCGGCACACTGCAAAAACTCAAAATCTTTCCAAGAATATCTGTCTTATTTCTAGTCAAAATGTAATTTCTAGTCAAAACAAATCTCATTCTACTTAAAATAAGACTCATCACATTAAAAGTAGCTTGTTTTTAGACACTTTTTACTTCTTTCAAGCATATTTTCACTTGAAATAAGTAGAAAAATCTGACAGTGGAGCAAGTTTTTCTTCCTTATCAAGCAAAAAAAACTTGCTTTCACTGCCAGATTTTTCTTTCTACTTATTTCAAGTGAAAATGTGTTTGAAACAAAAGAAAATTATCTTAAGACAAGTTAATTTTTATGTGATGAGTCTTATTTTAAGTGGAAAGAGATTAGTTTTGACTAGAAATGAGACATTTTGACAAGAAATAAGACAAATATTATTGGAAAGATTTTTGCAGTGGCAGCATCGGATGATCGGTGTCTGATTCACAGACATTACTCAGCTGTTTGTTTTTACATGAAGCGTCTCCTCCTCGTGTCTTATTAGCTTGTATAATACGCGGCCGGCGCCTCTCGCTGCACCTGACACGTTGTTGTTTACCGTCGGCGCAGGTTCGATGCTGTCGCGGCTGATGGATGTGTCCTGCAGGAGTTCTTCTGTTCCCTCCGACAGCCGGCAGCCGACACGTCCACGAACGAACGAATCTTAAAACAAGGACAGCTTGATTGATTCATTTCCGTGCTGTTGCCTTCATTTGTAATTACTGTTATATTTTTATGTCGTTATACCACAACCCCCCCACCCCGGCTGATGGATAATACATCTCTATCTATCCACTCCTGCACGGGGCTTAATTGAGTCTCTGTGATGCAAATGCACTGAGTTTATTAAAGGCTGAGGTTCCAGAGAGAGATAAAGTGCTGCCTTCACTGTCTGTCAGTTTTATGAGTGTCACAAATATGTTAGTTGATCGTCTCCGTGTGGAACCATTGTTCTTCTTTACTTTCACCGACTTTGTCCTCAAACCTCTCGCACAATGAAACGCATTTAATCCAATTTAGTCGAAGGATGATGGAGGGGAGAAAAAAAAACAAAATTATCTTTTAATAATGTCTAAGTGGATGTTAGAAAAACAGGCCTTGCTGTGTTCAGACATGGTAATTACGTTGAGTCATTTTGATGTTATTTCTACTCATTGTCAGGCTCAACATTTATTAGTCGTTTATCCTTTGATAACAAGTAGCCTAACACTCAACAGAGATTTGGGAGAAGGAGACGAGTCCTCTTAACAACAGTATTTGTATTATCAATGTGAGTTTGAGGTCGGTTCTCTGTATGTACTGTTATAAAAGGACAGTCTAAAGCAGTGGTTTTCCATTTACAAAGTGCTTTAGAAGACTCATAAAAATATGTAGGGCAGCAAAAACATCTAAAAACCAACATTACATAAAGGTTCAACAACAACAATTTTATAAAAGTAAAATGATATATGTTAGTTTATGTGCATTACAACAGAACATATTTTATATCATATGAAAATCTCATTGCCGTGCTTATTTCACATCATGAAATAGCTTGCTTGCTAAGTAAGTTTATTTAATGCACTTTTCACAGATAAAAATCACAAAGTGCTTTACGATAAAATAAATTCAACGATAAAATACATAAAAAATACTTAAAATACAATTAATAAAACACATGAGCACAGATTCACAGATAACTAACTAAAAGCCTGCTTAAATAAAGCTAGCTAAAATGCTAGCATGTAGCCAGGCAGTGCTACAAAAATGGACACAATTGCATTAATAATTAAAAAATGAAAGAAAGAATATACTGTATTTAGTTGCTTTAATTCATGAACATTGGCAACAGTAGAATTACTTTAGCTAGCTTTCTACGCTAACTTGGGACACTGTTGATATCTCTGCAGTCGTTAGCCCATAAAAAAATAGCTAATAGCCTAATTCAAAGAAGAAAGAAGTTTGTTTAATGCTTCACCATCACAACCACTGACGCTCAGCTAGCTCTTTACAAGCTACAAGCTAGGAAACCAAGTAAAAGATGCTATCTGTTTAGTTTAGTTTATTGGTTTAAAATATACAGAGACAGCACATTAATTAACATTTCTGTAAACATGCCAGTTTAGCCAAGTTGGCTAATTTTCAACCGTAGTCTAATTAAAATGCATTAAAAACAGTACTATGCCTACTAAGCCTATAAAATACATTGCATACAATAGGCTACATACAATAAAATCCAAATACATTAGGCTACAGTTTCAGAGCAGATGGTCACGGTTCACAACCAGGAAGTTGATGTTTCAAAGTTTTAACTCTTTGTACTTGAAAATCATGTAAAAATTAAAATCAGAGCAGAGTGTCTTTTTTTTGTTGTTGTTTTTTTTCATCAAGTGTCTGAAAAAGAAACTTTAAATAATTTTCAAAGGAGAGACATGAGGGTTGGTTGGTTGGTTGGTTGGTTGGTTGGTTGGTGGTGGGGGGTTTGGTTTTGGGGGTTTTTGGCAGAACTTGAGGAAGCTTTTTCACAATAATAACTACCTTGCTCTTTATTATCCAATTCTTTCAAAGCGAGAAATCAGGCTTGAGTGTTCGATCCCCTGCCGGTAAACTACAGTCATTTTGTACCATTTTGTGTATTTTTAGTTTTGCATTGTTCTCTTTCCTTTTTTATTTTTTATTTTTATGTCCATTTCTTTCTTCCAGTGAAAACATTCCTTCCTTCCGTCCGTCCACCTGGTTTCCAGCGGGGTCGAAGACGAATGAGCTGCGACTGATTTACAATCCTGCAGGTGAGAGCGCGGCCAAGAAAACTCTGACTTTGCTAAATGAGGATCTAAGGGATCGTAGGCGTCTGAACAGAGACCCCCCGGCCCCCCCACCGGCTCACCGTACGTAGGCCCCATGGTGGTGGTGGTGGTAGAAACCATCACTCCTAAATCTGCCACGGCCCCAAAGACGGATGTTCACCTTCCTGTCATTTATTCTACTCGACCTGTTGGTGCAGACAAGGTCAATTTGGCCTCGTCTCGGTCCTCCCCCCTCCCAGAATGCATCACACTGCAAAAACTCAAAATCTTTTCGATAATATTTGTCTTATTTCTTGTTAAAATGCCTAATTTCTAGTCAAAACTCATTAGAGTAAGACTCATCACCTAAAAATTTTTGAAATTGAAATTTTTTTTCACTTGTTTCAAACAAATGTTCACGTGACATAAGTAGAAGAATCTGCCAGTGAAGTTTTTGTGCTCGTAAAAAGGAAGAAAAACTTCATAATTTTATTTAGTTTGTCACTATTTTCTTGTTCTTATTTCATGTTTGTCTCATTTATGTTTTGTGTTGCACTGCAAAAACTCAAAATCTTTCCAAGAATATTTGTCTCATTTATTGTCAAAATGTCTCATTTCTAGTCAAAACTAATCTCTTTCCACTTAAAATAAGACTCATCACCTAAAAATGAACTTGTTTTTAGATCATTTTCACTTGTTTTAAACAAATTTTCACTTGAAATAAGAAAAATCTGCCAGTGAAAGCAAGTTTTTTGTGCTCGTAATAAGGAAGAAAAACTTGCTCCACTATCAGATTTTTCTACTTATTTCAAGTGAAAATATCCTTGAAAGAAGTAAAAAGTGTCTAAAAACAAGCTACTTTTTATGTGATGAGTCTTATTTTAAGTAGAATTAGATTTGTTTTGACTAGAAATGACATTTTGACTAGAAATAAGACAAATATCCTTGGTAAGATATTTGAGTTTTTGCAGTGCAGACTCTCCACTCACACTGCACCTGCGACTGCACAGCGCCGTGAGTTTGCATGATGAAGCAGAGTGTGTGTGTGTGGGGGGTGGGGGCTGTTAGTGTGTGCACGCACGTTGAAGAGCGTAATTGCGGGACACAAAAGGCCACTAATTTGCACACTTACAGAGACACTCGCTCGGCTCTGCAGCTTCTTAAAAGGCCTCGCCGTCTCTAGTCTTGACCCACAACTCTCAGCTCCACGTCTCTTCTCCCTCCTCCACTAACAGATTCAGTCTCATTTCTGTGTTGCAAAGCTGAATTCTTTCATGTGTTTGTGGATGTGACGTGCAGAGACAGTAAAAAGACTCAAAAACGTTTTTGTCAAACGCTGAGATACTCGGCCCCCAGAGCTTCCGGAGGAGATGATGCCGCTCGACAGCCGATGGATTGGACGAGCAGTCGGGCGGCGGCGGGGGCTATCGGAGCGGGGATGTGCTCAGATGGCAATAAATCCCAGCAAATCCTGTTGCCCTCTGTCAATTATGAGCCATAATCCCTTTCTTTTCTGAGAGTCAAATGGCCTCTCGACGCAGCGCGCTCACTGGAGCACCGGGCTCAGGGACTGGTTACCATTTGCAAAGAGAGGAACAGCAATTACCATAATTACCATTAAGTGCAGATCTGTGGCCGCCGAGGACCCGGGCAGAGAAACATTCCCACAAAAGATAAGAAAATCATTGATACGTGCTTATCTCCGATCAGATTTCAATTAAATCAGACGACACGACACTGTTAACTGGGCGTCTGCAGGTATCACAAAGCATGGAGCGACCTCGCCGTTAGCTGCAGCTCGGCCTCTCGTTAGCGAGACACCGAGGCTGGAAATCCTTTGCATCTCTTTGTCATCGGTCTGATTCTGTTGATAAAAGCGACTCCACTTACTTTAATTGAATCCAATTCAATATTTTTAATAGGTATTTTTGCTTTGAAACACTTTTTTTATTTTCTGTCGCACATCATGCACCGAATTATCCACCACATTATTGTTAACACTTAATGTTCTTCTACTTCTACCTTGTTTCCTGTGGTGCAGGAACAATGAAAAGTGAATTCCCCCGGAGTGGGATCAATAATATTTATTGTAATTTTCTTAATTGCTATGATTCTATGTACAAATATCTGTATTTATTGGCTCAAGTGCGCCCTCTCTTGGAGGTTTACTGTTCATGAGAGATGTGTCTGAGGTGATTGTGCAGATATTTGTGTGCACAGGTGGATCACTGTACTTTTTAAGTGCTGAAATACGTACTGCACTGCAAAAACTCAAAATCTTTCCAAGAATATTTGCCTTATTTCTTGCCAAAATGTCTCACTTCCAGTCAAAACTAAACTCCTTTCACTCAAAATAAGAATCATCACCTAAAAATGAACTTGTTTTTAGATCATTTTCATTTGTTTCAAACTTATTTTCACTTGAAATAAGTAGAAAAATCTGCCAGTGAGGTTTTTTGTGCTTGTAATAAGGAAGAAAAACTTGTTCCACTATCAGTAAAAAGTAAAAAGTGTCTAAAAACAAGCTACTTTTTAAATGTGTTGAGTCTTATTTTAAGTATAATGAGATTTGTTTTGACTAGAAATGACATTTTGACTAGAAATGACACAAATGTTCTTGGAAGATTTTGAGTTTTTGCAGTGTGTAATATGTAACGAGCCAGCTTATTAGCCTTTGTGCTAAAAGATGTGATCGACTGTTTATAAGTGACTTATAAATTGAATAACCAGAAAATAAATGTGTCACCAATGAAGCCGGACAATTAATATTAACATCAGGTTAAAACAACCAGCTGCTCTGGTTTTATTGTCGTTCAAGTCATTTTCTATCCACAGGAACTGATTCTGATTGAGACTTTTCACTAAAAAAGAAAAACAAAACAAGAAAACAAGTGTTTTGAGTCTGAGTAAATCAAAGGATCTTGAGGATCCACTAAAATATCGACACAATCCATCAAACTGCTGTTGGGGGTTGTAAAAAAATATGAGAGCAGAAACAAGATCAATGTTATTGATTAAATCATGTGGATCGCTGACGATAACTTTAATATTTAAAGAGGAAACATTGATTTGGTTTTAATTATCCACATATGACAATAATAATGTGACGGCAGCTGTTTGGCCTCGTGGATCAGTGAGTCCTGTTGGATCTGACAGGTCTAATGTGGATCATCCTACCAGCGGCGTTCCGGTTCTCCGGGCTCAGCCTCTCATTCCTCCTCCACATCTCTGGGAAGCTTGGCGGCGGCGCTGTGTTTTGGGAGCGAGCTGCAGGGATTCGCTCCCGTTCAGCCACCAGAGCATTAATTAGCTCCAACTCTGATGTTGGCGTGATAAAGCCTCATGGCTCGCGCTCGGTGCTGGAATGCCAATCAAGTTCCTCCACAGCAAACTGGGAAAACCATTTAATGGTCATGGAGCCGGGCAGCTTTTATGCACCAAGGAATTATTATTGTTATGGTAAAATCCAAATTTCAGCCGCTAATGTGGAAAAACCTGAACAAACCAACGAAGGTTGTGATGTTCAGATTTCACTTTGTTGAAACCGGGACCATTAACCTTTTTTATCTGTTTTTTTTTTCATATTTGGCCCTTTTTGTGTGTGTGTTTTTTTTTTTTATTTAAACCTTTATTTAAACTCGGTAATATATTGAGGAGCAACCTCATTTGCAATATAGCTGAGACAAAACACAAAACATTTGAGGACAAGACACAACACAAAACGTTTGAAGCTTACAAGCATATCTGTCACTTTACTTTTTGGTATTTTGTATTTCAAAGATAAATTGAAAACAGACAAGTCCAGTTAAAAACAGGAGCAGTTGGAGGTAAAATAAGATGCAGTTATGGATTTAAATTGTCCTAATGATAAAAGTGTGGTAAGTTTCAGATGGTTTTGCAGATTGGTCCAGGTTGCATGTGCACAGTAAGAAAAACTGGACTTTCCAAATCCAGTAACAGAGGGAACCTGCAGGGTGAGTCAGTCCTTTGACCGTGTATGATAAGAGGCTTGCGTTAAAAGATACAGATAAAGAGTTAATATAGGATGGTAAGAGAGTGAGAGCTTTAAAAAATAAATAAAATCCAGTTTCTATCACGCCTGATAGATAGCCTGGGCCATTGTGCATATTCTTCTTCCCCTTTTCTCTTTCAACATATGGCGCTGCAACTGGAATCAACATTTCCTGCAGGGATTTCCCCCGGGGGGAATCAATAAAGTTTTTATCTATCGACAGTATCTATTGGCTGCTGTTGCATCAGTGTTATAAAGGAATGGAGGAACAACAACAGCAGCTTCATCCTCTCTGATCACCTCGGCTGCTACACACCAGGTCATCATGAAGACAGTTTCAGTTTCCTCAGATTATAATCACACTGATCCTCTGAATATATCGCAACGATTATTTCCTGGTGGAGATTCCCCCAGACACCAGATCTCACAGAAACTTGGATGATCGAACGTGACTTCAAGAGAAAAAACATTATCATATAGTAGGTAGTGTGTGTGTGTGTGTAGCGGCTTGGCAGTGTGTGTCTCGACTGACTCACCTGATGCAACGATGATCACTGGGAGAGAAAACAAACAAACTCATTTACATTTTGTATTTTTTGCATTTGCATCTTACAAACGAGCTCTAATTCAAACACTTCAAAGCTCTTAAGACCAGTTTGTTTGTCTTGGATGTTATTGTTTGTGTAACTTCTCACACAGTGAACAGATGTTGGAGGAGACGATGCAGCTGTTGTCTGACTCTCCTTACTCTGCCCCCAGTGGCATCGCTGGCTGTGTTAGCATTAGCATGGAGGTCAATGGGACACACACACACACAGAGAGAGAGCTGACGGTGTGTTTGGAGCCTACCTGGTCTAACCTTGACTCTTTAAAGGAATAGTTCACCAAAAAATGAAATTCATTAGTCATTGGTGACTCCCCCTAATGCTGATGAATACTCCAGAGTAGTTTTTTATTCCTCAAAGTGCATCTGGAGACCCGGGAGGCCGGTTCAACGTAGTCCAACCAAAACTTTATATGAGAGTCAATAGCGCCTGACACAAAAATGTCCATAAAACTACACAAAAACCTTGAAATATTCCTCCTTACACTGCAAAAACTCAAAATCTTTCCAAGAATATTTGTCTTATTTCTTGTCAAAATGTCTCATTTCTAGTCCAAACTAATCTCTTTTCATTTAAAATGAGACTTGTCACCTAAAAAATAACTTGCTTTTAGATCTTTTCACTTGTTTCACACTAATTTTTACTTGAAATAAGTAGAAAAATCTGCCAGTGAAAGCAAGTTTTTCGTGCTTGTAATAAGAAAGAAAAACTTGCTCCACTATCAGATTATTTCAAGTGAAAATCTGCTTGAAAGAAGTAAAAAGTGTCTAAAAACAAGCTGCTTTTTAATGTGATGAGTCTTATTTTAAGTAGAATGAGATTTGTTTTGACTAGAAATGACATTTCGACTAAAAATAAGACGAATATTCTTGGTAAGATATTTGATTTTTTGCAGTGTAGGCTGTTAAAATGTCCTAAATGACGTTGTTTCCAGTAAACTCTGGACTATCTCCCTTCAGGACACTTGGATTGCAGTGGACGAGCAGTGTGGAGGAATATTAAATGGTTGTTGTGTAGTTTTATGGACGTTTTTGTGTCGGGCCCTATTGACTCTCATATAAAGTTTTGGTTGGACTAGGAACCGGCCTCCCGGGTCTCCAGATGCACTTTGAGGAATAAAAAACTACTCTGGAGTATTCATCAGCATGAGGGGGAGTCACAATTTCATTTTTTGGTGAACTATTCCTTTAATAGAACCAGTGAAGCAGCGACTCTTCACCCTGTGTTTGTGTAGAGCAGATATGAGCAGTCGCCGCCGGGTCTAGAGGTGTGAAGCTGCAGAGACGATGAGGCTGCAGCTTCTCTCCTGTGACTTCATTTAAAAACCACGAGCCGTGCACACAACAACACAACACAACACAACACAACACCAGCCTTAAAAAATTAAATTCAATAACTCATGCAAACGGCTGCGACTCGCCGTGATTTATTTGGTGTACTCCACTCTGCCTAAATTAGCCATAAAGAGTGATACAACATTTGCAGGCGCTGCACAAATGATATGTAGGTTGTATGTTTTGTCATAACCGAGGCAATTCATCTTCTCACACTAAATGAGTCGGGCTCGACTTGTGGCGGGCGCAGATCTTTCTTTCTGCAGGGAATTAATTTCTTAATGTAGTACACAGCGTGTGCTCGTGTCATAAACCACGGGGCCAATTCAGGGTTTCACTTTTACAGCGATATGAGAGCCAAACAGTATTTATCCCTACAGTGTTTACACCCCACAGGCCACCGGACTCTCCTACCAACCGCTGGAGTCTTTATGCTTTTCTAATGTTCACACCAGATTCATTCATTTCCTGTTTTAGAGATGATAATATTATAATATATCTGACTGCAGCCATTAACAGACTGATGATACGGACTCATTCATGATGGAAACTTTATGTTTGAACACTGTTGGACCGTTTATTCATTTCATGTTTGACTTTGTAAGCACTTGCCTTGTTGTAAGTTGTTGTAAATCTTTATTGTCCCTGAGGGGCGATTCAAATGCAGCCTGAAATACCAAAACACATAAGAAAGAAACAAACATTTGCAAAACAATAAAAGACAAATACTGACATTCGCACCACTACTGACCTCAGCCTTTTTAAATCAAAGATGAAGACACACTTTTTTAGATATTGCACTAGTTGCACTTTCTTGTGTTTTCTTGCAGCACTAGTAGCACTTTCTTGTGTTTTTATGTATTATTTTATTGCTTTGATGTAAAGCACTTTGGGTACCGTCCGGCTATTGTAAAGGGCTAACAAATAAAATTTGATTGATTTGATTGAAACATTGGCCAACACCGACCCAATAACAGAAGGTCGTCGTGTGCAAAAGTGGCAGAATGTACAAAATATTCTAAATTTCATTTTTAAAAGAAACAGTTCAATTTTACTTTCCGCATCTGTCTTGTTTCCCACCAGATGTGTTTCACGTGAAGCATCGACAGTGAAGAAGCTGCAGCTGCAGTTCCTCTCCTGACCACTAGAGTGAGTCTACAACACTGAGTCGGTCTCTGTAGACTCCCATGTTAAAATGAAATCAACATGTTTACAGCCTGTCACAGAAACAACTTTGGTTTTTATAGATAAGAATTAATTACAACTCATTTGTTTGTAACTTCACTGCAAAAACTCAAAATCTTACCAAGAATATTTGTCTTATTTCTAGTCAAAACTAATCTCATTATACTTCAAATAAGACTCATCACATTAAAAAGTAGCTTGTTTTTAGACACTTTTTACTTATTTCAAGCAGATTTTCACTTGAAATCATTTGATAGTGGAGCAAGTTTTTCTTTCTTATAACAAGCACAAAAAACTTGCTTTCACTGGCAGATTTTTCTACTTATTTCAAGTGAAAATTAGTTTGAAACAAGTGAAAATATCTAAAAACAAGTTCATTTTTAGGTGACGAGTCTTTTTTTAAGTGGAAAGAGTTTAGTTTTGACCAGAATTGAGACATTTTGACAAGAAATAAGACAAATATTCTTGGAAAGATTTTGAGTTTTTGCAGTGAGGTTTTGTTCATTCACAAGAACTTGTTGCAGTACATAGAAACAGACTTGGATTCTAACTGAGTCTTGGCTTTTATTTACTCGAACCTGGAGCCAGTCTGTTTGAGACTTTACAGTAACTGAATACATGGTCACTTTGAGTATGTTTGACCTCCATGACCTCACCAACAGAGACTACATCCGTCTTCACATCCAGCGTCTCTATAAGACCATCTGTTCTCAACATGGACTCGAGTCCACGGATCAGAATAAAAGGTGTTTTACAGCAGGAACAACTCCATGTAATGAATGTTAAACATCACCTGCTCTCCTCTGTCATTAACTCTAACTCCAACGCTGTACATCTCCTACATTACTGGCCGTGTGCAGCGATGCAGCGCCGGAGAGAAAAGATGAAACTGAAGTATTAAACTTCTCCTCTCCGGCAGCTCCATGCGTCTTCCTGTCGACTTTAACGAGGCCCGGTCCTTCTCCTCTGACCCGTCCTGGGGAGGCAGCGTTTTAGCCCCATAAACCGCCGCTAACCGCCTTTTATTTGTTTTGTTTATCGCACTGTTCCCTGTAAACCAGAGAGAAGAGACACACTCTAGCGGATGAAAATCACCGGGAGTTTGAGCTGCTCCGTGACATTGAAGGCACCGTTGTCTGGCGCTGCTGCATTCACAGTCACGTACGACGACGACGAGACATCTGGCTCATTTGGAGGAACAGTAGCCGAACCTCTCCACTGTGTGTTTGCACGCTGCGTGTGCCGAGCTGCAGCCTCGTAATGTGCTGTTTGGAGGAGCGGGCTGTTTGTCTTTGCAGGCAGGTGTTACTAATGAAGTGGCCGCTGAGTGGATATTGCACCGAGGAAAAGAGACACGACGGCCAAACAAGGTGACGGGAAATCAGAGTTTTACAGGCCAGACATGTCTCTGTGGTGTCAGGTTTTATAACATTACATCTGTTTCTCTTTTGCTTTGTGCAAATTGGAAATGTGCATAATAGTAGATTATATATAAACACACTAACTGTAGTCTTTATGTGTGTGTTTTGCAGTCGTTTGCTCCTCCAATTGTTGAGATATTCATGTTTTCAAGTGGCCGACACATGCTTCACCACATGGAGCAGCACTTGTTGTGTTTGTTGTGTCTTATTTTCTGCAGCGTCGTCTCATGTCCAGTAAAACACAAGCTGTTTTATTTTTTATAACGCAGAAATGAATCAATTGATGGACACATGCATGATAGAAAATGTTAAAGGGATAGTTCAACATTTTGGCAAATTGGCCCATTGCCATAATCCCTATAGTCATAGCAGTAGGTTTGTTACCTTTAATTGTCGGTGCAAGCTGTTTTTAGAACGGCGGAGCAGAGCCGTGAGCTGCTCAGAGCTACGCTACGGAGGCTCATTATGGGATTTCTTGGTTTCCCTCATCAAACTACACAACAAATACACAATCCAACAACTCCACAACGCTCTGATGGACAAGTTGTGACCTGCACATTCACCACGCTATGAGATAATAACACAACGTTACCACACAGAGTTGTTTTAGAGGGAAATTCATGCAAAACCACTGATGAACGTTGCCTTCAGGGACAGTTTTTCATCAACAGTCTCTGAATTTCCCTCTAAAACAACTCTGTGTGGTAACGTTGTGTTATTATCTCATAGCGTGGTGAATGTGCAGCTCACAACTTGTCCACCAGAGCGTTGTGGAGTTGTTGGATTGTGTATTTGATGAGTTTGATGAGGGAAACCAAGAAATCCCATAATGAGCCTCCGTAGCGTAGCTATGAGCAGCTCACGACTCTGCTCTGCTGTTCTAAAAATAGCTTGCACCGACAATTAAAGGTAACAAACCTACTGATAAGACTATAGGGATTATGGCAATGGGCCAGTTTGCCAAAATGTTGAACTATCCCTTTAACAGAGAAACACTGATGAAGCATCGCTTGTTGTTTTCTTGCGGTTGTTTCCTGCCACAAACCGAGATATGAATCTCTGACCCCTCGATCGACATGTTGATCTTGAAGTTTGGGAATATGAAAAACATAAATAGGTCAAAACCTTTTTGGTTTGTGGCTAAATTCAGATTTTATGACCGAACCCTGATGGATCTAATCGTCTGATCTGAGTCTCTCTCTCGGTATCAGCATCTGCGTGGGCTGATAAGAACCGATGTGAGGACGTTATTTGTGGCTTCAAACTTCAAACTGTCTGGTCTCGTGTGGAAACGACGTCCTGTCATTGGTCGATCCACTAGAGAGAAAAAAATAATGTTTAGTGTTGATGTTTGATCTCATTTCTTCAGGTTTGATCCACACAACACAGAGGACGGTTGCACATTAGAGGATTTTCACCTGTTTCTACTTTGTTTTTATTTAATTTTTACGTCCCAAGAGTTTCCTGCAGAGCTGCACTGAGGACAGTTGAAATTATTTCATTTCATTTCATTTTCGATTTATTTCATTCATGGTATGTACATTCTCACATAGTTGCACATATACATAGTGTAGCTACACATTTTCACCATGAATGAAAAGGAGCAGGATGAAGAAAATTTATAATACCTGCCCCTCTCTGTTCTGTACAAATTTCATTGGCTTGCTTCAACCCTAATATTATTCTCTGTTTCAAAATATTAAAGATGATGAAACATAACTCTTTCTCCTTCTTCTTTTTTGTAGACGCTTATCTTTTCTTTTTTAAACATTTTCTTAAGCTGAGACATACTTGTACAACTTTTCAATTCCTTGCTTTGTGAATGCCATACTTCTACACCTGCAACAGAAATACACATTTGTTTTAAGCTTAACCTTGCAAATGTATGTTTAAAATCAAGCTTCAGTCTGTTGTCCCCTTCCTCCAATTTAAACAAGTTTTGTAAATGTTCTGGTAATGATCTGTTCTTTGCTTTAAACATTATTTTTAGGGTCTGTAATTCTATTATATCGGCCATTTTCAACAAACCTGCAGAAACAAAAAAATCTATTTGAGGGATCTCTATTGCCTGCCTTGTGGATTACTCTTACTGCACTTTTTTGTAGCAGAAACAGAGGAGCGATGTTACTTACATACACTTACATCAAAGTTATTCATTGTTAAACACCAAAAGTAGAGATTAATTTGTTCATATTTTAAACTCAAAACAACCACCAACTGTTTCCTGTCATGATTTTAAAACTTCTGTCCTGTGATAAGGAAGAATATTTTGGAGAAAACAGAAATGAGCTTCTGTCACATCAGTGGAGAAACATGTTGAACCAATCCAACACACCTCCAGACAGAAAAGGACTCATTATATAATTTTCTGTGTCCATTCACAACATTTAAGTACATGGACAGAAGTGTACTTTAGTTAATTATTGTGTGAAAATTAAACAGCAACCCCCCTTTTTCATTCTCTTAATTGTCTAATTTTCATGTTCGCTCCAAATACTCCAAACAGCCGTCGCTTTCATTACGAAGCTTCACAGACTCGGGGCTTTTAGGCACCGGGGAGAAACTGGACTCACTAATACACAATTAAAGCTGCATTATCACCTCAGAGTGGCCTTCAACACGCACAAAAAGAAAAACCTCAAAAACCTCTCGCCTCTTAAATGTGATGTGACCGCTCCAGAACAAAACGCCGAGCGGCTGCATGACGGACTTGAGTTTCCTTCTCGTGTTTCCTCCTTCGATGTCGGCGTCACTCTCCTGTTTCTTCACTTTTTCACATAAAGGGTAATTGCCGTTTTTTTACAATGTGGACCTTATTTCTAGCATAAAATCTGATCATTTCCTCCCCCAGATAACTTTGGTGTCATTACAAGTGGTTGTAATGAAATGAGCTCCAGCCGAGAGGCGCATATATCCGTATAATGGAGTCTACAGGGCAGCAGAATGCAGCCTCTAAATAAC
Organism: Trachurus trachurus; assembly: GCF_905171665.1. Classification (NCBI taxonomy): domain Eukaryota; kingdom Metazoa; phylum Chordata; class Actinopteri; order Carangiformes; family Carangidae; genus Trachurus; species Trachurus trachurus. Next base: position 1,995,763 of record NC_139911.1, on the reverse strand, counting down.
ACATTATCTGCAGAGAAACTCCTTCATTTCACCAATATTTAGTTCTGATAGGCTAGTGCTATTCCCCTCTGAGTCCGGGGTTAGCTGTTATCAACATCCGGGGTCTGTAGGTTGACCTACTGACCTCTGACCTGGATGATGTCATCTCTAAGCGTGGTGCGATGCGGCTTGTTGCTAATGCTAACGCTACGGTTCGTTTCTGCGTGTTTCCGACTTGTCAGAACAAAATGAGCAGCTGGATGAAGTTCAGCTTCCACAGGCTTCCTCTCCTCAACCTGGACTCACTAAAGCTCCGGCTAGTTGAGATAAAAATGGACCCGAATGCCGAAGCAGAATGATTATTATCAGAATGAGCCGCGCGGCGCTCAGAGATGACATCATCCAGGTCAGAGGTCAGTAGGTCAACCTACAGACCCCGGATGTTGATAACAGCTAACCCCGGACTCAGAGGGGAATAGCACTAGCCTATCAGAACTAAATATTGGTGAAATGAAGGAGTTTCTCTGCAGACAATGTGTTATTTAGAGGCTGCATTCTGCTGCCCTGTAGACTCCATTATACGGATATACGCGGCTCTCGGCTGGAGCTCATTTCATCACAACCACTTGGAATGACACCAAAGTTATCTGGGGGAGGAAATGATCGGATTTTATGCTAGAAATAAGGTCCAGATTGTAAAAAATGGCAATTCCCCTTTAATGATAAATGTCCTGCTTCTTCTCGCCCTCTGCAAAATCAACAGGCGGCTTCAGATCTGTGTCCAAAGCCTCTCTCTCCTCTGTCAGCCTGTGATTTGTTAAACCGTTTCCTTTCCACTCGTCGTCATGGCGAGCAGCATCTCTTGGAGGAAACATCTGAAGCTCCGCGGCGACGGACGGTGTGACTCTCTGAACGCCACCGGCTGCACCGATGCTATCGAGAGAGACTGACCCGACTGCGTAACCCTCAAATCCTGCTTCAAGGGGAATCTGGATCTCCAGCGGCGGCTGAACAATCTTTCACCAATCCTGTGGGGTCATGTCGATTTGTACGGTGGCCCCGAGGGCTCAACTCACTGCAGCTTATAAGAAAGCACACAAAGACATAAAAACGTGCTATAAATTCAGAAAACCAAAGCACCAAGAGTGAGCAGCAGGTGGACACTGCAAAAACTCAAATATCTTACCAAGAATATTTGTCTTATTTCTAGTCAAAATGTCATTTCTAGTCAAAACTAATCTCATTATACTTAAAATAAGACTCATCACATAAAAAAGTAGCTTGTTTTTAGACACTTTTTACTTATTTCAAGCTTACTTTCACTTGAAATAATCTGATAGTGGGGCATGTTTTTCTTTCTTATTACGAGCACAAAAAACTTGCTTTCACTGGCAGATTTTTCTACTTATTTCAAGTGAAAATTAGTTTGAAACAAGTGAAAATTATGTAAAAACAAGTTAATTTTTAGGTGATGAGTCTTATTTTAAGTGGAAAGAGATTAGTTTTGACTAGAAATGAGACATTTTGACAAGAAATAAGACAAATATTCTTGGAAAGATTTTGAGTTTTTGCAGTGGAGAAGGGAAGACGCTTCAGAGAGGAAAAGCAGCAGAGACTCGTTCATCTGAGGAAACCACTTGACCTGCAGAAACCAGGATGTAAAGGATCATTACAAAACCTCTGCTCAGTCTGGTTCGTCTTTGAAGCCGCCCGAGGTCACGACTCTGCACATTTCTTTACCAGCTGGTTCTTATTTCAGTTATTTCAGACTCCTGCTTCACGGACGTCCTTGTGGCGCCACGGGAACAATCGGACGTTGAAGCTTCTGTACGTCAGCGTCTCGTTTAAGGACTTCGGTCTTCGTGAACCTTCACGATGAGGACAAAACCCAGATCATCTGAGTCCTTCTGCTACAGCTGTTACCTCCACATGTCCCTGCTATGAAATATATTGAATTCCACTTCCACAGAGAAGTAGCTGCAATCACATAAACACAATAAATACAATAAATTCAGTCATTTTCATCACCGTAACACTGTAGTCACCATGATCCTTAACGTTAAGTAGATATTTTATTCATTTAAGGGGAGACACTACAGGTGAATAGGGTAAAAACTTTAACTAACACATATCACCTTTAAACTTCCCAAGTTTATCACTTACATTAAGACAAATATTTTTTGTATTGCAAGTTTTGTCCAATTTTATGTTTAAATATGTAAATGAGGCAATATCTAATGCAATATGCGCTAATTTGCATATATTTCCAGAACCGAAATCTGAAAAATAGATAAAGCTACTTTCAAAATTCTTGTTTTTTTTTGTTGACATATTAGAGTCTTTAGTTTTTACAGAGGAGGATTGTGGATATCTCTTTGTATCACTCTGTAGATGAGAAAATAATGTCACCAGCCCTAAAATAATCTAATGTCTCCATGTTTTTAGTAATAAAATGTTGTATAAATGAGGCTGTGAATGATATATCAACAATCTCCTCTGTAAAAACCTTCAGAATATAGAAAGGGATCAAAGGGGAAGGTTTGGTGTCTGGAAGTGCTGCTGAAGTGGAGATTTCAGGCTCAGAGTCTGAGGAACAACTCATTTTGAGAAAACGGCCTTTAAAGACTTGTACTGTAAAATTCCATAGATTGTTAATGTCAATCGTACTTTTATGATTGGTTGCGGATACGGAGGAGATGACAATTTTTGGAGCCACATCATTGTTCAGGAGAATTTAGGAGAAATCTATCCACAAAAGAGACAAAATGAAGTAAAATAAAAACCTTAATGTGGATTTTCTACCATTTCTTTCGACTTTTCTGAAGAAAAATAGCCCAAAATCTCAAAATTGATCAGTGCATGGAAAAACAGTGTTTTTGCCTGGAGTGTCACAACAGTTTTAAATTAAAGGTTACATATTTTCACTTCGCTAACACACAAACATCCACACACACACACTCTGTATTACATGGGGCCGCGGGGATTAATGAGAAATGCAACCATGTGAGTTGTGAGCTTAATGTGCAGAACATGAAACATGAAAGTTATTAAAACTGCTTTGTCAAACGACAATGTTGAGTGTCATTAGCCTCTGGGACCCATTTAACATGTAGATCACTATTATATGGACATTATGTTGCTCATAATTGCTCCATCTCTCAAAAACGCATTAGTGCACTTCACATGTAGTGACCTACATCTCAAAACACACTGTAGAATTACAATACACACACACACACACACACACTGTCATGCAAATATTTCAATTCCATACGTCAAAAATCAATTTTCAAATAGAAACTTGGCTTTGAGGATCCTGAACACGTCTTGTGCACTGCAAAAAAACTCAAAATCTTACCAAGAATATTTGTCTTATTTCTAGTCAAAGTGTCATTTCTAGTCAAAACAAATCTCATTAAACTGAAAATAAGACTCATCACATTAAAAAGCAGCTTGTTTTTAGACACTTTTTACTTTTTTCAAGCAGATTTTCACTTGAAATAAATCTGATAGTGGAGCAAGTTTTTCTTTCTTATTACAAGCCCAAAAAACTTGCTTTCACTGGCAGATTTCAAGTGAAAATTAGTTTGAAACAAGTGAAAATGATCTAAAAACAAGTTAATTTTTAGGTGATGAGTCTTATTTTAAGTGGAAAGAGATTAGTTTTGACTAGAAATGAGACATTTTGACAAGAAATAAGACAAATATTCTTGGAAAGATTTTGAGTTTTTGCAGTGTGTCTGTTGGGTTTGTGCGTTTGTTATGCAGTCAGAGAGCAGGAAGCCTCTTTGCGGTGCGTTCAGGCGCTGCAATCCGCGCTGGGAGAAGTGGAACTTTCTCTTCTTCTCGTCTCGATATGATTTACATTTAGTTCTCTGGGAAATCTCCCTGGACGAGCAGCCTCATGCAGCATCTGTCTGTCTGCCCATGTGGCCGCATGAGAAGTCGCTCTGCTGGAGACATCGATGTTCTCAACCCGGCGGCTACGCTGACTAAATTTCAACATGATGAGGGCTTCACTGCATGTGGCCGCGGTGAAATCCTCTCCACGGAGCAGGACTGTGTTTGAAGAGCCAGCGATTCCCGAACCTTCCACCGAGGACGACGTTCATCGATATGTGAATGAGTTTTCACTGCAGTTCCACCGAGAACTAAAGTAATTCTGCAGCAGCAACACGTGCAGCGGAAACACTCAGAAAAACTCCCAAAGTTTCTGTTTCCATCACAATTTAAAGGGTCAGTGAGTCCTCAAATAATCAGACGACACACACTCTCTGACAACAGATCTTAAGTACGTTGCAGCAGGTGTCATATAGATGCACTGCAAAAACTCAAAATCTTTCCAAGAATATTTGTCCTTTTTCTTGTCAAAATGTCTAATTTCTAGTCAAAACTAATCTCTTTCCCCTTAGAATAAGACTCATCACCTAAAGATTAACTTGTTTTCGGATCATTTTCACTTGTTTCAAACAAATTTTCACTTGAAATAAGTAGAAAAATCTGCCAGTGAAAGCAAGTTTTTTGTGCTTGTAATAAGAAAGAAAAATTTGCTCCACTATCAGATGCTAGGAATAAGTAAAAAGTGTCTAAAAACAAGCAACTTTTTAGTCTCATTTTCAGTATAATTAGATTGTTTTGACTAGAAATAAGACAAATATTCTTGGTAAGATTTTGAGTTTTTGCAGTGTGACTGAGGCCACGGCGCATAAACTGACCAGTTTAATCTGGAAACTAAAAAACAATTAAGACTTAAAGAGGAACTATGCAGGACTTTTACCTGAACTCTGCCACAATCGTACCTCATGGTGCCTTCATTACAACTCGGAAGTCGGAAAAAAACGAGCTCCGAGTTGTCAAAAATGAATTGAACGGCGTGGAACTCGGAAATTATAGGTCAGAAACTCGGGTATCATTTCAGGGCCAACATCAAAACATGGAGGCTCTCGTCTTAAACGGTTAGAATTGAAACATTTTACGTTATTTGTCGAGGTTTTAATGCATATTTTTTGTGTATTATTGCAGTATATGAAACACGTTTATATTGAGCTGTGATTGTTGTATTGTGTGGAAATTGTGGTCCTCTTATGTAACGGAAATAACGTTTAACGGTTATCTAGGCTGTAACGTTATACGTGCACTCATCTGCGGCGTCTCCTCTCCTCTTCATTTGCCTCTAAAATAAACATAATTTGCTGCTGAATATATTTTTCGTATGGGTATCCATGTTTTTTCTCGTTGGAAACAAATGCACATGGAGGAGAGGAGGGTTAGAGACACGCGTCAGACATGTCAGAGGTAAACAGTGACTGTAAAGATATTCCTGCAGGCCAGGATGACAGTGAAGGCATCATACATCAACACATTACACTACGCCAACAGCTACAGGAATCTGTATGTGCACATCAAAGTGTAACATGGGAAATTCCTGCGACATCAGCGGATAAACATCATTATACAGACAACAGAGTCAAACTCAATGACTCATCCAGGTTTCTTCATGACAGGTGGGAACTATGGAATAAAAAAGCAGAACAAACTAGATGCTGGATATCAGAAGAGTTCTCGGTAGCACTACATAATACGGCCCGCGACTTACAGCGTACCTACCGCTCTCTTGCCGCGTAGGTTGCCGCTTATTTCACGCAAGTACTGAGTAACTGCAGCTCACTTTCCCCCCTGTTTCCCCCGTGCATTTACAGTGTAACTAGGCTGCGTCTTAGCGCGTAATTTACACCCTGCTTCACACCAACTTCCACAGAAGTACAGGGTAACTCTCGCTGTTTTACAGTTTAACTAGGCTGCGTCTTGGCACGTAACTCCTGTCCTACTTTACACCAAATTACACAGTAACTCTCGCTCACTCCGCCACTAATTACCCCGCATTTTACAGTATAACTAGGTTGTGTCTTAGAGCGTAACTCCCGTACAATTACGTCCTACTTTGCCCGGACTTACAGTGTAACTCCTGCCAGGTACATTAGAAATTAAATAGTCTACTGTACAATATGAGCACAGTTGCAATCCATGTTTTCCAAAAGTGTCAGCAGCGACATTTCACCTCTATTTCAGAGATTTATTATTCATTATTTAATTGTATGGTTTGGAATAGGTGAGAAATGGGTATAGAGTGTGGACATTTTCCAATACAGTAACAGGCTGGCTGGTAGTAAACTTACCTCTCTAAAATGCACATCTATGAAAGTCTAGTTCTGTCATCCAAGGGCAAAACACAAACTATACAGTAATACATCCACAATAATGAGTCATTCAGAGAGTTAGAAAATATTTTATTATTTATTAACCAGAAAACACATGACACATCCACATCCATGATCATTCATAAACTTTAAGTACAGTAAGCACTGTAAGTAAACACTGTTACCCCTCCTTAGTCTGCACCTACACTGTACTTGTCTTAGAGTTACCCAGTAACTAGAGGGTAACGGGCTGTATTATAAAGTAATGGCTGTTACTCCCTCCTTAGTCTGCACCTACACAGTAGCTGTCATGCACCTATACTGTACTTGTCTTAGAGTTACCCAGTAACTAAAGGGTAACGGGCTGTATTATAAAGTAATGGCTGTTACTCCCTCCTTAGTCTGCACCTATACAGTACTTGTCTTAGAGTTACCCAGTAACTAGAGGGTAATGGGCTGTATTATAAAGTAATGGCTGTTACTCCCTCCTTAGTCTGCACCTATACTGTACTTGTCTTAGAGTTACCCAGTAAGTAGAGGGTAATGGGCTGTATTATAAAGTAATGGCTGTTACTCCCTCCTTAGTCTGCACCTACACAGTAGCTGTCATGCACCTATACAGTACTTGTCTTAGAGTTACCCAGTAACTAGAGGGTAACGGGCTGTATTATAAAGTAATGGCTGTTACTCCCTCCTTAGTCTGCACCTATACAGTAGCTGTCATGAACCTACACTGTACTTGTCTTAGAGTTACCCAGTAAGTAGAGGGTAACGGGCTGTATTATAAAGTATTCTTTGTTATTCCCTCCTTAGAGTGCAAATACACTGTAATTGTCTTGCAACTACAATGTAGTTGTCCCGGAGTTACCCAGTACCTACAAGGTAGCGGGCTGTATTATAAAGTATTCTTTGTTATTCCCTCCTTAGAGTGCAAATACACTGTAATTGTCTTGCAACTACAATGTAGTTGTCCCGGAGTTACCCAGTACCTACAAGGTAGCGGGCTGTATTATAAAGTATTCTTTGTTATTCCCTCCTTAGTGTGCAAATACACTGTAATTGTCCCGCAACTACACTCTAGTTGTCCTGGAGTTACCCAGTACCTTCTACTACAGCTGTAACTACTGTCTAAGTAGAACCAGTAAGTTAGAACACAGTTTGTTTCACGAGATAACATCATCTGAAAGTACAGTAATACAAAGACAAAACTAACTGAAGTGTCCCTGACATCATAAAATAACAGATTTCTACTGGCTTTTGTTATTTACATTAAAGTTGAGTTTTGTTCCTTCTGTTATAAACTGTTTCATTTAGTTTTGATCCATCTGTCTGGTCCTTCTAGGTCTAAAATAGTCAGTCAAGTCAGTTTCATTTGACAAAATGTACTCTCTAAGTTAGAAGAGTCAAGTTGACAAAATGTACTCTCTAAGTTAGAAGAGTCAAGTTGAAAAGATCGTTGTGATACTACTATCACACCGGAGTGTGAGTAATGGAGAATGGATGGGCTCCTCTATAAAAGGTGATCTTGATCTTGATCCAGCTCCTTGGGTCAAGGCAGAGATCAGGGTCATGGGTGGCGTGCCAGCTCCCTCGTCAGGTACCATTTTCATGGCATCTCAAAAACCTCACCTGTGTAGAAACATAATTATATATTGTATCATCAACTTCATCACATAAATGCATCACTGTAAAACAAAGTGAGAAAATTCATAACTTTGAACGGTACAGTTTTTCTCATCATGGAATACTTAATCCCGGTTTTACCTTTCACATCATAAATCATTAGCCTTTTAAACCATAACTTGTGATTTTTAAGCATATTAATCAATTACAAATTATACATTTTTTTTTCTTTAACTATTGAGTAAATATTTTAACCATTTAAAAATCTTCAATTTTACAAAATCAATGCTATTACCATACTGTTTCACAACTGTAGGCTGCACCGACCAGTACATTAGCCTAACTGTTAATGTTACTCTTGACTGTATTCATCATAACATTCATGACCAACAGTAATGTTAGCTAATGGAGCTAATGTGGACAGTACTAACACAAATACAACCTCAAAGCAAAACAACCGCAGCACTTACAGTTCCCGGTTAGCCAGGTGCAGGGGAAAACACACACTATTATCTTTAGCACAAGCTAACATTGCTAGCTGCGTTAGCATAGCTACTTAACTCACCAAGAGGTTGATAACACGGTGAAACTGCCGTCGCACAGGTCCTGGGTTCATCCCTCACGTCTCCCGGGGAGTTTGCTCTGTGTTTATATCAACATATCACATCGTAGACATTGCATAATTTCCCTCATTTCTCCACTTCGTCTCCTCCTGTCGTCCCTGCGGCTGTGTCAACAAGCTCCGTCCTCGCTGTGAGGTGGGACTTTCTACCTTCTCAACAGGCAACCAATGACAAGTGAGCAGCTTCTGGTCTGACCAATGACAGATGGTCAAATCTGAGTGACTGTGATTGACACCTTATTTCATCCTATTTGATTCTAACCTGTCTAACTACGCTGCTCATCATTGATCACATAAGTTGTCAATCACAGTCACTCAGATTTGACCATCTGTCATTGGTCAGACCAGAAGCTGCTCACTTGTCATTGGTTGCCTGTTGAGAAGGTAGAAAGTCCCACCTCACAGCGAGGACGGAGCTTGTTGACACAGCCGCAGGGACGACAGGAGGAGACGAAGTGGAGAAATGAGGGAAATTATGCAATGTCTACGATGTGATATGTTGATATAAACACAGAGCAAACTCCCCGGGAGACGTGAGGGATGAACCCAGGACCTGTGCGACGGCAGTTTCACCGTGTTATCAACCTCTTGGTGAGTTAAGTAGCTATGCTAACGCAGCTAGCAATGTTAGCTTGTGCTAAAGATAATAGTGTGTGTTTTCCCCTGCACCAGGCTAACCGGGAACTGTAAGTGCTGCGGTTGTTTTGCTTTGAGGTTGTATTTGTGTTAGTACTGTCCACATTAGCTCCATTAGCTAACATTACTGTTGGTCATGAATGTTATGATGAATACAGTCAAGAGTAACATTAACAGTTAGGCTAATGTACTGGTCGGTGCAGCCTACAGTTGTGAAACAGTATGGTAATAGCATTGATTTTGTAAAATTGAAGATTTTTAAATGGTTAAAATATTTACTCAATAGTTAAAGAAAAAAAAATGTATAATTTGTAATTGATTAATATGCTTAAAAATCACAAGTTATGGTTTAAAAGGCTAATGATTTATGATGTGAAAGGTAAAACCGGGATTAAGTATTCCATGATGAGAAAAACTGTACCGTTCAAAGTTATGAATTTTCTCACTTTGTTTTACAGTGATGCATTTATGTGATGAAGTTGATGATACAATATATAATTATGTTTCTACACAGGTGAGGTTTTTGAGATGCCATGAAAATGGTACCTGACGAGGGAGCTGGCACGCCACCCATGACCCTGATCTCTGCCTTGACCCAAGGAGCTGGATCAAGATCAAGATCACCTTTTATAGAGGAGCCCATCCATTCTCCATTACTCACACTCCGGTGTGATAGTAGTATCACAACGATCTTTTCAACTTGACTCTTCTAACTTAGAGAGTACATTTTGTCAACTTGACTCTTCTAACTTAGAGAGTACATTTTGTCAAATGAAACTGACTTGACTGACTATTTTAGACCTAGAAGGACCAGACAGATGGATCAAAACTAAATGAAACAGTTTATAACAGAAGGAACAAAACTCAACTTTAATGTAAATAACAAAAGCCAGTAGAAATCTGTTATTTTATGATGTCAGGGACACTTCAGTTAGTTTTGTCTTTGTATTACTGTACTTTCAGATGATGTTATCTCGTGAAACAAACTGTGTTCTAACTTACTGGTTCTACTTAGACAGTAGTTACAGCTGTAGTAGAAGGTACTGGGTAACTCCAGGACAACTAGAGTGTAGTTGCGGGACAATTACAGTGTATTTGCACACTAAGGAGGGAATAACAAAGAATACTTTATAATACAGCCCGCTACCTTGTAGGTACTGGGTAACTCCGGGACAACTACATTGTAGTTGCAAGACAATTACAGTGTATTTGCACTCTAAGGAGGGAATAACAAAGAATACTTTATAATACAGCCCGCTACCTTGTAGGTACTGGGTAACTCCGGGACAACTACATTGTAGTTGCAAGACAATTACAGTGTATTTGCACTCTAAGGAGGGAATAACAAAGAATACTTTATAATACAGCCCGTTACCCTCTACTTACTGGGTAACTCTAAGACAAGTACAGTGTAGGTTCATGACAGCTACTGTATAGGTGCAGACTAAGGAGGGAGTAACAGCCATTACTTTATAATACAGCCCGTTACCCTCTAGTTACTGGGTAACTCTAAGACAAGTACTGTATAGGTGCATGACAGCTACTGTGTAGGTGCAGACTAAGGAGGGAGTAACAGCCATTACTTTATAATACAGCCCATTACCCTCTACTTACTGGGTAACTCTAAGACAAGTACAGTATAGGTGCAGACTAAGGAGGGAGTAACAGCCATTACTTTATAATACAGCCCATTACCCTCTAGTTACTGGGTAACTCTAAGACAAGTACTGTATAGGTGCAGACTAAGGAGGGAGTAACAGCCATTACTTTATAATACAGCCCGTTACCCTTTAGTTACTGGGTAACTCTAAGACAAGTACAGTATAGGTGCATGACAGCTACTGTGTAGGTGCAGACTAAGGAGGGAGTAACAGCCATTACTTTATAATACAGCCCGTTACCCTCTAGTTACTGGGTAACTCTAAGACAAGTACAGTGTAGGTGCAGACTAAGGAGGGGTAACAGTGTTTACTTACAGTGCTTACTGTACTTAAAGTTTATGAATGATCATGGATGTGGATGTGTCATGTGTTTTCTGGTTAATAAATAATAAAATATTTTCTAACTCTCTGAATGACTCATTATTGTGGATGTATTACTGTATAGTTTGTGTTTTGCCCTTGGATGACAGAACTAGACTTTCATAGATGTGCATTTTAGAGAGGTAAGTTTACTACCAGCCAGCCTGTTACTGTATTGGAAAATGTCCACACTCTATACCCATTTCTCACCTATTCCAAACCATACAATTAAATAATGAATAATAAATCTCTGAAATAGAGGTGAAATGTCGCTGCTGACACTTTTGGAAAACATGGATTGCAACTGTGCTCATATTGTACAGTAGACTATTTAATTTCTAATGTACCTGGCAGGAGTTACACTGTAAGTCCGGGCAAAGTAGGACGTAATTGTACGGGAGTTACGCTCTAAGACACAACCTAGTTATACTGTAAAATGCGGGGTAATTAGTGGCGGAGTGAGCGAGAGTTACTGTGTAATTTGGTGTAAAGTAGGACAGGAGTTACGTGCCAAGACGCAGCCTAGTTAAACTGTAAAACAGCGAGAGTTACCCTGTACTTCTGTGGAAGTTGGTGTGAAGCAGGGTGTAAATTACGCGCTAAGACGCAGCCTAGTTACACTGTAAATGCACGGGGGAAACAGGGGGGAAAGTGAGCTGCAGTTACTCAGTACTTGCGTGAAATAAGCGGCAACCTACGCGGCAAGAGAGCGGTAGGTACGCTGTAAATCGCGGGCCGTATTATGTAGTGCTACCGAGTTCTCTGCTGTAGCTACACACAAGACTGGGAGGTTCTGGTTTTTATCTTTGACTGGAAATCCTCCACAGGACCAGACAAACACAGAGCCCTAATTGGGCGACACTCATGTCATCCTGAGGTGTGAAAACACCTCACGGAGTGAAGCTAATTCACCTCTCCTGCTGCCTGCTGGCTCTCCGGAGCAGCAGAGTGTCCTCCACCTGCTCTCTGCTCTTACCACCAACAGGAGGAACAGAAGAGAGAGGCCGAGGGCCGTGGCTGGATGGATGCCCACACCACAAGCCTCCACAACCAAACAACCAACCAACCAACATGTGAAGGGGAACAGGTAACAGGAAACCGATGATGAGCCAAGAAGAACAAACACTTCCCAAACACCCCCTCGACACACGAGGTCATGCAGACCGTCACTGTAATGAATGGATTTAAAAGCGATCGCTAAATGTTCAGTTTATTTAAAAGAATAGGTCACCCAAAATTCAAATTTCACTCGTGATCTCCGCCCCCTCATGTGGACTAAGGGCTGGGAGTAGTTTCAGAGTCCTCCGTGGCTTCTCTGAGTTACAGGGGGTCTCGGCGTAGCAGTGCATGTCCATATGACGGTTGCAAATGGATACCAACTGTCTTCGTAACAAAAAGACACACCAAAAAACATCCAAATACCTCCATGCTGCTCGTATGTAATGTCCGTCTTGTATTGAAGCCCCGACATGTGAAATTGTTCCGAAAAAAATTAAATAAGTCTATATTTCAAGCTTGTTGGCAAGACGGACATTACATATGAGCAGCAAGGAGGTATTTGGATGTTTTTTGGTGTGTCTTTTTGTTACGAAGACAGTTGGTATCCATTTGCAACCGTCATATGGACATGTCACACTAAAGGCTTCATAAACGTCTGCATTGCATCATAACTTGAAAAGGCTTTTGATCCAGTTCAACCCAAACAGAGGGTCTGAATCCTGTTCACAAGAAAAACAGTTATGGTGCCCTAAGGATGTGGACTTGGACCACTGCTGTTCTGCTTAGATACTGTTTATGCAGATGACATACCGGTATAAATGACAGATTAAAGTTGTGTCAACAACCGAGATATTGAAAAGTGAACTGTCCTTCAACCCTTGAACGTCTCCAGGCTCTAGGTTTTGTTGTAGATTACAGAGCAGTCAGTGGAAACAAGCTACGACCAAAGGGTTAATCAAAATGTTTCTGCTCATCTGAGTGTTAGTTCTCATCTCTATTCAACACATGGTCTTTTCCGGTAACCCTTTAATTTACAGGCCGTTAATTAAGTGATAATGGCAAGAAATATCCAAGAAATAACAGTTAATTTCATAATGTCATGTTTTTCATAAAGGTAATAGATTACACATGCTTTTCATGATTTGAATTTTTTGGGAAAAGCCAGAATTTTTCTCCACCAAGTCCTTCAATTGACCCTTATTTCTTGTCTATTTCTTCGCAATCAATCGTTATTTCTTGGCGATATTTCTCAACATTGCTATGTAATTTACCGTTATTTCTAATCTAGGCTATTTCTAGACATTATGACACAATTAATTGATATTTTTTGACATTATCGTGTAATTAACGGCCTGTAAATTAAAGGGTTACCTCTGTTTCTCACTTAGATACAGCAAACTCAGTGAGTGAATATCAGCTGTGCTTCTTAAGACCTCTTCTTAAAAACCCTGACAGACTATTGCAGATAGTTGGTGCGAACAGTTTGAGCAATGGAATCTAATTAAGTGCTCTGACACTGGTCTTTAAATCTGTGTCTTTATCTTATTGACCTTCTCTTTAAATTACAGAACTTTTAAGACGAGCTTTACTAAAGTACCAGATCTCTTGATCTCCTGGAAAACTCTACACGATTCGTTTAAGAGCAACCTCAGCTGTCACGATCTGCTCCTAGGAAGTCTCTTTGTTTAGAGTTTGTGGTTATTATTTCCTGTTTTACATGTTTCACTTGTGTATTTAGTTTCTGTGTGCCTTGTGCTTTGGTTTTGTTGGACGAGTAAGTCCTTAAGGGATTACATAAGTCACTAGTGAAACTTCTAACGACTCTGATAAAAAAAAAGCTAAAAACTTGGAAAAACAACACACGCAAGAGCAACTGCAACCGGCTGCAACCGGCTTCATGCATGTTCAGCATATAATTAAATTAAATTCTAATGTGTTTCCATGTTTCAAAGAACATGGGGAAACCATTAGAGGAGCATATAGCTGAGAAATTAGACACCATAATGTGGAACAAATCTCATCCTTAAGCCTTATAACCGCGCAACATGTTTATCTTTGTTCTGCTGTGCGACTCGTTTACACTAATTCTGCCCTGCGAAGCCATCCTTTACATAAGAGTAGCCAAATAGGCATTAGGAGGTGTCATATGTAAATGATATGTAAATAAGGAACGGGTGAACGGGGAATGCATTAATTTTACTCGACCGAATCCAATTTGCCAATCTGGATCCCAATCACCTCTGATTCTGATGTTGTGTGACAGTTTTACAAGTCGGATGTGGAGGGCTTGATTCCCCTCGTCTCCCCATCACACTGTGATGAATGAGAGTGTTTTGGTGAAACAAATAGAGCTGGATCAGCGTAGCGAGACATCGGGACACTGACGAATAATCCCCTGCATCATCTGAGCACCACGTGTTACCATATGTTCAAAAACACCAGCGTATAGCCGTTGGGATATGTGTTTTACATATTTATATAACTACAGGCTGAACCTACATGTAACCGTCCATCTTAAAGGGATAGTTCACCCAGAATTGAACAATTGAAACTCATTATTTACACCCCCTCATGTGGACTAAGGGCTGGGAGAAGTTTCAGAGTCCTCCGTGGCTTCTCTGAGTTACAGGGGGTCTCGGCGTAGCAGTGCATGTCCATATGACGGTTGCAAATGGATACCAACTGTCTTCGTAACAAAAAGACACACCAAAAAACATCCAAATACCTCCGGGAAGAGGAGCTTCGAGAAGCTTCCGCTACAAAACAAGCTTGAAATATAGACTTATTTAATTTTTTTTGGGACAATTTCGCATTTCAGGGCTTCAATACAAGACGGACATTACAGACGAGCAGCATGGAGGTGTTTGGATGTTTTTTGGTGTGTCTTTTTGTTACGAAGACAGTTGGTATCCATTTGCAACCGTTATATGGACATGCACTGCTACGCCGAGACCCCCTGTAACTCAGAGAAGCCACGGAGGACTCTGAAACTTCTCCCAGCCCTTAGTCCACATGAGGGGGAGGAGATAATGAGGAGATAATGAGAAATTTCAATTTTGGGTGAACTATCCCTTTAAATGTCCACTACGACGCATCAGGACCAATTTGTGTTGGAAAAAACCTCGAAAGTTGGACAGAGCGAGGCAGCGCTTCAACCACCGAGCCAACTGCCTCTTTCTCTTTCTGTTTGTGGCAATAGACGCCACAGATCTATCTATCTATCTATCTATCTATCTATCTATCTATCTATCTATCTATCTATCTATCTATTTATCGGTTTACTGAAGGATTGATGGAGCCAGTTTATAATAATAGAGATCTCTGTTTGTTACAGTTCACAGTTTGTTATTAAACTTCACTGAGCGCTCACCTTGTCCCGGGTCGACGGAGGAAAGTTTGAATCTGACAAGAAACTGAAAACATGTGAGCAGCTGCCGGAGTGTTTTCCTTCAAGGATTTTTCTATCTATCTTTATTTCTTTCTTTTTTACCTTGAAGTTGTTGATGGTGAAGTTTAAGGAAGTTTAGAAGAGTTTCTGTAGTTTTTTTTTTCCCACTTCAAACCTACTGTAACATAACATCAGTGTGTGGTTTCAGTTTGGTTTGGTTTGGTTTATTAAAGGGATAGTTCAACATTTTGGCAAATTGGCCCATTGCTATAATTGCTATAGTCATAACAGTAGGTTCATTACTTTTAATTGTCGGTGAAAGCTTTTTTTAGAACGGCAGAGCAGAGCCGTGAGCTGCTACGCTACGGAGGCTCATTATGGGATTTCTTGGTTTCCCTCATCAAACTCATCAAATACACAATCCAACAACTCCACAACGCTCTGGTGGACAAGTTGTGAGCTGCACATTCACCACACTATGAGATAATAACACAACATTACCACACAGAGTTGTTTTAGAGGGAAATGCAGAGACTGCTTGATGAAAAACTGTCCCTGAAGGCAACACGCAACAGCTGTTTTGCATGAATTTACCTCGAAAACAATGAGCCAATTTGCCAAAATGTTGAACTATCCCTTTAAGATCCCCATTAGCTTTTGCTAGGCAGCAGCTATTCTTCCTGGGGTCTTTTCATTTTCATAAGTGACAAATACAAAACATCTACAAACGACACATAGCTACTTAATACATAAAAACAAAAAGACAAATACTTAACACATACACATACACATACACACAAAACACCCAAGACAAACACCAAACATAAACATTGAATCATTACACAACATATCCTGTCACACAAAGATGCCATGACCCAATTTACAGATTTACACTAACGGTCAAAATGATATAATCCAAATAATAATCTCTTAGTTTCATTTTAAAACTAACCATGTTTCTTTGTTATATAACATAATTCGGACGGTCGTTCCACTTTGCAGGAAGTGACCCAGTTCTGTTTGTACCTGTGTGAACAACTGTCGCCCTGCGTTACACACAGAAGTCCAACGGTTACCGTGGGAATATGACTAAAGCAGGAAACGGCCTCGGTACGCATGACAACACTCATCAAAGCAGCGACACACTGCAAAAACTCAAAATCTTTCCAAGAATATTTGTCTTATTTCTTGTCAAAATGTCTCATTTCTAGTAAAAACTAATCTCTTTCCATT
Source organism: Trachurus trachurus (assembly GCF_905171665.1). Taxonomy (NCBI): domain Eukaryota; kingdom Metazoa; phylum Chordata; class Actinopteri; order Carangiformes; family Carangidae; genus Trachurus; species Trachurus trachurus. The sequence goes on along the minus strand of NC_139911.1, from coordinate 1,979,065 downwards.
TAAAATGAGACTCGTCACCTAAAAATTAACTTGTTTTTAGATAATTTTCACTTGTTTCAAACTAATTTTTACTTGAAATAAGTAGAAAAATCTGCCAGTGAAAGCAACGTTTTTTGTGCTTGTAATAAGAAAGAAAAACTTGCTCCACTGTCAGATTTTTCTACTTATTTCAAGTGAAAATCTGCTTAAAAGAAGTAAAAAGTGTCTTTAAAAAAGCTGCTTTTTATGTGATGAGTCTTATTTTAAGTAGAATGAGATTGTTTTGACTAGAAATAAGACAAATATTCTTGGTAAGATATTGAGTTTTTGCAGTGCATCACTCGTAACAAACACTCCATCTCTTGTATATAATATGATCTATATTATCTACATACATATATTTATATTATATCATCTAGAGAGAGATTCTGTAGACGTCAAACATCTGCAGCGATAAAAGATCTGAGAACTGGAGGCAACGAGGAAACACGAACCGTCCTGTTCAGACTCAACCCACAGAGAAGCAGTGATGAGTAAGACACGTTAAAAATAAATGTAAATACATGAATAAATAATCAGTTCTGTGTGAATACGATATCATAGATCCACCTGTATATTCATCTATTCATCTGCCAAGGGTGGGAAATGACAAGGCCATGTACGATTCACCTCCACTCGTTTCATACAAAGTTCATGTTGAATTGTTCTCAGTCCCTGTCTCAATAAAAATTACATCACATTCACAATGTGGTTTATTTCAGTGAAACTTATCTATTACTCATTATTAGCACTGACTGGTAAAAGTGGGGAAATCTACTGATTTTTATTTTATCAGTTTTCTTGATGTTGTGTAAAAGTCGTGACTTTTGCATCGTTTTCTCAGGAAACTGTGTGTTTGGCCTCGGTCAGAGGAAAGTCGGCTCTAGTTACCGTTTTTTTTTTTTTTAATCACTTTCCTAAACTTTGCAAGTTACAGCCTTTTTCATCATCGTCAGTTTATCCAGAGAAGATGTTTAGATTCTGATGTAAATATCTGATATGTATCTATAAATGATCCTTATATCTAAACTGGACTTTCTGGAGCAGTTATTTGTTAAAGGGATAGTTCAACATTTTGGCAAATTGGCCCATTGCCATAATCCCTATAGTCATAGCAGTAGGTTCGTTACCTTTAATTGTCGGTGCAAGCTATTTTTAGAACGGCGGAGCAGAGCCGTGAGCTGCTCAGAGCTACGCTACGGAGGCTCATTATGGGATTTCTTGGTTTCCCTCATCAAACTCATCAAATACACAATCCAACAACTCCACAACGCTCTGGTGGACAAGTTGTGACCTGCACATTCACCACGCTATGAGATAATAACACAACGTTACCACACAGAGTTGTTTTAGAGGGAAATTCATGCAAAACCGCTGATGCAGCTCACGACGGCTCTGCTCCGCCCTTCTGAAAATAGCTTGGTAACGAACCTGCTAAGACTATAGGGATTATGGCAATGGGCTAATTTGCCAAACTTTGTTGTTGAACTATCCCTTTAAGGTAAAACTGAAGCATAGTAGAGGTGAATAAACCTTCTGTATGTTTTGATTTAGCGGTGACAGCGACGTTGTCCTCTGACCTTTAACCACAGTTTCATCCTCGAGTTAAATGGACGTTTGTGGCAGATGCAGCGAAAATCCCCTAAAAACACACACACTGGTAAAAAAAAGTAGAGATTCTGACCATGGATTCCTCTTAGTCCATATTTCATGAATCACCATCACCCGCAGCAGGACGACATGACGGTTGTGGGAACATGACAGAGACTTCACTTTACCCCGCTGACCTGCACCGATCCACATCTCCAGCCAAGAAAGAGAGAGCATCGTCTTTGAAGCGAGACAGAGCGACGAGTTCACAGTTTCAACAGTGACTGACAACCATTTTTATTTTAACCCTCCTGTTGTCCTCCTGGGTCAAGGAAGGAAGGAAGGAAGGGTGAGGGGAAAGAAGGAAGATAGGTAGGAAGGAAGGCAGGAAGGACAACGGTAAAGATGGGAGGAAAGAAGGAAGGGGAAAAGGAAGGAAAGATAGATGGAGGGAAGGAACAGATTGGGTTAATTGGGTCAAAAAGCAAGGAAGAAGTAAGGACGAAGGGAAGGGAGGGAGGAAGGAAGGAAGGAAGGAAGGAAGGAAGGAAGGAAGGAAGGAAGGAAGGAGGGAGGGAAGGAAGGAAGGAAGGAAGGAAGGAAGGAAGGAAGGAAGGAAGGAAGGAAGGAAGGAAGGAAGGAAGGAAGGAAAAAAGGATTGTGGAAAGGGAGGAAGGAAGGAAGGAAGGAAGGAAGGAAGGATGGAAAAAATGATTGTGGAAAGAAGGAAGGGAAAAAGGAAGGAAGGAAGGAAGGAAGGAAGGAAGGAAGGAAGGAAAAAAGGATTGTGGAAAGAAGGAAGGGAAAAAGGAAGGAAAGAAAGATGGAGGGAGGGAACAGATTCATTCAACAAAGGAAGGAAGGGCGAAGGGAAAGATGGGAGGAAAGAAGGAAGGGGAAATGGAAGGAAAGATAGATGGAGGGAGGGAACAGATTGGGTCAAAAAGCAAGGAAGAAGTAAGGACGAAGGGAAGGAAGGAAGGAAGGAAGGAAGGAAGGAAGGAAGGAAGGAAGGAAGGAAGGAAGGAAGGAAGGAAGGAAGGAAAAAAGGATTGTGGAAAGGGAGGAAGGAAGGAAGGAAGGAAGGAAGGATTGTGGAAAGGAAGGAAGGAAGGAAGGAAGGAAGGAAGGAAGGAAGGAAGGAAGGAAAAAAGGATTGTGGAAAGGGAGGAAGGAAGGAAGGAAGGAAGGATTGTGGAAAGGAAGGAAGGAAGGAAGGAAGGAAGGAAGGAAGGAAGGAAGGAAGGAAGGAAGGAAGGAAGGAAGGAAGGAAGGAAGGAAGGAAAAAAGGATTGTGGAAAGGGAGGAAGGAAGGAAGGAAGGAAGGAAGGATTGTGGAAAGGAAGGAAGGAAGGAAGGATTGTGGAAAGAAGGAAGGGACAAAGGAAGGAAAGAAAGATGGAGGGAGGGAACAGAATCATTCAAGGAAGGAAGAAGAAGGAAATAAGAAAGGAAAGAAAGATGGAGGGAGGGAGGGAACAGATTGGGTCAATTGGATCAAAAGAGGAAGGAAGAAGAAGTAAGGACGACGGGAAGGAAGGGAGGGGAAAAGGGAAGGAAGGAAGGGAAGAAGGAAGGAAGGGGACTTTTTGGGTCAATTTGACCCAGAAGGACAACAGGAAAAAGAGGGAGCGAGTTTGGAGCTGCAGCTTTTATCTTCCCGCTGTCGGTCGGTCGGTCGCTCGGCCTCCTGATCAGATTCCGACCACGTCCGGAGCGTCCGCGGGCTGTTTGCAGAAAACAAAAAGGTTTTCCCGGCTGCAGCCGAGAAGAGGTGAGGGGATGAAAACAGCCTGATAAGTGTCCTCATCATCACGCCGGGTGTAATTATATTTTTTAGGGTTACATACGCCGCCGCTCTGGGAGGGAGGAGTGGGGAGGGGAGAAGTCGTCGTCTGCGTTTATCTTTTTTTAATTTAATTTTCAGGTTACATGACACAAAATAATTAATCACGCCACGTCGTTAACTAATCAGGCTGTGTTCAATTACAGCTGTAGGAGCAGTGGAGAGACAGTGTGTGTGTGTGTGTGTTGACACTGCAGTATAACATGAAGCTTTTATTATTGAGGAACGTTTGCAAAGCCTCGTTGCAGCAGCTGCCCCGTCCCTGACTCCTCCCCGACGTCCTCTAGTCTGCACACAGAGCCTCAGCCAGTGGTGATGTGGTGATGTGTGTTGCACACGGTGTTTCCACGGTTGCACGAGGAAAACGCATCCACAGTGAAGAGGCTCGGAGAGAGAGGCTGATTGCTGATTGGCCGGTTCAGCCAGAGGTTATTGGCTTCCAGTGGGTTGAACAGAGGAGCAGCCACTTGGCTCTATACAGCAGCAGCAGACAGACAAACTCAATGTCTGAATCACTGTGTTAAAGGGATAGTTCAACATTTTGGAAAATTGGCCCATTGCCATAATCCCTATAGTCATAGCAGTAGGTTTGTTACCTTTAATTGTCATCATATCATTCTGATAATAATCATTCCGCTTCGGCATTCGGGTCCATTTTTATCTCAACTAGCCGGAGCTTTAGTGAGTCCAGGTTGAGGAGAGGAAGCCTGTGGAAGCTGAACTTCATCCAGCTGCTCATTTTGTTCTGACAAGTGCAGCGCTCAGAGATGACATCATCCAGGTCAGAGGTCAGTAGGTCAACCTACAGACCCCGGATGTTGATAACAGCTAACCCCGGACTCAGAGGGGAATAGCACTAGCCTATCAGAACTAAATATTGGTGAAATGAAGGAGTTTCTCTGCAGATAATGTGTTATTTAGAGGCTGCATTCTGCTGCCCTGTAGACTCCATTATACGGATATACGCGCCTCTCGGCTGGAGCTCATTTCATCACAACCACTTGTAATGACACCAAAGTTATCTGGGGGAGGAAATGATCGGATTTTATGCTAGAAATAAGGACCAGATTGTAAAAAAAAAAAAAAAAAAGGCAATTACCCTTTAATGGATAAAATGAAGTTGTGACAGAATTTAATAATCAAAAGGTAAAGATTTTATCACATATATTTCATACACAAGGCCAAATCGAAGTGCTTTTAAAAACATTAAAATCTAGAAAATAACAGAAAACACAGATTTATGATGAGAGAGTAAAAGAAAAACATTCACTCTGAGTGAATAAAAGCTGGTTTCAGTCTCAACATCTTTAAAGCTGCTGACCATGAACACATCGGTTCTGTTCGTCTGTTTCCTGGAAACCTCTGAGGACCCGAAACACTAATGCATCTTTTTCTGTGTGTGTGTGTGTGTGTGTGTGTGAATGTGTGTGTGTGTGCTTCACTGACCCGTACAGTCGTGCGCTCTCTGCCCCTCGTCCACTATTGCTGACTAATGTTGATAAGTGGCCCAGCTGACATTGCTTGTTTGGCTCCTGCCTCTAATTAAAAAACATCCGGGTTCGTCCGGTTCCTCCTGTTCCTCCCGAGTCGGAGCGAGCGGCCGATCCGTACTATACGGAAAAAAAAAAATCCCTGCAAGATTAAAAATGTTAAGTGGTTTGGCCGCGGAGAGCCCTCATCACTTCTAGTGGTGTGGTTTCATAAAAGTAATTCAGTTATTGATTCAGCAGTCAGAAGTGATATGTGTTGGGCGACCGGAGGGTTGATCTATAGACGAGGTGAGGGCTACGAGAGGAGAAAGAGGGAAAGGGAGAGGGAAGTTCAAATAATGAAGTCAGTGATGTCACATTGACGAGTCGGCGTGGAGACGACATGACGGCTGCTTAAATCTGTCAGGAGGAAAAGAAATTCTGTCATCTCCTAGCTGAAACACTACAGGTGAATAGGGTAAAAAAAAAATAACTAACAGATAACACCATGAAACTTCCCAAGTTTATCACTTACAATAAGAGAAATATTTTTTGTATTACAAGTTTTGTCAATTTTTATGTTTAAATATGTAAATGAGGCATTATCTAATTAAATATGCGCTAATTTGCATACACTGCAAAAACTCAAAATCTTTCCAAGAATATTTGTCTTATTTCTTGACAAAATGTCTCATTTCTAGTTAAAACTAATCTCTTTTCACTTATAATAAGACTCATCACCTAAAAATTAACTTGTTTTTAGATCATTTTCACTTGTTTCAAACAAATTTTCACTTGAAATAAGTAGAAAAATGAAAGGCCAGTGAAAGGAAGTGTTTTGTGCTCGTAATCAGAAAGAAAAACTTGCTCCACTATCAGATTATTTCAAGTGAAAATATGCTTGAAATATAAGTGTCTAAAAACAAGCTACTTTTTAATGTGATGAGTCTTATTTTAGGTATAATGAGATTTGTTTTGACTAGAAATGACATTTTGACTATAGAAATAAGACAAATATTCTTGGTAAGATTTTGAGTTTCTGCAGTGTACATTTCCAGAACAGAAATCTGAACAATGGATGAAGCCACTTTCAAAATTCTTGTTTTATTTTGTTGACACATTAGAGTCAGAAGTTTTTACAGAGGAGGATTTTGGATATCTCTTTTTATCACTCTGTAAATGAGAAAATACTGTCACCAGCCCTAAAAAAAATCAAATTTCGCCCTGTTTTTAGTAATAAAATGTTGTATAAATGAGGCTGTGAATGATATATCAACAACTCCTCTGTAAAAACCTTCAGAATATAGAAAGGGATCAAACTTGAAGGTTTGGGGTGAATTCCAATTCTCCCCTTAGCCCTAGCCCTTGGCCCTAACCCTTCGTTTTGCGCGTTCACGTGAAGTGGTAGGGGTGTCCCAATTCTGGTTCATCTTGCGGCAACCGGCAGAGCTGTTTTATTTCTCACTGTAGCGCTGGTATTACGTCATTTTGTTAAGTTTTAATATTTTTTCATGCGAGAAAGTAGCTGTTTAGATCCCCAATGTGCGGTCGGTTTATCCACATGACGGCTGTTTAGACGTTTGCTCCGATGTTTTTCGGAGAAGTGAAGCTCCACCTGTGGAGCAGATCAGCGGCTCGTCACGGAGACACCACCCCGTCCGGAGAGCTTGTCAGCCGGCCAACCTCCCGACCTCGTCCCGGTAGAAAAGACGACCGCTAATTAACTTACCCGCAGGTTTTTAAAGGTTTACCGCCGCATAGTTACATTCTTTTTAGGAGATAAATGCTGGTCTCATTGATGAAATGTAACAATTGTCGCATTAATTTGTTTGAATTAAAAGTGAAGCTTCATGTGTTTTGGACACAGGAGCAGCACTGCCTGGGGGATCTGTAGCCTATACAGAAATCACCACATTTACATCAATAAATAAATGTTTTACAATGAACCGATCAATCTTCATTAAATTTTATTTTATTTTATTAAGTTAACGTGCTTTTGAATAGAGGATTTGTGGCAAAAGCTTGTCACGTCTGCTTATGTGAAAGCCAGCAGAGACTACTGATGACGCATGTGACTGTTGAAGTGGTGTCCCAATTCGTAGGGGTTGACTTTCAACCCTACTCCTTGTAGCTCCGTTTCTAGGGCAAGGGTTAAGGGGTAGAGATGAAAAATAGAATTGGAATTGGGCCTTGGTGTCTGTCAGTGCTGCTTAAGTGGAGATTTCTAGCTCAGAGTCTGAGTCTGAAAAACTCTTTCTGAGAAAACGGCCTTTAAAGACATGGACTGTAAAATTACATAGATTGTTAATGTAAATCGTACATTTACGATTGGTTGCGGATACAAAGGAAATGACAATTTTTGGGTAAGACAACAGTCACAGAACAGTATGTTATAGTAGCATGTTAAAGCAGAAGTCAGTGATATATTTGTGTTAATATAAGTCTTAAATAGTTATATCTTCCGACAGCAATCACTTACATAGAGTGTTTGGTCTGAAACACGGGTCTGTCAGTCCCTCTGCTCTGCTCTGAGCCCAGGAGAAAACATTTATCGTATCCTACAGTTTTTATCCAATGAGGAGAGAGAACGGCATGCAGGGCTGTGTGTGCAGCCAAGGGACGCCGTGAATGTGGTGACGTAGCGACGAGGACTGTTATGGTGCGTTCAAGGAAACTCGTATTTTTCCGACCGTGAAGTGGTACCAGTTCGATCTGGTACGAGTTCACCGGTCGGAAGTTAGGAGTGGCCGTTATAGTGACTTTCACCGGTAAAACAGGTCGGAAAAACACGAGTGGGTTGCCTGGAACGCTACAAAGTCGTAAGTTGTGACTTGAAGCTGTAATTTACGATTTCAAAAGCCTGCCTGGAACGCAGCATTAGCGAAAACGACCGGATCACTCACTTCTGCTTTAACTTTTGGCGAATTTAGGAGAAATCTAGAGACAAAAGAGATAGATAGACAGATAGACAGACAGACAGACATTTTGGGCCAAAATCGAAAATTTCTTAAAATCTCCCCAAACTCGGATATATCATCTGGGGGTCCGAGGGGAGTCCAACGCAGAAGGTTTGGTTGAAATCGGGCCGGTGGTTTTGGAGAAAATGACCAAAAACCAAACAGGCCATTTTTTTTTTGCCCAAAAATTTAAATTTCTTCAAATTTCTCCAAACTCGGATATATCATCTGGGGGTCCGAGGGGAGTCCAACGCAGAAGGTTTGGTTGAAATCGGGCCGGTGGTTTTGGAGAAAATGACCAAAAACCAAACAGGCGATTTTAAAAAGGACGACAGGTACGCTCCTGTCGTTTTTTTTTGACCAAATTTTTTTTTTTTTTGCCCAAAAATTAAAATTTCTTCAAATTTTTCCAAACTCGGATATATCATCTAGGGGTCCGAGGGGAGTCCAACGCAGAAGGTTTGGTTGAAATCGGGCCGGTGGTTTTGGAGAAAATGACCAAAAACCAAACAGGCCATTTTTTTTTTGCCCAAAAATTTAAATTTCTTCAAATTTCTCCAAACTCGGATATATCATCTGGGGGTCCGAGGGGAGTCCAACGCAGAAGGTTTGGTTGAAATCGGGCCGGTGGTTTTGGAGAAAATGACCAAAAACCAAACAGGCGATTTTAAAAAGACGACAGGTACGCGCCTGTCGTTTTTTTTTGACCAATTTTTTTTTTTTTTTTGACCAAAAATTAAAATTTCTCCAAACTCGGATATATCATCTGGGGGTCCGAGGGGAGTCCAACGCAGAAGGTTTGGTTGAAATCGGGCCGGTGGTTTTGGAGAAAATGACCAAAAACCAAACAGGCGATTTTAAAAAGACGACAGGTACGCGCCTGTCGTTTTTTTTTGACCAAATTATTTTTTTTTTTTGACCAAAAATTAAAATTTCTCCAAATTTCTCCAAACTCGGATATATCATCTGGGGGTCCGAGGGGAGTCCAACTTAGAAGGTTTGGTTGAAATCGGGCCGGTGGTTTTGGAGAAAATGACCAAAAACCAAACAGGCGATTTTAAAAAGACGACAGGTACGCGCCTGTCGTTTTTTTTTTGACCAAATTATTTTTTTTTTTTGACCAAAAATTAAAATTTCTCCAAATTTCTCCAAACTCGGATATATCATCTGGGGGTCCGAGGGGAGTCCAACGCAGAAGGTTTGGTTGAAATCGGGCCGGTGGTTTTGGAGAAAATTACCAAAAACCAAACAGGCGATTTTAAAAAGACGACAGGTACGCACCAGTCGTTTTTTTTTGACCAAATTTTTTATTTTTTTTGACCAAAAATTAAAATTTCTCCAAACTCGGATATATCATCTGGGGGTCCGAGGGGAGTCCAACGCAGAAGGTTTGGTTGAAATCGGGCCGGTGGTTTTGGAGAAAATGACCAAAAACCAAACAGGCGATTTTAAAAAGACGACAGGTACGCGCCTGTCGTTTTTTTTTGACCAATTATTTTTTTTTTTTTGACCAAAAATTAAAATTTCTCCAAATTTCTCCAAACTCGGATATATCATCTGGGGGTCCGAGGGGAGTCCAACGCAGAAGGTTTGGTTGAAATCGGGCCGGTGGTTTTGGAGAAAATGACCAAAAACCAAACAGGCGATTTTAAAAAGACGACAGGTACGCGCCTGTCGTTTTTTTTTGACCAATTATTTTTTTTTTTTTGACCAAAAATTAAAATTTCTCCACACTCGGATATATCATCTGGGGGTCCGAGGGGAGTCCAACTCAGAAGGTTTGGTTGAAATCGGGCCGGTGGTTTTGGAGAAAATGACCAAAAACCAAACAGGCGATTTTAAAAAGACGACAGGTATGCACCTGTCGTTTTTTTTGACCAAATTTTTTTTTTTTTTTGACCAAAAATTAAAATTTCTCCAAATTTCTCCAAACTCGGATATTTCATCTGGGGGTCCGAGGGGAGTCCAACGCAGAAGGTTTGGTTGAAATCGGGCCGGTGGTTTTGGAGAAAATGACCAAAAACCAAACAGGCGATTTTAAAAAGACGACAGGTACGCGCCTGTCGTTTTTTTTTTACCAATTTTTTTTTTTTTTTGACCAAAAATTTAAATTTCTCCAAATTTCTCCAAACTCGGATATATCATCTGGGGGTCCGAGGGGAGTCCAACGCAGAAGGTTTGGTTGAAATCGGGCCGGTGGTTTTGGAGAAAATGACCAAAAACCAAACAGGCGATTTTAAAAAGACGATAGGTACGCGCCTGTCGTTTTTTTTTTGACCAAATTTTTTTTTTTTTTTGACCAAAAATTCAAATTTCTCCAAATTTCTCCAAACTCGGATATATCATCTGGGGGTCCGAGGGGAGTCCAACGCAGAAGGTTTGGTTGAAATCGGGCCGGTGGTTTTGGAGAAAATGACCAAAAACCAAACAGGCGATTTTAAAAAGACGACAGGTACGCGCCTGTCGTTTTTTTTTGACCAAATTTTTTTTTTTTTTTGACCAAAAATTAAAATTTCTCCAAACTCGGATATATCATCTGGGGGTCCGAGGGGAGTCCAACGCAGAAGGTTTGGTTGAAATTGGGCCGGTGGTTTTGGAGAAAATGACCAAAAACCAAACAGGCGATTTTAAAAGAAGGTTTGGTTGTCGTTTTTTTTTGACCAAATTATTATTTTTTTTTGACCAAAAATTAAAATTTCTCCAAATTTCTCCAAACTCGGATACATCATCTGGGGGTCCGAGGGGAGTCCAACGCAGAAGGTTTGGTTGAAATCGGGCCGGTGGTTTTGGAGAAAATGACCAAAAACCAAACAGGCGATTTTAAAAAGGACGACAGGTACGCGCCTGTCGTTTTTTTTTGACCAAATTTTTTTTTTTTTTTGACCAAAAATTAAAATTTCTCCAAACTCGGATATATCATCTGGGGGTCCGAGGGGAGTCCAACGCAGAAGGTTTGGTTGAAATCGGGCCGGTGGTTTTGGAGAAAATGACCAAAAACCAAACAGGCGATTTTAAAAAGACGACAGGTACGCGCCTGTCGTTTTTTTTTTTTTGAGCAAAAATTAAAATTTCTCCAAACTCGGATATATCATCTGGGGGTCCGAGGGGAGTCCAACGCAGAAGGTTTGGTTGAAATCAGGCCGGTGGTTTTGGAGAAAATGACCAAAAACCAAACAGGCGATTTTAAAAAGACGACAGGTACGCGCCTGTCTTTTTTTTTTTTTTGACCAAAAATTAAAATTTCTCCAAATTTCTCCAAACTCGGATATATCATCTGGGGGTCCGAGGGGAGTCCAACTCAGAAGGTTTGGTTGAAATCGGGCCGGTGGTTTTGGAGAAAATGACCAAAAACCAAACAGGCGATTTTAAAAAGACGACAGGTACGCGCCTGTCGTTTTTTTTTGACCAAATTTTTTTTTTTTTTGACCAAAAATTAAAATTTCTCCAAATTTCTCCAAACTCGGATATATCATCTGGGGGTCCGAGGGGAGTCCAACGCAGAAGGTTTGGTTGAAATCGGGCCGGTGGTTTTGGAGAAAATGACCAAAAACCAAACAGGCGATTTTAAAAAGGACGACAGGTACGCTCCTGTCGTTTTTTTTTGACCAATTTTTTTTTTTTTTTTGACCAAAAATTAAAATTTCTCCAAACTCGGATATATCATCTGGGGGTCCGAGGGGAGTCCAACGCAGAAGGTTTGGTTGAAATCGGGCCGGTGGTTTTGGAGAAAATGACCAAAAACCAAACAGGCGATTTTAAAAAGACGACAGGTACGCGCCTGTCGTTTTTTTTTGACCAAATTTTTTTTTTTTTTTGACCAAAAATTAAAATTTCTCCAAACTCGGATATATCATCTGGGGGTCCGAGGGGAGTCCAACGCAGAAGGTTTGGTTGAAATTGGGCCGGTGGTTTTGGAGAAAATGACCAAAAACCAAACAGGCGATTTTAAAAAGACGACAGGTACGTGCCTGTCGTTTTTTTTTGACCAAATTATTATTTTTTTTTGACCAAAAATTAAAATTTCTCCAAATTTCTCCAAACTCGGATACATCATCTGGGGGTCCGAGGGGAGTCCAACGCAGAAGGTTTGGTTGAAATCGGGCTGGTGGTTTTGGAGAAAATGACCAAAAACCAAACAGGCGATTTTAAAAAGGACGACAGGTACGCGCCTGTCGTTTTTTTTTGACCAAATTTTTTTTTTTTTTTGACCAAAAATTAAAATTTCTCCAAACTCGGATATATCATCTGGGGGTCCGAGGGGAGTCCAACGCAGAAGGTTTGGTTGAAATCGGGCCGGTGGTTTTGGAGAAAATGACCAAAAACCAAACAGGCGATTTTAAAAAGACGACAGGTACGCGCCTGTCGTTTTTTTTTTTTTGACCAAAAATTAAAATTTCTCCAAATTTCTCCAAACTCGGATATATCATCTGGGGGTCCGAGGGGAGTCCAACTCAGAAGGTTTGGTTGAAATCGGGCCGGTGGTTTTGGAGAAAATGACCAAAAACCAAACAGGCGATTTTAAAAAGGACGACAGGTACGCGCCTGTCGTTTTTTTTTGACCAAATTTTTTTTTTTTTTTGACCAAAAATTAAAATTTCTCCAAACTCGGATATATCATCTGGGGGTCCGAGGGGAGTCCACTCAGAAGGTTTGGTTGAAATCGGGCCGGTGGTTTTGGAGAAAATGACCAAAAACCAAACAGGCGATTTTAAAAAGACGACAGGTACGCGCCTGTCGTTTTTTTTTTTTTGACCAAAAATTAAAATTTCTCCAAATTTCTCCAAACTCGGATATATCATCTGGGGGTCCGAGGGGAGTCCAACGCAGAAGGTTTGGTTGAAATCGGGCCGGTGGTTTTGGAGAAAATGACCAAAAACCAAACAGGCGATTTTAAAAAGGACGACAGGTACGCGCCTGTCGTTTTTTTTTGACCAAATTTTTTTTTTTTTTTGACCAAAAATTAAAATTTCTCCAAACTCGGATATATCATCTGGGGGTCCGAGGGGAGTCCACACAGAAGGTTTGGTTGAAATCGGGCCGGTGGTTTTGGAGAAAATGACCAAAAACCAAACAGGCGATTTTAAAAAGACGACAGGTACGCGCCTGTCGTTTTTTTTTTTTTTGACCAAAAATTAAAATTTCTCCAAATTTCTCCAAACTCGGATATATCATCTGGGGGTCCGAGGGGAGTCCAACTCAGAAGGTTTGGTTGAAATCGGGCCGGTGGTTTTGGAGAAAATGACCAAAAACCAAACAGGCGATTTTAAAAAGACGACAGGTACGCGCCTGTCGTTTTTTTTTGACCAAATTTTTTTTTTTTTTGACCAAAAATTAAAATTTCTCCAAATTTCTCCAAACTCGGATATATCATCTGGGGGTCCGAGGGGAGCCCAACGCAGAAGGTTTGGTTGAAATCGGGCCGGTGGTTTTGGAGAAAATGACCAAAAACCAAACAGGCGATTTTAAAAAGACGACAGGTACGCGCCTGTCGTTTTTTTTTGACCAAATTTTTTTTTTTTTTTGACCAAAAATTAAAATTTCTCCAAACTCGGATATATCATCTGGGGGTCCGAGGGGAGTCCAACGCAGAAGGTTTGGTTGAAATTGGGCCGGTGGTTTTGGAGAAAATGACCAAAAACCAAACAGGCGATTTTAAAAAGACGACAGGTACGCGCCTGTCGTTTTTTTTTGACCAAATTTTTTTTTTTTTTTGACCAAAAATTAAAATTTCTCCAAATTTCTCCAAACTCGGATATATCATCTGGGGGTCCGAGGGGAGTCCAACGCAGAAGGTTTGGTTGAAATCGGGCCGGTGGTTTTGGAGAAAATGACCAAAAACCAAACAGGCGATTTTAAAAAGACGACAGGTACGCGCCTGTCGTCTTTTTTTGACCAATTTTTTTTTTTTTTTGACCAAAAATTAAAATTTCTCCAAACTCGGATATATCATCTGGGGGTCCGAGGGGAGTCCAACGCAGAAGGTTTGGTTGAAATCGGGCCGGTGGTTTTGGAGAAAATGACCAAAAACCAAACAGGCGATTTTAAAAAGACGACAGGTACGCGCCTGTCGTTTTTTTTTGACCAATTTTTTTTTTTTTTTGACCAAAAATTAAAATTTCTCCAAACTCGGATATATCATCTGGGGGTCCGAGGGGAGTCCAACGCAGAAGGTTTGGTTGAAATCGGGCCGGTGGTTTTGGAGAAAATGACCAAAAACCAAACAGGCGATTTTAAAAAGACGACAGGTACGCGCCTGTCGTTTTTTTTTGACCAAATTTTTTTTTTTTTTTGACCAAAAATTTAAATTTCTCCAAATTTCTCCAAACTCGGATATATCATCTGGGGGTCCGAGGGGAGCCCAACGCAGAAGGTTTGGTTGAAATCGGGCCGGTGGTTTTGGAGAAAATGACCAAAAACCAATTTTAAAAAGGACGACAGGTACGCGCCTGTCGTTTTTTTTTGACCAAATTTTTTTTTTTTTGAGCAAAAATTTAAATTTCTCCAAATTTCTCCAAACTCGGATATATCATCTGGGGGTCCGAGGGGAGTCCAACGCAGAAGGTTTGGTTGAAATCGGGCCGGTGGTTTTGGAGAAAATGACCAAAAACCAAACAGGCGATTTTAAAAAGACGATAGGTATGCGCCTGTCGTTTTTTTTTTGACCAAATTTTTTTTTTACTTGACCAAAAATTCAAATTTCTCCAAATTTCTCCAAACTCGGATATATCATCTGGGGGTCCGAGGGGAGTCCAACGCAGAAGGTTTGGTTGAAATCGGGCCGGTGGTTTTGGAGAAAATTACCAAAAACCAAACAGGCGATTTTATAAAGACGACAGGTACGCGCCTGTCGTTTTTTTTTTTTACCAATTTTTTTTTTTTTTTTGACCAAAAATTAAAATTTCTCCAAATTTCTCCAACCTCGGATATATCATCTGGGGGTCCGAGGGGAGTCCAACGCAGAAGGTTTGGTTGAAATCGGGCCGGTGGTTTTGGAGAAAATGACCAAAAACCAAACAGGCGATTTTAAAAAGACGACAGGTACGCGCCTGTCGTTTTTTTTTGACCAAATTTTTTTTTTTTTTTTGACCAAAAATTAAAATTTCTCCAAATTTCTCCAAACTCGGATATATCATCTGGGGGTCCGAGGGGAGTCCAACGCAGAAGGTTTGGTTGAAATCGGGCCGGTGGTTTTGGAGAAAATGACCAAAAACCAAACAGGCGATTTTAAAAAGACGACAGGTACGCGCCTGTCGTTTTTTTTTGACCAAATTTTTTTTTTTTTTTGACCAAAAATTAAATTTCTCCAAATTTCTCCAAACTCGGATATATCATCTGGGGGTCCGAGGGGAGTCCAACGCAGAAGGTTTGGTTGAAATCGGGCCGGTGGTTTTGGAGAAAATGACCAAAAACCAACAGGCGATTTTAAAAAGACGACAGGTTTTTTTTTGACCAAATTTTTTTTTTTTTTGAGCAAAAATTAAATTTCTCCAAATTTCTCCAAACTCGGATATATCATCTGGGGGTCCGAGGGGAGTCCAACGCAGAAGGTTTGGTTGAAATCGGGCCGGTGGTTTTGGAGAAAATGACCAAAAACCAAACAGGCGATTTTAAAAAGACGACAGGTACGCGCCTGTCGTTTTTTTTTGACCAAATTTTTTTTTTTTTTTGACCAAAAATTAAATTTCTCCAAATTTCTCCAAACTCGGATATATCATCTGGGGGTCCGAGGGGAGTCCAACGCAGAAGGTTTGGTTGAAATCGGGCCGGTGGTTTTGGAGAAAATGACCAAAAACCAAACAGGCGATTTTAAAAAGACGACAGGTACGCGCCTGTCGTTTTTTTTTACCAATTTTTTTTTTTTTTTTGACCAAAAATTAAAATTTCTCCAAATTTCTCCAAACTCGGATATATCATCTGGGGGTCCGAGGGGAGTCCAACGCAGAAGGTTTGGTTGAAATCGGGCCGGTGGTTTTGGAGAAAATGACCAAAAACCAAACAGGCGATTTTAAAAAGACGACAGGTACGCGCCTGTCGTTTTTTTTTGACCAAAATTTTTTTTTTTTTTGACCAAAAATTAAAATTTCTCCAAACTCGGATATATCATCTGGGGGTCCGAGGGGAGTCCAACGCAGAAGGTTTGGTTGAAATCGGGCCGGTGGTTTTGGAGAAAATGACCAAAAACCAAACAGGCGATTTTAAAAAGACGACAGGTACGCGCCTGTCGTTTTTTTTTTGACCAAATTTTTTTTTTTTTTTGACCAAAAATTAAAATTTCTCCAAATTTCTCCAAACTCGGATATATCATCTGGGGGTCCGAGGGGAGTCCAACGCAGAAGGTTTGGTTGAAATCGGGCCGGTGGTTTTGGAGAAAATGACCAAAAACCAAACAGGCGATTTTAAAAAGACGACAGGTACGCGCCTGTCGTTTTTTTTGACCAATTTTTTTTTTTTTTTTGACCAAAAATTAAAATTTCTCCAAATTTCTCCAAACTCGGATATATCATCTGGGGGTCCGAGGGGAGTCCAACGCAGAAGGTTTGGTTGAAATCGGGCCGGTGGTTTTGGAGAAAATGACCAAAAACCAAACAGGCGATTTTAAAAAGACGACAGGTACGCGCCTGTCGTTTTTTTTTGACCAATTTTTTTTTTTTTTTTGACCAAAAATTAAAATTTCTCCAAATTTCTCCAAACTCGGATATATCATCTGGGGGTCCGAGGGGAGTCCAACGCAGAAGGTTTGGTTGAAATCGGGCCGGTGGTTTGGAGAAAATGACCAAAAACCAAACAGGCGATTTTAAAAAGACGACAGGTACGCGCCTGTCGTTTTTTTTTGACCAATTTTTTTTTTTTTTTTGACCAAAAATTAAAATTTCTCCAAACTCGGATATATCATCTGGGGGTCCGAGGGGAGTCCAACGCAGAAGGTTTGGTTGAAATCGGGCCGGTGGTTTTGGAGAAAATGACCAAAAACCAAACAGGCGATTTTAAAAAGACGACAGGTACGCGCCTGTCGTTTTTTTTTGACCAAATTTTTTTTTTTTTTGACCAAAAATTAAAATTTCTCCAAACTCGGATATATCATCTGGGGGTCCGAGGGGAGTCCAACGCAGAAGGTTTGGTTGAAATCGGGCCGGTGGTTTTGGAGAAAATGACCAAAAACCAAACAGGCGATTTTAAAAAGACGACAGGTACGCGCCTGTCGTTTTTTTTTGACCAATTTTTTTTTTTTTTTTGACCAAAAATTCAAATTTCTCCAAACTCGGATATATCATCTGGGGGTCCGAGGGGAGTCCAACGCAGAAGGTTTGGTTGAAATCGGGCCGGTGGTTTTGGAGAAAATGACCAAAAACCAAACAGGCGATTTTAAAAAGACGACAGGTACGCGCCTGTCGTTTTTTTTGACCAATTTTTTTTTTTTTTTTGACCAAAAATTCGAATTTCTCCAAACTCGGATATATCATCTGGGGGTCCGAGGGGAGTCCAACGCAGAAGGTTTGGTTGAAATCGGGCCGGTGGTTTTGGAGAAAATGACCAAAAACCAAACAGGCGATTTTAAAAAGACGACAGGTACGCGCCTGTCGTCTTTTTTTGACCAAATTTTTTTTTTTTTTTACCAAAAATTAAAATTTCTCCAAACTCGGATATATCATCTGGGGGTCCGAGGGGAGTCCAACGCAGAAGGTTTGGTTGAAATCGGGCCGGTGGTTTTGGAGAAAATGACCAAAAACCAAACAGGCCATTTGAAAAAGACGACAGGCGCGCGCCTGTCGTTGGTTTTTTTTTGCCCAAAAATTAAAATTTCTTCAAATTTCTCCAAACTCGGATATGACCAAAAACCACACAGGTTATCCGAGTTTAGGGAGATTTGTTTTTGGTCATTTTCTCCAAAACCACCGGCCCGATTTCAACCAAACCTTCTGCGTTGGACTCCCCTCGGACCCCCTGATGATATATCCGAGTTTGAAGAAATTTTCATTTTTGGCCCAAAATGTGACCCGCGGGGTGCGTGTTTTTCTAAAAAAAATGGCCTGTGTGGTTTTTGGTCATTTTCTCCAAAACCACTGGCCCAGTTTCGACCAAACCTCGTGCCTTGGACTCCCCTCGGATCCCCAGATGATATATTCAAGTTTGGGGAGATTGGAAGAAATTTTAATTTTTGGCCCAAAATGTGACCCGCGGCGTGGGCGTTTTTCTCAAAAATGGCCTGTGTGGTTTTTGGTCATTTTCTCCAAAACCACCGGCCCGATTTCAAGGGTCATGGGTCGGGGTCAGAGGAGCCGTGATGTGCATTAGCACCGGGGCTGATCTCTGATTGGCTGATGGACAAACCTTCATACTAAACCCACTGAGTGAGTCTATAGAGTTCATTACTGCGACTTAACATCAGCTCATGTTTAACAACTTCACACATTTTCACATGAAAAGTTAAAAAGTGAGAAAAGAGACGAAGCAGTGAAAAGTTTAAATCTGTATTTATATCTCTAAAGGGATACTTCACCCATAATCGATAATTCACCAATCATCTACTCACCGTCATGTCAAGGAAGGGTTTGGAGAAACGGGTTTTCATATACTGTAATGGCAGTGGATAGAGTTCACTTTTGAATCATCCAAAACACAGACTATGAAACATCCTGTAGGGGTGGGAGAAAAAATCGATTCACAAAAGTATCGTTTTTTTTCTTTTCTTTTTATATATTGTGCAATGTGCATTTGTTCGCCTTTTTTACATACAGAGAGTCCAGGTTTTGAAAAGGGTTTAAGCTCACTTTATAATGGAGTATGTAAATGTATAGGTGCCTACAGTGTTTGTGTGCAGATAGATGTTAAAATGTAGCAGTTTACCTCAGTCTATTTCATTTTGTCAGAAAGGTTTCAGAAGAATGTTTTTTCTATGCTCTTTTATTTTTGCCTCTTTTATGCAGTCCAGGCTTTTGAAAAGAGAGTAAACATAGCCTATATATTGCTGCTGAATAAATCGTACATGTGATGTGTATTTTGGGGGGAAATATGGTTCCTGGAATAGTCTGTAGACAATCATAATCATTCAAGTGTTTCACTGGTGTTAAAAATGCAGGCTAAAAATTAAGAAAATCAATATCGTAGAATCGCAATTTAAATCAAATCGGCATCCAAGAAAAGCATATCGTCCCAGCCCTAACATCCAGATTCCTCCATACTGCTCGCCTGTACTGAGCCAAGTGTCCTGAAGCCGCCCCATGGAAAACATTAATATGATCAACTGTTTTTATCCTTGTTGTAGCAGCAGCTCCCAGTGGCTCTGTTGATGTTTGTGCACATGAGAGATATTTGCTGCCAAATGTTCCTCCGTGTACATCCAACGGTTTACAACGACGAACGAAAATCTCGCTGTGTCTTTGAACAGCTGGAATAAGAAGCGGAATTGACATAAAACATGATCGCAACTCACATTTACAGTATCTGTTTCCTTCAGCATATGTCGCATAGACTTTGTATCGGTCAAGAGAAAATCCGATGAGAGCGACCGTTTTAACTTTTTATCGATATTCATGACATTTAATCGAGTGTTACTGTTTCCATGAGGCGTTTTAAATTTGATGTTACTTAATGCAAATAAAAACATGTGGATGGAAACATGGTTACTGAATGTATGTTTGTAATGCTATCTTTGTGCTGCACTGCAAAAACTCAAATATCTTACCAAGAATATTTGTCTTATTTCTAGTCAAAACAAAATCTCATTATACTTAAAATAAGACTCATCACATTTTTTGACACTTTTTACTTCTACCAAGCAGATTTTCATTTGAAATAAGTGGAAAAATCTGATAGTGGAGCAAGCACAAAAAACTCTTCTACTTATTTCAAGTGAAAATGGTTTAAAAACAAGTACATTTTTAGGTGATGAGTCTTATTTTAAGTGGAAAGAGATTAGTTTTGACTAGAAATTAGACATTTTGACAAGAAATAAAATTCTTGGAAAGATTTTGAGTTCTTGCAGTGTAAAAGTAGAATGAGAAACTAAACCAACTACAAAATACAGGTTGAGATGGGGAAAAAAACCATAGGAAACAAAAGGAAAACAAGAAGATTATTAAAAGGAGAGGATGACGAGTCAGATAACGACATAAACATCCAGCAGAGACGGTCCAGAGCAGATCCAGCTCCTCTGCTGCTCTTTTATCAGACGTGTTGTGTGTGATTGACAGGCAGACATGTTGCTATTGACCAGTATTGAGCTGCGTTTGTGTGCAGAGTGTTTCCTGCACCTGTGAGGAGGAAGGGGCCAGAGAGTCGGAGCACGTGAATTATCGATGAAGGTGACGGAGCCAATTGTGACGACGCGCTCTGCTTCACTTTGTGTCACTTTGATGAAGAGGAATTTCGGTAACACTTTATTTGACGCCTATCCCTATAACACATTATAACTATACTTATAATGAGTGATAATGCAGTTATAGCACTGTATAACTATAATTATAAACACTCATAAATGATCAGAATGCTTTATAACAATAATCATAACACACCATAAAGCATTTCATCATGACTTATAAGGTCAGGTATTATATTAGTAACTTGCTGACAATGACCACATCGATAATGCATTATAAATATAGTTATAATGTGTTATAATTGGCTTATGAAAGTATATAACTATCATTATAAACACTTGTAAATGATCATAAGGCTTTATAACAATAAGCAAAACACATTATAGAGCATTATAACTTTATTATAATACAGTACTTGACCTTATAAGCCATTATATAATGCTCTATAATGTGTTATGCTTATTGTTATAAAGTCTTATGATCATGTATGAGTGTTTATAATGATAGTTTTACACGTTTATCAACCAATTATAACACATCATAACTATATTTATAATGCATTATCGATGTGGGCATTGTCAGTGACTTACTAACAATTATAATGCATTATCATACCTGACCTTATAAGTCATGATAAAATGCTTTATAGTGTGTTATGATTATTGTTATAGAGCATTATGATCATTTATGAGTGTTTATAATTATAGATATACAGTGTTATAACTGCATTATACCTCATTATAAGTATGGTTATAATGTGTTACAGAGATAGCAACCGGTTCAACTGGGTGTGTTGGATGGATGATGCAACAACCGGTGAGACGGATGGAAGTCGGCGAAATAATACACACACAGAAATATTTACAGGAGAAATGTCAGAGAGGTTTCCGACTGTGACGGCGTCCGCTGCCATCGACCCGGCGTCTGCAGCTCCTCTTCCTGATAGGATTGATCCTGAGCCCAGTGTGACTGACATCCAAACGGGAGTCGAGGCTCCTGTGTGTGGATTATTGATCACTTATGTCTGATAGAGAAGGAGGAGGGGGTTGGTTTGGATCTATAGCTGCAGCTCTGCACAGCTGTAAAGAACATAATGTTCCTCAAGTGGAAACGATTATGTTTTTTTCAGCGAACAACAAATAAATGTGAAGTTTCCTTTACGGCCTTAAAGGGATACGCCAACATTTGTTTTGTTTTTTTTACGTGTCTTGCCTCATTCCCAGGTCCATGACCAGCAGATAGACACCATCCTTTCCACTGTGCCTGCAGTAACAAGGGAGATGGAGCCGTATCGCCGTAATTAGCTTAGCTCAAACACTGGAAGTGTATAGGTAGTGTTAGCCTGCCTCCACCTAAAGTTGCTAATTAGCTTAGCTCAAACACTGGAAGTGTATGGGTAGTGTTAGCCTGCCTCCACCTAAAGTCATCAGAGAAACTCTTCAGCAACTCTAAAGGGAAACCGGCGGGCCGATCTTCGTCTCAGAGCTGACTAAACTCTCCGGTAAGGCATCTTGAGCGGTCAAATGCCGCTAACGGGACGAGATCAGTCAAAACGGAGGGTTCAAGCAAAGACGCTTTATTTTAGTTCAAGCTAGCTACATCGAGGGTAGGTTAGCTTCCTATTTCAAAGTAAAAGCACAAATTCTATCCTCATGGTTTTCTGTATGTAAATGGCAACGGGTGTTTTATTTTGTGAAAGTAACCGGAAGTGCGTTGGTCACAACGGCTAGCTTGAGTAGCGCCGAATTCGTCCGAACAAAACTGTAAACAGCTGGTACTTAGACAAATTAACGACACACTGCTGATCTAAACAGCTACTTTCTCTCCTAAACATGTTTGAAATGTGGATAAAGTGATATACAGAGTTTAGAGCTAAAATGAAATCAGCTTCTTTTTTTTTTTTTTAAGTATATTTTTTGGCTTTTTTCATGCCTTTATTAGATAGGACAGTTCAGAGTGTGACAGGAAATGGGAGGCAGAGAGGGGGGGGAATGACACACAGGATAGGGCCGTCCGACGCGGGACTCGAACCGGGGCCGCCTGCAGAGAGGACTATAGCCTCTACACATGGGGGGGGTGCTCTACCAACAGAGCTAAACACCACCCCGAAATCAGCTTCTGACTGCTGATTTTGGCTCGGGTAGGAGGCAGACTAACACTACCCATACACTTCCAGTGTTTGAGCTAAGCTAATAAGCTAAACGGCTCTATCTCCCTTGTTACTGCACGCACAGACGAAAGGATGGTGTCTATCTGCTGGTCATGGACTCGGGAATGAGGCAAGACACGAAAAAAAAATGTTGGCGTATCCCTTTAAGAAACACTCTGTTCTGCCGATCGCAGCACAACGGGGAAGAAAAAAAACCCAACTGCAAAATCAGATCTGAACAATAAAGAGAATTAATGTAAAGTGCAAAAATCTTTCCGTGTGTTAAAAGCTGCTGTTGTTGTTGGTCTTGATGTTGCAGGAGTCTCCATGTTGGACCACACCGCATCGCCTCCTGCTGTGGTGACTAATAAATAATGCAATACGCTGCATTTTCTAAAATTTCATCTCCATCATTTCCCATCTTCTTTTTATTTTTCCTCCCGTCCCTCTAGATATAAATCTACATGGAGCTGATATTTAGATATTACGTAAAGGAGATCCACCTTTGAACTGAATTGATAAAATCCCCCGGGGATCAAATCCTGAATCCTTCTGTTGGGAGGAAGTCAGTAAAAATATAAATCTATTTTCTTTTTTTTTACTCCTGATGGAATATTTTTCATGTTTTCAGCGACGCCGTGCAGCTGCTGTGAAATACAGATTATTTATGGTTTGTTTTGATGACAGGTTTTTTTTTATCTTCTCTTCTGCTTATAAGAAAAACACGATCTGGTTTAATGTAGCAACAGGAAAGAAAAAGTCCAGTTCAGGAGAGTCCCACAGAGGAAAAATGCATTTTTTAAAACCGAAATACATTCAATCGTAATGAAATATACAATATTTACTCACGGTTTCAGATTAATTTTAAATGACCTGTTTCATTATTTTAAAAATACTTCTCTTTTAAACTTGTTTTTGTGCCCTTTGTTATAGGAACTTTGAATGCAGGAGTTTGTCGGACAGAAACAGCGGTCAGTGATGGTTTCCTCTCTCCGTCACCCGCTACACAACATTCTCCTTCCTGTTATGTTGAGCTTTCCTGCTTTATTTTGAAAATTGCTTTCTTCTTCCTGTCCTGTTCCGGCTACTCTAAAGGCGGTACTACTACTCTCCTGTCATGGAAACACTTTCTAGAATAGTACCTGGTACCTGAGCCGAGTCGAGTTGGTACCACATAGTGGAGACGTGCCATAATATAACCTGGGTCAATTCGGTCCAATTGACACAAATAAAAGCCTGAGCTGCTATTGTTTTTTACATAATTTAAGTAATAATAATATTGAATGTATATAATCACAGGTTGATAATATACATTCAATATTATTATTACTCATATTATTATATACCTTTTAGTCATTTATAGCAGTGCAAGTGATCAATCTATATCTTTAGGCCTATCATTGTCTTACTACCAGGACTCTCTAAGCACTTTGATGATTGTAAGCACTTTATCCCCGGCCCGAGACACGGTTGCACTTTAGTACTACTGTCGTACTACGGTACTGAATCTGTATTAGGGTTGTTCGGTATACCGGTACTAGATTGGTACCGGGGTACTAACGCATTTAAAAAGGTACTATACTGCGCTTAGATGGGACCGGTACTTTCATTTTGCGCCGCCGGCAGCGGTGACATCGCCGCGTGAAGTCGCCGCATTGTAATTTGAGCCGCCGCCGCGAGTGAGCGAGTCACAAACGAAGCAAGGTGCTTTTTTTTTAATTAACATTACAGCGCCACCTGTGCCTGTGTTTATGTGTGTGTGCGCCGCGCGGGAGAGAGAGAGACGGGCCGCTACAGACTCGTTAATTAATGCAAAGCAAAGGAGCGCTACGCGGAGGAGGAGGGGGGGGGGGGGGGGGGTCAATTTGGTCTACGTATGGGAAACAATAGGTGTGTGTGTGTTTGAGTAAAATTAACGTTTGTGTTTCATTCTATAAACTACTGATGACAATTTCTCCCAAAAATTACAACTGGTCAAAATAACAAAAAAAGATGCAGTGCTTTCAGACCTCAAATAATGCAAAGAAAACAAGTTGATATTCATTTTTAAACAGACCACTAATGTTTTAATTTAGGAAGAGTTCAGATTAATATAGATGGAAATTAAATCCTGCAGCAGCAGTGACTGTTTACTGATTTAGTGATTATTTACTGGTACATATGTTATAGTTCTAAGATTTTCTATTAAAATAAAGCCAATAATTACATTTTTTGTGTTCTCTTTTTATTTGGAAAAGTACCGAAAAGTATCGAAAAACATGTTGGTACCGATACCGGTACCAAAATGTTGGTATCGTGACAACACTAATCTGTATTATTATTCTACTGTACTGTAAACTGAATGCTGCTATTTTATAACATGCTTTTGTTTTTATTTATTGTTACTGTATTTGTACTAGGGAACATCTATGTATGGGACAACGGATGGAAATTAGCCTGTGGCTACAATCTGGCTTGTTTACGATTTTTATGCTTCGTTCATGAACATGCACTGTCCCACCTCAAATAAATTGAATTACAGTATTGTAGCTCCTCTACAACCTGCACCGAGCCTGTTGCTGCCAACACAGCTGCTCTGACCTGCTCTGTCCCAACAAGCCAACACTATAACACCAACACTATCACATCCGGCCCTGAGGCGTCCCACTTCTCAGTCCCTTCACATGTGACACAGACCTGATGCAGTTTAATCAGCGAGAAGCAAAAAAAAAAAAAAAAGAAGTCTTCACAGAGGAGTTTTTTTTATAAATGTAAGTCATGAAAACACACGAAGCTGAATCTGATCCTCAGAGGGAGTCGACCTACATCACACCGACCAGTGTGTTTTTTGTCGTCAACACCAGGACGATGAGAAACTCTTTATCACCATCAGTTCAACACTTAAAGGGATAGTTCACCCAAAATTGAAATTTCACTCATTATCTCCTCCCCCTCATGTGGACTAAGGGCTGGGAGAAGTTTCAGAGTCCTCCGTGGCTTCTCTGAGTTACAGGGGGTCTCGGCGTAGCAGTGCATGTGTAAAGGGTTAAAAACTAAGTTCATTGAGTGTAAAGATGTTTAAAATACATTAAATTCATGGAGAAGAAATTAGAAAAAACAGTATACTGTAGACAAAAATATAAAGTAGTTGTACAGTTTATTATATGTGTTAAAAATACTTAGTGTATTAAAATGGTTCAACAAAGAAAGAAAACTAGACACCCCTATATGTTTTTTATTTCATTGTATTATGTAAATGGCATTTCAGTGCTCATTTCATTGTACTGTTGTTTTTGGTGTTAGCGCGATACTTTATCATGTCAGTAGGTGGCGCCTTGCGCCTGAGAGGAACACAAAACCCCTTAGAGGCAGATCCTGCAGAATAAATTCTGCAGTCCTGCTAACCAGAAGCCGATGTCGTTCTGCCTCTTTGTGTTTACATACAGGTGGGTTTAACTTCTTCTAGTGTACATGTTGGTGTCCCAAAATAAGGGTCACGAGTATCGAAGTTACTTTTGTAAGAGACAGAGAGTTAAAACTGAGTAATTGTGTGTTTTAACTGTGTTAGGGTCCGTGTTCGGATGTCGGTTGCTAACTGCTAACATGTAGCTAAACGGTACAATGTAATAGGTAAACAAAGGGGTTTGTTTTGTTTTGTTTGGATGTGATTAATTGTGTCACGTTTTATTACGGTTGTGATAATTAATTACATGTGTGTTTGACTTTATGAGAATAAATTCTGCAGTCCTGCTAACCAGAAGCCGATGTCGTTCTGCCTCTTTGTGTTTACATACAGCCATTGACCGTGGCGGCAGAGGCCATCGCGACCCTCCCTGATACCCCTAGGTCAGGAGGGTAATAATCTTGGGGGCTCGTCCCGGGATTAGCTCTACAGCCTGATGACAGCTAATCCATTAAAGAACCTGACTTCAAGTTCCTGAACCGACGTGCTGCAATGACCGACGGCTCCAAAGGTGAAAAGATGTCTGCTCTAGGAGAACTGCGAAGGGGGATCCAGCGGCAGCTCCACCAGCTTATCATCTCCGCCAATTCAGAGATGCTCTACAAGCTGGCAGAGTTCATCAAGGAGGAGGTAGAGGAAGATGTACCAGGAAAGGACGCTTCAGATGTGGAACTCTATGACTTTATCGTGGACTTTTTGAAAAGTGACGAGCTGGCAAGTCGAGAGGACCAAGGAATGTCCAGCCTGTTAATCTTCAAAGATCTCATCACTGAACTGCAACCACCTCCAGTGGCTACAGAGGAGCAACAGGAGCTCACGGAAGAGACTGAATTCATCCTGGCCCCTTCCGCAGTAGATAGTAAGACAAACAGATCACCAGTTGTTAACCAGGTAACTGATGTAATTAAGTTGACTGATGTTGCTGCCTTACTGCCCCGGAGAGAGTTCAAGATACACAGTGGACAGATTTCGGACTCAGATTCTGATGTGAGTTACAGTTCACTGTGCAGGCAGATTGATGAGGGGTTATCTGAAAATTTCACAGAGACAGAAGTAATTCGCACTGTCTTAAAGATAATCAGGCCTGGTACCTTTAAAGACATGTTGATGACCAAAGATGGGTTAACTGTAGCTGAACTCAAACGTTTTCTCAGAGCACACTTACGAGACAAGAGTAGTGCAGAATTATTTCAGGAGCTTAGCAATGCAAAGCAACAGGAAAAAGAAAACCCACAACAGTTCATGTACCGCTTAATGGGTCTAAAACAGAGAGTACTGTTTGCTTCACAGCAAGGTAGCTCAGAGTTTCAATATGATAGAAAACTTGTCCATGGAGTATTTCTTCACTCCTTGTATCAGGGAATAAGTGAGAAATATGCACATGTCAGACGAGACCTTAAACCTGCCATTAGCAACCCAAGTGTAACTGATGATTTTATCTTAGAAATAATGACAAAGTCAGTCAGTGAAGAGATGGGGAGACAGGCACGCCTTGGTCAGGCACACAAAACCAAAACAGTCACAGTAAATGCTAGTCAACAAGGAGAGAGACAATATGCAGCTCAGCCTCCAGCTGAGGTTCAAGCCAGCGTTCTCCAGACTAAAGCTGAAGTCCAAGCAAACCGCACAGCTATTCATGAACTTACAGCACATGTCTCAGCTTTGGCAAAGACTATTGAGAAGGTTCTTACCACTACAACCCGCACTCCTGAGACATCACAACCCAACTCAGTAAGTACTGTGCAACCACCCAAGTGTGCCACGAAGGGAAAATGTCAGCCATGTTTAGCCCAAGGAACCGCAATTTGCAACCACTGTTTCAGATGTGGCCAGGAAGGACACAGAGCGGTCGGATGTCTGTCAAAGACCAAGCCTGCGGGAAACGTGAGGAGGTCACTGGGGAGGGACCACCAGTGACCAAACAACGACCAGCGTCCCCTGTCACAGTAACCAGCCACGACTACAACACGTTAGTTAACAACCAGTCACCAGTAAAACACAGAGCAGTAAAGGGAAATTGTGTCGCAAAGTTAATAGGCAAAAGGTGTATGCTTACCTGTTATCTCAATGGTGTAAAGACTGATATGTTGCTGGATAGTGGAGCTCAGGTTACCATAGTGGGAAAGGACTGGCTAGAAACACACTTACCAGAGATCACAGTTCAGTCACTTGAGGACCTCCTACCAGATGTTCCCTTAAGAATCACAGCAGCTAATGGGACTGATGTACCATTTGAGGGGTGGGCTGAAATACTAATGGAAATCAAAAGTGCAAAACATGGCCATGTAGCTATTCAGGTACCCATGCTCGTGAGTCAGAGCTGTGTTAGTGGTCTCTTACTGGGGTTCAATGTAATAGAAGAGATCATCTTAGAGAGTCTTAAGAGTCCAGGGAGTGTCAGTCTCAGTGATTTGCTAGCAGAGGCATTAAAGCTACATCAAGACACAGCTAAAACCATTGTCTCAGTAGTCAGTGGAACTGCAGCGCAGGAAACACCTAGAACTGACACCATCAGAGTAGGAAAAAGAGGTCTCACAGTTCCAAGTGGCCAGATATATGAGATCAAGTGTCATGTCAGGTCATGGCCAAAGGGGGGAACCATGCTATTTGAACCCACCTTAGAGAGTGTGTTACCAGAGGGGCTAGAGCTGTTCCCTGCATTAGCTGATGTACCTGCTGGTGCCTCTAAAGTCATAAAAATCCCAGTTTGCAACTCAACAAAACATGACATCTTCCTGTCACCGAGAACAGCTTTAGGCTGTATTGAAGAAATAATTGACAGCAGGCCAGTGAATCTGCGTTCATCTTCCCAGCAACCAGCGACACCAAACGACAAAACACATGTGTGCACCGCACAAGTGGGTCTAACAGACAGTGCCAGTGAGAGAACCACCAGCTCAGCTGAGTCACACACACAGCAAAAATGGCACCCTCCGGTTAATTTAGACCATCTTGACCAGCAACAACAGGAGGTGGTGCGTCAGATGCTTTATGATGAATCTGATGTGTTTGCAAGAGGAGAAGGAGACATAGGCTGCATACCCAACTTACAGCTGAAAATCAATGTTGTGGATGACCACCCTGTTCAGAAGTGCTATAACTCCATACCAAAGCCACTTTACAAGGAGGTGAAGGAGTATGTACAGAATCTCCTGGACAGAGGGTGGATTCGCAAATCTGTGTCTTCCTATTCCTCCCCGGTGGTTTGTGTCCGGAAAAAAGACCAGAGTCTGAGACTGTGTGTAGATTTCAGAGGGGTGAACCGAAAGACTGTCCCAGATCGTCATCCGTTGCCCCGTATCCAAGACCTCCTTGACAGTTTGCAGGGCAATACCTGGTTCTCCATCCTTGATCAAGGCAGCGCTTATCATCAAGGATTTGTCAGTGAGGAATCAAGACATCTCACAGCCTTCAGCACACCATGGGGGTTGTATGAATGGATACGTATTCCATTCGGCCTGACAAACGCCCCTGCGGCTTTCCAGAGGTGTATGGAGGGTGTGTTGGAAAGTGTCCGAGACGAATGTTGTGCGCCATACCTTGATGATGTCTTGTGTTACTCAGTGTCATTTGAGGATCACATACACCACCTCAGACAAGTTTTCAGCTGCATGAGAGAACATGGGATCAAGTTGAGACCAACAAAGTGTGAGCTGTTTAAAGGAGAAGTCCGCTACCTTGGTCGGTTGGTGTCTGGAGAAGGGGTGAAGATTGATCCACAGGATTTAGCAGCAGTGATTGCACTTAAAGAGAAAGAACCACGCACAGTTGGAGACGTTAAATCATTGCTGGGGTTTCTGGGATACTACCGCTCCTTCATCCAAAACTTTTCCCGCCTGGCAAAGCCACTGTTTGAACTGTTGCAAAAACCCCCTGAGACTGGTGAAAGTAACACTCAGAACAAGACAAGCAAAAATAAAGACAGAGCAAAGAAGGGAGATAAAGGGCAGCTCCATTCAAAAACACCCATCACATGGAGAGCAGAGCATAGGGATGTTGTCACCAAGCTCGTGGACATGCTGACTAATCCACCCATCCTAGCTTACCCGAACTTTGACCTCCCATTCATACTGCACACCGACGCGTCCAATGAAGGGTTAGGAGCAGTGCTATATCAGTGCCAGGACAACAAGTTGAGGGTCATAGGCTACGGCTCAAGAACTCTAACTCCCGCCGAGAGAAATTACCACCTCCACTCCGGTAAACTTGAGTTCTTGGCTCTCAAGTGGTCCATCTGTGATAAGTTTAGGGATTACCTGTATTATTCTCCAACATTTACAGTGTACACAGATAATAACCCTTTGACTTATGTCCTCAGCACTGCCAGACTAAATGCCGTTGGACACAGATGGGTTGGGGAGCTGGCTGATTTTCATTTCGATATCAAGTACAGGCCCGGAAAGATGAACACAGACGCTGATACGCTCTCCAGGTATCCTGTAGACTTTCAAGACAACATTAAAGAGCACACAGAGTCCATGTCACCAGAGCTTGTGTCTGCAGTCTGGCAAGGCAGCAAAGCAGTTCAAGAGAGCGATGTACCGTGGGTCGCAGCTTTGCAACTTGATGGTGAGGACACAGATGTTTTGTCACCTGAAAGTATTTCCAGTGTTAAACCAGAAAATATCTGTGCTGCACAACAGGAAGACTCAGCCATCAAGGAGGTGATCTCTTTAAAACTTCAGCACTGGACTCCAAATGAAAGAGACAAAAGAAACATGGGGAAAGAGACAAAGAGACTGCTGTATGAGTGGAACAAGCTGGTGGTGGATAATGGGGTTCTTTACCGACAGACTGGACAACATCAGCAGCTCGTCCTTCCTGAAAAGTTGAAACTGAAAGTGCTGAAGACTCTGCATAATGACATGGGCCACGTTGGCGCAGAGAAAGTTACCCATCTTGCCCGTGAGAGGTTTTATTGGCCGAACATGCAGCATGACATAGAAACCTATGTTAACAAGAGATGTACATGCATTAAACAGAAACGTCCCAATCTTCCACAGAGAGCGCCCATGGGACACATCTCCACCAGCGGTCCGTTCGAGTTAGTATGTATTGACTACCTCCACTTGGAGCAAAGCCAAGGTTATGAGTATATACTAGTACTTATTGACCACTTCACACGCTTTGCTCAGGCGTATCCAACAAGGAATAAATCAGGGAAAACGGCAGCAGACAAGATATTCCAAGACTTCATTCCTCGCTTTGGATATCCTGAGAAACTCCACCACGATCAGGGGAGGGAGTTTGAGAACAGTTTATTCAGCAGGTTACAACAACTGGCAGGTATCAGTCACTCACGTACAACACCCTACCACCCACAGGGTAACCCAGTGGAGAGGCTGAACCGTACACTCCTTCAGATGATGCGTACGCTGGAAGAAGAGAAAAAAAGTCAGTGGAAAGATCATCTCCCCCATGTCGTGCACGCTTACAATTGCACAAGGCACGAGGCCACCAGCTTTTCACCATTCTTCCTTTTGTATGGTCGACGCCCACGCTTACCTGTTGACTTACTGTTCCCTCCCAAGAAAGAGTCTGAGTCGCCTGATCAGCGGACCTATGCAGAAAAATGGGCGAAAAGAATGCGTTCTGCATATGAAATTGCAGCAAATAACAGTGAGAAATCATCAGCCAAGGGCAAAAGACAATATGACAGAGCGGTCAGAGGCGTTGTTCTTCAGCCGGGAGACCGAGTGCTGGTCAAAAACCTGTCAGAGAGAGGTGGGCCTGGCAAGTTGCGGGCTTACTGGGAGCAGGTGGTGCACCGTGTTGTGGAAAGAGTTGATAATGGACCAGTGTATAAGGTGCAACCTGAAAAAGGATCCAAGACACTGCGTGTGCTCCACCGCAACCTCCTTCTGCCAGTGAATGAACTGCCCCTGGAAGAAACACTTCCTGCACCTCGTCAGAAAGAAAAAACAAAAACACAGAAAAAGACAGTTACCACTACACATGACGACAGCACTGACAATTCTGATGAAGAATATACCTACCAGCCGGTCCCCTGTTACAGATTAATGAGATCTCAATCAACAGGGCATCATCACACAAAACCCCATCCTCAGACTGAGCAGAGACTAAATGCCAGAGCCAGTGAGTTCCATCCTGCTGGTAGGGAGGACATGGACACTCAGGATGAGGAGGAGGATGTGCCACAGGACAGAGCTTGTGATGATGTCACCATGGAGGAGGAACATCAAGTGGAGCAGCAGCCAGACAGACTGCTGGATGACATGGTCGCAAGGGAAGATGAACGTCAGGCAGAAGCTGAGGCTGTCAGAAGATCCCAGCGGTCATCCCAGCCAAGACAGATACTCACCTATGGTACGCTGGGACAGCCATCTTACCAGCAGTGGGGTACAGGAGTGAACTCTCTAATGCCAAGGTACCCTCTCTCAGACCATCTCAGTACTGTTCCCCTTACATATTATACACCTTCACACCCGTATTACTTCAACTATGTAGCTCAGACATATTAACATGTGTTAGACTCCACTACGTCTCTCGCTGTAGACAAATGTCAGGAGACATTCAAAAAAAAGCAGGGGAGAGTGTAAAGGGTTAAAAACTAAGTTCATTGAGTGTAAAGATGTTTAAAATACATTAAATTCATGGAGAAGAAATTAGAAAAAACAGTATACTGTAGACAAAAATATAAAGTAGTTGTACAGTTTATTATATGTGTTAAAAATACTTAGTGTATTAAAATGGTTCAACAAAGAAAGAAAACTAGACACCCCTATATGTTTTTTATTTCATTGTATTATGTAAATGGCATTTCAGTGCTCATTTCATTGTACTGTTGTTTTTGGTGTTAGCGCGATACTTTATCATGTCAGTAGGTGGCGCCTTGCGCCTGAGAGGAACACAAAACCCCTTAGAGGCAGATCCTGCAGAATAAATTCTGCAGTCCTGCTAACCAGAAGCCGATGTCGTTCTGCCTCTTTGTGTTTACATACAGGTGGGTTTAACTTCTTCTAGTGTACATGTTGGTGTCCCAAAATAAGGGTCACGAGTATCGATGTTACTTTTGTAAGAGACAGAGAGTTAAAACTGAGTAATTGTGTGTTTTAACTGTGTTAGGGTCCGTGTTCGGATGTCGGTTGCTAACTGCTAACATGTAGCTAAACGGTACAATGTAATAGGTAAACAAAGGGGTTTGTTTTGTTTTGTTTGGATGTGATTAATTGTGTCACGTTTTATTACGGTTGTGATAATTAATTACATGTGTGTTTGACTTTATGAGAATAAATTCTGCAGTCCTGCTAACCAGAAGCCGATGTCGTTCTGCCTCTTTGTGTTTACATACAGCCATTGACCGTGGCGGCAGAGGCCATCGCGACCCTCCCTGATACCCCTAGGTCAGGAGGGTAATACATGTCCATATAACGGTTGCAAATGGATACCAACTGTCTTCGTGACAAAAAGACACACCAAAAAACATCCACATACCTCCATAGTGCTCATGTGTAATGTCCGTCTTGTATTGAAGCCCTGAAATTCGAAATTGTCCCGAAAAAAATTAAATAAGTCTATATTCAAGCTTGTTTGTAGCAGAAGCTCCCCTTCCTGGTCCGTCAAATTTGGACAAACTGGGAAGAGGAGCTTACGCTACAAAACAAGAATTTTGGGTGAACTATCCCTTTAAGAAGGGAAGGAGCTGTTATTTACAGACACACCTCCAGACACTTGAACACATCACACTGTAGTAGAGTAGCTGCTTGTACAACTCACTGCTGAACTGTAGCTGTTTATCATTCACTCTGAGCTCCATCCTCCTCCTCCCTGACAGGAAGGAGATTCTGGGGAAACACTGAGTGTGGATGCATCTGTGAGCATGGATATGTGTGTGTTTGTGTGTTTGTTTGTGTGTGTGTGTGTGTGTGTGTGTGTGTGTGTGTGTGTGTGTGTGTGTGTGTGTGTGTGTGTGTGTGTGTGTGTGTGTGTGTGTGTGTGTGTGTGTGTGTGTGTGTGTGTGTGTGTGTGTGTGTGTGTGTGTCCATATGTGTGTGTCTGCAGTACAGCCAGAGAGCGGCAGCGATCCAAGCGAAGGCAGCGCGGCTCGGCTCGGCTCACAGCAGCTGCCTGGCAAACAAGCAGAATGCCACCGCCAAGCAAATAAATAATCCATGCCTTTAATTAGCAGCACCTCCTCCTCCTCCTCTTCCTCCTCCTCCTCCTCCTCCTCCTCCTCTTGATCTCTTGCCTTTTTTTTTTTTTTGATGTCAAGGGCCGGAGACAGGGTTTAAGTTTTCAAAGAGCATGTGAGAGCTGCCACCTCTGTAGCTGAAGGCTGAGTGAGTCTCTGTCTGGAGGAGAGGAGCTTCACCTTCACATCTTCACATCCAGCCGGGAGGGAACAGGGAGGAAGAAGAGGCGGCGACACAACGAGCCAACGAGAAAAACTTAACAGACTTCACAAGTAATTGAGTCTGACAGCAGCAGCAGCAGCGTGAGGGACGGACGACGGCTTCACAACGATAGGATTGTCGATGTGAAACTTCAAAAGTCACATGACACTGCAAAAACTCAAAATCTTTCCAAGAATATTTGTCTCATTTCTAGTCAAAACTAAACTCTTTTCACTTAAAATAAGACTCAACACCTAAAAATTAACTAACAAGTTTTTTATGCTTGTAATAAGAAAGAAAAACTTGCTCCACTATCAGATTTTTTCTACTTATTTCAAGTGAAAATCTGCTTGAAAGAAGTAAAAAGTGTCTAAAAACAAGCTACTTTTTATGTGACAAGTCTTATTTTAAGTAGAATGAGATTAGTTTTGACTAGAAATGACATTTTGACTAGAGATAAGACAGATATTCTTGGTAAGATATTTGAGTTTTTGCAGTGTAGGCCTACAACTCTAAATACAAAAGAAAATTAAATAAATAAATAATAGGATTAAACAAATACATAGGAGCAAGAGAAGCTATTTAAAGTGGCAGACACACTTAAATAAGGTATTCTGAATAAAACTGACGAGCTGATACACATTTCTTATTATTATCCGATATTCAGAGCCTCAATATAAAGTTTCAGTTCAATTAAAAGCAACATAAATAACAGAGTTGTTTTGGACATCTTGGCTTTGTGGATGTGAAATTTCCCCAATAAAATAAAAAGGTTAACAATGTTGTGTTTAAACCCTGTTATTTCTGTTTTCTCTCAAAATATTAGTCAGAATGTAACTCGAGTCTGGACACACAGAAATAATAATAATAATAACATAATTCACCCCGATGCTTCATTTCTCTCTTTCTGCCGGTGGAGGAACAGGAAGTCGTTCCACACACACTCAACCTCTTTGTGTTTCACTTGATGATTTGCTGCTTTGGAAACTGGATTCAGTGCTTTCAGGAAATGTTCAGACCTTTTTAATATTTCAGCAGCAGATTTTTTTTTTCTTTTCTTCTTTCTTCTTTTTTTCCCTGTGAACGTCTCATAATGACAAAGGAACTTTTACTCAGAGGAAGAGGAGGAAGAGGAACTCAGTGTTCTGGGTGTTTAGTTTAGTTGAATCACCTCTGGCAGCGATTACTAACTCCTCCCGGGGCTCTGAGCTCCTGGATTTCAGGATTTCCTGTCGTGTCCCTTCAGACCGGATCAGACCAGATCAGACCGGTTCCTCTCAGGTCACCGGAGGAGGAAGAGGAGGAGGAGGAGGACAGGTTCTGGTCTCTTCAGAGGAGCTGGACTGGACTGGGTTCATCAGGACTTCCTCTGAGTCCGAGCTCTTGATCCCGTTGAGCTGTTCGGTCGGAGGCTCTGAGCTCTGGACCTGGATCTCATCTCATCAGGATCTGTGGGTTCGGTTCAGTCCGACGTGGAGCGAATCCAGATGTTCAGTTCAGTTAAATAGATATTTGTTAAAATGTGTGTGTTTAATTGTAGAAGGATATTGGTTTTAATCAAAGCAGAAGTAAGCAGAATGTTTGTGTTATTATAAGTCTTAAAGTAACATTGCGGAGTTTTTCGGCCTTAAAATAATGTTTCCAGACTCATTGCAATGGTAGAAAAATGGTTAATAGGATGAATGGTGCTGCCGCTGCACCTGAGCCGGGTCGCGTCGGCTGAAACTGCACTATGTAACTTCCCTGCACGGGTACGAAACACTGACCCCCCCTTTATTGATCTAAAGAAGACAAATTCCCGCTGAGGTGGAAAATCAAGTCAATCCGTGTTTTTATTCTGTTTGAGGTTTTCTTTCTTTCTTTCTTTCTTTCTTTCTTTCTTTCTTTCTTTCTTTCTTTCTTTCTTTCTATCTTTCTCAGGTCGAACCAACACAGAATCTCTTCTTACAATATGTAAAGACCAGTGAGTGTAGCTACGTAACATTGTGTTGGAACAACTGCTGCCTGTCTGTGTCTGTACACGATATATATGTAAATATCTGTCATATATATGTAAATGCATCGATATAACAAAGATATTGTTATGCAAATATAAAGAGTGACAGCGTGAAGTGAACGCAGTGGAGACACATGTAAGAGCAGAGGAAACGTTGTCAGTGCAGCAGGTTGCTCACTCACAGACGGAGTGAGTGAAGGAAGGACGGAAGGAAGGAAGGCAGGAAGGATGAAGGGAAAGAAGGGAGGAAAGAGGAAGGAAGGACAAAGGGAAGGAAGGAAGGAAAGAAAAAAGGAAGGAAGGACGAAGGGAAGGAAGGAAGAAAAGAAAAAAGGAAGGGAGGACGAAGGGAAGGAAGGAAGGCAGGAAGGAAGGAAGGACGAAGGGAAGGAAGGAGGAAAAGAAAAAAGGAAGGAAGGACAAAGGGAAGGAAGGAAGGAAAGAAAGAGGGAAGGAAGGACGAAGGGAAAGATGGGAGGAAAGAGGAAGGAAGGACAAAGGGAAGGAAGGAAGGAAAGAAAAAAGGAAGGAAGGACGAAGGGAAGGAAGGAAGAAAAGAAAAAAGGAAGGAAGGACGAAGGGAAAGATGGGAGGAAAGAGGAAGGAAGGACGAAGGGAAGGAAGGAAGGAAAGAAAAAAGGAAGGAAGGACAAAGGGAAGGAAGGAAGGAAAGAAAGAGGGAAGGAAAGACAAAGGGAAAGATGGGAGGAAAGAGGAAGGGAGGACGAAGGGAAGGAAGGAAGGAAAGAAAAAAGGAAGGAAGGACGAAGGGAAGGAAGGAAGGAAAGAAAAAAGGAAGGAAGGACGAAGGGAAGGAAGGAAGGAAAGAAAGAGGGAAGGAAGGACGAAGGGAAAGATGGGAGGAAAGAGGAAGGAAGGACAAAGGGAAGGAAGGAAGGAAAGAAAAAAGGAAGGAAGGACGAAGGGAAGGAAGGAAGGAAGAAAAGAAAAAAGGAAGGAAGGACGAAGGGAAAGATGGGAGGAAAGAGGAAGGAAGGACGAAGGGAAGGAAGGAAGGAAAGAAAAAAGGAAGGAAGGACAAAGGGAAGGAAGGAAGGAAAGAAAGAGGGAAGGAAGGACAAAGGGAAAGATGGGAGGAAAGAGGAAGGGAGGACGAAGGGAAGGAAGGAAGGACAAAGGGAAGGAAGGAAGGAAAGAAAAAAGGAAGGAAGGACGAAGGGAAGGAAGGAAGGAAAGAAAAAAGGAAGGAAGGACGAAGGGAAGGAAGGAAGGAAAGAAAAAAGGAAGGAAGGACAAAGGGAAGGAAGGAAGGAAAGAAGGAAGGAAGGATGAAGGGAAGAAGGAAGGAAGGATGAAGGGAAGGAAGGAAGAAAAGAAAGAGGGAAGGAAGGACAAAGGGAAGGAAGGACGAAGGGAAAGATGGGAGGAAAGAGGAAGGAAGGACGAAGGGAAGGAAGGAAGGACAAAGGGAAGGAAGGAAGGAAAGAAAAAAGGAAGGAAGGACGAAGGGAAGGAAGGAAGGAAAGAAGGAAGGAAGGATGAAGGGAAGGAAGGAAGGAAAGAAGGAAGGAAGGATGAAGGGAAGGAAGGAAGAAAAGAAAGAAGGAAGGAAGGACGAAGGGAAGGAAGGAAGGAAAGAAGGAGTCAGTGCAGCATGTTGCTCACAGACATGTGACGGAGGAAGAAGAAAATGTGACGTTTTGAAGTTGATCTGATGAGAATCGATGCAGAATTTCACTCTTTTCTCTCTTTTTTTTAGGTTTTTTATTTATTCTGAGCTCCTGATCATTTCTTCCAGGAATCCAGATTGAGAAACTCCTCAGTCAGTTCATCATCGGATTTTTATTCATCAGGCTCATGTTTTTTATTCTTCAAATCCGCTCATGAATCATCCAGTTAACTCTCATCGTTTTGGAGTTTTAAGTTTATATTTAAAAAAAAGAAGTTAAATTCAGCTCAACATGGTCGACCAGTCGTCCTTCTGTTCCCTTTCCTCCTTTCCTTCCCTCCTACCTTCCTTCTTTCCATAATCCTTTTTCCTTTCCTTCCCTTCTTTCCTTCCCTCCCTTCGTCCTCCCTTCCTCTTTCCTTCCTTCTTTCCCTTCGTCCTTCCTTCCTCCCTTCTTTCCCTTCATCCTTCCTTCTTTCCTTCTTTCTTTCCTTCTTTCTTTCCTTCTTTCCCTTTGTCCTTCCTCCCTTCTTTTCTTCCTTCCCTTCGTCCTTCCTTCCTTTTTTCTTTTCTTCCTTCTTTCCCTTCGTCCTTCCTTCCTTCTTTCCTTCCTTCCATTCGTCCTCCTTCCTCTTTCCTCCCATCTTTCCCTTAGTCCTTCCTTCCCTCTTTCTTTCCTTCCTTCCTTCCCTTCGTCCTTCTTTCTCTCCTTCTTTCCCTTCGTCCTTCCTTCTTTCCTTCCTTCCTTCCCTTCGTCCTTCCTTCTTTCCTTCCTTCCTTCCCTTCGTCCTTCTTTCTCTCCTTCTTTCCCTTCGTCCTCCCTTCCTCTTTCCTCCCATCTTTCCCTTTGTCCTTCCTTCCTTCCCTTCGTCCTCCCTTCCTTTTTTCTTTTCTTCCTTCCTTCCCTTCGTCCTTCGTCCTTCCTTCCTTCCCTTCATCCTTCCTGCCTTCCTTCCCTTCCTTCGTCCTTCCTTCCTTCCTTCCTTCCTTCCTTCCTCTTTCCTCCCTTCTTTCCCTTTGTCCTTCCTTCCCTCTTTCTTTTCTTTCTTCCTTCCCTTCGTCCTTCTTTCCCTCCTTCTTTCCCTTCGTCTTTCCTTCCTTCCTTCCCTTCCTCTTTCCTCCCATCTTTCCCTTTGTCCTTCCTTCACTCTTTATTTGCTTCCTTCCTTCCCTTTTTCTTTTCTTCCTTCCTTCCCTTCGTCCTTCTTTCCCTTCAACCTTCCTTCCTTCCTTCCTTCATGTTGTCCTTCCTTCCTTCCTTCTTTCCCTTCGTCCTTCCTTCCTTCTTTCTTTCCTTCCTTCCTTCCCTTCGTCCTTCTTTCCTCCCTTCTTTCCCTTCGTCCTTCCTTCTTTCTTTCCTTCCTTCCCTTCGTCCTCCCTTCCTCTTTCCTCCCATCTTTCCCTTTGTCCTTCCTTCCTTCCCTTCGTCCTTCCTTCCTTTTTTCTTTTCTTCCTTCCTTCCCTTCGTCCTTCCTTCTTTCCCTTCGTCCTTCCTTTCTTCCTTCCTTCGTTCTTTCCCTTCGTCCTTCCTATCTTCCTTCTCTCTTTTCTTTCATTATGAATAAATGAGACAGAACCCAGAGAGATCATCGTCTACGTTAGAGAAGCCGAGGCCGTTTCTTCTCCTCCTCCTGTCCTTCCTGGTCTCTGGTGTTTCGGCCGTTTAGCTTCGTCCACTTCGACCGCGTCGCGTCTCAAACGCCTCCTCTCCTCCTCCTCCTCCTCCTCCTCTCCTCCTGCTCCGTCCGTCCTCATCACGGCCCATTTCTCCGGGTCTCTCCGTCCATCTGACTGAGCCTGTAGCTGATTTATTATTCCGGCTCAGCGGTGTGAACCTGTGGCCGGCCGCTCCGTAGGGACCGTTTGATGATCGATGGGAGCCCCGAGGTCACACCAGGCTGCCGAGCCAAAGAGACGCTTGGTATTCAAGAGACTTCCTGGAAAACCAGCCGGAGATCTGAGATCCTGTTTAACTCTTCAGAGGAGGAGGAGGAGGAAGAGGAGTTTTTATTATTTATCAGCTGATTCCCATCAACTCCTCTCAGACACTTTATCCTCAGCTGAAGACATTCACATGAATTAATATGAAATAGAGGGTATGCGTTTACGTCACGTTGCCCTCGGCAACGCCCCGTTCGATCGGACTGAGTGGCAAAACAAGCGTCCCTCAACATGCTGGCGGATAGCGGTGGACTCATAAACTGGATAAAATATCTTATATCAAAACAAATTGATGTCAAAAGGAATCGACAACCAGCTCCCCAAAACCGTCTGCTCCACTGACACTTCCTGTAACACACAGTGTGACCGCGGTACCTGCAGAGTGACTGACAGGCTCACTGTTACTGTGCAGAGGGACGAGATTACAGCTGTTACTGTCGTCCTGACAGTGACTCCCGACACTAAAACACGAGCTGCTTTTATTCTGAAAAACTCTGACCAGTCAAACTGTAGGATGTGTTAGAGGACTAATTTATCTGTCTAAACATCATAACTATAACACCTGAAACTGTAAACACAGCTGATCGATCAAAAAAAAAGACCGCTCCAGTGAATTTACTTTCCGTCATTGAGAACAGGTTCTTGAATGTAACTCGGTCAAAGTGAGACGTATCCTCAAGATTTTTAGCAGCTCTGTTAGGTCATGCTGCTTTACATGCTGGCAAAGCTAGACATGTCAGACTTGTGTGGGCTCGGAGGAAATCGCTTCGTTACTTGCTCGTTTTTAAACTTTGGCGGCTCTGCCACTCGTCTTTTTGCCACTCAGTGGACGTTCCACAGCGACTTCCGAGTACCGTGACGTCATGTGCATACCCTCTATAGCTGCAGGGACCAGTGCCCTCAACAATGGTCCCTGCAATGGTCTCAACAATTTACGAATTTTACGAAAACTGCGCAAAATTTTGCATTGAAGTCAATGGGACGGGCGAAAAAAAAAGAGCGAAAAAGACCAATCATTGGAGTATAACAAACGTCTACTGCTCAGGCATACTTTCACCTAGAGACTCCATTTAAACTTTAAACAGTAGACACAAGTCTTGTGTATTGGCGTATTACTCCACGTTTTGATAGGTCATATAGTTTTTGATCAATCCCTGTTCAATGACCATGATCATTTTTGGAGAAATTATGAGA
Organism: Trachurus trachurus; assembly: GCF_905171665.1. Lineage (NCBI taxonomy): Eukaryota > Metazoa > Chordata > Actinopteri > Carangiformes > Carangidae > Trachurus > Trachurus trachurus. Next base: position 1,938,162 of record NC_139911.1, on the reverse strand, counting down.
TTATAATGGGTGTGTATTGCACGGAATGTTCGTGTCAGAGTGCGTGACATCATCGGTTAGAGTGGGAGAGATGCCAGAAAAACTCCAGATTTTGTCTCTTTCCAAACTCGGCCCGGCCACAATTTACACTCTACACACATCATTTTTTCAGAATTTGTAAGACAAACTTGTTATCTCTCATATCATGTGCTCAAAATATCAGAGAGACTTACAGAATTTACAGAATAAGCCTCTAAGTGCGGCCACGTCTGTCTCTGCTCCTCATTGACTCCAATACAAAGATTTTCTGAGAGAAGCAGAACGGCCTGATGTTTTAAAACTGCCAGCGTCGCCAAAATATTTACTGTAGAAACACCAAATCGTACCAAAAGTTTCAGTAAGTCCTTAGAGCAACGTTGATCTGTGTTTTGTTCTGATAGGAGTTACCGTTTTGTCATGCTGAGCCTAAATGTGAGACCGGTGCAGAGGCAGAAAATGGCTCTTTTTCTCCACGTTTCTGTCTGTCTCAGCCTGCGGGGGCCCCTATCGCTGTGGTAACCACCTGGAGTTGCTGTGGTAACCAGGCCAGAGCTCGTTAACTTCATAAACAATCCACCTGGCGCTCGTTTAAATGTTTATAAACAGACACACAGCTAAATCAGACTGACACAGGATGCAGCTACTAACTAACTATGTGTCAAGTCAGTCACACACACACACACAGACTCTAGAGCCAGCTTCATGTGATTACAGTTACACACACACACAGGTAACATACAAATGCGCGCGGAAGCGCGCACTCCACACACACACACACACACACACACACACACACACACACACACACACACACACACACACACACACACACACACACACACACACACACACACACACACACACACACACACACACACACACACACACACACACACACACACACACACACACACACACACACAGGTAACCTAATGTGGTTACAGCTCCTCCATATCAGTGCTTATAGAAAGATGATCATGTGTCTGTCTGATCAGCTCTGTCTTGACCTTAACTCTTTGACTGCCAGCCATTCTCACAGCAGCTTCCTCCAGCTTGCCAGGCATTTTCCAGCTTTTTGACTGATTTTGGTAGACCCACCATATATTATGTACTGTTACTACATACACATTCAACCCATCAAAGGAAAGATGAGGGTCTCTACTTTCCAGCAAAAAAAACTGTTTGTTTCTATCTTGTTCCAGTCTTGTGAAATTGGCGGTTGAATATAGGTTAGTTTAGCCCAAAATGCCATTTTGGCACTAAAATCTTGAGAAAAAGAGGTTTTTGTGTCGGCCGTCATTTTCAGGTGAACCAGTACAATTTGCTCCTTTATATTTTGCTTTAGTGACGCCTCAACATCTGTACAGTTGTTCTCTTGTAAACAACAACAAAATCAACACTGACAAATGACTTTTGATGACAAAAGACAAAACATTTAGCTACTGACACACACTACTGCAGCCTCTTTTTTTCTTTTCTTTGAGTTACAACTTTTTCTTTCCTTTTTTTTAGTGTGTGTGCGTGCGTGACGTGTGCGTGTGCATGTACGTGTGCCTGTGTGTGTGTGTGTGTGTGTGTGTGCGTGCGTGCGTGTGTGTCTGTGTTCGGATCAGTTCGACAGGTTTTTGTAGCCGAAACACGGCGCTTTAGATCAGATCCAGCTTCCTCTGGTCAGCAGGCAGCGGTCTCACTCACTCTCTCTCTGTCTCTCACACACACATCTACACACAGCCTACAGTTCTGGCTGACGTGCCCCCTGAACTCACAGCCACAGACAGTCTGCTCACAGACACTCCCACCATCTTTAGCTCTCCTCCTCGTCACGTTCGCCGGCGCCGTCCGCTCCTCATCCACACTAGATCGCGGGATTTTCAAGCTGCTATCCGAGTGATTTCTCGCAAAATCTGGCGACTTTCCAAGCGCTCTTGACGACTAACGACGAGCGATCAACGGGGTTGTTGTTACTAACGTTTGTGCTTTGTATCACGGAGCTGCACGGAGCTTCGACGAGCTGCCGAGCCGTCATGAGCCGCGCCGCCGCCCCCGAAGCTCTCACCGGCAGCCAGAGTGTCACGGAGCGGCGCCGCTGCAGTCAGACACCCGCACCGCTCCGTGAGGGGGGAAAAACACGCTATATTTTTTATATCTCTCAATCCAAATGTGTTTTTCTGCACTTTATTTTGATGATACAAGTCTGATCTTCACAGAGGAGTAGGGCAAGACATTCAACATGGCGTTGCAATTAAAAAAACGCTAAGACGAGTTATCTCGTCTTTGGCAGACTACGCTTGGATTCGCTAAGACGAGATAACTCGTCTTTGGCAGTGAAAGAGTTAAGATCATGGGTTTGATTCCCATGTTGACAGAGATGGCAAAACCGGCAGTAGCCCCGTGGCCCATTCAAAATTTCCCCAGAGGAAATGTTCTAGTTTTTGCTGCTCTGCACTTTGCACTTTTCACATTGCACTTTATTATCTCCCCACAACATCATAGGCCTCTGTCAGTATATCTGTGCTTTTATGTCATATACAGTATGTGTGGTAAATGTAGGTTGAAATTTTTTATTTTTTAAATTTTTTTAAATTGCACATTTGGAGTTTGGGGAAACGTGTGTAACTGTCAGTTACATTGTGTGATTGACAATAAAGTTTACTGAACTAGACCTTCGTCAGCTTTGATAGTTTCCTACAACATGTGGACGGAGTTCAATATAAATAACTGAAGGAGGAAATTAGCTGCAGAGGCCAAACCAGGCTGTAAACATGTAAAACAGGTTATTTCTGCTGTAAAGTTAAAGGAGATTTTAGTATAACATGTTAATCAGTGGAGACTCCCTCTAGTGGTGCGGAGAGGAACTGCAGCTGCTGCTTCCTCAGCGCAGCACAGTGATGGATGTTGCACGTTTCAGCACTCGAGTCGTGTGTTGCACATTTAAAGGTTATTTATCAACCACATGCCAAAGGTCAGAGGTCAGAGCCCCCCCACCAACCATACTATACCATAATCCCCCCCCCCCCCCCCCCCCCCCCCCCGACATGAGGAAGTGGACCAGACTGGACCCCTGCAGCCTCCAGGATTACACTGATGTATGAGGCCGATACAGGAGCAGCTTCCTGTCCCAAGGTTTCATATCGAGAGAAGATCAATGAGTGCAATTAACAGATTCAGTTTCAAAAATATTAAAATGTAAAGGACAATTCCTCTAATGGGATAGTTCAACATTTGCGCAAATTGGCCCATTGCCATAATCCCTATAGTCATAGGGAAATACAGAGACTGGTTGATGAAAAACTGTCCCTGAAGGCAACGTGCATCAGCGGTTTTGCATGAATTTCCCTCTAAAACAACTCTGTGTGGTAACGTTGTGTTATTATCTCATAGCGTGGTGAATGTGCAGGTCACAACTTGTCCACCAGAGCGTTGTGGAGTTGTTGGATTGTGTATTTGATGAGTTTGATGAGGGAAACCAAGAAATCCCATGAGCCTCTGTAGCGTAGCTCTGAGCAGCTCACGGCTCTGCTCCGCCGTTCTAAAAACAGCTTGCACCGACAATTAAAGGTAACAAACCTATGACTATAGGGATTATGGCAATGGGCCAATATGACTAAATGTTGAACTATCCCTTTAACCAGAAGTGCAGAAGCAGACACTGATAACCTGTCCACTACTTCTGCAGAACCAGAACCAGAAACAAGGAAACAGGAACCGATTATAAATGTTGGTCCGTCCTCTTTCCTCCAATTAATCGCTTTTATGCAAATCAAGTTTAAATGAAGTTGAATCAAACTCATGGTTCTGCACTAATGTCCCAGTAACACACACACACACTGAACAGAGAGGTGAGTTCAGCCAATTAGAGCCGTCGTGATAACGAAGCTTTTCCAGCTCAGAGGATGGATTATATTTTAGAGGAAGAGAGTGGACAGTTCAGACTTTTAAAAAAATCTGATGATGTGAGGTGAAGCAGCTTCCACGACAACAACACGACGCTGGACTGAAGCAGTTTTTTGCAACTTTAATACTAATATATTATATTTTGATAAGTTAATTTAAATGGTTAAAATTATCAAAATGATTCCTGGATGTTTCTTTTTGATGAATTTATTGTCTTTTATTTTGAAAATCTAAATCTAACCCAGTGTTTCCAGCCTGTGGACTTGAGCACGAAAGACGTTTCTAATGAGCCACCGAGTCATTTGCAAAGCAGAAAAACACTGCATGACAGTTTTATTAGTCCAATTTTAAATCTTTTTGCACTTTTAATCGTGACTTTTAAATTGAAAATCATTAAATGATTCCACTTAATCCAATCGAGCTGAAACATTCCTAGATCGACGAAGGTTTCTTATCAGGAAAACTTTTCTTGCTGCAAGAATAAAGACCATGAATGTTTTTTTTTTCTTCTTATATTTCAGAGGAGGATTGTTTTTACAGTGCAGAGCTGCTCCTTCCTGTCGGCAGCTGCAGAGCGTCGTTGTCGTCCTCCATGTTTTGAATTGGAGATGATGTGGAGTGGAGTAATGGCTAAGCCTCATCTCATCTGCCTGCTCCCATCGATCCAAACCATTCACTGAAAAACTCCCGGACAACCAAGCTTTCTCTTTTTTTTCTTCTTTTTTTCTTTTCTTTTATAGGAGACACTGATTAAATTCTGGGCGAAACAGCTCAGCTCGTCTCATAAAACAGATCAATAGCTGCGATGCTTTGGAGATAAGAGCAGCAGATTTAAGCCGTGTTGAACAAATGGAGGACGAGTCGACGCAGCAGCAGAAGCAGAGAAACAACACCGACAACTTTTCTCTTCATGAGCGAACAGTCGAACAGCCTGTCACTCAGACGCCAAAATAAAAGCCTGAATAAGCTCCATCTCCTTCCTGGTTACAGACTCACACTGCAAAAACTCAAAATCTTACCAAGAATATTTGCCTTATTTCAAGTCAAAATGTTTAATTTCTAGTCAAAACTAATCTAATTCCACTTAAAATAAGACTCAGCACATTAAAAAGTAGTTTGTTTTTAGACACTTTTTACTTCTTTCAAGCAGATTTTCACTTGAAATACGTAGAAAAATCTGATAGTGGAGCAAGTTTTTCTTTCTTATTACAAGCACAAAAACTTTGGTTTGACTGGCAGATTTTTCTACTTATTTCAATTGAAAATGTGTTTGAAACAAGTGAGTGAGTCTTATTTTAAGTGGAAAGAGATTAGTTTTGACTAGAAATGAGACATTTTGACAAGAAAGAAGACAAATATTCTTGGAAAGATTTAGAGTTTTTGCAGTGCACTCTCCCTCTCTGCACATCCTGTTGATTTTTAACGCCCGGCTGCACTGAAAAATATATTATCATAATCAGATTTAGGTTTTTAAATGAAAATGGTTTGAACTTCCTGTTTCCTCTGCCGGGCCGTGTGACCTTACCCGCCAAAATAAAAGCCAATCAAATGCAAATTAGCTGCATGTCAAACGAGCGTGCGTGTAATTTGCATACGTGAGGAAACAGGTGTGTAATCGGAGCTAAAGCTGCAGGTCGCATGGAGCCGCAGGTCGGTGTGAACGAGCTGAATCGTCATGACGACAACACCCATGTTTGTGAAATCCATGGCAACAAACAAACTGAAGATTTTCCACCAATGCACATGTTCAGTTTTGAGATTTGTGGGGTTTCACAGGACAGTGATGAACTCTTCAGATTTAAATCTCTAAAACATAGAAGTCAGACACAGAATATTTGTCTTGTAGGTTAAATAAAAGTAAAAGTTTCTAAAAATCATAATACTCATTTATCTAAACTCAACATATACTGTTGTTGGTTGAGCTAGGCTAACTTTCCCCTTTGTTTCCAGTCTTTGTGCTAAGCTAACCGCCCCCTGCTTCATATTCATCCTGTAAATGTGAGAGAGAGATCGATCGAAACTCATCTGACTCAACAAGAAGGAAGTCGATATGAAGATGAAGATCTGCACAGAGAGGCCAGTTTATTAGGAACACCGAGCTAGTGTAACCACCCAACCCAAGACCGAAAAAGAAAAGCTGATTTGACATGGACACCAAGCCGTTCAGATGGTTTAACACAAGATGATACTTTAGTACAATTATTTAGATTATCTGGAACTTATTGAATTACATCACAGAAACCAAAGTGAGACAGTGACACAGAGACATTTGTGGTTAAAACAAGTCCAGCTCGACCGAGGCCGAGACAAGACCAAGACCTTGAAGATGTGGTCTCAAGACCGGTCTTAGTACTAACAACACTGCAAAAACTCAAAATCTTACCAAGAATATTTGTCTTATTTCTAGTCAAAATGTCATTTCTAGTCAAAACTAATCTCTTTCCACTTAAAATAAGACTCAGCACATTTAAAAGTAGCTTGTTTTTAGACACTTTTTACTTCTTTCAAGCAGATTTTCACTTGAAATAAGTAGAAAAATCTGACAGTGGAGCAAGTTTTTCTTTCTTATTGCACAAAAACCTTGGTTTGACTGGCAGATTTTTCTACTGATTTCAATTGAAAATTTGTTTGAAACAAGTGAAAATGATCTAAAGTTAATTTTTAGGTGATGAGTTTTATTTTAAGTGGAAAGAGATTAGTTTTGACTAGAAATGAAACATTTTGACAAGAAATAAGACAAATATTCTTGGAAAGATTTTGAGTTTTTGCCGTGAACAAACACGACACCGAGTTGAAACTGAATCAACGCCTCAAAAACATGGTGAACATCAGAACCTCCATGAGGATTCAACCACCAGAGACACAGAACATGGAGGACATGGTTCCTCAGCAATTGATCCATATGCTCATATGAAAACAAACCAAATCTAATCAACATCATGAAGCTTCTGGACCCAAGTAAAAAGAAAAAACACACAGGACTCACCTCTGAACATCTGAGGTGAAGAATTGAAGATCAGACAGACCAAACAGGAACATCCGTCCATAAAATCCAGAGTTCAAAAACCTAAATAAACTCCTAAACTTCCTCCACATTCTAACAAACTTCTTCTCTTTCCTCCATTTGATCTCTTTTCCGTCATTTCTTCTCGTTTTCCTGTACAAACTCCAACTCCAGAAACACCTGAACTGAACACAGGTTAAACCTCAGACTCTTGGAAAATTGGAGGGAAAAGTAGACAAAGACAGGAAGTAAATCAAAAGTGGACACCCAAGCGTTAGTCATTTCAAAATAAAACAGGAAATACAAAAGTCCAAACACCAAGGGCCGGTTCTGCACCAACAAGGTTTAACTTGACTGCAAAAACTCTAAATCTTTCCAAGAATATTTGTCTTATTTCTTGTCAAAATGTCTCATTTCTAGTCAAAACTAATCTCTTTCCACTTAAAATAAGACTCATCTCCTAAAAATTCACTTGTTTTTAGATCATTTTCACTTGTTTCAAACAAATTTTCACTTGAAATAAGTAGAAAAATCTGCCAGTGAAAGCAAGTTTTTTGTAATAAGAAAGAAAAACTTGCTCCACTATCAGATTTTTCTACTTATTTCAAGTGAAAATATGATTGAAATAAGTGAAAAGCGTCTAAAAACAAGCTACTTTTTAATGTGATGAGTCTTATTTTAAGTAGAATGAGATTTGTTTTGACTAGAAGTGACATTTTGACTAGAAATAAGACAAATATTCTTGGTAAGATTTTGAGTTTTTGCAGTGTGAACCTCCAGGTGAGAAGATTTAATACAGGATATATATCATATCATATCATATCAAATACAGAGTGGTAAACATGGTTGTTATAGCAACAGATGACCACAGTGAAGGAAAACTAATGGAGTGTGTTGGAAAATGTGATAAAACTCAGTAGTTTCCTGTTGGAGTTTGTTTATTATTTGTGGTGTCAGATCCTCCGTGTTCACACCAGCAGTCGACACGGCGCCGCTCCGTCGGTGTTGCCTTCACTGGAGCAAAAAAAAAAAAAAGATTAGACTGTTCAGTTCTGCATCATTATCCACTCAGTCTCACCAGAAAACATCCGACCGGACCGATCCCGGTCTCGTCCTGTCGACTCGGCATCACGGAGGAGGAACTGGTTGATTTATGTAAATGTGAATCTGCAGCTCAGCGGTTTGAGTTCAGAGTCATTAACCATCCAGACATCTACAGACATCTCTCCATCTCATCCTCCTCCACAGCAGCAACACACTAAACACAACACACATTTACATATCACTCATCAGTTGTTATTAATGTCTAACTCTCAGTCTAAATTTAATAAAGTTTGAGCTCCGGCTGCGACACAGAGACAATATTCATATGAACAGGGAGTTTTCTCCTCTGGGAGTCAATGATGGTTTTTTGAGGGAAAAAAAAGAAAAAAAAGAAAGAGAGAGAAGCTGCAGGAAAATTCACCATTTATTTATTTATTTATTTATTTATTTTTCCGGTTATTTAATTGATAATTCACTAATGATGATGCAACTACTGCTACATTTGTACATGTTTAATCTTTTTATCTGTTATTTGCTCATCTATCTATCTATCTATCTATCTATCTATCTATCTATCTATCTATCTATCTATCTATCTATCTATCTATCTATCTATCTATCTATCTATCTATCTATCTTATCTAATCTAAGAAACAAACCAAATCAATTAGTTTAGTTTAGTTTATTAGTTTAATAAGGGACAGTGTGCAATTACATTAATCATTTAAAGGGAAAAAAATGAAAAGATGGTTGCACCAGATTTAGCTCCCAGCTAATTTCCATCTGTAGTCCCTACACATAACATAAAAGTAGTAAAATACACAGAATACAAGCTACTATACAAAGATGAGGCATAGACAGACACAGTTAGACAATGGACAACACTTAGACAACAACATGTATGAGGTAGGCAAAGTGCAAAGTGCTCATAGCAGCAAGATGTTGATTGTCATATACTGTATGTGTGGTGGACACATACAGTATCAGTGCAGTAACTGTATGTGTAGTGGACAAAGTGCAAAGTGCTCATAGCAGCATGATTATTCTTGGTATCGATAATAATAAATAAAGTAATAATAAAGATAAAACATGAAAGTGGCGACAGTGGCAGATGTAAAAATTAAAAAATTCCCAGCTATGGTAATATGACAGATGTATCTATGGATATCAGATGAAAACAGAGACAAGAAGTGCTAATGAAAAAGAGAAACAGCCTAATGAATCGGACAGAGAGCCTGACTCTTAACGTCCGTCCGTTCATCTATCTATCTATCTATCTATCTATCTATCTATCTATCTATCTATCTATCTATCTATCCATCTTATCTATTCTAGTAAGAAACAAACCAAATCAATAACTGTAATGTGACTTTCTTTACCAACTTTTTTCTGAACGGCTAAAACAAACACACTCTTGTACATATGGTATAGTTGTTGACATATATGGTGACATCACTCTTACACATAAACATCTGGATGTGTGTGTGTGTGTGTGTGTGTGTGTGTGTGTGTGTGTGTGTGTGTGTGTGTGTGTGTGTGTGTGTGTTGTATAACATTTCCTCCACCTCACACACTCGCAGCAGCTTCACATGAATCCATGATGAAGGATCCAAACATGTTCAGAATGAAACACTCAGATGTTCAGCTGCTCCACTGTATTCTCTCGTTTCACCGTCCAGATGTGGCAGCTGTTTGAGGAGGCTTAAAGATGGCCGCCGCCGCCGCCTCACACCTCACACCACACCACCAGCCTCTAACGAAGGAGTTTACGTAATAATCCAGACGATGTGTTCGAGGGCGAGCCGGAGAAAGCAGAAAGCAGAGCGTGGAGATGCAGGACGGACGTTCAAGCCTCCTTCAACAGCTGCTGCATCTGGACGACGGAGGAGAGGAGGAGGATGTCTCCATGGCAACCACAGGAACATCATCATGTGGCACCAGAACCAGACGGGACCGGACCGGACGGAGGTTCAGGCTCTAATAAAGATCCGTCGGTTCAATCAGAGCCCAGATGGAGAAGAAATCCGGATAATGATGCTCTAGCTGGCTCTAGTGTGTTTATTTGAAAACAGAGTGTATGCACTGCAAAAACTCAACATCTTACCAAGAACATTTGTCTTATTTCTAGTCAAAACAAATCTCATTCTACTTAAAATAAGACTCATCACATAAAAAGTAACTTGTTTTTAGACACTTTTTACTTCTTTCAAGCAGATTTTCACTAGAAATAATCTGATAAAGGGGCAAGTTTTTCTTTCTTATTACAAGCACAAAAAAACTAGCCAGGCTAGCGCCGCCTACTGGTTCCGGCAAATTTCATTTGCCTCAACCATGTAGTCAGGGAACTAGCAATGCGTTTCTGTTTGCTCCGTCCGCCAGAGCGGACGGACCAATCAGCGAACAGACGGGTAAGTGAAGGCGATGACGTTGAACTCAAGCGCTCAAGATTAACCTATGAGCTTAACCGGTGTATAGCACACGTGACCACCAAGCAGCAGCGATTAGTTGAAGCAAATGTAAGCAACCGCCTCCCGGAAGCAAACGAATCCCTATGGCTCGTGTTCAGACGCTATATGAAATGTAATGAAATAAGCGGCTGATGCATCAGGCTACAAAAAAACTGCTTTCACTGGCAGATTTTTCTACTTATTTCAAGTGAAAATTAGTTTGAAACAAGTGAAAATGATCTAAAAACAAGTTAATTTTTAGGTGATGAGTCTTATTTTAAGTAGAAAGAGATTAGTTTTGACTAGAAATGAGACATTTTGACAAGAAATAAGACAAATATTCTTGGAAAGATTTGGGGTTTTTGCAGTGTGTATTGTCTTTTAAACAGCCAGACTCCATCTGGTTGGCCTGTTCAAATAAAGAAGGAAAGCAAATATACAGGACATTAGTGAAATTGTGAATATTTCCCCATGTGTTTCAAAATTCAAACTTCAAATTTCATTAAATTCAGTTTGGGGAAACGTTTTTCAGTTGTAGAATATTCAAAAGTTAACTTTATTTTCTAATCACTGTTATGGTTTAGAAATTTGGTGCAAAATATAAATCAATAAACGTATATTAATTTAAATCACATTTTGTTCCTGAATCGACCAAACTGCTGGGATCAGAATAATCCTGTTTTTTTGGATCAAAGTTTTCCCGATTCTACTAAAAAGTTTTGAACAACACAAACTGATCGAGGGTTTGATCCAGATGAAAACCAACTAGACTGGATCACGTGATCTGATCCGAGCTCAGAATCCGTTTTTTGTTTTGAAACAACACATTTTCAAGATTTGATCCAACCCATTATCCAAAATCCAATGGGATTAGGCCACTAGATGTCGCTCTGGGTCACTGAGCTCTCACAACTGTTTATGTAATAGTTTGTAACCCACGCTAACGTTGGCGTGATTTACATTTAATAACATCTGACTGCAATGTAAATATGTTTTAATGCCACTGTCTTTATTGATGCAGGATTATTGTTGTGGATACGTTTTTATGCCAAATGTAAAGACCTTTGAGGGCTCGGGATAATATTTGATTCATGCACAAAGCAGCAGCTTATTTGTCCTTTAATAATAAACATCTCTTTATGGTGCATTTTAAGAAATAAAAGAAGCGTGCACTTCATTTGCAATTAATAGTGATAAACTATGGTCACTCATGCAAATAAATCACAATTATTATTATTTCTATATCTATTGACAGCCTAAATATAAACACATCCATCCCAAAGCCAGAGTGTGTGTTAATGATATAAACAGAAGGATCTAAACATCTGGGACCATTTATGCAAAATGTGAAAATAAAGATGAGAAACATGTATCAGTATATGATATCTGTGATGTAACATGATGTATAATACATGTTACAATCTTCACTCTGTTGCATTGATCTCTGATAACGACACCAGTCGAAGCAGCTCACACTTTCACTTCAGGACGACGACGACGATGATGATGATGATGAATTTTTCTCCACTTCACTTCCTCCGTCGCTCGTTTTCATCGATAACGAAGACAAAGAAACATTTGTCCTCAAATCTCATTTGTGATCGTGTCAAACATTTAATTATGTCTCAGTAACGAAGACGTCTCCTCTGCTTCTTTTTTTATTAGAGTATTAAAGATGTGAAATGAGAAATTGAATATTTTCTTCTTTTCATTCAAATCAAAAACACATTTATTCTGACAGAGCGAATAAAAGTTGATTTTGGCAATAATACAAAGACATAATAGAATCTCAGACACATTATTTATTTGGTTTTTATGACCCATCTCTCTAGTTGAACATGACAGAAGCTGCTCGACTCGACTCGACTCGACCTTCCTATGGAGGGAACTATTTAATTAGATGCAAGAGCCCTCGCCACATAAATCTGCATATTAATGAGGAAGAACAGATCCTGATTAAACTACTTATTGCTAACAAACTGCTACAGTACAGTATTTCTCATTCTCTTATATTGTGTGTTTGCATCCGTATCAATTATCATGTTTTTAAACGCAACATTAGTATTCAACTCGAGACAAAAAGCCGAGTGCTGATAAATAAATATTTGCCTCTTAATTGAATAAACAGCTTCATTAGAGCAGTCAGTTCGCTGGGCAGCTGGAGAGGAGAGCGTCCTGTCAGCAGCTCGTCTGCTGCAGTTTCTGTTTGGTTTTTTATCTGTTTGCTCCCATAGCAACAGATGGAAACACAGAAACTATATTGCCTGAAGTTTTGTCTGAAACCGACGTAACCGACCTTCCACATATTTGGAAAAGACAAAAAAACATTGGAAGCAAACAAACTATGGAAGCCCTGAGGGACAAAAGAAAAGAAAAATGACTCACCTCTACCCCCAATATTTTTTGGTAAAAAAAAAAAAAGGTAAATTGATTAAACATTTTATTTTCTGTGGGGAACTCTCGAGATGAAAGTAAAAACCTTGTCTATTCAGTGGAGTTTCTGTGGTGGCGGTATAGACCAGTACGACAACATTGGACCAGTACGACAAAGACCTGCAGACTGTGGAGGCACCAGATCTGGATCTCAGGAAAAAATACTTCAAATTGTGTGTTTTTCCTGAGCTGTAAAAACATTTAAGACGATAAAAACAAATTGAGATATAAAAGGAAACATGAGAATAAGGTTTAAAGTTGATGCACCTTCACTCGTTTCAGTCTGGACTGACTGAGTGACTGAGATCCTTCTCCAAACATCTGGTCCTGTGGTTGTGGCCTAGTGGGAACGCTGGGAAAAATTAATCAATATTCATCAGTCGTCATGGGAACCCGGCTCAGAGTCGTAGCAGAGAAAAACTCTCATTGTTGAGAGACTGGATGGGTTTTATATTTACACTTCTTGAAGGATCTTGAAGGAATTGTTCATTCATCTCATCCGCCATCAACTCTGAAATATTTTAATGTTCTTTTAACTCTGTATTTATCTGTGCTATTCTGCTGTTTGTTTCATGCTATGTTAAACTGTGTTTTCTCCTTAAAGGGAAATTCATGCAAAACCGCTGATGCGCGTTGCCTTCAGGGACAGTTTTTCATCAACAGTCTCTGTATTTTCCTCTAAAACAACTCTGTGTGGTAACGTTGTGTTATTATCTCATAGCGTGGTGAATGTGCAGGTCACAACTTGTCCACCAGAGCGTTGTGGAGTTGTTGGATTGTGTATTTGATGAGTTTGATGAGGGAAACCAAGAAATCCCATAATGAGCCTCCGTAGCGTAGCTCTGAGCAGCTCACGGCTCTGCTCCGCCGTTCTAAAAATAGCTTGCACCTACAATTAAAGGTAACAAACCTACTGCTATGACTATAGGGATTATGGCAATGGGCCAATTTGCCAAAATGTTGAACTATCAGTTTAAATGCAGTCTGCATTTCGTTGTCTTGTTCTTGTGACAATAAAGTTGAATCTAATCAAATCTGATCAATATTATCGCCGGTTTTCACTGATATTTTACTCAGTGAGGAGTTTTTCAGTAGTTGCAGTTTGAATTAAATCCCTTTCTGGCTTCGTTGTTGCACAAAGCAATCGGTCATCGTCGGTGCTCGTCCTTCACGCCGTCACACACACTCTGAGTGCAGCAGAGGTGTGTGTGTGTGTGTGTTCACCTGCATTCAGGCTCTGACCTGCAGGTTTGTTCAATGAGAAAAACCTTACTAATAAAAACCCAACACAGAGCAGAGCAGAGCGAGGACTCGAGGCTCCACAGACTGAGATTATATTCACTGCTTTGGTTTTATCAGCTTCACACTTTATTCAAAAAAAGCATTAATTTGATGAAATGAGGAGCCGACGGCTTCGGAGCTTTAACACCGGATTTAAACTCATTCAGCCGTGACAGCTGAAGGAAACTCTTCATCTGAGTTCAGTCCTGGGACCAGAGGAGTTGCTCTGTTTCTGAATCAATATCCAATAATCAATCAGAGATACACTGCAAAAACTCTAAATCTTACCAAGAATATTTGTCTTATTTCTAGTCAAAATGTCATTTCTAGTCAAAACAAATCTCATTCTACTTAAAATAAGACTCATCACCAGGGGCGGAGTGGGGCACCAAAATCTACCGGGAAAATTCTGACCACACCGGCCCACCATCAGCCCAAGCCCCCCCCCCCCCCCAGAATATTTTTTATAAAGGCTACACCATTTCCCATTCTGGTGCATTTTAACACATAAATTACAGAAATACAGAATGTGAAAGAGCTGCAATTAGTGCCTCCCAAGCAGATTTAGCCTACTTAACACTGCTGTCCATAACATTACATCCAGTCATGTTTACTCCTTTAATTCCCCCTCTCAACTACACTACTCTGCAAATTGATTTTACTGACAGCGCGCTGCAAACACCACGGTTTGGGGTCTTGTCCTACTCACCAACATGCTTCGGTGCCCGTGGAGAAGACAGAGTAGGCTGCTGCTGTGATGTGAGAGGTTCCGGCTCGTAACGGTACCGCGGTCCGCGTACCGCCGCCCCCTGGCCCACTTACAGTAAAGCACGGACTGTGTTGCCTTGTTAAATTAATATACTTATAGATAACGTAACACACGGGCAGGACTGATAAGGTTTGCTGGTTGGCTTCCGTGAGTCGTTCTGTTTTTAGCCGTACCCGCTAGTTTAATGATTAATGATTAACTTTCACAGTGACAGGCTGACGCATTTCCCATGAGGCTTTGCACCATTCTACATTACTTTAAGAACAAACAAACAAATTAAATCTCTGATTATTTTATATTTTGTGGTCATGAAAGTTCTGTAACATTGAAGAAAAATAATTAGATAAAGATAGGAGGCTAAACAAAAATCATTTAGTAGGCTGAATTGATGATAGTCTGATTCACTATCGCAACCATGAGTGAAATGTAGAGAGACATGAAGGGGTATAAATAATGGTTGGCCTTTCATATTAAATGTAGAGGTAGAGCTTGGAGGTTATCATGGGGGCATGCAGTAAATGTTACTTTTAACTCGTGAGCGCCACACGGCCACGCAGGGCAGCTTGCGGGCCGGCTCACTTGAGTTTATTGGCCGCCGGCCGACCGGGAAATCTCCCGGTCCTCCCGATGGCCACTCCGCCCCTTGTTTTTAGACACTTCTTACTTCTTTCAAACAGATTTTCACTTGAAATAAGTAGAAAAATCTGATAGTGGAGCAAGTTTTTCTTTCTTATTACAAGCACAAAACAACTGCTTTCACTGGCAGATTTTTCTACTTATTTCAAGTGAAAATTTGTTTGAAACAAATGAAAATTATCTCAAAAAAAGTTAATTTTTAGGTGATGAGTCTTATTTTAAGTGAAAAGAGATTAGTTTTGACTAGAAATAAGACAAATATTCTTGGTAAGATATTTTATTTTTTGCAGTGCAATCACATGGTGTCGCCACACGGCCGCCATCTTGGCTCGGTCCGCTCACTCCCTCAGAGCGTTAACCCTCTACTGGTGCATGTTCTACTGAAATAACCACAACTTGATCAGTTTTTGAGCAATTTCCAAACAGTTTGGTTCGTTATGAACGTCAGAAATGCAGTTATGATGCTGCATAATAAAAAGTAGTAGCTAGGCTACTCACCGTTGTTATTTTTTAAATCACAGATTCACATGAACAGAGTTTGAGCAGTGAAGGACAAAATCTGCTTGTGCACATTTTAATTTAAATATGTGAAACAGCCGTGACCTGAGGAGCTGAAGTGTTTTAATCTCTGTGGTTGTGACATTAAACAGACGTTAAGGTTGCTGTGGTGATGTGACCGACCCCCCCCCCCCTCCCTCCTCTGTGAGATGTGCCGTGTGTGTGCAGCAGGTGAACGGCTGCCAGCTGCACAGTTAAAGAGAGTTGAGATGAATGAAGTCATTTCCAGCCAGGTGTTTCATTTAGAGAGCGAGTCGAGGCTAAATGAGCTATTTTACTGCTTTTTGTCTGCAGCAGCGTGAGCTCCAATCACGGCTCTGAATCGCTCCCGATGACGGGGAGGAAGGAGCTGCAGAGGGAGAGCAGAGCAGGATATTTATAATATTATATTTATTTATTTATTAAAACTGGAGATGGAACAACACAACACAACACAACAATCCCAGGAGGTTATTTCCTCTTTTTCTTTAGTTTCCTCTTCTCTGAAAATAAGAATTCAGGCTTTTTTTCTCGCTCCGGAAATATTTTTTGAAATTTTAAAAATGGAAAAATAAAAACGGAAACGAAAAAGAAAAAGTAAAAAAGCTGTTCACTCTTTACTTCATGTTTGTACAGAGGTTTGACCTGTACTGGATCAGCTGGATGGTTGTTTCAAAATAAAAGCAGCAGAGTCATAGATGGATAGATTTGTTGTATTTATTTATTTGGTTTCTTACTTTCATTCCTTTTTTTGGGTTTTCACACAATGTATTTACATGTTTTTGCAGGAAATGAGCACTTAAAGCTACGTAAGCAGTCGTTGTTACATCTGTGTGTGTGTGTGTGTGTGTGTGTGTGTGTGTGTGTGTGTGTGTGTGTGTGTGTGTGTGTGTGTGTGTGTGTGTGTGTGTGTTGGCATTTCCACTTAATAACTCATTATCATTGATGGAGAACAGAAGCTGTTACCTCACTCTGCTGTGAGGAGGTTACACAACACGGACACACACACACACACACACACACACACTGCACAGTAATAACAGTGCACCAACTGTTTACTGGTCGAACTGCAATTATAATAATAACAGTTCACAAATTGTGTGTGTGTGTGTGTGTGTGTGTGTGTGTGTGTGTGTGTGTGTGTGTGTGTGTGTGTGTGTGTGTGTGTGTGTGTGTGTGTGTGTGTGTGTGTGTGTGTGTGTGTGTGTGTGTGTGTGTGTGTGTTTCATGTCGCCTTGCAGCTGCTCTAGTGGTTGTTAATTGTCGCCCTGACAACCAAACAAACCATAATCATTTCCTTGTTCCGAAAAAAATGAATCAACACTGTTGGTTTTTGTTTCATATGTGAGAAACACAGTAGAGTTTTAAAGGGATAGTTCAACATTTTGGCAAATTGGCCCATTGCCATAATCCCTATAGTCATAATAATAATAATAAATTTATTAGCAGTAGGTTCGTTACCTTTAATTATCGGTGCAAGCTGTTTTTAGAACGGCGGAGCAGAGCCGTGAGCTACTCAGAGCTACGCTACGGAGGCTCATTATGGGATTTCTTGGTTTCCCTCATCATCAAACTCATCAAATACACAATCCAACAACTCCACAACGCTCTGGTGGACAAGTTGTGAGCTGCACATTCACCACGCTATGAGATAATAACACAACGTTACCACACAGAGTTGTTTTAGAGGGAAATACAGAGACTGATGATGAAAAACTGTCTCTGAAGGCAACACGCATCAGCGGTTTTGCATGAATTTCCCTCTAAAACAACTCTGTGTGGTAACGTTGTGTTATTATCTCATACAAATATATTCATGGTTAGTATATTCAGATTGTGCCAATAGACTTTGCACACTTTTAACACCTTTAATATGAACAATTAATAATAATCAATAAGAAAAGCTTTGTTCTTTGTTCTTTTTGTTATAAAACACTTTATTATAATATTAAAAAGCTCTATTATGCCGTTATCATTATTATTGTCTGTGAAATGCTATGAGAACATTAGCTAGTTATAATTATGTGATTATTGTTTCTATCATTATTATTATTATAACAATCTGTGCAATATTTTACATATTGGTCCTTTTTATTCCTGCTCCATACACATACACATAACATGACCTCTGACCTCAGCTTTGATGAAGTGAAATATGATCAATATTATTAATATTGATTATTACTTTCATTATTATAATGATCACTAGAATTCGCCTGATATCAAATGTACAGTTCATGCAGAGACGATTAATTAGTTGTTATTTTTTAATAAAAGTAGAAACAAATATTCCAAAAGTAGAAACTCGGTCTCTCTCTCTCTCAGTAGAATAACACCAGTCGGGACTTAATTACACAAATCATTTGACCATGAAGCTTTTTCTCTCCGTGTTGTTTCGCTCTTTTCATGTTGCTATTATTTTACAAAAAAAAAACACAATTTAAAGGATAATTAAACTTTGGATTAGTGCTGCAGCCGCTCCGTTTGAAATTCACTCCGCTCGCCGTCGCCGCTGCCGTCTGTATTTATCACTCTGACATGAAATAGATAGAAATTTGATCAGAGAAGAACACGCTCTACCCCCCCTCCCCTCCTCTTCCTCTTCCTCCATCGCTCCTTCAGTGTTTTCAGGCGTCGGTGTGTAATGACTCTTAAACCCGACGCTGCAGCTCGGCCTCTTTACTCTTTACCAGCTTTTTAAAATAAAAACTACGAGTTTGATCAAAGACGTTTCTTCATCCAAACTCGCTGCTTTCATGTCGGTGACACAACGTCAAACAACACAACACAACGACACTGACAAAGGTTGTGTAACGATTGAGTCATGGTTTGTTTCTATAACTTCACCTGATTCAAACGCTCGGCGTCGACGTCCTCGTGTCCACGTTTGATCACCGCGGTGACTTGTTGATGTAAAAGTGACGCAACAACAGGCTGTTTCTAAAACTTTACTATAGTTTATATATTCTATTATTTATGATTATTAGTAAGAAGAACCACAATTACAACATTAATCGAACAATAATCAATTATTCAATTAATCGTCAACTATTTTGATAATCTAATAATCTAATAATCGAGTGGTTTTTTTAAAGAAAAAAAAGTCTAGATTCTCTGATTTCAGCTTCTTCAATGTGAATATTTCTGGTTTCTTTGTTCCTTTATGACAATAAACTGAGTCTCTCTTTGGTTTGTGGACAAAACGAGACATTTGAGGACGATGTCGTCTGGTGGTTTGACCAAACAACTAATCGATTAATCGTTTAAATACTCAACAGATTAATCAATAATGAAAATAATCGTTAGTTGCAGCCCTAGTTTTTTTTTCTACAGTGGCCCTGAAGGCTCAATTCACTGCAGCTTCAGAAAACACAAAAAGAGACAAACCTGCTCCAAATTTGTGCAGACAGCTTCCTGTTGGTGGGTTTGACAATAAGCTGAGTTTGTTTGGTTTATTACAACATCAATATCACATGGTATTGATCATTTGATCATATTAGCTTAGCATTAGCCTTTAGCCTGGTCCCTCAGTTTTATTGTGTCCCAACAGAAACACTTCCTGTTCCCCAGAAACAGGGAAAACTAAAACTTTTAATGAGTTAATTGAACTTCACCTAATCACATCTGAATAAAACATTTTATTTTTTTCAAAGTTACATATTTTCATTAAGTTCGTGACAAAAGCAGAGTTGTTATTTTTTTTACAGTGTACTTTTTTTTTTTTTTACAGTGATGACCAAATGAAACAAATGAGGCTCAGAAAATCAGAGGAAATAATGAATAAAATGACTTTTGCACTAATAAATGAAGGTTAACGGAAGGTAAACGATCAGCTCGTTTCCTCGTTAGTTAATGAACCAATCCGGACGGAGAAGATCGATGACATCATCACACATCAGGTTCACTGGAGCCGTGACCTTCAGAGGACGGACAGTGGCCTCGCTGGGTCAAAACTGTTGTTTCTCTGTTTCTCTGTCACCATTCACTCCTCTTCTTCATCTTCCTCCACCTCCTCCAATTTTTACTCCTCTTCTTCCCTGCTTCTTCTCCTTCTCCTCCTCATCTTCCTCCTCCTCTTCCTTCTTCTTCCTCTTCCTCCCTCTTTCATCTCCTTCCTCCTCCTCCTCCTCTTCCTCCTCCTCCTCCCTCTTTCTTCTTCCTCCTCCTCCTCCTCCTCTTCCTCCTCCTCCTTCCTCTTCCTCCTCCTCCTCCCCCCCTCCTTCTCCCTCCTCCTTCCCCCTCCTCTTTTTCTTCCTCCTCCTCTTTCTCCTCTTTCTTCCTCCTTCTTCTCCTTAATCTTCCTCTTCCCTCCTCCTCCACTTCCTCCTCTTCCCCCCTCTTTCTTCTCCTCCTCCTCTTCCTCCTCCTCCCCCTCTTCCTCCTTCCTCCTCCTCCTCCTCTTCCTCTTCCTCCTCCTTCCTCCCTCCTCCTCTTCCTCCTCCTCCTCTTCTTCCTCTTCCTCCTCCTTCTTCTTCCTCCTCCTCCTCCTCCTCTTCCTCCCCCTCCTCTTCACTTCTCCTCCTCCTCCTCCTCCTCCCATCCCAGATGCAGATGAGAACTATAAACTCGTTCCCTGTTGATTAGCCTGATGAAACTTTTCTTCCCGTTGCCACGTGAACGCACCGTAAACATTTAACGTGACATCATCACAGAGTGGATTTATAAACTCTCTCGTGTCGTCGTCACCTTTTCAATTACGGCTCTGTGTTTTAACGACGCCGCTGCAGGACGGCCGTAAAGACACAAACATCATTGTTACGGCTGAAACACAAAGCTGTTGTGTTGCTGTAAAAGCCGAGTGTGACTGAGTCCTCACAGCGTTTTAAACAGGAACGATGCTGCTCCGACTTTTAGCTTCTTATTCTTCTTTTTTCTCCTTTTCTGTCGTCTGCATTGATCTCTGCTTCCATTAAACAACCTCAATCGACCTTCTTCAAACTCTCTAAACCAACGTCCGACCTCAGAACAAACAGCTGATGGATAAATGAATGAGGAGGATGCACTGCAAAAACTCAAAATCTTTCCAAGAATATTTGTCTTATTTCTAGTCAAAACTAATCTCATTCTACTTAAAATCAGACTCATCACATTAAAAGCAGCTTGTTTTTAGACACTTTTTCCTTCTTTCAAGCAGATTTTCACTTGAAACAAGTAGAAAAATCTGATAGTGGAGCAAGTTTTTCTCTCTTATTACAAGCACAAAAAAACTTGCTTTCACTGGCAGATTTTTCTACTTATTTCAAGTGAAAATTAGTTTGAAACAAGTGAAAATGATCTAAAAACAAGTTAATTTTAGGTGATGAGTCTTATAGAGTTTAGTTTTGACTAGAAATGAGACATTTTTACAAGAAATAAGACAAATATTCTTGGAAAGATTTTGAGTTTTTGCAGTGTGAAAACGTCTGGACTGAGAGCAGACGACTCATGTTTCACTTTTTAACTCGACTTCCTGTTCCACATTTTTTTTTACTATTGGTTTGGAGTTTACACGTTGTCTAGGTCAGTGATTCCCAACCAGGGATACGTGGATATGTAAATACTCCCAGTAGGGAAGGGATATTGACTGGATGTTATTGATACCGATACTGGTCCTTATTGATATTATTGATGCTACTCATTGCATTTTCATTTAATATAGTTAAGTGAACCGACACTTTAGACCTGTGATTGTCAAAATGTCGTGAGGAATAGAGACATGACAGGTGGAGTGGAACAAGCCGTTACAGACCACTGACTGTGGTCTGGTCACTGGTCACAGGAATTATTACAGTTTCCACTATTTTTTTTATTTATATAATATTCATTTATAAGCGGATCGAGCACGAGAGAGCAAGAGAAACACCAGCCGTACACCCGATTTCCCATTTGCCTACCAGCAAAAACTGAAACAAGTCCATTAGAAATGAAAATAGGAGTATACACACATATGTGTCCAGGAGACTTAGTCCCGTCCTCACAACGTGAGTGAGGGAGGAACGGGCGGTGGCTCAGGTTTAGCCATGAAGAAACTGTCACTGTTGCACATCAGGTCGACTCCACACAGACACTTCACAGCTTTACTTGGTAAGAACAGGCTAGAGGTTGATTTTGTAAACACTAGCAGCATCGTTTGTCCAGGAGCTTATTGATATTTCAGGAACCACCAGTTCTCAATACCCATCATCCCTAATTCCCAGTCATAAGCCCCTCACCAAAACGGTACATGTGCACCACAACTTATGTACTGTAATAAGCTGCAGCACAACTCTGAAGAAGACACATGCCAAACGTTGATAAACGGGTCAAACTTTCAGTTAATGTGGCTCCGGATTCAGGGGAGCGACACATTATATGTCATATGAATGTTATTAGAATTTAATAGAACAAAGGCAAATTATTATGTTGATTATCATTTATTTTTAATTTGAAAGCAGACTGAATTGTATTAATTTGAGTTCAAAAAAGAGCAAAAATGAAAGAGAGTTAAAAAAACAACACACTATAAGTCTAAAATGTCTTTGTAAAGAGGGGAATTTAAAGGATTTTGTTTTAATTAATATGACAACTTTGTTTTGAGAATTATCAACACGTAAGAGTGTCTATAGGTGAACCCTAACCTTTGGCTCCGCCCCCTTGTGACCTCACACATTAAGAAGGAGCTGATGGACGGAGAGACGTTAACGATGAGAAAAGACGACTGAAGAAAAGAGAGAAATCGGCTTCTAACGAGGACAGAGAATCGATATCAGAGCTTCAGGCCAAGAAGAGGGAGGAGCAACAAGAGGAGGGGGGGTGATGGATCAGCAGCAGATACAGTTTCCTGGGTCAGACGACTTATAAGGACTTCCTGTCTGCACCATAGTGTGTGTGTGTGTGTGTGTGTGTGTGTGTGTGTGTGTGTGTGTGTGTGTGTGTGTTTGTGTGTGTCCACTCTAATGAAATCTGCTCACTTCAGCGTTTGTTACTGAAGTAGAAAAGTTCTGCAGAGCCTGAAACCTGAAAATGTTTTTTTTCCTTCCAAGTGAGTTAGGGGACGGAGTGTGTGTGTATGTGTGTGTGTATGTAGGCTATGTGTGTGTGTGTGTTTCTACCTTTAACTCTCCCTGTAATGTTTTGTAATTACCTCGCGCCAATGAAACGTGTCTGTTAAGTTTCTTTGGGTGAGAATCCATTAGCTCTGCTTTAACAATTCGCTCCTTCCCTCGATCCTCGATAATTTACTGGACTTTTTTTTTTTTTTTTTCTTGCACCGGTAGCTCTTCTGCTAACGAGCCGCCGGCTGCTCTGATTGGCTGAAGTCCAGGAAGTGAAGACTTGTCAACTTGAACCAACAACTATAGAACATGATCCCAGATTCTCCTGTAATGAAACAAAAAAACTCTGTTCCGCTGCGTTTCACATTCATTTCCAACACCAACACCAATCTGGACGTGACAGACGGGACCACACACACACACACACACACACACACACACTGTACTTTGTGTAGCTTTCTGTGGTAATATAGCAGGTTGCATTGTGGGTACATGCCCTCCATCCATGTCATTTCCACACCAGGCAAATTATTCTAATACAGGAGCGTGAAATTATCCCTTTAGGGACCGACTGCATGTTCTCAATCAGCCCTGCTAAGACTGCACCGAGGCTGGCCGACCGTGTGTGTGTGTGTGTGTGTGTGTGTGTGTGTGTGTGTGTGTGTGTGTGTGTATGTGTGTGTGTGTGTGTGTGTGTGTGTGTGTCTGGTTTGCTCCAGTTGCAGTTTGCTCATCCATCCACTCCGACCATCAAACAAAGTACAAAGTGCACGAGGAGCTGAGCTGTGTGTAACTTGACGTGAGGACATGAAGAAGTTTATTGTCAGTGTGATTCTGTCAAAAGACAAAAACTGGATAAAAAGACAATAAAACAGTGAATGAATAAATAAATAATGAGGACGGGCAAAGTGCTGCAGTAAATAAAAAGCAGCAGCAGCAGCAGCAATGCAGATAGGCTAGAAGTGCATTTAAAAAGTTCACGGTGCGTTCAAGAGCATCACACTGCAAAAACTCAAAATCTTACCAAGAATATTTGTCTTATTTCTAGTCAAAACAAATCTCATTATACCTAAAGTAGGTATATTTATACATATACATACATAGTTATATATAATAAGTAGCTTGTTTTTAAACACTTTTTACTTATTTCAAGCCTATTTCACTTGAAATAAGTAGAAAAATCTGACAGTGGAGGAAGTTTTGCTTCCTTATTACAAGCACAAAAAACTTGCTTTCACTGGCAGATTTTTCTACTTATTTCAAGTTAAAAATTGGTTTGAAACAAGTGAAAATGACCTAAAAACAAGTTCATTTTTAGGTGATGAGTCTTATTTAAAGTGGAAAGAGATTAGTTTTGACTAGAAATGAGACATTTTGATAATAAATAAGACAAATATATTCTTGGAAAGATTTTGAGTTTTTGCAGTGCAGATATCAGATTCTGCACAACTGTGATTCTGTTTTGTTTGTCAAAGCAAAACAGATTTTGTCTTTAAAAGATGTTATCGGCTATAAATGACAACATGTAGGAGAGCTAACGTGCTAATATGCTAACAGGAATACAAACAATGCAGGTTTCAGATTTTAAAACTTTAAAATAAAACATGAAGGAAACACATTCAGCAGCTTTAAGGACAGAAAAAATGCATTTTAGTGACTCAAACTTTACTTGAGCTTTGTTTCTTTAAACCTACAGCAGACGTTGTATAAGCAGGGTCAGTGTGAACGTCTCTGGATCATCAGGTTCAAACATCGGAGTTGGAGCTGGACGAACTCGCTTGATTTGAAAAAAAAGAAAGATCATCAGTAAAGTGAGATGAAAATAAATAAGAATTGAGAATCCGGTTGTTGATGAAATGAGTCGGAGCGAGAGAGAGAAAGTGAGGAGGCAGCAGCTGAATCAAAGAGAATTTGTTTGTGATCAGAGATAAAATCCTCCACATTAAGGGCTGAGTGACAAGCTGAGGGTAAACACCACATCAAGGCCATATTCAAAGGCAGCGCTGTTTAAGGGCTTGTTAATACGAATATCTGAAAAAAACCCAACACTCATACGAACTCGTGTTTGACAACAACATATGGAATTAAATAAAAGAGTTCAGAAAACTGTCAGGAGGAGCAGGAGAACACGTCAGATCAAACACTTCAACACTAAACTGAGAGATGATGATGATGATGATGCATTGAAGTACGGCATGGAAAAGCTGGCGCTAAAATAAATGTTGGGTGTGTGGGCACCATCAAAGAGTCCAAAAACCACCTGACTCTGAAGGCATCACCTGTGAAATGTCCAAAAACTGCATGACACTAAAAGCATCACATGTGAAACGTCCAAAAAACCACATAACTGTAGACACCATGTGTGAAACATCCAAAAACCACCTGACTCTGAAGGCATCACATGTGAAACATCCAAAAACCACATGATTGTGAATGTGCAACATCCAAAAACCATCTCATTCTGAAGGCATCACATGTGAAACATCCTAAAACCACCTCATTCTGAATGTGAAACATCCAAAAACCACCTCATTCTGAAGGCATCACACATATGTCGTCACTTTGCATGTGATAAACTACACTTTTTGTTTTCTACTGGGATGGCTATATGAATATAGAACATACAATATGTCTACAATATGAGCATGTAAACAGAAACACATGTATGTTTAAACGAGCTGCACATGGGTTCAGTGTATAACTCCATGTCTGTGTTTGTCCAGCAGCTCGTCTGCAGAGTTGGACTGTCCAGAGACAAATCAGTCGTTGTCTTTTAGTCCTTTAAGATCTTTAGTTTGGACTGTGAGACGGGGTCTGACTGTCAGAGCCGTGCTCCGGTATCAGCCGGGATCATTTCTGAATAGTCTGAAAAATATATCATCTATTTAAATCAACGCTCCTGCAGCGTCACACTCTGCATCAGAGAACAGTCTGTTTTTATCCCGCTGTCACCGAGGATCAGAAGACGCAGTCGGAGAAGCAGCGAAATTCAATTTAAATTCGTCAGACAGAATCTTAACTCGACATCTCAATGGAAATGGCCGACATCGCTGAAAAAATAAAAAATATATAATAATAATAATAATAATAATAATAATAATGATAATCCCTCTGAAAGTTATATAAAACTCCTCCGAAGCCAAATTCATGGACGTTCACTTCTGTTCTTCATAACTCACAAATCCTCTGCAGAGACCTGTTCTCAGTCAGAGGGGGGAAACTGGGACAGGAATCAAAGTCTATATTGTTGGCAAATACAATAGGATTTTATCTATAGGATTTTTTTCAAGTCAGGATAAAAAAAATAAAAAATAAAAATAACGTTAATGACCTCTTCTGGGAAATCATTCTGCCACTGCTAAATTTACTGGTAGCTACAGTCGCTCAGCAGAATCCAAACTGGAAAAGCATGAGTGAGTTTTACAGCAGCATCAGGAAATATCCCACCTTTTATTATCTTTATTATAATTATTAGCATTTAAATTTTTGTTTTGGTTTATTTTTATGAGATTCATCCACACGTAGGAACCAGGAAGCTCTGTGACAGGTTAAAATTTAGACATTTTCAATATGTCAAGATGCCATGAGAGAAATTTCATTTCATTTCATAACCTTTATTTAAACTCTGAGATATATTGAGGAGTAACCTCATTTACAATATAGCCGAGATGAAACACAAAACATATAAGGACAGAAGACAAGACATTTGAAATATACAAAAACATAACAGAATACCAGAATTTAAAGGTGACTAGGGTAAATTGAAACATAGTTAAAAGCACGAGCAGTTAGAGGTAAAATAAGATGTAGTTATGGTTTTAAATTGTCTTATTGATAAAAGTGAGGTAAGTTTCAAATGATTTTGCATAGTGTTCCAGGTTGTAGGTGCACAGTAAGAGAAGCTGGTCTTTCCAAGTTCGGAAAAATATCAATTACAACAACACAGCAGAGAGAGAGTCACAGAGTGAAACTGAAAGTGATACTTGTGCAAAAAGGTCAAGCGCTGTTATCGCTCCTGGATTTATTGGCTCTAATATCCAGGTGTGGTGAGCAGCAGCAGCAACAGCAACAGTTGTGTTAGGATAACGTGCATTTTTATCAGTGAAATCCACTTGTTATGTAATTATTAGCTGTAATAAATCCAGCAGGAGGTCGTTTCCTGCTGTGGTATTGTAGATCTGTACACTGCTGCTGCTGCTGCTGCTGCTGCTGCTGCAGATGATGAACACACAGTAAATACTGAGATGTGTGATAGTTGAATTCTGAAGAGTTCAATATCACGGCCTTGAAACTTTGAGCTACAACAGATGCTACAAACCAGTGCAGTAACACCAACACACTCCTTAAATCTCACGTGTTGGTCTGTGAAGCTGCGATTTAACCCGACTGACTGTGATTTTTAACCTGTGTAGACGTGCGGGGTCGTAAATAATGCATGATGCACAGAGGATACACACAAAAAAAGGCCAGAAACTCACACACAAGCTGTTGTGTTTGTTCACTGCTCAGTGAAAACATGAGTCGGGAGGAGTTCAGTGAAGGTTCAGGAAGGTTTTGCACTTGGTTCAACTCTGAATACTGAGGGCAGAAACTAGAAAGTTTAGGCCTGATGGGAGCGCCTCGAGGTGAGAGTGACGTAGTCAAGCATTCACTACTTTTACTTAAATCACTTTAGTTAAAAGGGCCACACACAAAAAAAAGAATGACTTATTGAATATGTTTTATTTAACCAGGGGAAACAGAACTGTAAACACATTATCAACTTTTTTAAAGTTGGTGCTGCAAATGCATTAAAACTCCATACAGTATAAAGGTAGATGTTTGTGTTAAAGCTCCATACAGTATAAAGGTAGATGTTTGTGTTAAAGCTCCATACAGTATAAAGGTAGATGTTTGTGTTAAAGCTCCATACAGTATAAAGGTAGATGTTTGTGTTAAAGCTCCATACAGTATAAAGGTAGATGTTTGTATTAAAGCTCCATACAGTATAAAGGTAGATGTTTGTATTAAAACTCCATACAGTATAAAGGTAGATGTTTGTATTAAAACTCCATACAGTATAAAGGTAGATGTTTGTGTTAAAGCTCCATACAGTATAAAGGTAGATGTTTGTGTTAAAGCTCCATACAGTATAAAGGTAGATGTTTGTGTTAAAGCTCCATACAGTATAAAGGTAGATGTTTGTGTTAAAGCTCCATACAGTATAAAGGTAGATGTTTGTATTAAAGCTCCATACAGTATAAAGGTAGATGTTTGTGTTAAAGCTCCATACAGTATAAAGGTAGATGTTTGTGTTAAAGCTCCATACAGTATAAAGGTAGATGTTTGTATTAAAGCTCCATACAGTATAAAGGTAGATGTCCATGTGTAGTGTGATTATAAAGCAGCTCTAGGTTCTATATTAATACTGTGAAAGTATCAAAGCCTCAGTCCACAGAGAAATGCACACAGCCTGTATTCAGAAACTGAGCCTTAAAACCAGCCGTCAGGACTTCCTGTCACTTTGTGATGTCACAACTAAGCCCCGCCCCCTCACCACCTGGACTCAAATATTCATCCAAAAACTTTACATGATTTGGTTTCTCTGTTGTGAGTGTTTTATTCTGAATCTGCACTATTTTTTTATTGGATCAATCAGAAAACAGCCAGCCAGCCAATCAGAAGAGAGACTCAGAGCCTCCTCACTTCTGATTGGCTGACACTGACCTAACTTTTTGATAATTATAGAACTTCTACATCCATCCACACTGACCTGAAATTAACACAAGAGGTCGACTTTGAACACATCGTATTAAAATGTGTCTCAGGTGACCACTTGTGATATAGATTCTCTATATGGGAACACTGAGAGTGAAGCTTGAAGCCATAAAACCTAAATAATGATGCTTTTTGTACTCAGACCATGTGCAGCTCATCCTTGGAAACGTCCGACTATTGTTTCATGTGCGTTAATTCATCCACACTCACAGAGAACAGATGCTGTGTGAATTATCCTCCCTCTCCCCTGTGAATATGGCAGGTCAGTGGATTGTGAGTCTCAGATTAATGGTTAGTTTTTATCTCATCTAATTTTTTAATTCACACATTTCACAACCGTGACTACCCAGCTAATTGTTTGCGCTACGCAGCGACTAATAAATATCTAGTGACACTGCTGAAATCATAATGAGGAGGAGGACGGAGATCCAGATTAAAGGCACAGACCTGTTATTTTTTACCTTTAGGTCACTTCTCTCCTCCATTAGCTACTGAGTTTTAGGACACAAACAAAAACACTGTGGCCTTTTAAACTCTTTAAAGCTGGACATAAACCTTAGTCCATAGGGTTATAATAGATATAATAGATAGGCTATTCATGTTTAACGTCTTCATGTCATGTTGTGGCTGACTTGTTCATGGTTAAGAGACATTAATAGCATAGCATGTCTTTTATTATCTTTTTGCCAAAAATGGTTCTTAACCAGCCATAAAAGTATTTTAGCCATTTAAATAGCTACCGTGCAGAGCTCAATTTTTACGACCACG
Organism: Trachurus trachurus; assembly: GCF_905171665.1. Lineage (NCBI taxonomy): Eukaryota > Metazoa > Chordata > Actinopteri > Carangiformes > Carangidae > Trachurus > Trachurus trachurus. The sequence continues at coordinate 1,908,561 of NC_139911.1, read as the reverse complement.
CGGACCTCGCGTACGCGCACTGGTGCGCAAGGGTTGTAGGAAAACGGGACATGCCATCACATATGAGAAAAAATAATTATGGTCAAAATACGGCACATCCAACGGTTGGCAACCCTATAGTTCATGGTTAAGTGACAGTAATAGTTAGCATAGCCTTCCTTCAGGCTATGGCTAACATACTTTTATGGCTAGCAGATGAGGTTAAGGAACATTGTTTGGCTATTATTATAATATAATATAATAATATCTGATATTATTATATAATATCAGATTGTTTTGGCTAAAGGTTCATGACTTACATAGATTTGTGATTAACATAACGTTATGGCTACATCTTCAAGGCTAATGGAAATTCATAGCTAACAGACAATTTGGGCCAACTGACATCTTACTGGCTAACGGTGGCTAACAAGTTCATGGCTAACAAATGTCCTCAACTTTTCTGTCATTTGGTTTGACACTCTGACTAGAACAAATCACTAACTATGATATTTTGCTAAATCCTAACAAACACCAACACCACAAGGAGGTTATTTTTTATTTTTTCATGTTTTAACCTCTCTGCAATTGTCTATCGGAGGTACTGGCACATTAAGTCCCTTAACATCTCATTTAGTACCACCATCAAGTCAAAATAATTTGTCCAATGAGTTTCATTACAAATACAGTATGTGCAAACAAAGGCAAGGCAAGGCAAGGCAAGGCAAGGCAAGGCAATTTTATTTGTATAGCCCGTTTTTACAAACAGTTTGTCTCAAAGGGCTTTACATGGCATCGTAACAACATCCTCTGTCCTTAGACCCTCACATCGACTGAGGAAAAACTCCATGGAAACCCTTTTAACAGGGAAAAACAGGAGAAACCTCAGGGTGAGCAACAGAGGAGGGATCCCTCACCCAGGACGGACAGACGTGCAATAGATGTTGTTACAGACAAGAAAACAGTTTACAGTTTGTCACAGAATGTGCGGAATATGGAAATGTTAGCAGGGGTTGATGAGGGCAGTCTCTAGTGAGGGGAGGGGGGGGGGCAGGGAGAGCCGGTCAGCTCGATGGGAGGACTGGGTGGCAGACTGGTCCATGGGAAGGGAGGGGAGGCCGGTCAAACAAACAGCAAGCCCATCCTGAACTGGATATGTTCAGTGAAAATGAACAAATACTAGCCTAGTAAACACACTCAGATAAGAAGCTAGAGAAATGCTAACGGACACATGAGCGCACCAAATGTAGGCTACTCAGGCTTTAAGTCTCAGCTCTTAATGAACAAGTTTTTAATCTACAGGAGAGCAAAAGGTATAATGAAGCATCAAAACTGAACAAATGAATGTGTCATAAGTTGTGCGTCCTTGTAAATTCCCAGGGCAGCTCCGTATTTTTTTCTTCTTCTTGTAGCTTTCTTTGTTAAGCAGCTTGTTTTATTAACATGAACCTGACTTGACACGACAGCTGTTATTTAAATATATATATATACTGTATATTTTATCTATATTCACTAATTTGTATTCATTTCTGCTCTTCCCAGCACAAACATCCTCCCACCGCTCTAGGTGCAGCTTCTCTCGGTGCTGTCAGGTGTTCTGACAGGAGGTTTAAGACTTTTCTTTCTCGCTCTGAGACACTGTAGGTTTTGCTGATGAGTAGCTAGTGATGCCGGAGGAGGAAGAGAGAGGAGGAGAAGGGAGGAGGAAGAGGAGGAAGAGGAGGAGGGAGGAGGAGGTGGAGACTTGCCAGTGAGATCAGATAAGAGAAACTAACCGCTAGTCTATTTTTACCTGTCATTGTTACTGCCATGTTGCGAGGACAATCACCACCACCTCCATAAATAAGTGAACTCTAAAACTGTCAAAGACAAAAGTTGGCGACTCTGGGAGCAGCCGGAGCCAGAAGAGACCGAGGGCCGAGCCAGGTCCGCGAGCTGCCAGTCCACCGCTCCAAACACACACAGCCTGGCGGAGCAATGCCACCTTTATATAACCCATAATCACTTATATACATAGTACACAGTGGCATAATGCAAAAGTTTGGGCACTGCTGGTTTAAAAATGTCTGTTTATGTGAACAGTCCATCAAATGGAAGATGAAACGATCTCCAAAAGACATAAAGTTAAACATGAAACACTCTTTTTCAATATTTACACTGCAAAAACTCAATCTGTCCAAGAATATTTGTCTTATTTATTGTCAAAATATCTAATTTCTAGTCAAAACTAATCTCTTTCCACTTAAAATAAGACTCATCACCTAAAAATGAACTTGTTTTTAGATAATTTTCACTTGTTTCAAACAAATTTTCACTTGAAATAAGTAGAAAAATCTGCCAGTGGAAGCAAGTTTTTTGTGCTCGTAATAAGGAAGAAAAACTTGCTCCACTATCAGATTTTTCTACTTATTTCAAGTGAAAATTTGTTTGAAACAAGTGAAAATTATCTAAAAACAAGTTACTTTTTATGTGATGAGTCTTATTTAAGGTATAATGAGATTTGTTTTGATTAGAAATTACATTTTGACTTGAAATAAGACAAATATTCTTGGTAAGCTATTTGAGTTTTTGCAGTGTAGGCTATTATTTTAGTGAAAAAAGAGAAACAAAGCAGCAGCCTGCAAAAGAATGGGAAACCCAGGAGACTTGAGCTCTCAGATAACTTTGACCAAGGTATTAGACAAGATACCTTTGCTGTGGGCCCTTCTGTCATTTTGAAATTGGAAAAGATGAAAATAAAATAAATATTATATTGCTTTGGAGATGTCTTTTGGAGATCTTTTCATCTTCCACTTGCTGAACTGTTCACCCCTTGCCATTCCGACGGCCCGCCGGCGGGCCCGCGGGGGGGTTTTAATCAGGGAGGTGTCATAGAGGATGTCACCAGTCACTTGAAATAGTCATGCCACATATCGTTGGAAAGCTAAAACTCTTGTGATTAAAGATTTGCCGACCATTCCTAAATATAATCATCACAGCAACACTCGAATCAGACTATAAACATGCTAACAAAGTTCGTAAACAGCCGATATAACTCACGATTTGTGTCAGGGCAGGCTCAGGATCACAGGGTTTCCCCACAAACTCGGTGTCGTTACATTCAGAAAAGTCCAGTAAATCCAATCCAGTAAAGTATTTAGTCCAAAACACACGGTTGTACCGGTAGATAACCTCATCCCGCTGCTGCATCTTATGAAATTACGCATTGTATATCCAGTAAATCCGTTTATTTCTCCTCATAAGTCCGGCGTTTACATGAAAACAATGTTTATTTCACTTTACAAAATGGCGCTGCCCTCTGACCTTTCGATTGACAGCTCACTCGACCAATCACAAGCTCCCTGTCCCCGGCTGCCGCCTGCAATAGCGAATGAGTGGCTGTGTCTCATGAGGAACATCCCCTCCGACAGCGCTGAATGGCTTCAGCCAATAGGAACCGATCCCGATGGAAACTGTAGCATTGAATAGCCAATGAGATTACGAAACGAACGATGTGCTGCATTCACGGTCCCTGGGAAAAGGCAGCACTGCCATTTTCATGCGTAACTTTGCAAAAGCTGCACTTTGGCGCATGTATTGTTTCTCAATGGCAACTTTAGGAAAACGCCTAGATATACACTTAGAAAAACATGTGTAAAATACTCATTTTTAGCAGGATTGTTATCAAATTTGAACTGGGGCCAGGTAAGGCTTCATGCTGTAGTCCCATTGTGTTTTCCAGCTAAAATTCTCAGCCACACTCATCTTCAGGCATCTGATTGCAACAAAAAAATTCAGGCGAGAATAAAAACATTCTAATTCAGTGTGCTCCCACTTAGATATCTCTATGATAGTAGCACTTATAGTGATTATTTCAGTTTGGGGAAAAACTTCAGAGTGATACCTTTCAAAAGAGACCAAGCCCATCCATATTCTCCAAACAGTTCAAGAACAGCATTCAATTTACTTTGGGTACGCCTTGGATAGGCGAATATTACAGAATGTATAGGAGTGGTAAGAGATATTTTGACCAGAGGTGCCCAAACTTGAAAACAGAAAGTCAAGGAGACTGATAGGAGCTGTTGATGTGCCAATCAAAAGAGCTTTACATCAACATGCATCTGTTCTGTTTAACAAGTTCAAATACTTGTAGGTCTGAAAAATAACAACCTGAAAAGAGTCAATACAAAATAATTATATATACACACCTGAGAAACACATGCACACGATCACAGCCGTGCCGAGGTCCAACCTGACTGCTCATAATAATGTTATCTCAGTCTTAGTGGAATAAACAAACACGAGTGCAGATTTGGGCTTTGTCTCTCTGGAGGAGCGAGTCGGCTAATTAAAACATCACCAGCATCACATCTGTTTATGCCTCTGTGTGTGTCTGTGTGAGTGTGTATTAGTGTGTGTGTGTGTGTGTGTGTGTCTACTGTCAGAGCCGTTGCTTTAGCTCTTTAATTCAATGTCTTCAAATATAACGTGACAGATCACTTTGCAATCACATCCATAATAACTCAGGGACGTTTGTGACGTCGACTCTGACTCATTTTTCCACTGAAAACTGAAAATATCCTTTTTTATATTATATGTATTTTTTTTCTTTCTTTCTTTGCAGGTCAAATATTTGAAAAAGCATCATCTTGTGTCTGAATTTCTTGTGGTTAATAACAACATTCCTCTGCTGCTGCGAGGTGAAGCTGCAGTGTTTCTGTCCATGATTCGTTCATTTTATCTCTGCCTGCCAGAAAGTGTGGTGGTGTTTTGGTTTTGTATGTGTGTGTGTGTGTGTTGTCCAAGGTAATTCAGACTCCTCCAGGGTCTGGTTATGTCTCTCCCTGCGTGGCCATATTCAATAACACTTTTTTTATTTTTCCACTAAGAGGCTCCATAAATGTCCTTGTTAACAGGAAGCCCTCAAGACCCATTGTGGCCGCGGATAGCACCTTTAACGGAGGAACAGGGGGAGCAGTTAAAGCAGCGCGGCCGACAGGTTGATACGGATTATACAATAGTTCATGATGAATACATTTACATTCAGCAGTTGGTTGGTTTAAAGGAGCACCTTCACCTGCACTTAAAGGGATAGTTCAACATTTTGGCAAATTGGCCCATTGCCATAATCGCTATAGTCATAGCAGTAGGTTCGTTACCTTTAATTGTCGGTGTAAGCTATTTTTAGAACGGAGGAGCGGAGCGTCAGGCTGCTCAGGGCTACGCTATGGAGGCTAATGGAATTCCTTGGTTTTCCTCATCAAACTCATCAAATACACAACCCAACAACTCCAAAAGGCTGTGGTGGACAAGTTGTGAGCTGCACATTCACCACGCTATGAGATAATAATGGAACGTTACGAGACGGAGCCGTTTTAGAGGTAAATTCATGCAAAACCGCTGATGCGCGTTGCGTTCAGGGACAGTTTTTCAGCAAGCAGACTCTGTATTTACCTCGAAAACGGCTCCGTTTCGTAACGTTCCATTATTATCTCATAGCGTGGTGATTGTGCAGGTCACAACTTGTCCACGAAAGCGTTTTGGAGTTGTTGGGTTGTGTATTTGATGAGTTTGATGAGGAAAACCAAGAAATTCCATTAGCCTCCATAGCGTAGCCCTGAGCAGCCTGACGCTCCGCTCCTCCGTTCTAAAAATAGCTTACACCGACAATTAAAGGTAACGAACCTACTGCTATGACTATAGGGATTATGGCAATGGGCCAATTTGCCAAAATGTTGAACTATCCCTTTAAAGTCACTGTATAAGTCTCTGGTTTAGTGTTTTCTAACCTTAAAGGGATAGTTCAGGTTATTGAACATGGGGTTGTGTGAGAGGTGCTGATCTGGGGTCAGTGTTTTACCATTTTACCTGCAGCAGCTTCAGTTCAGAGGAGCAGCAGCAGCACCGGTGGTGTTGAGCTGCTGTGGGCGGGGCTAATTTAAATACAATAAATTAATCAGTTATATTTTGTATATTTCCTCTTCTTGCAGCTCTTTAAAAAGAAAAGCACTTGAACCTGCCTGAGAATCATCACATTTGTAAATGTGTTATTTGAGAAAGACGTCGTCCTGTTAAACAACATTAAGACATGACCTTTTCTTTTTTGTGTTATGTGTTACTATATATGATGTGTAAATCTTGAGATATTCTCTTCTGAAGCACTTAATAAATATTCAATTTTAATGGTTGAAAATGGACATAACATTGAGGTGGATAAACACTGCAGTTCCTCTCCTGACCACTAGAGTGAGTCTCCAGCACTAGGCTACATTTCCCTCCACACATTTTTATGAGCATAAAGTCATATCAAATTAAAAAACCTCTTATGGAAACAGTAAAATTAGATTTAATGCCATTAATATCAGCAAAGTTTGTCCTTTCGATCTTTTTTCTCTTGGATTAAAGGCTTATAATGTGATAAATGCTGATGGAAACACGTCCTTGCTGCATAAATGTGAATTGCGATCATGTTGTCAGTTCTGCTTTGTATTTCTTGAAAATTGTGGGAGTAAAAAAAAAGGAGTCAATTGGACAGTTGGCTTTCTGTGAAGTGTCTTTCAACCACGATCTCCCTGAGCTGTTTGGAGCTGCAGTTCCCAAACCACAACTCGCCTCCGCTGTCGTGTAGCATTTAGCTAACACTAGGTGTTTTCACACCGTCCTCTTCTGATGACATCTTAGTGTGCCACATTTCAATGTCACATTTGCACTATTATAACTTGTGCAAGCGCTGTGAGTGGTCCGAGTTACTAGAAAAGGGCTATATATACTACTGTAAGTGTAAGTCCATTTACCATTTACCAATGTTTGTTGGTAGGCTAGATGCGTCGATCCATGGCTGGCCTTCGTATCGCTCAGTGGTCATCAATACAGATTTGTATTCAATTTTAAGCTCTTAGATGGAAACGCACTTTCACCAGCTGTATTCACAATAGAATATTTTTTAGCAATCTTTATAAAATTCAACTGACAAGTGGATGGAAACAAAGCTAGTGAGTCAGTCTCCATAGACTCTTAACTTTACAGCAGAAATCTGGGAAAACACAAACACAACCATGTTTAACTAGACCTTGAACAAAAATGGGACTCATAGTGAATCCACAAAACACTGTGGGACATTTTTAACCCTGTGTTTTCTTGTCTTTCTCTATTATTATCCACTATTTATGAGGAATGTTGAGTTTGTGAGTCTGTAAAGAATCTTTCAAACCTTTTTCTTTAACATAAACTCACTTGTTGTGTTTTAACATGAGATATAAAAGCGGAGGATTCACAGCCTGCAGGGACCTCCTCGCCACCAGTGAGGGACGTCCAGCTGAGCCGAGGCGTCGCTCCATCAACAGCCCGAGGCCGTTCTCCAGCAGGACACAGGAATTATGGGCTGTAGCCTACCACCACGGGCGCTCGGTGACCGTGCGGCTGCTGCGTTCAAACACCAACGGTGAGCTGATGATCGATGCCTTTTTTGTTTTCTACTCGACAAACATGAAACGTTGCTTTCAAGTGAGACGTGTGCAGAGAAGGAAGGAAACACTGAAGATGACGATGATGATGATGCTTGTATACAGGCTTATCCACCACTTTATTTTCCCATGATCCATTGCGTCACACCACAACGGAAGTGGGTTTTAGTAGCATTCTAGCGAGCGGCTAACTGGTAGCGTTAGCGGCTAACTGGTAGCGTTAGCCACCGGTGTAGGCACCAAATGTGGGGGCTCCGGGCTGCCAAAACCATTTTGACATTACTATTTCTGTGTGCACGTTTTTGTAATTAGTCATGGTTATTGTAGCTTTGCTGCTGCTGACAGCTAACAGCAGCAGCTAAGCTAACACCAGGACGTCAGCTGTTAAAACCCTCCCGTTGTCGGACACGACATGAAACTACTCCAGTTAGCTCAGTCATGTTGGAACTAGGATATCCGCTGGAGAAAATATTTTTTTCATGGGCTGTTTATTGAGTTATTGTTTATTGACACTGCTAACGGCTAACAGCTAACGGGTAGCCCAGCTAATCTAAAATGTTTGTTCAACAATTAGTTTTATAGACTTCATTAAAGGGATAGTTCAACATTTTGGCAAATTGGCCCATTGCCATAATCGCTATAGTCATAGCAGTAGGTTCGTTAACTTTATTTGTCGGTGTAAGCTATTTTTAGAACGGAGGAGCGGAGCGCAGGCTGCTCAGAGCTACGCTATGGAGGCTAAAGGAATTTCTTGGTTTCCCTCATCAAACTCATCAAATACAAAATCCCAAAATTCCAAAACGCTTTTGTGGACAAGTTGTGACCTGCACATTCACCACGCTATGAGATAATAATGGAACGTTACGAAACGGAGCCGTTTTCGAGGTAAATACAGGGTAAATACAGAGTCTGCTTGCTGAAAAACTGTCCCTGAACGCAACACGCATCAGCGGTTTTGCATGTATTTACCTCTAAAACAACTCCGTCTCGTAACGTTCTGTTATTATCTTATAGCGTGGTGATTGTGCAGCTCACAACTTGTCCACGACAGCCTTTTGGAGTTGTTGGGTTGTGTATTTGATGAGTTTGATGAGGAAAACCAAGAAATTCCTTTAGCCTCCATAGTGTAGCTCTGAGCAGCCTGCCGCTCCGCTCCTCCGTTCTAAAAATAGCTTACACCGACAATTAAAGGTAACGAACCTACTGCTATGACTATAGCGATTATGGCAATGGGCCAATTTGCCAAAATGTTGAACTATCCCTTTAACATCAGAGTAGTCGCAACGGTGATATAGTGACGTGTAAATGTGACATAAAGCTAAAAACTCGTCCGTATTGTTCTCATTAAAATTACGTGATGATTAGGCCTATACAAAAATAATAATAAAGTCATCACGGCCGATGTCTATCAGCCAGTCTGCTATCAACAATACAGTAATGGTGGAATGCGTCATTCTCCGGAAAGTGGTGTATAAAGGCTTATATACAGTTGCTATGTCGTACCGTGTCCCGAGGACTTGAATGCAACCCAGTTAGAGCAGAATGACCTTTACTCTGAAACTTCTCCTGTTCAACACTCCTCCACCTGTAAGTCGCAGCCTGTGGTGTTGCTGTTTCCTGTCGAGTTGCAGCTCGTTTCACAGACTGAGATGTTGATGGATCAGGACTGGCAGGAGCCCAGAGAGGAGGAGGAGGAGGAGGAGGAGGAGGAGGAGGAGGAGGAGGAGGAGGAGGAGGAGGAGGAGGAGGAGGAGGAGGAAGATCAAGCTTGTGGCTGTAAGCAGCAATAGAGTAGTGTTGAGAATAGTGTTGGTCTGCTGATCGGCGGGCGCTAACCCTGGGCGGAGGGATACGTGAGTTGGTTCGGTCCAAATAAAAACTGTGTTTTTCCTGCACTTTGAAGGGCTGGAAAAAATTATATTATAGGATGGAACAAGACAATGGAACTGTGTATTTCTTTTCAGGTAAAACCTCTTTTAGGCCGTGAAAATAGGCCGTTTCTTTGGGTCTGTTCACAACACTGTATATGTTGTAAATCTCTGGGCAGGGCTATTATGGGCTGGCGTTGCTAACGGGAGGAGTGTAGAGAGTCTTCTACTGCAATTAAAGTACTTAGGGGCTATTTGTAGATCATACAACCACACTTTAAAAAAAATGCTGCTATCCCTTTCACCCGAATATTGACTGAATTTAAAGTCAGTGAGACACAGTCATGTCAGCTGAAAAGTGCAACAATTACAGCGACCACTAGATGTCGCCTGGCAGCTAAATGTAATCATGAATGATAATGAGTGATGACGAACTTTGAGCTGGAACGACCGTTCTCTAAACCGCTTTATTCGGCCGTCAAACTGAAACTGAGTGAATCAAACATGTGAGAAACATTCTGAATAAAAACAAACTTCAGTTTCTCTCCATGAAGCTTCGGCAGCACTTTAAGGACTCAGGTGCAGTTTCATCCCCAAACCTCCTGTTTATCTGTGTGAGACTCTTCCTGAGCAGCGGTCAAGCATCATTAGCTTCACTTCTCATGAAATACAGTTTAATATTACGGCCATAAGAGACATAAAACAGTGTGTGCTGCTGTGTGTTTGCTGACAGCTGCAGATTTATGTGACACATCGAGGCGCTTTTTAAAAATCACAGTGTGTCTTTGAAATGAAGCAGCGACGGCTCAAAACACCGAGAGCGGAGTGTGACATTAATCACAGGCCGAGAGATGAAACTGTGATAATCACCTGCTGCTGTTGCTGCTGCTGCAAATACATTTCATTTTATTGTGTTCACTTACTCAATTACAGAAGCAGAGTCGGTCTCACAGATATAAAAACCTGAATGTTAGAGCTGACGGCACGAGAACGGAACATACACTGCAAAAACTCAAAATCTTTCCAAGAATATTTGTCCTATTTCTTGTCAAAATGTCTCATTTCTAGTCTAAACTAATCTCTTTCCACTTTAAATAAGGCTCATCACCTAAACATTAACTTGTTTTTAGGTCATTTTCACTTGTTTCAAACAAATTTTCACTTGAAATAAATAGAAAAATCTGCCAGTGAAAGCAGGTTTTTTGTGCTTATAATAAGAAAGAAAAACTTGCCCCACTATCAGATTTTTCTACTTATTTCAAGTGAAAATCTGCTTGAAAAAAGTAAAAAGTGTTCAAAAACAAGCTGCTTTTGAATGTGAAGAGTCTTATTTTAAGTTTAATGAGATTAGTTTTGACTAGAAATGACATTTTGACTAGAAATAAGACAAATATTCTTGGTAAGATTTTGAGTTTTTGCAGTGTATGAGCGTAAAAGCTGTCGAGACGAAACATTTTAAAACCACAGACGACGACGGCAGAAAGTCTGAGTTTCACCTGTGGAGGAGGAAGTTGAGTGAACGACACCTGTGGGTTGTTTCTGTGTGACATCACTGCTCCACCGTTCAGCTTTAAATAATTCACCGAGGATCCTTCATCCTTCTGACTCAGGAATAAAACATGAAGGGTCGTTCCTGCACGGGGAAAGAAAATCTCAGAGTCTTTCTCTTTTTCTCTGAGCTAGCTGATGTTCCAGATGCATCCAGAGCTGGAAGTGGAGGTTAATGTTGGAGAGTCATAAGCTGGGCTAACGTTACCCCTAGAAATGCACAAAACCTACATAGCCTATCGCAAAAAAAAAAAAAAAAAAACTGGCAATGGAAAAAAACCTCTTGATTATCACCAAAACATTTTTATGCTCTCATGCGGTGGTTTTTCAGACATGTCATTATCGAAGTGTATCACAAAAGTGTAATGGAATGTGTTTTCTCATGAATATTTTTGCCAATTTAGAAAAAGTTAAGGTAAAAAAAACTTTAAAATTGTTACTGAAACTTCAATAGGAATAGTTACTGCATTGATGCAAAGTAAAACTACTTAATATTTAACTTATTAACTTATTTTATAGTAGAACCGTGTTGAAAATGTGTCTATCAAAAAAGATACAGCAGGTATGTATGTAAGGTAACTTTCTATGCAAATCTGATATTCAAAAATATAATAATAATAATATATAATTTTTTTAAACATTTTTTGTCAGAAGGTCCGATAAAGGGTCCAATTTCAAAATTTTAGAATTTTCTTACAATTATTTCATGGTTGAGGCTTTACAAGGTTAAATGACTCAACACGAAATGTTTTAAGTGTCCATCTTTCATAAAATGGACTCTCTCTGGCCGTGATTTGATGAGAAGTAAGGGATGTCTTTGTTAAAAGTCTGTTCTTCATTCACAAGAAGAGTAGGCTACACACTTTACTGTTTCCACCCAACCAGGTTATAATATTTAATAAAAAACGTAGGCGTGTGAGGTACAATCAGTCAACTCAGTCTGATAACTCATGCGGTGTCACACAATAACATGTCTGTGTGAATAACCAACAATAGTTCCATCATTGGAAATACCTGCAAGCATTGCACATATGTATGTTGTCAAAAAACTGTAATGGAAACACGACTTCTGTATAGTGACTGGTCTGGTATAGAGTCGACGTTGGCTCTGGACCTGTGGTGAGCAGCTCAGTCCTGCTGTAGAGTATGTATAGCAGTAGCAGTATGTGGACGTTTGATAAAGACAGTGGCCTCTGGGGAGAGGAAGAGGAGTAGGAGGAAGATGAAGAGGAGGAGGAGGGGGATGATACCGCTCAGATGAGACGGAGCCAAATGGCAAAAGACCAAATGTCCCTGTGTTTGTGGCCAGCAGACATTACATTACATTACATTACAACGAGGACTGAGAGCAGCACAGAGGTTTGTTAGCAGCTCGGTCTGTTCACGTCTGACTCATCATTTCATTATCAGCTGCAGGACGAGACCAAACACTGACTTACCAGTCTGACGTAGCTCCTTGTCAATGGAAAAGCAAACTGGTTCTTTGGAGGAAAACGAGTTGAACCAGCAAAGCACCAGCACCAGCTTCTTTTTGGAGGCAAAGCAGTGGTGTAGTCTAATTTTTTTTAGTGGGTATTCTGCTTTTTAGGTGGTAAACTGTTCATACTTGTATCACCGGTGGTTCTCAAACTTTTTTTTACATCAACGACCCTAAATTTGACACAGATTAGACCACGGACCCCCATTGGACAACATTTTGAAGCAAACACCAGAAATACACAAACAATCAATGTAGCTACGTGTAAATTAGGCGTACCTTTCTGAAAGATTATAGAGAAATTTCTGGAGAAAAGTGGTACAATTTCTCAAAAAACATTTCTAGAAAAAAGTGGTAAGATTTTTTTTTTAAATACATAAATAAACAAAATAAAGATTTTTTTTTTAGAAAAAAGTGGTAAAATAAAATTCTAAAAAAAAGGAAAAAGGTTTTTAAAAAATTGAGAAAAAAATGGTAAAATTTCTCAAAAGAATTCTAGAAAAGGCGATTTTAGAAAATTTCTGTCTCAAAATAAAAGGGGCAAACAATGATACAAAAAGGGGTAAAATTCCTTGAAAAAAATAATAAGTAAAAAAAAAAAAATTGAAAAGAAACTGGTAAAATTTCTCCAAAAAAATCTATGAAAAGTGGTAAAATTTCTTTAAAAAAAACAAAGTCACACAATAATTAAAAAAGTGATAACATTTCTGACCAAAAAGGTACAAAATTCTAGAAAAAAGTGGTAAAATTTCAAGAAAAAGTTGGGGACCCCCTTGAACCCTGTCAACCCTTCCACTTTGAGAACCACTGACATTTACTTTAGTTAGATAGTTTTGTTGTACTGGCTATACTGACATATTTATGCATTTTCAGAGTATACCTGAGTATCACATAGACTACTACACCACTGAGGCAAAGCGTTCTGATTGGTCCATGTTGTGCGTTGATGATGAGGATCTGTAGGCTACTTCCTGTTGTGGAGGATATATTTGGAGCCTTTTTGGGTTTTTTTTGTTTTTTTTAATGTGTCTGGGTTTTGGTGCCAGTTTCTCTGAGCCGCAGCAGTCGAACACAGAATAGAAAGTCTTTAAATGGTTTGGTTCACTTCCAGTCGACGGGGAGCCATTAATAATAGAGAGCACATTAGAGCGCATGGCCCCTATTATCTCTGTGGACCGACGGTCTGCTGGGGATAATGTCAGCTACACGTTTCATGTAGCCGATACGACTCTATATTCATAAGAGCGTTCGGTGAGTCGCCTAAAGCAAATCCAGACAGAGTCCAGGTGGAAGAAGAAGTGACGTGTCCATACTGTGTTTGAACTCCTCTTCTGGACTTAAAGGGATAGTCATCAACATTTTGGCAAATTGGCCCATTGCCATAATAATCCCTATAGTCATAGCAGTAGGTTTGTTACCTTTAATTGTAGGTGCAAGCTATTTTTTAGAACGGCGGAGCAGAGCCGTGAGCTGCTCAGAGCTACGCTACGGAGGCTCATTATGGGATTTCTTGGTTTCCCTCATCAAACTCATCAAATACACAATCCAACAACTCCACAACGCTCTGGTGGACAAGTTGTGAGCTGCACATTCACCACGCTATGAGATAACACAACGTTACCACACAGAGTTGTTTTAGAGGGAAATACAGAGACTGTTGATGAAAAACTGTCCCTGAAGGCAACGTGCATTAAGCGGTTTTGCATGAATTTCCCTCTAAAACAACTCTGTGTGGTAACGTTGTGTTATTATCTCATAGCGTGGTGAATGTGCAGCTCACAACTTGTCCACCAGAGCGTTGTGGAGTTGTTGGATTGTGTATTTGATGAGTTTGATGAGGGAAACCAACCGAGAAATCCCATAATGAGCCTCCGTAGCGTAGCTCTGAGCAGCTCACGGCTCTGCTCCGCCGTTCTAAAAATAGCTTGCACCGACAATTAAAGGTAACGAACCTACTGCTATGACTATAGGGATTATGGCAATGGGCCAATTTGCCAAAATGTTGAACTATCCCTTTAAAGAACTCCTTCCTCCCTGCTGCCCGTGTGTGTTCTAGCTGCTCTGTTCATATTATTATTATTATTATTATTATTATTTTAGTGGCTGTAACAGGAGGTGAAGCGAGGCCAAGTCTGTGACAAACACCGACCAATGAGAACGCACCTCCATCCACTCGTTCACTGATAAATTATTGATTCCTCTCTAATTGAGGTGATGAGCTGTTGGCTCGGCAACGACTGTTGGCCGCGTTTTCATCGCTCACTTCACTTCAGCAAAACAATGAATGAATTCACAGCCTCTGTTCGTATGGAAGAGTTTTAATCACTGCAGCAGATACTAAAAGATAAAATACAAAATACAAAACAACTTAATCATAGTATGTGACAACAGAGGAAACCGATACTAATGCTTTTAATGCAGAATTCTTCATGGAAACATGTGAAATTTCACAAAACAGCTGTTTTTTCAAGTAATATTTTGGGAAAAGTGAAACGCACTAAAGTTGTCACATCAGGTCCAAACTGAAGCAGAAGCTACAAATCTAATAAAATACAAAAAATAAACTTTTCTTTTCTTAATTAAACTTTATTATTTAATTATTTACCTTTGATCTAATTGTGTATCTACTCAGGTTTTGAAAAAGCACAAAATGACACAGAGAACCTGTCGCTGTTATTGATTTGATAATTATCATTAATAACACAATTTTATTCACATTACAGTGTTTTATTATATTATTGTGTCATATTGCAGCCTCCACTGATGCAGGAGGAGTTGCAGTCCTTAACAGATTCTTACAGATGTGTCATACACGTCATAAACAGTAATTAAATGTGTTGTTTATAGAGTCTTTTAAAGAAACTCTCGACCTCTGGTTGTTTTCTACCCATTAACATCAGTTTAACGAACCAAACCTTTCAATAATTCACTGCTCTTTTGTTTTTCTTGCAGGAGTTTCTTCTATTGGTGGTTGCACATCGCTGTTGTTCAGGTAACGGTTCGACTTAAATTCAGTTTTGTGGACTGAATAATTATCCTCCATGTTTCCTTCATGTTTCCTCTGTGTTTCCTCTATGTTTCCTCTATGATTCCTCTGTGTTTCCTCTATGTTTCCTCTATGTTTCCTCTATGTTTCCTTCATGTTTCCTCTGTGTTTCCTCTATGTTTCCTCTATGATTCCTCTGTGTTTCCTCTGTGTTTCCTCCATGTTTCCTCCATGTTTCCTCTATGTTTCCTCTATGTTTCCTCCATGTTTCCTCTATGTTTTCTCCATTTTTCCTCTATGTTTCCTCTATGTTTCCTCCATGTTTCCTCCATGTTTCCTCTATGTTTCCTCCATGTTTCCTCCATGTTTCCTCTATGTTTCCTCTATGTTTCCTCCATGTTTCCTCCATGTTTCCTCTATGTTTCCTCCATGTTTCCTCCATGTTTCCTCTATGTTTCCTCCATGTTTCCTCTATGTTTCCTCCATGTTCCCTCTATGTTTCCTTCATGTTTCCTCCATGTTTCCTTCATGTTTCCTCCATATTCCTTTCATGTTTCCTTCATGTCTCCTCCATGCTCCCTTCATGTTTCCTGTTTTGACTCATATTCAGTGTTGTGTACTGACTGTTGTGTTATTTTTCTCACATAATTAACAGTGAACCAGTGTCATATGTGCAGCAAACACCTGAGTGCATGAACAGAGGTTGTAATATTTCCATATATTTGGGGTCAAATTTGAAAATATACTTCAGTTTTAAATAAGGAAACGTGGTGACAGTAGCTACTGCAGCTGAGCTCAGCAGGACGCTCCATCTGTATAACAAGATATAAAAAAATATTCTTCCCTCAGCCTGGTTTTAATTGATAGATCCTCTCTTCCACAGCGTTTGGATGAAGGAGAATCTCAGGTCTACAATTCCCCCGTCAAACACAAAGCAACACGTTTCCCCCGTGCCGTTGTCAGTCCAGGCAGCAGCAGCAGCAGCAGCAGCAGCAGCAGCAGCAGCGGTGTTTTAAAGTGCAGATACTTTATAGTGGTAATAAGTCACCGGTTTGTGAAGCTACAACCAGCTGCGTTAGAAAAAAAAAAGGAAAAAAACTCAACTTCACATGTCCTATCAGTCCATCTGCATCAGCGGCTCGTCGCCGCTCGGCTCCACAAACTGAACCACCAGCGCCATGATGAAATCCCTCTGCAACTCGCTGTGAAGCTCCAGCCTCAAACAGAAAAACCACAAACACATGTTCAGTTTGTATCTGTACATGCATCTTACCTTCTGACACACACAAATATATATACACACACACACACTGTCATTTTCATTGTCTGGTTCCTCTGTGGACGATGGACGATGGATTTTGTCCTGTTGACTCCTCACACTGCAAAAAATCAAATATCTTACCAAGAATATTCGTCTTATTTTTAGTCAAAATGTCATTTCTAGTCAAAACAAATCTCATTCTACGTAAAATAAGACTCATCACATTAAAAAGCAGCTTGTTTTTAGACACTTTTTCCTTCTTTCAAGCAGATTTTCACTTAAAATAATCTGATAGTGGAGCAAGTTTTTCTTCCTTATTACGAGCACAAAAGAAACCTGCTTTCACTGGCAGATTTTTCTACTTATTTCAAGTGAAAATGTGTTTGAAACAAGTGAAAATGATCTAAAAACAAGTTCATTTTTAGGTGATGATTTTTATTTTAAGTGGAAAGAGATTAGTTTTGACTATAAATTAGACATTTTGACA
This sequence comes from Trachurus trachurus, assembly GCF_905171665.1. NCBI lineage: Eukaryota > Metazoa > Chordata > Actinopteri > Carangiformes > Carangidae > Trachurus > Trachurus trachurus. The sequence continues at coordinate 1,891,513 of NC_139911.1, read as the reverse complement.
AGAAAGAAGACAAATATTCTTGGAAAGATTTTGAGTTTTTGCAGTGCAGTGCACTCGTGAACATGTGAGCTTCAGACTGAACTATAATAAACTACATCAAATGTCAAATCAAGGTCCACTTACTTGTTTTTTTTTTTTTTTCTGAGCCGTCACTCACGTTGGATTGCTCGTATAGATGTTGAGATGTGATCATACGGCTGTAAGACTGGTGCAATCGTCTTACTAATGATAGTTCAATAGAAAAAAAAAATACATGTTAGTTACTCGTGGACATTGACCCATGAAGCTTTATAAAGAAAGAGCAGCCAATCAGAGATCCCCAATGCATGATGGGAAAGTACGTGCACAGACCACAGTGGAATTCTAGGATGATAATTATAAGTGGTTTAATCTCAGTTTGATGATGAAACACAGTGTTTTTTCTGCGTTTAGGGTTTTAGGGCTATAACCTGAGACTTGTTAGAGTTTGCATGTGAGGCGTTTAGGCCAAATCTGTAAAGTGTAGCATGTGTGTGCTGATAGTTTGCATGTGAGGCGTTCAGGGACCATCAATGTCAGTATTTGAGGTGTTGAGAGGACATATGTACTGTCTGCATATGAGATGAGATGTAAAGTAATGTTTGTGAAGTGTTGCATTTTGTTAGCCTCGTAAACCAGCCTCTCCCGGGAATGCATTTCATTTCATTTCACAGGGAGAGTCTGGCCTCATTCATGGCCTGAAACCCTCCGAAGGCCGAGCCAATCAGGGACCGACTGGTGCAAAACCCCAGATGATAACGTCACTACACTGCGCGACTCTTACCACAACAACGGGACACGGCGGAGCTACATTATCTAGCAGTAGCAGCCTAAAAATAGCGATAAGGGAAGTTCTTACTGAAATACCATCCATTACAGCAGTTAAACAAGAGCAAGAGTCGGCGCTTGTTGAGTTTCTTGAAGGAAAAGACGTTTTCGCTGTTCTTCCAACTGGATTCGGCAAAAGTTTGATATACCAACTTGCTGATTGGCTGAATGGGGTTGTCTGTCAACGCTACTACTCCCGCCCACCCCATACGCTTACAGGGGGAATGAGGCCAGACTCATTTCCGGCCCCAGACCGTTCCCTCACTTTATTGTGTCCCTGCCCTCATTATATTGTGTTTGGTATCTGAAAGCTATTAGATAGATAGATAGATAGATAGATAGATAGATAGATAGATAGATAGATAGATAGATAGATAGATAGATAGATAGATAGATAGATAGATAGATAGATAGATAGATAGATAGATAGATAGATAGATAGATAGATAGATAGATAGATAGATAGATAGATAGATAGATAGATAGATATTTTTATTTGTCACATGCAAGGCTAAAACCAGGGTTAAACAGTGCAGTTAAATGCTAAAACCAAGCGTCCGACTATTTATCTATCTAGTTGTTACAGTAGCAGTATCAATAGTTGTAGTAACAGGTGCCTGTCTAGTTGCAGTAGCAGTAATAGTAGTATGAATCAGAGTGACCATAGCAGTAGCAGTACTAGTACTAGTATTGTACCAGTACCAGTGAGTGCAGCAGCTGGTGGAAGTGAAGCAGCAGCAGCAGCAGCAGCAGCAGCAGCAGCATTAACAGCAGCAGCATTAACAGCAGCAGCAGCATTAACAGCAGCAGCAGCAGCAGCATTAGCCTGTCAGCTATTCAAAACATCAGTGTTGAAGTATTGTTATGAGCCTTGGAAAGCTGCTTCCAGTGGCAACGAGCCTGTTTGATTGTGTCACCTTCACGGCAACGCAGGGTTTCAGAGAGAACAAGACAAATAGACGGAGAAGAGAAGAGGAAGAGAAGAGGGAGCAAAGGGGAGGAGAAGCTGGAAAAGATGTTGGGCTTTTTATTTTTTTATTTTTCGTTCCCTCATTGCAGCAGATGCTGAGCCTTGCTGCCATTGGCCGGTACAGACAAGGCAAACCAAGACTGCAACTTGTCACACACACACACACACACACACACACACACACACACACACACACACACACACACACACATATATACACACACACACTCCTTATGTAAATACAAGATTGTGCACTGGTGTGAGAGAGGGAGTTAGATAGAAGCACATGATGTTACAGAGAGCACAGAGCCTTTTCAATACTTTAAAAACAGCGTGTGTGTGTGTGTGTGTGTGTGTGTGTGTGTGTGTGTGTGTGTGTGTGTGTGTGTGTGTGTGTGTGTGTGTGTGTGTGTGTGTGTGTGTGTCGTCTCAGTCGTGGTGAATGACCACACTGCCCTCTAGAGCTCAGAGTCGGTACAACAGCGGACACACTGCAGAGGATCCCTCCCCTCCCTCTCTTCCTCTCCAACAGGATAACAAGTGGTTTCTCTCTATGACACTTCTTTTCTTTTATCGGCCTTGTTTCCCTCTCAGTCTTATCTGCTCACACTCTCACGCAGACGGTGGCATCTTTAAAGGGATGACTCTGTTCTTGGATGGAGTTTGATGATAAATATTCCTCCTCTGTATCTACAACATAACGCTGTTGCACACACCACGGGGTTAATTTCATCTGTTTATTGTGGCTTCTTGCTTTATTTGATTGTTTTATTGATGCGTTTCTCCACTGGTGAAGGGTCATTTAAATATCACATACTGTACACTTCATAATGAAAAGAGTCATAGGTTAAAGGGATAGTTCAACATTTTGGCAAATTGGCCCATTGCCATAATCCCTATAGTCATAGAAGTAGGTTCGTTACCTTTAATTGTCGGTGCAAGCTGTTTTTAGAACGGCGGAGCAGAGCCGTGAGCTGCTCAGAGCTACGCTACGGAGGCTCATTATGGGATTTCTTGGTTTCCCTCATCAAACTCATCAAATACACAATCCAACAACTCCACAACGCTCTGGTGGACAAGTTGTGAGCTGCACATTCACCACGCTATGAGATAATAACACAACGTTACCAGACAGAGTTGTTTTAGAGGGAAATACAGAGACTGTTGATGAAAAACTGTCCCTGAAGGCAACGTGCATCAGTGGTTTTGCATGAATTTCCCTCTAAAAAACTCTGTCTGGTAACGTTGTGTTATTATCTCATATGTCAATGTGCAGGTCACAACTTGTCCACCAGAGTGTTGTTGTGGAGTTGTTGGATTGTGTATTTGATGAGTTTGATGAGGGAAACCAAGAAATCCCATAATGAGCCTCCGTAGCGTAGCTCTGAGCAGCTCACGGCTCTGCTCCGCCGTTCTAAAAATAGCTTGCACCGACAATTAAAGGTAACGAACCTACTGCTATGACTATAGGGATTATGGCAATGGGCCGATTTGCCAAAAATGTTGAACTAACCCTTTAAGATTTGAAGTCCTAATACTCATCAAATAAATAACCCTCAAGCCTTTTTTCTTTCTCCACTCGTTGCATCTGGTGTTTTCTACGGTGGCCCTGAAGGCTCAACTCACTGCAGCTTTACAAAACACACAAAAACACACAAATGTGCAACAAATTCAAAAAATAACTTTATTCGCTCTAGTGGTCAGGAGAGGAACTGCAGTTTTGATGACAGAAATGCTAAGTAGCCTATAGAATCTATAGGTTTAATGTCATTAAACATGACATTAAATGTGTATGTGTGTTTACATGTTTGTCCTGTACAATAAGAAATACATTCATAACCTTTGTTGCAGAAACTTTGAGGAATTGTGTATGTGTGTCAGAAAACAGCCTCGAGTTAAACTGTTTTTTTTTTGTTTTTTTTTACTTGGGAGCACAAAGCTTTGAACTTTATAAAAAAAAAAATGAAAACCTTCAAAATAAATCAGAAGTTTTTGACTTTAAACACCACTTTTTATCTTTTTTTTATCAGTTTATATTTCAGTGCCGTCCCCTGGTGTCTGTTGATGGTTCCACCAAACCTCAGGAGAAACGACTCTAATAAGGAAGACGGGTGCATTTTAATTACCTCCTCTCTCCACTGTGCCTCACATCAGCGGCTCAAAGTAAAACAAACAGACGACAGTGTCAATGTAAAGGTAAACAGTCTGGGGACCGGCTGATTTAACTGCCGTCCAATTAATATCACCGCTGTAATTAAAGCAAAAAAAATACATCCACGACACGTTCTTCACATCGGGGGTTTTCTTTCTTTACCTCCCTGTTGTTAGACGGTTTTACTCATTACAACACAATCATAATTAACTGTCAACACAGGCGATGAAATGTATCTTTGTGTTTTAATAGGACTCTATACTATTTATATATATCTATAAAGTTAAAAAAACAAAGTGCTGCGTGTCTCTTCTGAATCATTAACCTTAATTGCAACATAAACTTGTGTATAATCCTCAGATCCAGTTTCACATCATGATGGATGAACGACCTGAAGGAAATGACACATCGACTGAACGCGATCGTCCCAAACTCGGCGGTGAAAGCCTCTCTGGAGAGAAAACACTCCTCTGGAGGAGATGAGATGTGTGAGGCAGGTTGATGGGAAGTGGAAATGGAAAATAATTATCCCACTTCAGCACAGAGCACAGGAAACTCCTGGATTCATCTGGTTTTTATTTAAAGAGGTAAAGAGGTGAGCGGCAGAAAATTATACGTTTTTTTAAAAAATAAGAAGCGATTTTTCTGGTTGTTTCTGGCTTTTTATCGAGGAGGGTGTGGCTTCTTTTGAGGGAAAGGTTGGAGAGTGTGTACTTATAGGTTACCACAAACTGACACGTCTTGGCCCCACAGAGGCTCCGCCCATTTTTGGGACAGCTCTGAGAATTAGGGGGTGGAGTCAAGAACGGCCAAGATGGCAACTGTGGAGCAGCTCGGTCTGAGCTTCAGAAACATCGAATAGATAGATTTTTGGTTGCTGTAGAGTGAATTACTTAATCATTTATTTATTGAGCTGTGAATTTATGGTGCGTGTATAAGAGATATGTAACAAACCTTTTGGGATTGTAAAATATACTAGATTAAATGATATATATTCTACATAGTAAGTAATAAGATTCACTCAGTACTAGAATTTATTATGTTTACTCATTATAATCAAACACATAATTATACTAATTTCATAACAGTGAAATTTCTGTCTGGGAAAAATCTAATTAGACTTTATTTAATTAGTTTAGATAAATATTATTACAGTACATTATCCTTGATACTGGCTAGTTAGATGTAGTTTATTAGTGTTTGTGCAAATTGTTATGAGGATTTTATTAAGTAAATCCAACAAGTTTTTTTTTAATGCATTAGCCTGTATAAAGCGATGTGTGTTTGGCCACTCGGGGGCAGTAGAGAGACACAAGTGTTGTGAGAAGATCTTCTTGCTCTTCAGCTTTTGCTCCTTGTTTTCCATCTGTTTGCTGCTGGTTTCTGAACCTACAAATAAATATCTCTCTCGGTTATTTCAGCACAGTGAAAGCTTTCCCAACTTAAAGTACCGACTACTCGTTGGGAGTGTGTTAGAGATAGAGATAGAGATGGAGAAAACTTTATTTATCCCTGAAGGGCAATTCAGTTTCTACAGTAGGCTACACTGAGCCATTGATACAACATAAATTCATAAAAACATGCATGTACAGTAGATGTCATAATGTCATCTTTGTTGGGGATGTATTAGATTTCCATTGCAGGAATAATGTGCTATAAGGGAGGTGCATCAGAGCAGCTGTAAATATAACACGTTGTTAGACCTGGTTCCACTTCTTTCTTGCATGAAAAGGTCTCGGAGGAAAGGAACGAAGACGTTTCATAAAGGGCGGCTTCCTGACTCGTATCATATTGAACGGAGCAAATTTTGGTATAAAAATTGAGATTTTTTGCAGCTTTAAGTCATTCAGATTTGCTTCTTTCTGCACAAAATCTTGATGCCTGACATTTCAACTCTTCATAATCTTTGCAATATCTTTACAAACTGTGAATCTTAATTCTCCTTCTCTGCATCTGTTTTCTGATGCTGAAGTGGAGCTGGAGCAGCAGCAGTTGTAGGCGTTACTATAGTGTGATGTTACTGGACATTACAACAAGAAAAAAAGAAACGAAAAGAAGTAATCCTGACTTCCCCTCCTCCTCCTCCTCCTCCTCTTCCCTCCTCCTCCATCTCCATCTCGTGTCTCCGTCAGTGAAAAGATGAATAGGCAGCTGTTGCTCCTTGTACTTCAATGTATCAACCTTAATGGAGACAAGCTGACAGAAGGACCGGGAAAATGAAACCAAGAACTGGAAGAAGGAGGGAGGAGGAGGGAAAGGAGGAGGAGGAGGGAAAGGAGGAGGAGGAGGAGGAGGAGGAGGAGGGAGCAGAGCAGTGTTCGATAGAAGAAGCAGCAGCAGAAGAAGCAGAAGAGGGGAGCGATGGATGGAGACAGTGAGTGAGTGGAAGTGAAGAGGAATGAAAGGCAGCGGAGGAGAATGTGAGGGGGTGGAGTGACAGATATCAGGGGACTGCAGCGCTGGGAGATGTAAATGTTGGTTTCTCATTTACATTCATTGTGGCAATTTCTGTCTCGCCCACTCCTTTCTCCTTTCTCTCCCTCTTTCTATCTCTATCTCTCTCTTTCCCCCGTCGTGTCGCTCTGCTTCTCCCTCTCCCTCCCTCCCACACTGAACTGAACTGAAGCACCGGCTGAATGTAAACCGAGTCCTTGCACAGAGAGCTCACATTCACATTCACATTCACACACTGCAAAAACTCAAATATCTTACCAAGAATATTTTTCTTATTTCTAGTCAAAATATAATTTCTAGTCAAAACTAATCTCATTCTACTTAAAATAAGACTCATCACATTCAAAAGTAGCTTGTTTTTAAGACATTTCTTTACTTTTTTCAAACATATTTTCACTTGAAATAAGTAGAAAAATCTGATAGTGGAGCAAGTTTTTCTTTCTTATTACAAGCACAAAAAACTTGCTTTCACTGGCAGATTTTTCTACTTATTTCAAGTGAAAATTTTGATTGAAACAAGTGAAAATGATCTAAAAACCAGTTAATTTTTAGGTGACGAGTCTTGTTTTAAGTGGAAAGAGGTTAGTTTTGACTAGAAATGAGACATTTTGACAAGAAATAAGACAAATATTCTTGGAAAGATTTTGAGTTTTTGCAGTGCACTAACAGAGTTCATCTTAAACACTTGCTCTCTGTCTGTCTGTGTGTGTGTGTGTGTGTGTTAGTGTGTGTGGACATATTTACAGAGCACAAACACTAAGTAATGAAACTAATTGTGTTGAATCAAGTGGAGGATGCAGTGATAAAGATGAAGGTGTGATAGCAGCTTCTGTCCAGCAGGCGGCAGCAGAGGAACAAGACACTCACTGGTGATAAATCTAAATCCTCCCTTTACCTTTGTTTTTAATGTGTCATGTCTAATTCCAGCTGTGAATTGTTCACTGTGAATTCCTTTTTCAATAAGAATAATGATTCCTGAATTTATGCATAAGTGCTTTAACGCAGAGGAACTTAACAACAGTGACATAAAACCCATAAAATCCCCATGAGACACAAGCAACATGAAACCATGACGATATAAACTGCAGGAGCAGGAGGAAGCACAGTAAAATGTAAGATATAATGCAATTAGAAAAATAATAAAAAAGAAAAGGAGGTAACGACATAAAACACAGAATGAGATAAAAAGCATTAAACAAGTAAAAGTATAAAAAGATCCAGAAGCAGATAAGAGCAGCTGAAAAACACTGCGCAATAAAACAGGATGATAAAGACAGAACAGGAAATTACAATAGAAACAGATAAAACGTTTTGAAATATCTAAACCGTATTCGACAGTGAGAAATAAAATAAGAATGAAAGTTCTTTCGTCCCCCTGAGTCGACATTTATCTCAATTGTGACTGTTTATAAAGCATTAACATCATCTAATGTGTTATTCATGCATATTCCTGTTTAAACCGTATATCTCTGTTAGTATGTGCAATGAAAAAAATCCAAATACAACTTTGTACATGATTCACTGCATTGTACAAATAGTTATATTCTTATTTGATTTTATTAATTCTTTTTAAAAAGGAAAAAACAAAACAAAACACAGGATGGGTGCATCCATCTCATTTCCATCTGTCGTCTATAAACCATAAAATACACACAATGTTTTGTACGTTCCCATACACACTCATCACATAACAAACACCTTACAGTATGTGTGAAACTACTAATAACATGTGCAAATAGCATCAACATTATTGCACTAGAGAATAGTATAGTAATTAAAATGTGTGTGAGAGTTAAATTGTGACATAAGTTATTCAAAGTGTGTGTGTAATATGCACAAACCACAGAAAGAAATCTGACAGACATTTGACAACACCACAGACATCATCACCATTTATCTACTCAGAGTCCATTCTATACTTCAATACCTTGAGTAATCTAACATAACACACCCACAAAGTAAAAAAATAATAATAAAATCACATAAATAAGCATTAACTGTTTCCACTCCAAGAAAAAGGGTACAACCACAAACCAGTCCTCTTTATAAACTCAATATATTAAATCACAATTCATTAAATTCTAAGAGAAACTGTTTTAACAGCATTTTAAACCGACCTTTGTTACTTTCATGAGCAATATGAACTGGTAGAGAGTTTTAGGCAACCATAGCTCTGTACAGAACTGTTCTTTGAATTATACCTGTTCTCACTCTCGGCAATATGAACCTCCCTTCTGATGGACTTCTTGTTCGATAACTTTGTTGGGCAAAATGGGAGTGTAGTTTGTCATTCAGTCATTTTGGTACTTTTGTCACAAGTGTATTTCTTAAAAAATTCAACAAAGCATAGGTAGACCTACAGTATGTCTTATAGGTAGCCAACCCAGACTATCATACATACTGTTCACATTAGTTCGATAAGAACATAATAGAGCGCAACGTGCAGCTTTATTTTGGGCTACTTGTAGTTTCCTCAAGTTCTTAACAGAAGTACTTGACCAAATTACTAAACAATAATCAAGTTGCGACAAAACCAAAGCATTCAAAACCTGCCTCCTCATCCTCCTCTGGAACTGGACTTCCAGCTGCAGAAAGAGAAACCGGTGAATTATCTAACACTCTGATCTGACTGTTCAAGTCAACTCTATGCGGTTGTTTAGGGCCACAGCCGTTAGGTGGGGGGCCACATGATCAGAAAGGTACCGGGGTTCATCAAGTCATTTAAACATCCTGAGGTCTGCACGTGCAGCTATGAGCTTTATATGTAATGTGAAGTCAATATTCAGCTTCTTTTATCTCACATTTGAGACATTTGGTGAAAATAGAACGGCAGAATGACAACATTTGTGCTCAAAAAACAATCTTACTAAATGTCATTTTAGACTTGTTTTCTACACTTATCTATTACTGTATTCATATCCTATTTCAAGCACCAAAACAGTTCATTCTCATGACTGAAGGAGTGTTTTCACAAGGGATTTGACATTTTTCAAAAAGCAGACCTCAAATTTCCAGCATTTGGCCTAAATTATTTCTTTCTACAGTGTTGTAGGACAAACTGGCCTCAGTGTGCTTACAGCGGAGGTTCTAATATTTAGACATAAAACACTTGAGTATTGTTACATCTGCAAGTATCTTAAAAAGATAAATGTAAGAAAATATGTAAAAGTGGAGAAAATGGCCTCAGACCTCAGAGGGATAAACACGTCTGTATTCAGTTTTAACCAGTGATTTGGTGTTTGTCTTAGAGTGCAGGGCCACAAACAAAAATCTTGTTTAGAGGGCCACCAACATCCTAGGGCCGGCCCTGTGAGGATGTAAAATGGATTAAATCCACAGAGACTGAAACAATAGACACAAGTCATCAGCTCATCTTCATCAGCTCATCTTCATCCACCAGTGATCAGAGTCTCAGACCTGGAGCCACAGGTCATTGTTGAGCTGTCGACTCTCCACTGATAGATTGTGTATCTGCTCTTTCTAGAAGAGTCTGTCTGTCAGAGGAGAAGCTGTGAACCTGTAGAAAGTAAACCATCTCTTATTCATAATGAGACGTCTTCTTCTTTATTCATGTGACGTTTGTGTGTTTACGGTGATTTGAGGTTTGTTTTTTCTCTCCTTTTATTAATATTGAACACATAGCCTACTGTATATCTCTGTGATGTTATTATATCAAACAGTATCATGAAGCAGGACGCAGCTGTCTGATGTACAGTAGATCTAAAGGCAGATGACAAGTGTGTGGGTGTGTATATACAGTACATATATAGGCTATTATGTGTCTAAAATATTCTTATTCCCTGCAGGTGTGTGTGAGTCCATGACCGTTTTCTACTTCAGGGTAAATCAGCTCCAAGACGTCAGGTCAAAGGTGACACGTCTAATTTTGTCTCAGTTTAATAAAATAAAATAAACACATTTTAATACAAAAAATAACGCAAATCCTGAATGAAAGGAGGCAGAAAGAAGCAAACTTATATAGTCTACCCCTTCTTTATAAAAGAAAGAAAGAAAAAGAAATTCAAATAAATAACCCTAACCCATGCATTTTTTTTTCTTGAACATCCATTTTTGCATACAGTACATACCTATCCACATATACATATTCAGTTCATATCTATCTATCTATCTATCTATCTATCTATCTATCTATCTATCTATCTATGAGTATTGTAAAACAGCCACAATGATGTAACTAACAAATAAACCACAAACTATAAAATATATAGAGTAGCCTAGATTAGAGTAGAGTTTCCTTTATTGTCATTGTCAAATGTAGGCTACAATGAAAATTAAAATGCCAAACCAGATGGTGCAACAATAAATAAACAAGATTCTGTATAATTAGCATAAAAAAGGAGAATAGCTAAAATAAATCATGTTAATAATGAAATAAAACAAAAACAAAGACACAACATTTAGGCCTACATTCAGTTCACCGTATTGCACTGTGATTAGGTTTTGGTGATATATTGTCCTGTATATAGCCTGTTAGTATAACCATGAAACTGTGGAATAATGAGATAAAAGTAAAACTCAGGCTTATAAATGCTGCTCAGGTGAACAGAAGCTTATTTTTCCCAGTGACAAGTGAAGGGGGCTCTCCAACAGGAAGCTCCTTCACGTCGCGTCAGCTGCAGCGGCGTGATGGATGAGAGGAGGGGGCACGAGGAGGATGAGGGGGGGCACGAGGAGGCAGCAGGGCGCACGCGAGCAGGGGGAACGCGCTCTCTGATTGGCTGTGGAGGCTGCTGCTGGTACCCAGCTCCGTCACGTCACACGGATTCAGCTCGGACGTCGCCAGAAGCTGCGCCTTCAAAATAAAAGCACGATGCTTTTGGATTCATAAAGAGTGACGCTCCAGCTGAAAAAGAATATTTTTTAAATTAATCTCATTTCAATTCTTGCAAAGTTTTATATCCACAAGTGTAAATTTGCCAAAGCAAAACCCATTTTTTGTGTTTTCATGAAAGAACTGGAGGTGTAGCCTCAAGTCAGTTTCCTCTGCTAATAACAAGAAAGCATCAAAACTATCAATCTGTGCTCCCACTTTAATATCTTTAATTCAATTTAATTTCCATTGCTCATATCCCCTGGTGTATCTTACTTTTTTCTTCTCCTTTTTATTTTTACTAGGCTATTATTTATTTCTATTTATGTATGTAGCCTAGCCCATTTATTTTATTGTCACGTCTATTTGTTATCCAATTGTTTTGAATTTATGCACTGTTTGTGTATTTTGTAAAGCAATAGCCAATAAAGTTGTTAAAAAAAAGCACGATGCTGTAATTTTTGAGTAAATTGCACTATTCAAAACAAATTCAACACACATTTTTAATAATTCCCGTATTTATTTAGATATATTTTAGCCTACAAACCACAAACAAACCTTCTTACGCCTTCACGGGTTGTGAGTTGTTGTGAAATGTTCGAGGCTCCCACCGGAAGTGCTGTGTGGTGTTTGCATCCAGCCTGACTGTGGTCCAGGCGGAGACAGAGGAAGGAAACAGAGGATGTGAGTGACTGAGAGAGAGAGAGAGTGGAGCTCCCTCCTCCTCGCTGCTCTCGCCTCATCATCACCACCACCACCATCATCCTCATCATCATCATCGTCATTATCGTCGGCCTTTGATTCGCTGCTGCTGCTGCCGTTTGTTTTTGTTCCTCTGCGCCCTTTAACCGTCCAAATGGAAATGGAGATGGAGCTCGGTGGGAATTAACAGGCGGTGCCTCATCATCGTCCTTCAACCCCCCCACCCCGACACTCCGACACCCCGACCCCCCATCCTCCTTTCTGTGGGAGAATGATCCACCGGCAGGTTATTCTGTCCCAGGTAGGTCGCCTCGCCTCCATTGTTGCTGCTGCTGCTGCTGTAGTGTTGTAGCGTTGGATGATGGAGCCTCAGTCTCCTCCAGCAGCAGCGGCCCTATGCGCTCTGGAGACTGGAGGAGCATCCGTGTCATCCTCCCCGGATCTAAGGGTGGGGGGTGTAGGGGTGGATGGGTGGATGGGATGGGGGGGCTACAGTAGCTACAGTACGACACGGTGTATGTGTGTGTATCCTATCCTGCAGGAAATTACCCTTTAATACCAAGACAGAACACACACAGACAATATCAAGGCAAAACAAAATAAGAACAGAGAATTTTAACCCACAGTTAAAGAACAATATGCCATCAGATTAAACAGTATTTAAGCTATAGCCTATGAGGAGTAGCTACATGTCTGATTTGTTTTCTTTTCCTCTCATATCCGACCATAATACCATTTACTATCATTTACCTTTCCCTTTTTAAAATATCACAACTGGTTTTCTTTCTATGCTCCGTATTTATAGGCTATGTAGATTTATTTAGGCTATATACTGTTGTTGTTTTTTCCTGGATATACATTTTTCTATATTATTTTATACTCCTGCACTTTTTTTTTGGGACGTATCTTCTCTCTTAGCTTATTATCTCATTCTAGGAGTAGCTAGTCTCGTTTCATACTGCTGCTGCTACTGTAGCTAAAGCTAAATATCTCCCTGAAAGTTGGCACATTATCAAATTATAATAATAAAAGCTAAATAAATTAGGGCACAGTGAGCGGTTGTGGGATGTGATAACACTTTTTTGAGTCGTCTTTCATGTCAAAATTTACACATTTGCCACTGAAAAAGGAAACAGGAAATTATCCTCCAACCTGGGCTATTCCTCTCACATCCGACCATAATACCATTTATCATTTACCCACAACTGTTTTTTTTTTCCTATGCTCCGTATTTATATGTAGATTTATTTAGGCTATATACTGTTGTTTTTTCCTGTATCTACATTTTTCTATATTATTTTATACTCCTGCACTTTTTTTTGGACATATCTTCTCTCTTATCTTATTTTATGTTAGGTCTTAGTAGCTACTAGTCTCGTTTTCGTAGCCTACTGCTGCTACTGCTGCTGCTGCTGCTGCTGCTACTGTAGCTAAAGCTAAATATCCCCCTGAAAGTTGGCACATTATCAAATAATAATAATAAAAGCTAAATAAATTAAGGCACAGTGAGCGGTTGTGGGATGTGATAACACTTTTTTGAGTCGTCTTTCATGTCAACATTTACACATTTCCCACTGAGTGATATTAATTAATTTTCTTTAAATGGTGTTTTGGCTGTGATGTCATCAGCCCCCACCAGCAGCTATCACTTAATTGGGATCCACTGTGATTGTAAATACATGCATGTGGACCCCCCCCCTCCCTCTCCCTCCCTCTGCTCCTCTTTGTGTGGGGATTCCCATCCTCAAAATCCTCTTAAAAACACTAGAGCTGAATTTTCCCTTTGTTTTCTTCAGGCTTTTCCTACAAACCAATAGATGTTATGTGGTAACAGATGCTGGAATTAAAATTCATAACAATAACAACCTTGTAGTTTTATTCATATAGATTTTTAAAGGCTTTTAGTGACATATAGGCTATCACTAAGGATTTGATTTGATTTGATTCATTTATTAGCACACAAACAGCACGATGAAAGAATACAGAATAGATACAATGGGCTACATCACAAATGTGCAGGAGAAACCAAAAAACCCTAAAGGCTTGTCAAGTTGTCCTCATAGAAACAAACATTCAACATAAAAATAAGCTGTACAATAATGTGAAAAAGCATCAGAAAACAGAAAACACAAATATAATCTCAAAGTTAAAGGATGGTGTCAAGATGTACAGAACAAAAAACCATTATAACCCATAGTATACACTCACTCTCTGCCAGTTTTCAAGTTGAGGCAGAGCAGAGAAACGGTGTCTTAATTAATAGTTTTCTTGTTGGTCTTTTGGTTGATGATGAAGCTCTGCAGTGGTTGGCTGACGGCCCAGAGGTGAGCCCAGGTATGATAGGACTATGAGGAATAGCAGAAATACTAAACATTTATCACCTGGGATAATGGCTGAGTTTGTGCATGTGTTGTAGGGAAATAGAAAGTTTATAAGTGATATTAAGTCCTTGTTTCTGTAGATTTGTGCTGCTGTTCTGCAGAGTGCATTGTGGGAATTAAAAAAAAGAAAAGAAAAGAAAAAGAGCAGCAATCTGACAGTGACGTGACAGGAACTATTTTCTTCCAGTGACTCATCGTCTTGTACAGAGGAAACAGCAGCTCTCAGAGAGTTTGCCACACTGACTCTGATCAGACAGATGTAGACCCAACTGACAACAGTGGAGGTTTTTTTTCTTTTTTCTGTATTAATCACAGACTTTGGAGCGTGACAAGACAAAAAAACAGCAGTGCTGCATGTCAGTGACTCTTAACTCTGACATTCACCAGAAGTGAAACTGTGCTGTAAACCTGCCACTTTTTAAAAGCTGAGCTCAGATTCACAGAGACAGGAGCTGCCACTGATGATTTAAGTCTTGATTGTTGAATCTGCAGTCAAAACTTTCTCATTTATTTAAAAAAAAATATTAATCAGAGAAAACTGTCAAATCTTAACTAAGGGAAAAAAAATGGAAACAGAAAATGTTTCGTATTTCTGCTTGAAAAGTTCCTGAAAGACCAAATCATTTTATTGCCTCTAAACTTTTTGACAGTGGATCAATTAATCTAATTAATTATTAAAGCTCCATACAGTATAAAGGTAGATGTTTGTATTAAAGCTCCTTCAAAATAAAGGTAGATGTTTGTGTTAAAGCTCCATACAGTATAAAGGTAGATGTCCATGTGTAGTGTGATTATAAAGCAGCTCTAGGTTCTATATTAATACTGTGAAAGTATCAAAGAGAAATGCACACAGCCTGTATTCAGAAACTGAGCCTTAAAACCAGCCGTCAGGACTTCCTGTCACTTTGTGATGTCACAACAAAGCCCCGCCCCCTCACCACCTGGACCCAAACATCCAACAACTTGCAGGATTTGCTTTTTCTGAGCATTTTATTCTGAAATCTGCTGTTTTTATAACTTTTTATTGATAGATTTTCCCGACACCGTGATGATGAAATTTTCCACTTTTCTTTTTCTTTGTAAAGACCAAACATCATTTAACCAGTGATAAAAAAAAAATAAAAAAAAGCATTACTGTAGTTGCAGCATCATGATAAAGTGATTGCAAAGAGGCGAGTGCATAAAGATGTTCATGATTTCAGCAGAACCCCCCGCTGGGCCGAGCCGCGCTGCCTCCAAATGTTCCTGTAAAGACGTTAAGAGGGAGTCGTGTTGCAGAGACTCAGACAGAAGCAGCTGCATATAGAAGCTTATTGATTTACACTATGTTGTGCTGAGATGAAGCTCACTCCCTGTCTTATGGATGATTTTGGTGCATTATAATTAGTCTTAACTGGTCTTTATGGGTTTTTAGTTGTTGTATAGAGATTTCTTGATTTGCTTGATCTCGAATGTGTTATAATAGATTTGGATCGATATGGAATAATGTGTTATTTCTATATCCGCTTTTACATCTACACTACTAGGAGTGATACTGTATATAATGGGCTTTTATTTCTTAATGATGTGGCATGATAACAGCCCATGTTTCAGACAATCAAGAAACATTAGAGGAAGTATTATAAGCTCCTCGTACTCTTGAGGGCAGAAATGATCATGATGAGTTTTGCCATTTGAATTAAATGAGCCGGGAAAATAGAAATAAAACACAAAGTGGCTCATGGAAGTGTTTGTGTGTTTCCAGATTTTGTTGAGCACAACTGCACATGTGGGAGAAAAGAAAAGTTGTAGGTGTAAAGAAACATTCACATCAGTTTTGATGGAGAGACTGTGTGTTTTACATGATGTGTTTGTGCTTTTTGTGCAGCTTCGTATTTCATATTTGAGTCGTGGTTTAGGAAAGCCCAGAGCTGTTTATTGGGCGCTACGAATGTCTATGAAATGCGTCTGTATGTAGCTTATAGCCAATCGCCAATCGTATCAATCGTACCCGATGACGTATGTAGAGCGACAGAAATCCGATGAAACAAAAACACTTTTTTAACGCTGCATCGAAAGGTTAAAGCGTCTGCCGCCATGTTGGATTGACAAGCTATCAACAAAGTAGCTTCGGTGTACAAGACAACAATTTAACAGTAGATTTCCTAATGAAAAAGAAAAGGATGTGTCATATCATTCTTATATTATTTGGTCGAACACAAACTGATCACAGTTCATAAAATATTACAAGATACTGTTTTAACAGCTTTTTAACTGGCTTGAATAATATAACCTGGTAATGAATTCTACGCTTGAACTGTTTTCTGTATAATAGACGTTTTCCCTTTAGGTAGCCTAATGAAAACCTTCCTTCTGTTGCATGAAGACACTATGTGAAGTTTAGGAAAATGAGGAAACAGAGTTATGAACTGTGAACTCTACAATCAGACTGATACCAAACTATTCATGGGTGTGAATGATATTTACAAATGACCGTAACCGTAACTTCTGCTTGATGTTGTTAATCATCATCATCATCACAGAATAAACCTTAATCAGTCGTCTTTTCCTTTATCGTCACCCTGGGGTCAAAGACAGTAGCGTGTTAACCACTAGGATCATCAGGAAGTCGTTTGTTCCCTGTAATGAACACGTCTGCCTCTGTGGAGCCGTTAGCAGAGTCATGACTGTTGGTTGAGTTGGAGGAATTAGGACACGTGACGTTATAGTGAGAAACACACTGGTTTTATCTATAAAAGTCCAGTCCATGGAGCCTGATCTGTCTCGTCTTGTCTGTTTTCCTACCAGTGATGCTTCATTAGTGAGAACTTGTCACTTCAGTGGTTTTAGCGCGATGCTACATGTATGCTACCACAGAGAAACATAAACCATGAACACAGAGACATTAACAGAACAAACCGCTGCCAGAGAGTTAAATCTGTTTTTCTGTTGTCGTGCTAATTTTAGGTGGTTGTAGGCTATAAAATCATGTTATTCCTCCAGAAGAAGAGGAGTGAGTATGATGATGTTAACCATCCTGTTGTTCTCCTGGGTCAAGGAAGGAAGGACGAAGGGAAGGAAGGAAAGAAAGAAGGAAGGAAGGATAAAGGGAAAAGTGGGAGGAAAGAGGAACGGGAAAAGGCAGGAAAGATAGAAGGAGGGAGGGAACGGATTGGGTCAAAAAGGATTAAGGAAGAAGTAAGGATGAAGGGAAAAAGGAAGAAAAGAAAGAAAGATGGAGGGAGGGAGGGAACAGATTTGTTCAAGGGAGGAAGAAAAAGGAAGGAAGAAGCGAAAGAAGGAAGGAAAAAAGGATGGAATGAAAGATGGAAGGAGGGAACAGATCAGGTCAATTGGATCAAAAGAGGAAGGAAGAAGAAATGAGGACAAAGGGAAAAGGAAGGAAAGAAGGAAAGGAAAAAGGATGGAGGAAAGGAACAGATTGGATCAATTTGACCCAGAAGGACAACAGGAGGGTTAAGTAATATCACAGTTTCGTACCGTTTTTCATACCATGGTGGTTTAAACTGTGTCTGGTTTAGATGCAAACTTGATGTGGTTGTTTTTCCTGTCATGGTTTTCATGTTGAAGTCAACACAGTCACAGTTTTCCTGCAGCCTGCAGCTGAGCAGCCACGAGGCCGTCTGCCGTGTCTTCACACTTCTCTCTGCTGTGGCGGCGGTTCGGTTGTAAACAGAGAAACAAAAAAAACAGTCAGATAATTGGTTTATTCTCATTCTCACCCGACCAGGCTGAGCGCGGAGAGCATAAAGCAGCAGGATAAGTGGAGGTTGTTCTTTTCTATTCAGCCACATTAATTTCCTTGAATAGGCCTACATCCATCTTCCATCCATCTGCATGTGTTTGCTGCAGGCTGTGTGTCTGGATAACGACCCCCTGACCCATAAAGAAACAGGTTTAAAAGCAGCAGCTCTTCATCACAGGAGCGTCGATCCTCTCTGTTTCTTACTGCAAAGCAAGGTGCAGATAGATAGGACACTACACTGCAAAAACTCAAATATCTTACCAAGAATATTTGTCTTATTTCTAGTCAAAATGTCATTTCTAGTCAAAACTAATCTCATTATACCTAAAATAAGACTCATCACATTAAAAAGTGGCTTGTTTTTAAGACATGTTTTACTTTTTTCAATCATATTTTCACTTGAAATAAGTAGAAAAATCTGATAGTGGAGCGAGTTTTTCTTTCTTCCTTATTACGAGCACAAAAAACTTGCTTTCACTGTCAGATTTTTCTACTTATTTCAAGTGATAATTTGTTTGAAACAAGTGAAAATGATCTAAAAACAAGTTCATTTTTAGGTGACAAGTCTTATTTTAAGTGGAAAGAGATTAGTTTGAATAGAAATGAGACATTTTGACAAGAAATAATAATTATAAGTAGAAAAATCTGCCAGTGAAAGCAAGTTGTTTGTGCTCGTAATAAGGAAGAAAAACTTTCAAAAACTATCAGATTTGTCTACTTATTTCAAGTGAAAAAAGTGAAAATGATCTAAAAACAAGTTATTTTTTTATGTGATGAGTCTTATTTTAAGTATAATGAGATTTGTTTTGACTAGAAATGACATTTTGACTAGAAATAAGACAAATATTCTTGGTAAGATATTTGAGTTTTTGCAGTGTAAGTCCTATCTGAATAGAAATCATATAAAACTGCAGAACTTAATGCAAAATTAGCATGTTGCTAATTTCAGCTATAGCTTTTCTCAGCGTC
Source organism: Trachurus trachurus (assembly GCF_905171665.1). Lineage (NCBI taxonomy): Eukaryota > Metazoa > Chordata > Actinopteri > Carangiformes > Carangidae > Trachurus > Trachurus trachurus. Next base: position 1,872,463 of record NC_139911.1, on the reverse strand, counting down.
ACACTGATCCAGTGTCAGTTTTCTACACATGCTGATGGACGATGCTAACAGATAGTAGGCTACTTCCTGTGTCCATCCCTCAAAACAAAAAACAAGTGATTAAAATGACAAAATGCAGTAATATAATGTGGTGGATGGATGATCATATGTCCTGTTTCCATGACGATTAGCATGTTGGACACTGTCATAACAAGAAATCACCTGCTTGAGATTTTAGCTTAGCTTAGCACTGAGTGGAAGCAGTTAGCCAGCTAGCTTCCTCAAAACTACAGAGAAGCACGATGTCATTTCATTTGTTTAATCTATGGATCTACTATTTCTGTGTGCACAAGCAAAGCAGTCCTCATGTGTAACTTCTATTCAAATATTTATTTTAATTTTGTCAAAATGGAAATTATAGGCTATTTAAGTGCATATTTGTGTTGTTGTTTTGACTAAAAAGGACATCTTTTGAATATTACAGTACAATATATCACATGTGGCCTGACCGACCTCAATAAATGGACCTTCGAGCCATTGAAAAACATCTTTGTGGCCCTTGAAGATTTGTATTTGAGTAGCTACCCCTGGTTTAGGCTATTGAGTCACTGAGTTATTAAAGTTACAGAACAGGTAGGCTAACGGTTAGCCCTGCAAAAAACCTGCACACATAAATAGTAGGCTATGTTTGTTCAATCATTGGTTTTATAGACTTTATAAACATCAGATTAGTCTAAACGGTGATATAGTGACGTGAAAAATGAGATATAGCGAAACTCTCGTCCATCACTATTGTTCTCATGCTGGTTTTCTACCCGGAAGTAGGCCTGATGTGTAATCAACAAGGCGATTTGTTCAATACTGCACTTCCTGGAGAGCTGCCGTTGCCGTGTGGTCTCCAGGCAACCGGTGGAGCCTCCCCAGGGAGTTTAAAGATATTCAGTGTCATCTGGGTTTTTAGTTTTCTCCTATGGAATCATGATAATTATAATATAGCCTAGTTAATGCATCAAACTCCACAGCAGCCATGCAGCATCGCCACTTTTTTTCATGCAAAACATCGACCACCACAAAGAGCAGATCAGCTTTCAGAGAAGAGAGAAAAACACAGTAATTACATCATCGCTATAGTAACTCATCCTGAGGAGGAAGAGGAGGAGGGCAGCTACCTCATGGAGGTCAATGCTGAGCTGCTTCACCTCCACGGTCTGCATGCTCTCTCTCTCTCTCTCTCTGTCTCGTAACATGTGCATTGAATTAATAATCACGTCGTTTTGGAGCCAATTAAACCGGTTAATTACGCGGGTGTCGGAACAAGTGGGAAGAACAAGTGGGGACATTTCCCCTGAGATAAGGACGACGCCGAGCCGTTGTGTTGCTGCTGCAGCTACTGTAGATAGTATGACTCCATGCTAATATGCTGCTATATGACTAATGAGGACTGTGGGGATTTGAACACAAACTGTGAAACATGAGCCGCTATAGCTCTTCTCCTTCTTCTTATTCTTCTATGTGTATTTGCATATGTTGTGTCACACTGTGCACACACTGTGTCTTGTCCATACATTTGTATTCTCACCTCCACTGGGTCGAAAGATTCATGAGAGAAGGAAAATATAAGAATAGATGTAGTAATGTTGGGAGTAATAGCTACAGAAGGAACAATGATACTGTTTAACACCGGTGTTAGTGGGTTCACAGACACGGGGGAGACAGAGGGAGCTGAAGCCTCCGAGCAGACACTCGTCCCTGGGTAGATGATCCTGGAAGTGGCTGCAGAGTTATTTAACCTGGGTGAGAGTGGATGTGGGTGGAAAGGTGACATGAGACCACAGATGAAGTAGATGCTTCCTGAAGTGTTTGTGTCCAGTTTTTTGCCTTTTTGTTCAAGGCACGTGTGTTTGTTATCAGGTTGTATTCAGACCTGTGGCTCGTTTGCTTTGCTCTGATTCACACGGTAGCTGATAGTCCCAATCGGTCCAAAAGTTGTAAACATAAACTGTAGCATGCACGAACCAACTGTTCTCTCATTAGTCAGAAATCTTACCTGGAAGGAGGAAGAGGAAGAGGTTTTGCCCCCAAAATGTGAGAATTGACCAAAAATCCTAATTTTCAGGCTTCAGAGGTTGAAATCCACGTGGTTTTACCAGCTGTTCCCTCAGTTGTCTGACAATGATGTAATTAGTTTGCAAATTTGCATAATCCCACCCCGACCTGGTACCAGTAGAAGGGGGCGGGGCTTGGTTAGCAGTGGTTAATTTGTATTTAAAGGGACAGACACATTGAAACCAGCCGTTCTGAACAGGGCTGTTTGGAGAGGATGAAAAGAGCTGTGATGTTTGATCCTTGGGGGGTTTTGTCCAAAGCATGTCACAGACATGTCTTTAAGACACCTGGGAACTATTTTAATTTGTGGAAAAGGGGCAGAATACGTCTCCTGTAAAACCCGACTCGGCCCGAACCACGGTTTAACCCCACGAAACCGACCTGATCCGAGTCAATTGTATAATATTGTTGACCCAAACCTGGTCAAGGAAAGATCTCGACCCGCTTGTTTTATCAAGCAAGCGGGTCCGAGCTCGATTGCTGTGTTCACATCTGAACCAAACGGACCGATCTTTTGGGTCCAACAATCCCTGTTTCGGAACAACTGCTCCAAACCAGCCAGGTCTGAATACACCCTTAAAGGGACAACGAGGAGTTTTGGAAAAGCGAAGTGTTTTCTCACTACATTTATGAGCCTCCGCACCGTGAAATTCTTTGACCGGTGCAAGACAGACTCGTGTTTTCATTCATCAAGAATTAAAGTCAGAGGTTGGAAGACGATCACATACCGTCGTAGTTCCCACCATAAACGGAGATTCGGCGGCGTTATTCTCATGACTCGCCACGAAACCGAAAGTAAAGAAACGCTGGTCGGCTCGCCCAGCATTTCCACCACCATAACCATAACCATAACCATAACCATAGAGACAAAACCATAGATTTATCTAAAATGGACCATTAACAAGTGGTAACGGAGATTCATCCACATTAATATCAGACTTTTTTATTGTTGCGGAATTTTTCGTTCTGCCGCTGGAGAAACTCCTCGTTGTCCCTTTAAGTGAAAATTAAAAGTAGAATCAGCGTTGCCATCCCAGCAGTGCCCGACTCCACCTTAGCGAGCTGAGGATGTGCAAAGAGTTGTGGGTGGAGCTTTTTATTTTAACATGAGAGTCTATGGGGATTGACTCACTCTAGTGGCCAGTAGAGGAACTGCACGTCAGCATTGTTTTCATGGTTTGGCTGCAACGTAAAGCTGCAGATTCAGATGATCCACAGTCGCCTTTATGTGATGGAAACACTGAACCACATTCATGGACTCGTCACATTTCAAAGACCCGGATGCTTCACCATCTTCCTGCTAACCCCTCCTCTTCCTCCTCTTCCTCCTCCTCCTCCTCCTCCTCTTCCTCCTTCCTTTGCCTCCTCTCTGCTGCAGCAATGCAAAAACCATGTGACCATCCACTGATGCACATGAAAACTGACCAGATGTTTGTGTCGCTGTGTTGAATACTGTATGTTTTTCAGTTGAGCATCACTCGACGGTGACTGATGCTCCGTCTGTTCATCGCCGCGCGGTGTGTCCATGTGTCTGTGCAGACGTCTCTCCGTGTCTTTTGTCTCTGTGTTTTTCCTGTTCTTTGTCTTTTTTGTCTGCTCCTTCTCAATTATTCATATTTTTATCTAACAAAGATGAAGTATGAAAGTACAATGATGATTTTCCGTCCACACACAGATGCCATACGTTTGACTTTCACCTGCTGCATTCACTGCCTCTGCTGCTTTTTTGTTCTGTGGTTTTTTGTAACACACCGCCCTTATTCTCCTCCCACTTCCCTTAGGTTTTGGTCTGCTTTGGGTTGACTGGTCATTATGCTGATGCAGCTCTGTAGTTTCAAGGTCAGTGCCCCCCCTCCCAACTCCACAATCACCCACCACCCTCTCATTTTGTGCTTATACCACCATCAAACGCCCAGTTCTGTCTGCCAGACTCAACCATCAGGGGATTTTGATCTGTGGTCTCATCACTTAAATGTCTCTCTCCATAGACCAAATCTCCTTGTTGTTTACATTCTACTTCCAGGTAGAAAACCAGCACGTAATTTGAATGAGAACAGTAGTAACGAACTATAGTTTAGCTATATATCATGTTTTTCACGCCCTATCACCGTTTAGACAAATCTGAAATGATTGAAGAAACATTACTATTTCTGTGTGTGTGTTTTGTGTTGCTATGTGTTGTATTTATTCAGTTTGGGGGAATCACAGTGTCTAGAAAGCATCAGTGGCTGCAGCTGACAGGGACAGCTAACAGCAGTTAAGCTAACGGCGGTAGCAAAGCTAACATCAGCTGTTAAAACCCTCCCGTTGTGGGACACGACATGAAACTACTCCAGTTAGCTCAGTCATGTTGGAACTCAGATATCCGCTGGAGAAAATATTTTTTCATGGAGCGTTTATTGAGTCACTGAGTTATTAACAGGTAGCTAACCGTTAGCCCGGCTAATCTATGATAACAATGACTAATTACAAAAATGTGCACACAGAAATAGTAATGTTTGTCCAATCATTGGTTTTATAAACTTTACAAACATCAGATTAGTCTAAACGGTGATATAGTAACAGGAAAAATGAGATATAGTGAAACTCTCGTCCGTCACTATTGTTCTCATGCTGGTTTTCTACCAGGAAGTAGTTATAAACAACAAGGAGATTCGTTCTATACATTCTGCTCAAGCCAGTCAATTAAAAAAAAGGACAACCTATATATTTACACTGGTTCATTCATATCACATGGAGCTACAGTATATTGTGCGTGCAGATAACCTTTCTCCATCACCGACTGCACGCAGGCAGCGCTTCAGCATTTAGACCGATCCGTCGCGGCTGGCTGAGTCGTGCCCCGGAGCTGCTCTGCTCTGCTCTGCTCTCCAACTGGAACGCTCTCTGATCTGATCTGAGATGCCAGGATGGAAAACTCTCTCCCACTGCACCGGGACTCACTGATAATGATGCTGCATCTTGCAGCGATCACAGCGTCGTGACACTGAACTCTCAGTGGAGCCAGCTTAAAAACCATGTTTTTGGAAAGGTTTAACCACAACGACGACGACGATGATGATGATGATGATGATGAGAGGTTTCTACCTTCATCAAACCAATCCATTATGTTATAAATAGGATTGAGGAGGGAGACAATAACATAAACATTTCCAACATCCAATGAGAACTTGTTAAGTTAAACCATGTGAGACATGTTGAGTCAACTTTATGGTGATTTCTACGTAAAATGCGTTCCTGTTATTTTGTCCACCGAGGCCATTTTGGCTCAAAAATGGACAATGAAACTAAATCTGCAACACAATGTAAAGCTTCCATGATATTTCACAAACAGATTAACATATTTTATTGATCTCCAGTGGGGAATTAGGTTGATCTGCAGCAAAACATAGAGTATTTTCCATTAACTCCGATGTTTTAATGCCAGAAACAGGGAATGTATTCACTGTTGTGTAAACATCCACACACACACTAACAGGATAAGTGAATAATTGTTTTACCTCCAAATTAGATTACCTCAGATTTCACCACCTGAGCAGCAGGATGAATCCAGTTGACATTTCACTCTGAGTCGTATCAATCAATAGTAGATATCTTGTTTATCGTGGAGCCAAACAAACTGTGGTCTGATGTTATTTAATTAAAAAAAAAAGACTAACGGAGCGACTGTTGTCTGGATTTGATCAAACAGGTTCATGCTCTGGCTTCTGTCTGCAGATATGCATTGTTTCCTGTGAATCCTCCGTGTGCGGCGGCTGCACAATTGATCTTCCACTAATCTCCGTTCCACTTAGTCGTTGCTACAACACAGAAAAACGCACGATTCACAGCAACAATGGAGGCGGATTTACCACTCGATGCTTATCACATCGACGTTTAAACAATTCAGGAGCTTCTTCTTCTTGTTTTGTAGCCGACGGCCATTGATCACGTCGCCTGACCTGACAGCTGTTGGTGGCAGATCTTATTAGCTTTAGCTAACCGGCTAATTAATGCTAAATCAATAAGTTGGCGGAGAAGACCTGACCTTTTAAAACAGAAGCTCCACAAAAGACTAAAGTTAGAACCAGAACAGTCAGGCTGAAGCTGCATTTCCTTTTCATCAGTATTTTATTTATATCTCATTACTTAACTCTATTATAATTGATTTTAATGTAAAATGTGTTGGTTTATTCTTTTATAACTTTGTTTTCTGTTACCACCACGTTGTGATAACATGGTTTAATGTGCACTGATGTGATGGGGGTTGGTGGATCAGGACAATGACACAGGATGATTGAGCACTGTTAAAAGGATAGTTCACCCAAAATTCAAATTTCACTCATTATCTACTCCCCCTCATGTGGACTAAGGGCTGGGAGAAGTTTCAGAGTCCTCCGTGGCTTCTCTGAGTTACAGGGGGTCTCGGCGTAGCAGTGCATGTCCATATGACGGTTGCAAATGGATACCAACTGTCTTCGTAACAAAAAGACACACCAAGAAACATCCAAATACCTCCATGCTGCTCGTATGTAATGTCCGTCTTGTGTTGAAGCCCCAAAATGCAAAATTGTTTGGAAAATTTTTTAATAAGTCTATATTTCAAGCTTGTTTTGTAGCGGAAGCTCCTCTTCCTGGTCCGTCCAAATCTCGCGAGATTATATGTATGTATTTGGATGTTTTTTGGTGTGTCTTTTTGTTAAGAAGAAATGTGGTATCCATTTGCAACTGTCAGCAGTGCTGCACGGAGCCCCGCTGTAACTCAGAGAAGCCACGGAGGACTCTGAAACTTCTCCCAGCCCTTAGTCCACATGAGGGGGAGTATAGATAATGAGTGAAATTTCAATTTTGTGTGAACTATCCCTTTAAAAATCAAGCAGCTAGATCCATTAGCTCCACACTGGGACTGTTCCTCCACCATCGCTGTCAGAAGAAACCTCCGCTCTTCTCTCACCTCTTCACCTTACGACTAAAATCCTTCACTTTCCTTTCTTTTCTTTTCTTTTGTTGTTGTTGCTAAAAGCCTCCTGGTTGTATGTTTTGTTGCAGAACTTGTACCAGAACCGGTTCCTGGGCCTGGCAGCCATGGCCTCCCCGACCCGCAGCAGCCAGACCCGCCAGCGCTGTAAGGACGCGGCTCGCCACAGCTACGGGCCGGACAGCTACGCCGCCGTCAACGGCCTGAGCCAGGACGGCTTCGTGCTGGGGCTGTCGCGCTCCACCAGCGACACCGACCTGGTCTCCCCCGACGCCCGCTCCACGCTCGCCGTCAGCTGCTCCCACTACACCATCGGCCAGTCCCAGGACCTGGTCATCACCTGGGACATCAAGGAGGAGGTGGACGCCGGGGACTGGATCGGGATGTACCATGTCGGTGAGTGGGGATACGACACAACGACGTCAGAGTTCGACTGAGACCAGGTCACCAGTTTGCTAGATGATAATATTTCTAAGTAATTCCAGGAATCGTTTTCAGATTTGTCCGAATTTTGGTCTTTTTGTTGGGGTTTGGTTTCTGCCGAACCTTAGAACATCAACAGAAGCAAACGTCAACATTATGATGCCACCAACAATTGACCTCTGGCTAAGCCCCGCCCCCTCCACTCACTCAGACAAACAGTGAACATTCGGTGACAGTTGCTATGGCAACAGCTGTCACAGTAGGAGACATTTCACAGGAGGCAATTGATGGTTTTTGGAGACAGAAAGATTAAATATCATCTGGAAGTCACCAAAACTTCACTTAGCTTTACTGCTATGGCTGTCGGTTGCCGCGAAACGCCGATAGCGACGGGCTAATTTCTGTTAGCCTGTCTATGGAGTTTTGCATTATACGTTAGCATTAAGCTAGCGGGCTTTATGCTTAGTTGTGATGCTGGCTAACATCTAAACATCTCTGACAATATGTTGCCTCAAATACGTTGTTGACTTAACTTAGAACAGATGTAGACATCCTTGTTCATTTTATCCACGTTTAGTTGGTGTTGTGGTCTACTGCATAACTTTATCCAGAGCAGACACTTCTCTCGGTTGAGATGTGGCTTAGGAAAAGGTTAAAAAAAATCCTCCCCGTGGCCTCTCAGGATACCTAGTGTCAGAGTTGCATGTACCCCATGAACACCGTTTGACCATTTTAAACTTAAAATGTCAAGAAAAAACATATAAAAACAAATGAAAACTGACTAACTGCAATGCATTTCAATGGACGTGGAAGCAGAGAATGTCCCAGTGTATGGGCTAGCTATGTGCACTGTGATTGGCTCATCGTGTTTGGGGGCGTGGCTTAGCCATAGGTCAATTACATGAGGGTTTATGAACGATATTCTGCCTCCCTCACACTCAGCACAGCCCTTATGTCATTATCACAAAGTAAATATAAAGTCCTTTAGCTTGATGCTAATATATAATGGAAAACACCATAGACAGGCTAACGTAAATTAGCATCACTATCACAGTAATTTTAAACGAACAAACAGCTGTTATTATTGTAACATAAACATGTAAGCATTGCATAAGTAACATATCCAATAATACTTACAGTACAGGCAGACATTGCCTCTTCTCTGTGGAAAAAAATTTGCTCTTTTTCTTGTTTTTCTTTCTTGTTTGTTTAATTTTCAGTTAGAATAAAACACACTGTGTGATATGGGCCAATGATGGGAGTAGGATTCAGTAGGCTATTTGGTTTTGGATTTGGCCGAAACTTTAAACACTGGATTCGGTATTCTGCAGAACCCCCAAAATCAGGTTTTGGTACATCCCTATTCCAGATCTCAGTATGTGATCTTTGTGTTTCGGCTGATACCTACTAGTGCATTTAAAACACTGGAGTTAGAAGAATAAAACTTCCTCTATTATCTAGTTTAACAGTCACAACTGAAGATTAGCATCAATAAACACCTGGAAACACTGAGATAATAATGAATCATAAACTCTCACTCTTTCGACACTCAAATGCAGTTTATCCTTCTGTGAGTGTATTTGGGGGATTAAATATAATAAAAGACGCTTCTGCAAAGGATTCTGGGAGGTTGCAGCAGTAGAAGTAGAAGTGGTTTCAGGCAGTTTCATCTTTGTGTCTTTCTTTGTTTCTCCTCAGACGAGGCTTTGTCTGAGAACTTTCTCGACTACAAGAACCGAGGAATCAACGGTTCTCACAAGGGACAGATCGTTTGGAAAATCGACTGCAGCTCCCACTTCAGTGACTGTGAGTAATATTAAAAAAAAAAAAAGAAAGAAAAAGAAAAACTCCTCCTCTGCTTTTTTTTTTTTTTTTTGTTTGAGCAGAAAACAGTTTTCCCTCAGGGCGGCGAGTCTCTCATTAAATTCAGCTCTAGTTAAGCTCTCTCCTCTAACAGCTCGTACTGTACTGTTAAATCATTTTTTACTATTCAATCCAAGTCGTGTTCCCTGTTCTGTAATGACATTGTGCCCATTACTGTTTGGAGTTACGGCTCTCCCCCTTCACATCCGTGTATATAGGCTCAGTCAGAAGACATTAAAGTGCATTATTTCTATAAATCAAAGTCACATTTTTCCTCTGAAATCCGGACACAGTCGGCACAACTCCGCTTGGAGATGCTGTAAAACGTTGTAATGGTGAAATTGAAGGGATAGTTCACCCAAAATTAAAATTTCACTCATTATCTATACTCCCCCTCATGTGGACTAAGGGCTGGGAGAAGTTTCAGAGTCCTCTGTGGCTTCTCTGAGTTACAGGGGGGCTCCGTGCAGCACTGCATGTCCATATGACGGTTGAGAACGGAGCTCACTTTTCTTCGTCCAAAAAGACACACCAAAAAACATCCAAATACCTCCATACACTGCAAAAACTCAAAATCTTACCAAGAATATTTGTCTTATTTCTAGTCAAAACAGATCTCATTCTACTTAAAATAAGACTCATCACATAAAAAAAGTAGCTTGTTTTTAGACACTTTTAACTTCTTTCAAGCATATTTTCACTTGAAATAAGTGAAGTAAGTGTTTCTTTCTTATTACAAGCCCAAAAACTTGCTTTCACTGGCAGATTTTTCTACTTATTTCTAGTGAAAATTTGTCTGAAACAAGTGCAAATGATCTAAAAACAAGTTATTTTTTAGGTGATAAGTCTTATTTTAAGTGAAAAGAGATTAGTTTTGACTAGAAATGAGACATTTTGACAAGAAATAAGACAAATATTCTTGGAAAGATTTTGAGTTTTTGCAGTGTAGTGCTCGTCTGTAACGTCCCTCTTGTATTGAAGCCCCAACATGAGAAATTGTTCCGAAAAGAATTAAATAAGTCTATATTTTTCCGCTACAAACAAGCTTAAAATATAGACTTATAAAAAAATTTTCGGAACAATTTCTCATGTCGGGGCTTCAATACAAGAGGGACATTACATACGAGCACTATGGAGGTATCTGGATGTTTTTTGGTGTGTCTTTTTGGACGAAGAAAAGTGAGCTCCGTTCTCAACCGTCATATGGACATGCAGTGCTGCACGGAGCCCTGCTGTAACTCAGAGAAGCCACGGAGGACTCTGAAACTTCTCTGAAATTTTGGGTGAACTAACCCTTTAAAACCAGCTGGGAAACAGAAGCAGGAAGCAACTGGCTGCTAAAACAACCTGCTGTGGTGATGTCATCCTGAACGCTACACGGGAAATCTAATTGTGGAGAGTGACAGCAGGTTAATTTACTACATCTGATGTGTTTATATCGGCGCTGGTGTCTGACTCAGAGTTTCTGGCTCGGACTCATCATTGTCATCATCATCATCATCATCATCATCATCATCATCATCATCATCATCATCATCATCATCGTCAGCCTCGTTCCTGGCAGCGGAGAGCAGCTCTGATAAACCACCAGCTGCTCAGCACCAGGCAGCAGACAGAGGAAGAAACAGAGAGAGAATTCATCTCTAATAAAGTCAGATACTTTCTACAGGAGGAGGTGGAGAAACGTGACATCTGAACGTTTAAATCTTTTCTAGCTAACATGCTACACAATAAGATCCTTATAAGATGATAATTAAAAATATACACAAATGTATGGTGGCCCAGATGTGTCAACACAAATGCAAAGGCAATGACTCAAGTGAACAAATACAACAACAGTTTTTTGCTTTTTCTGTTGCTTTTTTTTATTCAGTTCAATTTCCTTTTATTGTCATCGAGCAATGAAGCAGAACGTAATGTAGCTGCATCTCTCCCTGATAATTTAAAAAGGATAAAAGAAACATACAAAGAGTAAATTGAGAGATTTTTTTTTAAAGAAGGAAAAAAGTAGAGTTGAATAGGTAATCAATTAATCAAAATCTATTTATACAAAAGTTAAAATACAATTCAAAGTTTAAGAAATAAGTGAAAGAATCAAAAACAGAGAAGGATTTAGTTTTAGTGCAATAATATTTAGTTTTAAGAGCAATAACATATGAAAAGTTGAAATTATGCAATTAGTTAAATGATCATTTATATAATATTAATAAAAAGGGGTTAATAATAATAATAGTAAGATCAATTTATTTAATTACATGAAAATCAAAAGGTATCAAGGTATCAGCTATCAATAGTTGCAGCTTATTTGTATTATTGACCCGTCTGGGCCACCGTACAACTCCCACTGATCCACTATCACATGATGGGAGGTTTACACACAAACACATCAGACACGTGGTCAAAGATAAGTCATTATAATGATAATAATAACAGCACATTCATTAAATTATACCAGAAAAAAAAACATTAATGTTGTTTTTTCCAGAGTCTTTGTGCCAACGGGTTTTTACAGTCGATTCAGTCTGTAACAACAAAGCGGGGTTGAGCTGCAGCAGCGTGTGAAGTGCTGCTCTCTGAACAGCAGCAGCAGCTTATTAGAGGGAAACGGTGCAGGCTGACAGGCACAAATGGTGCACGACTGTGGTGTTTAGAGAGGGGAGGCAGAATGAGAGAATAAACGAGTGCACGTGTGAAGCTGAATACATTTATCAGCGTAGAGACGACGACCAGGTGTTTCTGTTTCAGAGACACACAGTTTCCCATCACACCTGTAGGAGGAGGATTTTCTATTGTTTTCTCAAAGGATTTTCCATTTGTTGAGCTTTTTTTTTTATTATTAGGACTTAAAGGGATGCGCCAACATTTTTTTGTGTGTCTTGCCTCACTCCCGAGTCCATGACCAGCAGATAGACACCATCCTTTCGACTGTGCGTGCAGTAACAAGGGAGATAGAGCCGTATCGCCGTAATTAGCTTAGCTCAAACACTGGAAGTGTATAGGTAGTGTTAGCCTGCCTCCACCTAAAGTCGCTAATTAGCTTAGCTCAAACACTGGAAGTGTATAGGTAGTGTTAGCCTGCCTCCACCTAAAGTCACTAATTAGCTTAGCTCAAACACTGGAAGTGTATGGGTAGTGTTAGCCTGCCTCCTACCTAAAGTCGCTAATTAGCTTAGCTCAAACACTGGAAGTGTATGGGTAGTGTTAGCCTGCCTCCACCTAAAGTCGCTAATTAGCTTAGCTCAAACACTGGAAGTGTATGGGTAGTGTTAGCCTGCCTCCACCTAAAGTCTCTAATTAGCTTAGCTCAAACACTGGAAGTGTATGGGTAGTGTTAGCCTGCCTCCACCTAAAGTCACTAATTAGCTTAGCTCAAACACTGGAAGTGTATGGGTAGTGTTAGCCTGCCTCCACCTAAAGTCACTAATTAGCTTAGCTCAAACACTGGAAGTGTATAGGTAGTGTTAGCCTGCCTCCTACCCGAGCTGAAATCAGCAGTCAGAAGCTGATTTCATTTTAGCTCTAAACTCTGTAAATATTTCACTTTATCCACATTTCAACATGTTTAGGTGAGAAAGTAGCCGTTTAGATCAGCAGTGTGTCGTTAATTTGTCTAAATATCAGCTGTTTACAATTTTGTTCGGACGAATTCGGCGCTACTCAAGCTAGCCGTTGTGACCAACGCACTTCCGGTTACTTTCACAAAATAAAACACCCGTTGCCCTTTACATACAGAAAACCATGACGATAGAATTTGTGCTTTTACTTTGAAATAGGAAGCTAACCTACCCTCGATGTAGCTAGCTTGAACCAAAATAAAGCGTCTTTGCTTGAACCCTCCGTTTTGACCGATCTCGTCCCGTTAGCGGCATTTGACCGCTCAAGATGCCTTACTGGAGAGTTTTGTCAGCTCTGAGACGAAGATCGGCCCGCCGGTTTCTGTTTAGAGTTGCTGAAGAGTTTCTCTGATGACTTTAGGTGGAGGCAGGCTAACACTACCCATACACTTCCAGTGTTTGAGCTAAGCTAATTAGCGACTTTAGGTGGAGGCAGGCTAACACTACCTATACACTTCCAGTGTTTGAGCTAAGCTAATTACGGGCGATACGGCTCTATCTCCCTTGTTACTGCACGCACAGTGGAAAGGATGGTGTCTATCTGCTGGTCATGGACTCGGGAGTGAGGCAAGACACGTAAAAAAAAAAAAAATGTTGGCGTATCCCTTCAAATCATAACTAATGGTGTAGAAAATAAAAAGAAACAGCAGCAGCATATAAATGTGATGTTTTCCTGCCTCTCAGATTTCATCCTCTGAACTCCAGACGTGGAGCTTTAGCTGTTTACCAAATCCAGGAAAAAATAAATCTGGAAGCTCTAGTCTCACTCGATATAATCACTGGAGGAAAAACTGACTGTATTTATATTATATTTGATCTGTGTCATACCATAATAAACATAAAGTGGGGCTCCACATGTTCTGCCTCCCTGCTGGATCAGATAAAAATGTCAGATCGGACGA